>NC_064921.1:1041447045-1042089737 GCF_023897955.1 Schistocerca gregaria
TGTTCCTTGACGTTCGCCACGGGGAATGGCCGCGCGGTCTGGGCGTCACGTCACGGATTGCGCGGCTCCTGCCGCCGGAGTTTCGTGTCCTCCCTCGGGCATGAGTGTGTGCGTTGTTCTTAGCATAAGTTAGTTTAATTAGTGTGTATGTCTAGGAACCGATGACCTCAGCAGTTTGGTCCTTTGGGAATTAACACGCATTAGATTAGTGATTTTTTTTTCTTTTCTTGCTTAATGTTCGTTGCATTTGTTCGCGGCGGACGTCCCTAGACACTTGTTCAACGTTGCTCCATTCACTCACTTTTTTTATTACGGAGGACAGCTAACCCTCTGACCGAACACACTGAGCTACCATTCCGGCGAAACCACGACGCCTTTTCCCTCTCATGCTGCTTTATATTGCACTTCGTGTCCTAGGACCATTCACTGTTTTTTTTTTTTTTTCACAGTTCAGTATACATTCTTTCTGTTTTCACAATTTATTTGTGTTCAGTTTTTGACGGGATGTCCATTGGGCCCTCTTACCACAAAATCTACATCTACATGATTACTCTGCAATTCACATTTAAGTACTTGGCAGAGGGTTCATCGAACCACAATCATACTATCTCTCTACCATTCCACTCCCGAACAGAGCGCGGGATAAACGAACACCTAAACCTTTTTGTTCGAGCTCTGATTTCTCTTATTTTGTTTTGATGATCATTCCTACCTATGTAGGTTGGGCTCAACAAAATATTTTCACATTCGGAATAGAAAGTTGGCGAATGAAATTTCGTAAATAGATCTCGCCGCGACGAAAAACGTCTTTGCTTTCATGATTTCCATCCAAACTCGCGTATCATATCTGCCACGCTCTCTCCCCTATTACGTGATAATACAAAACGAGCTGCCCTGTTTTGCACCCTTTCGATATCCTCCGTCAATCCCACCTGGTAAGGATCCCACACCGCGCAGCAATATTCTAACAGAGGACAAACGAGTGTAGTGCAAGCTGTCTCCTTAGTGGACTTGTTGCATCTTCTAAGTGTCCTGCCAATGAAACGCAACCTTTGGCTCGCCTTCCCCACAATATTATCGATGTGGTCTTTCCAACTGAAGAAGTTCGTAATTTTAACACACAGGTACTTAGTTGAATTGACAGCCTTGAGAATTGTACTATTTATCGAGTAATCGAATTCCAACGGATTTCTTTTGGAACTCATGTGGATCACCTCACACTTTTCGTGATTTAGCGTCAACTGCCACCTGACACACTATACAGCAATCTTTTCTAAATCGCTTTGCAACTGATACTGGTCTTCGGATGACCTTACTAGACGGTAAATTACAGCATCATTTGCGAACAACCTAAGAGAACTGCTCAGATTGTCACCCAGGTCATTTATATAGATCAGGAACAGCAGAGGTCCCAGAACGCTTCCCTGGCGAACATCTGATATCACTTCAGTTTTACTCGATGATTTGCCGTCTATTACTGAGGGGGATGCAATGGGGAATTTCCTTGTTAGATTCTATGTTGAGAAATTTCTCTTTTTCATAAACGTTTTTCTTACCGTCGGCAATCTGCTTTTTACTCCCTCTCTACTTCGGGGAAAATCAATTATTTTGCTGCCCAACTTTCAGGTTATCTCTTTCTCATCTAATTACCATAATAAAACCGTAGGTTTTTTTGATGGCATTGACTCTCTCAGAATCTCTTGATTTCCTTAATGATTCATCTGACTGCACTAGAAAATAGTGACTTTTTGAAAGATAAAGAACAGTGTGAAAATGTACTGCAATAAAAATCCTTTAAATTATGGAGCAGATGTATTATTTAGTATCAAAGCAGGGTGAGTGAGTACACATTGTAAAGGTTTTCTCTGTCGACAGGTTAATGTTTTCCGTTTGAAGTTTGATACCTAACACTGTACACCAAACTGATGGTGTACAAAGTTGTAATCATTTCCACCCTGCTATATGGTTGCGAAACCTGGACGTTATATTGCTGTGATCTGAAGAAACTAGACCGCTTCAACCAACAGAAGCCAAGATATATCACGAACCTGAAATGGGATGACTTCATATCCAACACGGCTGTTCTTGAGAAAGCAAAAATGTATAGCATGGAAGCTCTTATCATTGGGCATCAACTCAGATGGGTCGGACATGTCCAGCGGATGAAAAATGACAGACTTCCACGCCAAATGCTGTACAGCGAAGTGAGCACAGGTAAAAGGCCACTAGGTGCCCCTCTCAGACGTTATACAATACGGAGTTTTTGTTTTGCAGAAGAGGAATCAGAGGTGTCTGAGAGCACGTGTAGGGTGACCAAACGCCCAAAGACTGCGCGCAGAAGAGGTCCGGAATGAGATGAGGGTTTTTCATTTTGCGGGTGGCGCGCGAGACCCCTTCAGCTCTTTTCTCCAACCAGATAATGCCCTAAGGCTCGGACAAAAAAAATTATAAAAAAGAGCATAGCGAGGAAAGGCAGCGACGTGGCACGCGCGCTCAAAAATTCTAATAACTGTTCCCATCAGCACATTTTAATAAAGCGGAAGACGGACGGCGGTGGCCCGGTCGGGGTAGATATGAATCTGCGCTGAATGAACACGACCGTGCTGGCTGGCGGTCCGCAACTTGCTCGTCGGCGGCGGAGTCGAGTTGCAGCGGACCAGGAAATTAAACCGAGCGCTCGCTTCATTAGGCCGGCGGCGGTGGTGGGGGCGCGCCAGGGCTGCCATCACCCGCCGCAGCGGCGCCGCTGGGCGCGGGGACTCCCCGGCAGCAGGGGGGCAGCGCCGGGGAAGTCCCTGACAATAGCGAATGTGCTGGTTCTCCGGTGGGGCAGGCGTCAGAGGCTAAGCGACGGTGACAAATAGCATCGTAGAATATACCTCAAACGTGATATCATTTCCACCAAGCTGTTATTTTAAACAGTACCCTATTAAACAGTACCTGCTAGTTCCGAGGTCTGATTATTCTAAAAGGCATAACAGCTTTATAACCTGTTTAAAAAAAAGTCACATGTCATGCACTGTGAAACCTTCCTGTCTCCTCTATATCTCTTTTTGTTACTCAACCTTCCCTTCTATATCTCTTTTGTTATGCACCCTTCCCTTTTACAATAATCTATGTAACCTTCCCTAAGGATTTCTATCTCTTGCTTAATAATAGCAAATGAAATCTTCCCTTTGAAATTTATTCTCTTTCTCAATCTTCATATACAAATTTAATTGCTGTTTATTAAAAGTGATTTTGTGATTATTTCGACGAAACATAGAATGTATCGTCGTCGTGGCCCTCAGTCGTTACCTGCAATAACCCAAAACTGTTCCTTACCTTATTTTACTGTTACTGGATCGCCATCTGAGTGCTACAGCGAACTGCGACGTGAATATACTTACTCTGGTTTACAATACTCTATTAACTGCTGGTGGGCTGTCACAATAAATGGCTGTATTTATTACCAAAGCTGACGTTATTCTTTAATAGCACAGCTGACGTTATTGTTTAATTAATTAGACTGAAATTAAGTAATTCATAGTTACACTTTTTCTTGACAACAATAAAATTTCTGCAAAGTTTTACGTTGATGGTTTTTGGGATGGATTGCAATCAGTAATGCAACATTGCTGGCAAAATTAATTATATTCTGAAAACGTTTCTTCAAATATTTACTGCTGGTAATGAAATGATTTTACAAACGTTAAAATGGCACTTACGTTTTACCATAATCTTACAACTAGCATTGCGGAAACATACCTTCAGTAACCTTGAGTTTCGCAAAGAAAATAATTCAATAATATTAGTTCCTCTTATGATAATAGTTTGCTGATGTCTCTGTACATCCGTTTATAATCTTCTGGAAATCATATCTGGTGGCTGGCAGGCACACTGTTTCTCTCAACCTCTCGCTTCAGACCTGCTACCAACTCGCTTCACATCTCGTTTGCTGCTGACTTCCTACGAACGCTGAAGTGCGGTCTCTCCTGCCAGCAATGCTTTCTGGTGCAGACAATCCCTGCTACCATTACAAAATGTATCAATGCGCGGTCTTTCCCGCTCTTTTCTTAAAATGTATCCATACGCGGTCTCTCCCGCCCTTTTTAAAATTATATCAATTTGCGGTCTCTCTTGCCAACAATACTTTGGTGCAGACATTCCCTGCTACCACAATTATTTCCAACATTAATTATTCTTACTTAATCCTATTAATAACATATAAACATCTTTCATAAATTGTGGTTTGACAATAGACAATAGAAATATACACGTCTTACAACTGTTATGCATAGTGTGGCCGTCAGAGTACACGTCCTCAGAATAAGTATCTGCAAAATGAATACTTAAACCAAAATTTTTGGGTATATATTCCAAGGTTGTGTACGCTGACCACTGACGACCATGATATCCAGTGTATCCACAACCTGTTATACGGTGGGGGGGGGGGGGGGGGGGCTGACAGAGGTGAGATCGTCATCAGGTCGTCAGTTAACTTTAAAAATTCAGCTATTCTCTCTGCACTCACGTTATTTTGCCATAGTGGGTTTCGTATTTTTGTGTCTTTTTAATCTATTTTATAGTTTGCTATGTTTTTGAAACAAAGTGCGAATGTTCCGTTACACGTACATTGCTTTTTCATCATTGTTCCTCAATAATAGAGGACAAATATCTGAAAGCGAAGGTTTATGTTTTACAATACCTGCACACAGCAAAAGCCTACATTAAACAGCATCATTGGTGAAATAACTTTCATTAAATAACTTTCTTCCAACAGTCAAATAATCAGCTTTAATATAAGTGGAGATGCAGTTGTTTGGCATGAATCAGTAAGTAGAAGAAAAACCGTGACGGAAGAGGTTAAAAGGCTCTGTGCACTACAGTGTGAATATTGTTTGATGTGATGATATGTACAGTGTTTCTCTAACACACAAATGGCAATGTTCTGAAATATTTAGCCGACATTTTTTCTATTGTTTCACTTATCGGCAGTGTATCGTCCAGTCTTTAACAAGAACATCCTTTAAAAGTCTGTCATTTGCTAGTTGCTTAATATTGATATCCAAGTTTTTGTTCAATAATGGTTCAAATGGCTCTGAGCATTATGAGACTTAACATCTGAGCTCATAATTCCCATAGAATTTAGAACTACTTAAACCTAACTAACCTAAGGACATCACACACATCCACACCTGAGGCAGGATTCGAACCTGCGACCGTAGCGGTCACGCGGTTCCAGACTGTAGCGCCTAGAACCGCTCGGCCACCTTGGCCGGCTCAAGTTTTTGTATCAAGACTGCTATTTAATAACGCGATGAGCTGCCAACTTTTTGTGGAACATTGGAAGGTGACGTACCTTCTGCAAAACCATGCATAGAGCGTGAGCAGAGAGTATTGCTCACCACTGTTATCTTTACAGCCGTGCTACACTTTGCAACTGGCACTGGGCTATTTCAGTGTAATGTTCATTCTTTCTTCAGCTGAGAAAGGATTGTTGCTGTGACCATTATATGTATGTATTCCATGCACTCGTTTGAGAACAACATGATAGCATGACAAACATGGAACAAACAGCCCCAATAGCTGCCATTTATAATATTAGAAAGCACTGAGAAGTAAAAAATGAAAAAGCAGGGATGTAATTAATTCAGATGTCCTCCTAATATTCTGATGTACAAACTGCGTTCTCTGTACCATGCCTCGACATTTAGACGTTTCACAAAGCCACGAACGTATTGTTCCAGCGTAGAGAGTGCTCATTAAATTTATCTAAATACTTGAAATATTGCCACTCGAAACTTTGCACTAGGAATCATAAAATAGACTTATTATTATTGTTTGAGCTTTTCCTCATTACAGAGGCTTATCTCTAACATAATAATTTACTTGGAAATTACAAAACAAATAGTAAATGTTCTTAAACTATATTATCAAAATATTCCTCCAGGTGTTTCGATCTAGTGTGTCTTCTTCCTCTGCGCCCATTCTCCTCATTGTGTGCTGTACATTTTGGATCCAGGTGGTCATGGGGCATCCTCTTCTTCTTCTCCCCTCCTGTTCCCACTCCAGTATCAATTTTGGTATTCTGGTTTTCTCCATTCGTCGTACATGCCCGTACCACTGTAATTTCTTCCTATCCATTACGTCATATGTTCTTTCTTTTATTTCCATTCTCCTTATTATTTCGGTATTCCTTATCTTTTCATTCCTGGAGATTCTTGCCGATCTTCTCCAAAAGTCCATCTCTAGAGCTAGTAATCTTTTAATGTGCTTCATGTTAATTGTCCAGGTCTCCGTTCCATACAGAACCACACTCTCTAATATGGATTCGTATATTAATTTTTTAGTTCTGCTCATCACATTCCTGCTCCATAAGACTGAGTTAAGCATCCCAATGACCCTCCGTCCGATACTAATTCTTTTATTGATTTCTGACTCTGACTTTCCCTCGATTTCTAAAATGGATCCCAAATAACAGAAAGTGTTTATCTTTTTGATTTTCTTTCCTTCAATGTATAGCTCATCTGAATCATTAGTCAAGTATTCTGTTTTTTGGTAGTTAATCTTCAAACCCCAAGTTTTGTATGCTACTGCTAGTTGATTGCACATATAGTTAGCATTCTCCCCATCTTGTGCTACGACTACTTGATCATCAGCAAATAATAAATGATGTAGGTAAACTCCATCTCTTATTTCCAATACCATACTATTACATTTACGAGACCATGTTCTAAGGCTAATATCTATATAGATTTTAAATAATGATGGTGACATGGGACAGCCCTGTAAAAGGCATTTGCGTGTTCTAAATTTCTGTGAAAGTTTATTAACAACTTTCACTTGGCAAATGTTTTTTTTACACATCTGTTGTATTATTTTAATCAAGGAAGGGTGTATGTTTGTCATGTGTAGTGCTCTCGAACGTAATTTTCTTGGAACAGTATCATACGCTTTTCCTAGATTTGTGAAAATTAATCCTATATTTTTTTGATTTTTCCCTATGTTTCTCCAAAATCTGTCGAAATGTGAAAATATGGTCTACACTTGATCTCTCAGCCGTGAATCCACATTGTTCTTCTTGGGTTCAAAAATTTGTTTCGAGTTTATTTTAATTACTTTCGCAAAAATTCTCATTAACGTGTTTGTAACACTAATTCCTCGATAGTTTGAACAAATTTTGCGATCCCCTTTCTTAAATGTTGTATTAATGTAACCTAGCCTCATCTCGTTGGGTACTGAATCTCCATGTATCATTTTGTTGAAGAGCTATGTTATCAGGTTCACAATTTTGTCACCACTTTCATTTACAAGATAATGACTGCGAATGCACGCCAGTGTCTTACTTAAATTCTAGGTAAATAATAATCATCTAAAATGGCATCTTGCCATACCTTCGTGTATCGATCACCAGCCACGTGCTAGACATGGGTTTCCAATCAAACACACGTGTTCTCTACTAGCCAGGTGATAGTCGACTCTGATTGGCCCCTCGTGACTTGTCCCCTCCCTCAAAGGGCATATTATAAGCATCAACGGGTTAACAATACGCGGAAGAAAATCAATACTGAAAGTTGTGGATGTGACAGACAACTCTAAATGTTAGCAGAACTAATTTGTAATCGTTCACTGTGCAACAGCCTCTACAGAAAGGTGATTTCCCACTCTGATAAAATTAAAAATCATTTTCCCAGTTTAAACAGGACAAAAAAGTATTTCAGATTTGGCACTTATATCCCAAGTGTTTATCTTTGGTTATTAAGTATTGAAATGTATATGGAGATTACATAACTATGAATTTATGTGCATGCAATTTTAGTAACCGGCTCTGAGGCATAGCTTTTTAATGCGAATATCATCCAAAAACAGAGGGTTGCTCAGCGAGGAATAAAGAGACGACTGTTAGGATTTACTAGGAGGCACGAGGAGCTGAATGGATCAGGAGACAGACTGCAGTGGAGGGTGTAATTATCACCGTAATGAAAATAAAAGGTGAGTGGCACATGCGCTAGGCGAATGGGTGGTAGATACATTAAATATATTATTTTCTGATTTACAAGAGATAACAAAAGACCGAGGCAGCTAACAAGGCGGAGGCGGATACGTAGCCTTCTAGGGATGTAGACTTTTTGTGGACACACTCCTCGCGTTCCAAACAAAAAGAGACGGCAAAGAAAATAAATTCTGTAATTTCAATTACATAAATATTTTGCTTATTAGGTTCTTTGTTGACTGATACCAAACAAGGACCTGTCAGTTAATTAATTAAAATTCTCTTAAATTAAATTAATAATTTTGTGTATCAATACTAATTTTCTCTGGGCACCAAACCCCCACAGATAGCTCTCGTGCATAGAGGGCTTTCGATGCAATAAATTTATAATATGGCAAAAATTCTCAAAGTTCTGAGCTGTTGCATTCTAACTTATGCCGTGGCCACGCCGACATATAGGAACACAAACTGTTCCCGCGTTCTGAGAATGGGCACCAAAGCTGGTCCCGCAACTCGAACTTCACATGGCAGAATCGCTCCGCCTGTCTGGGGCCACGGCAACAACTCTCTCTTCCACTCAAGATTGCGTTCGCTACGGGAACTTCTTTGCACCTGCGGAAGCACAGTTGCCGATATTAGATGTATCTCTTCGCGGATAGCAGACTTGTGCCAAGAACAGCTAGTATCATACAGCATTGTTCGTGACAGGAAGCGAGCAGCAACTACAGTGATTGCTACTGTGCAATGACGTCGACAGTACCGCACGCGTTCCAAGATGCTACTCCAGGCGGCCGTAAAAATGTAGGTCCGCAACGGAAAATGCTGATCGTAAAAATGAAGATTTGGCCCTGTCTGACTACCCCCTGAAGCAGATCATAGGATCTCTTAATGGTGATATCTCCTACTACTATTGTGAAGCAATTTGAATTTTCATGTGATCTTTTAAAGGCCACTGTGACTTGACTATAAGTTGTAGTCTAAATGAACTGTGACATAATTCAACCGAGGATGTCACAATTTTTCCGTCTGATAATGCGTAATGCAGCATTTACATGAAATGAAATCATACACGAGTAGAAAAAAGCGCATGAAAAATCGTTGGTCTCCCCGCCTGTGATGTGGTGATATGTGTCGTAGTCTACGAGGGTCATTTCGATCACCTCATCGATGATCCTTGACAGATTGCGAACAAGGTATTGCCTTCACAGCTGAATGTTAGCCGTAATGCTTTATACAGCATGTTACACAGCCTTGGTGCTCATGAAGTGCCTGCGAGACAGATGCTGTGGATTGCTACGCTCGACCAAAAAAGTTTTCAAACGGAAATTTATTGGGACGTGCTGGACCAATAATACGCTGAAAGTGACAATTTTTCTGAACAACATCACTGGAGATGAGATTAGGTATCCCCACCATAAGCTGAAATCCAAAAGACAGTCCACAGAGTCTTGACATGTGAAGAATTGAAGACACTGTCTTTTGCTGGCAAAATAATGTGCACACTCTACTGCGGTAGGCAGGGTGTAGCTATTTTATATGTCACTGGATGCCTGAAATAACTTTTTATCAAGACTTCTGCAATACCACACTAAGTAGGCCGAAACCCAGAGAAGAACACAAACTTCCATTTGCAAACTCTTTGCCAAATTTGTCTGTGCAGTGTCACCGCATCCAGCATTTAGTACCTTCACACATCAACCTCTTTATGCCAATGAATGGTACATCACGTGGGCAACATTTTCCAGTCTCATGATGTTGACGTCAGAGCCTCAAGACAGTGGCCAGCCTCAGCCACTTAAAAAGCTTGTCCCAGTTCGGTTAGAACTGTGGCTACGAAAAATAAAAGTCATAGAATATGTTCCTAAAATCACCGTATTTATTAAAAGATGTGTTCCCCTGAATCAATACACAGCTGAAATCGTTTTAAAGGTGTTTTGAAACAGTTATTGAAGTTCGTTTTGGAATTGCATTTGTTGTTGCAGTACAATATCCTCGGATGTCCTTAACAGCGTAGAAGCGGTGTCGTTTCATTTTCAGTTTCAATTTGGGGAAGAGCGATAAGTTAGCTTCCGTGAAATCCGATGAATACGGCGGGTGATCCAGGATTGTGATCCGTCTGCTGGCAAAAAACTTGCGCATGTCAATACAATCTAAAAGTAACATATACTACAATGAAGAGCCGTCCATGGAGATTTGTTCTAACTCAGCACATGCTCAATATGTCCACCATTTCGTTTCCTAACTTCCTTCAAACGAACACTGAAGTTAGTGATTACACTACGGCACATGTCTTCCGTAATTTCACTGCAAGCTTCAAGAATAAGTCTTCTGAGCTCCATTAAATCACGTGGACGTTTCGGGAATATTTTTTTCTTTAGCTACCCCCAAAGAAAAAAGTCACATGGATTGTGGTCTGGACTATTTGGGGGCCAATTTTGTCTGTCACTGAAGCGACCTGGAAACCTGAGTGAAATGATCCGCATGTCGAAATGCTCCAACACAGTGTTTGCAGTATTTAGCCTTGCTCCAACTTTCATCAACCACTGCGTGTTGAAGGGCAAGGCAGTAGCAAGAAGCTGTGGAATGAAGCTATTGCGAAGCATGCTCAAATAACGCTCGCTGTTCGCAGTTTCTTCAAAGAAAAGGGTCCAATAAGTCCGTGACTGGAAACTGCTGCCCACGCTGTAATCCTCGGAGCATAATGTTGTCGTTCATGAAGCACTTGTGGGTTTTCATTGGCCCAAAAGCGGACATTTTGTTTGTTAACCACACAATCTAAATGAAAATGTGCCTCGTCTGAAAACCAAACGTTGTTGAGAGCTTCTTCCCTATCCTCCGCCCACTGAGCAAACAGTAGTCTCTGCTGCTTGTGTTCTTCAGAGAGCTTCTGTGCACAGGTCATCTTGTATGGGTACATATGGAGGCCACTTTTAAGAATGCGTTGAACGGAGCGTCTGGATATTCCCAGTTGCACTGGGAATTCTCTGTACAGCAAATCGCGCCGCTTCAATATTCTCCGGCGAACAAACAGGCTTAGGCCAAGGTCGCTTCGCTTCCAATACTGTTCCTTCCTGTACAAATTTATCGTACAACCTGTGGATGGTCTTCTTGCAAGGGGCCCATCGTGTGTTAAACTGTTGTCGAAAAAAACTGTTCGTTTCATGAAAAAACAACTGCCGATCGTTGCTGTGTCGTCAGTCTTCCATTGTCGGCCATTGCTGCTTACTAGCCTCCTAGCGGCAGTATCGTGAATTACGCGTCATTTCGTAACTCATTTGTTTTTCCCAGCTCTGCTGGTACTGCCGTAGAGATCCCAGCGGGATATTTAATGTGCGTCGTAAATTGTGAAAGAAACAATTGGTAACACATTTCGTGCACCACCCTGTATTTGATTTTATATCTTTAACGTATATTGCAGGACACTTTAACACGTTTACCAAAGTAAGCCCGGTTTAGCTAAACCATACTTTTAAATAGTGCGTGGTGTAAAAACACCAAAGTAATTCTGTTTTTACTAAATACAGACATTCCAACGTAATCCCGTTTTTACTAAATATGGCGTGTTCCACGATTATTTACTGATCTTTTACAAAATTGTGATTTTACATCTGGCATTTCGTGGGAAGCCAGTATTTTCTTAATTTACGGTCAGCTTTGAACTTGGCAACATTTTAAGTGTCCAGCAGTATATGTTAAATACGTAAAATCAAATACTTAAAAATTTGCATAAAAGGCCGAAACCAAAGTTGTACTTAAATAAACGATAAACAGTCAAATGGCGGTGTGTTCCGTTAAAAAAAATAGCAGAAACTTGATGTTCCCTCGCAGCTCCACCGCCGTTTTCGAACAAGTGACAGACACGCACTGTTACATTGGTGGGCAGGATGGCTTTCGCATGGCTGTTGTGAAACCTCAAGGATCGTAACTCCGCAACCTGCCATGAAATAGAATTGCGGTTTGGAATTTCACACAAGAACACACTTTATGTTTTTCACGAATGGAGCATGAAGGTTATTGTTCATCATTTACAAAATTGCATAGTGAATGGTGCTAGTTATGTAGAACAATGACGGTAAGTAGCTTAAATTTGGTCCTATTTATGTTATTGTTCTTCATGTATCCGTTGTAGTTACCATAAAAATGGATGGCAGACATTTGCTTCGGAATGACTGCATCGTTTTAAAGCAATTAGGAGCGTCTTCTTAGAGCTCCACCTACAACGCACGCATCGGAACTATAGATGCCGGAGACTGTAGTGTACACACGGAGGACGTCTGCAGCCCAGTATTGCCACGTTCTCCATGACAAAGGGCGCTGCCGCCAACCGCAGCTGGGCGGTCCTGATTAACACATACCTGCTGCGGTCGCCAGGGCTCTCCGCAGACTGCCACACGGGGAACCGACAACTACCGCAGGTGGGTGGAGAACTGGGCATATATCTGCTGTGAATGTATGGGATTCTCTGGGCCCGCAATGAAATCGATTTCCTCCCCACATATAAATAAACAAATTCAGCCGACACGATAGCATTAAAAAGTTAATTAAATCCCCATTGAAACTGCATTACCAGAATGCATTCTTACGTTGAAATTGAAAACTCGCTTCAAAAAATCTAGCTTCATTCAGATTTTACTTGCAAAAATACGTTTTTGGGAGTTTTTTTTTCGCGCGTTGTTTTTGTGTTTCAAACTTGCGTGACTCGGTTCAAATTTTGTTAGAAGGTACACGGATAAGTGTAGCTAGAATGAAAAATGCTCTTGTCGTAGCACAAAAAGGCGATGCGTACTGGACATAGTTGGGGATGTAAAGAAAGGAAACTAGCTTATATACTTATGTGGCAGCTTCAAAGACATTTCAATGAAAACATCTTGATACATTCGCGCTGTTTTACTTGCCAGTGCTCATGTCGTGTAATATAATGCACCCCGTCAAGTGAAATAACACGTTGCCACCTCTGTTTTGCCAATAAAACGCAGTCTTTGTGTCGCTTGTCCTGACAGAAGGCTGAACAGGACCTTTACACACACACACACACACACACACACACACACACACACACACACACACACACACACATACCAACATTCAGATACGATATCGCAGAGAGAAATCTGGAGCGTAATTTTCCCCTATACACAGAATGTAGGTGGCGATAGTCGTAACTAGGTTTTTTGATTAGTCTGAAATGCTAATCATATCAAAAGGTTCTGAGCACTATGGCACTTAACATCTGAGGTCATGAGTCCCCCGGAACTTAGAACTACTGAAACGTAACTAACCTAAGGACACCACACACATCCATGCCTGAGGCAGGATACGAACCTGCGACCGTAGCGGTCGCGCGGTTCCAGACTGTAGCGCCTAGAACCGCTCGACCACTCCGGCCGGCGCTAATCATATCATACGGATATCCAAACTTGTGTACACTTCATATCAGCTTCATTTTTTTGCTGCCGCTTTGATAATGTTGCCTTTTAATGGCCAGAGATGCGTAATAAAGAAATGAATGCATAGTGAACAGCATGGCTGAAGATGTACAGAAGATTTTACAGCAGGGTTAATATTAATAACAAGACGTTTGGCATAAAACAGGGTCTACAATGGGCAACTGCAAGAATTTTACAACAAAGTTAACTCTCACAAGGACTTCCGTAGGAGGTCCACCATGAACGAAAGAAAGTCGTTTTAAGGCTTCATTCCAACCGAAATGCACACTGTACCACTATTCTGACCCTGTTTGGTGCTATGACAAGACGAACAACATTTGTTGACAGCTGCTGCAGTAAACAGAGAAATACTGTTTCTCCAACAGTGGCTGAGAATGACTGCCATTATGCGATGTGTTGACTTAAAGAAGTGCAGCGTGTGCTGACTACATACTTAATTCAGTGTCTTCCGGCTAATACTGCAGGCGTGCCCTATTCAATCTTGTGTGGTTATCAGATGGAAATCCCGCAACGTCACGTCCTACGAGCAAAGCATGTGACGAACTTCACTTAATCTGCCAGATTTCTAAACATGTCGATGCATGCACAGCCGGTCGATACCAGAGGGCAAAATAAATGACAAAAATAAATTACTTAACGAAAACGGGAAGCACGCAGAGGAAACACGAGGATGTCAACGTTGCTTCGTACAAGTACACAACATCGATGGGTATGTAAGTGATGAGTTTCAGTTCTCAGCGACAGGTGAAACGGCTACAAGAGTCCATTGATGTTGCTTGAATTCTGTTTTGCTACCAGACCTGGTGGGGAACATAAGTGACGTGAGAAGCGTCAGATGTTGAGCGGTCAGTATGAAGGACACGGAGATGCTGCTTAATCGTGTGAGACTGCAGTGACAACACCTGAGCCGGCCGGAGTGGCGGTGCGGTTCTAGGCGCTACAGTATGGAACCGAGTGACCGCCACGGTCGCAGGTTCGAATCCTGCCTCGGGCATGGATATGTGTGATGCCCTTACGTTAGTTAGGTTTAAGTAGTTCTAAGTTCTAGGTGAATGATGACCTCAGAAATTAAGTCCCATAGTGCTCAGAGCCATTTGAACCATTTGTCAGCAGCTGACAGATTTTTAGATGGGCCTCATTATATGCCTCTAATTTCCCGACTGATGTAATCTAACCATGTGTTATCCAGAAGTGTAGGGCATTTGTATGTGACAGTGGCTTAATGTTGGGTTGCGTGGGAACGTGGGGGCATGCATACTCGTCTTCAGTGTTCCGGTCGACCACCTCTGACCAGCACAAGGAAGAACTGCTATATTACCCACCAAGCGAAACGTAACCTCTCACATCTGCGCCTGCCAAGTAACGGACTCCGTGCAAAATTCCGTCATCGCGCACCATTGATCCTACACTAGCAGCAGCCGAACCAGGGAATTGCCGTCTCATGCGCAGGGTGTCGTTAATACTACAAAAGAAGGGGCTCCTTTTGCAGTGGTGTCTCGACAGGGAAGTACGGGCTCCTGTTGAATGTCCTCCCATTATCTTCCGCAACAAACTGCGGTTCTGCACTACCTCTGATCACATCGACAGCGGCTGTGGCGGCGATCTTGCGAGAGAACACTTTCTTACAACGTTATGAAGAGGCACGGCAGCGTTACTCCTAGCGTCGTAGTGTGGGCAGCCGAAGGACATAACTTCAGGACAAGACTGGCACACACCGATGGCGCTCTGACGGCACAACGACACTTCACAGACATCGTGCGCCCTTACGTGCTAAAACCCGTGACACAGTATCGTTATGCCATTTCTAAACAGTACAGTACACCTACTCACTTGACATGTGTCCCTATGAATTGTTTGTGTGATCCCCAGATCTGTCCCCACTGGGACATAAGCGGTGTCAGTTCGGATGTGAACTGTCCATCTGCATGTATCCACGATATAAAGAAGCAGTTACGACACTTGTGGGCAGGATGCCTCAGGAGAAGATAGCACTTTTTTATGGTACCATTTCTAAGCGAATTAGTGTACACATCCAGGGCAGAGGAGTTGCATCGTCATAGTTATAATTGGGCTAATGGTACCAAGTTCTTTGTAAATTTCACTCGATTTTTCAATCACAGAAATAACATCACACACCCTATCAAACCGTGGAGTTCCATTTCGTTTGCTCCGTCACTCCTGGTAGTTTTACTTTTTTGGCAGGCAGTGTTTATTTGTGTGTCCAGCAGTTCTGCTCAACAGGCGAGATGAATGTGAGGTAGCTCTGTGTACAGCTACCTATTAGCCTGATGCAACCCCACTGGATTCCTTCCTATAGGGACATGAGAAACTGTTGGTTTGTGTTGAGACTCAAAAGAATTTCCTGACAGAACTCCCGCGGCCGATGGCTACACCGAAGTTTTTCGAACGGTTACGACGAACTTCGTGTGACATCCGAGAATAGAAGCTCGGAAACATTATTTTAAGGACTGTTGTGGATTTAACACATTGTCATTTATGTTATCATTTGAAATTAATACAGAGACTTGTGTCAGCAGACTAACATTCATCTTAGTCTATACTTTTATACTCAGTGGGTACGGGACCAAGTTCCCCATTACATATTTGCTGATATGCACGAAAGCTTGTGTCAACATGGAACTACTCTCAATAGCCTAAGTGAGACAATAGACCAGGACCTACGAAGGGATGTAAGTATAAGGAGCGGTAAAAAAGTTTTCGTTCGAAGGCCGTAAGTCCATAACCAGTATGACAATGAAGCAAAACTGCCGTGAGCACTGAGGCAATCATCTCGCCGACGCCGCGCTTTGGTGATAGAGGATGTCAGTTATTGAACGATATGAAAAGAAAACCGTAAATTGATTACAAACTACGGCGCGCACACACTTTATTCAACATGTAAACGACACTACAGATATTAGGATTTAGGTTATGAGTTGTTCGATATGCCTGCCATCATTGGGCGATTATGTCGCGCAGACAGACGGCGAACTTCTGCATGACCCTCTGAAGTGTCGGAACATCGATGCTGTCGATGACATGAATGGATGTTTTCAGCTCAGCAATGACTTTTGTACTCCTTGTCTTTAATGCAGCCCCACAAACAGGAGCCGCGTGTTTTCAGATTCAGAGAATATGGCGTGCAGTCGAGGCCCATGCCACTGGCCTCTGACTACACCGGAGCCCCAATGCTGTCTCCAACGTACTCCTGCAGGACATCAAATACACTCCTGCTTCGGTGTGGCCGAGTTCCGTCTTGCATGAAACACATCTTATCGAAATCAGTGTCACTTTGGATATTGGGGATAAAATCATCTTCCAGAATCTTCGCGAACCATTCGGTAGTCAACATGCCATCAAGGAGTATCGCACCGACTGTTCCGTGACCGGACGTTGCACACCACACAATCACCCGTTGAGGGTGAAGACATTTCTCGATCGGGAATTCCGGATTTTCAGTCCCCCAGATGCGCTAATTTTGCTTGTTGACGAATGCACCCAAATGAAAGTTGGCCTCGTCGCTACAACCGCATACTAATTCCCATCATGCCCCGCGGCCAGCCGTGCACTGTGAGCGTCCTAACGCAAACCTTTCAGAAGTTATGACTATTTTGTTTCCTGTAGTTCAGCAATTGTCACCTTTTTACCCGTTTGGTAAAGCATCGTGTCCTACTACGTGAGGAAGTCCTTGACTGCCTGTTGCACATCCTCGTCCGACAAGAGATGTCGAGACTATTCCAGGTCTTTTTTAAGGAATGAAAGGCGTCACAATCGCATTGGGAGAGATCAGGGTTATAGAAGGGTGCGCGAATGTGTCGCATTGAGTTTGTGCTACTTCTGCGATACGTTATTGTTACATGGGAGCGTGTGTTATCATGAAGCAGCAGAAAGCCTTGACGGTGGTTTCCGACACACGTTCTGCCCCATCCTGATTCTTCATTTTCCGTTAAACATCTACCGGCGTTTGTCTCCGGCAACCAAGAAAAAAATAACAGCACGTTGGGTGCATTTCATAATAACTTCGCCATAGTCCACATTTTCGCATTTACCTCACGCACGTCGGAAAGATACGAATGACACAGTAACCCGGTGGGCAGGCCTACATATCCCCATCTGAGTCGGGCTTCGTCGTATACGCTGCAGCAGCGCCTCTTAAATCAGTCAGAGTTTACGTGTTAAATCTGAATTCTGTAATGACGAATAAGAAGGTCAGAGAGGACGATAGGGAGCGTTAGAAGCCGTATAGGCTAATAAGAGAATAAAGAAGGGGTTTGAGTTTTAAGTGTCAGCGAATCATTGTTAATATCATTCGTTCCTTGTTATTCGCCTCCTCTCTAATATAGTGTTCAAGAAGGCTACGTAATAAACACCTACAGAAAACTGCTTCCACGCTATGCTAAGAACGTAGTGCCTAAACATGATTCCGCCTTGTGCATTCCGCAAGACACGCTCCGCCATCGGAACGATCGCGAAAATGCCTCCGCCAAGAAAGCAGCAGAGGATTGGCACGACCCCCTGCCTTGTTAACGAGACGCTTCAGTACGGTGAATGCCCACTGATGAAGAGCGAAGCACCAGAGGATGGCAAATAACGCTACCCTTGTCTCCTGAGACTGATCCGCGACCACTACTACGCTGCGAAACATCTCGACCGTGTCACTCTGCACATCACTGGAGTAGCACCGCCTGCCTGGCACAAACAGCGCCCGGAGAGACACTCTTTAACTTCCACATTTCCCAATGCTTATTCCACATTAACCACGCGTTTTTCTAATTCTTCCACACCTGCTGCAGTTTTAGACATCACTTTCTGATACAGTGCTGTTTGTGATGGTGAGAAATGTATTTATGCTGAAATCAAATATTATGTTGCCTGGCTCTTTCTGCAACGTACGCTCACGGAATTTCAACATTAAATCTCTCAGTGATTCACAACGCTTCTCTTGCAGCGTCTGCCACTACAGATGGCTGAGCATCTCCTTAATACTGTAGCTCATACTAAACGATCCCGTGATGGAAGGCCCCGTTCTTTTTAAAATCTCCTCCAGCTTCCTTTATTATCAGAGTTTATAAGGAAACCAGACAGACGAACAATAGTCAAGATCGCTCGATCAAATGTTTAGTACGCCACTTATTTCATAGATGAATTACGCTTCTTAAAGATAGTCTCAGTCAGTTTTAGCTTGACACCGGCTTCTACTGTAGTTTGTTTTAAGTGGCTCCGGATAGATATTCGGGCGCAGTTCATGGTTGTCGCTGCTTCCGGCGATCTTTCGCCAGTAGTGCGGCGTTGAACCCTTGTCCTCCGGAATGCGAGTCCAGCGTGCTAGCCACTGCGCCACCTCGCTCGGTGCCAGCAGTAGATTAAATTTTCTTTTCTTGGCTACGCGCATCATGACTTACGTTCATGATCAACAGCCAGATTTTGCAGTGACGTCATGTTGTTAGTCTTCTGGGGTCAAATTCTTTTATTGTAGAAGTAATAAACCAGTTATACAGTTCAAATGGTTCAAATGGCTCTGAGCAATATGGTACTTAACATCTGAGGTCATCAGTCCCCTAGACTTAGAACTACTTAAACCTGACTAACCTAAGGGCATCACACACATCCATGCCCGAGGCAGGATTCGAACATGCGACCGTAGCAGCAGCGCGGTTCCGGACTGAAGCGCCTAGAACCGCTCGGCCACACCGGCCGGCGAGTTATACAGTCTCTTCACACGATACGCACAAGAGTCAGAAGAAGAACGTCGATACATGTAGTGTATATTCTAAACATAACGGTCATATGGTATCCTATTTGATTTAATTCCACCCCACCGGCATGCTAAGGGTCGCAAATACGGAATAAGAGTCAACAGCTAGAATCGAACATGTCTTTCTTTCTTACAATGGACGTTACCAGAAAGGTGTTCAGGTAACATAAACAGAAATTTCAGAGAAATTGAAAAGTAATTCTACCTAAATACTGTTATCTGTTTCTAAAGAAGCATTATTGTAAGTAGACCTTAAAAGGACTACGCTGATGAGATCTGTCAGAAGAAACTAAAAGTGATTGTATATAGTACTGTGTGCAGATACACGTACGAACGGTAATTCTTTCATCGCTTGATACGCAAATGTGAAAGCAGGTGTAGCGATAAATGCAACAGAATCTATCCTCATCCATTCTTTTTTTCAATGGCATCGCTAATATATATACATGTAGATCTAACCTAAAAATACGAATTAAGGGTAGGACACATAAATTAGTCGTACCTATTGAAAGGAATATTACGTCAATATTTTGTAAGAGTTAACAGTAGAGAGTGGACCAGTATTGCCGCCTTCACAACGCGGGAGCAGAGTGAGCAGCGGATTACGTCGTGCGCGATCGTACATCGTAAGCGCACCGCCCATCGGCGGATATGGTCCGTGACTAATGATCTCCACGTTTATGGGCCGTTAGGTTGCAAGTCTGACGTCATCTGTCCATATCTCACTGGCGAATGGAAACGCGACCCATCGAACGCTGTGTTCGCCACAAACGTTCAATAGGAAAACAGAAGTAATATTCTACCACACGTCCTTTAATGCGTAAATCATCACTGGAACTTTATAATTCGCAGTCATTACCTTTCCAGAAAATAATCTCAGATCTCTATAATTAAACTTCTCTTTACGTTGCAGATGCCATTGCTACCCCTTTTGGAATGGAAATTTCCATTTAACCTTTCGGTTGTAGTGCTGAAGAACTTTAATCTTGTGCGCAGTTGGTTGCAGTGTGTCTTACGTTAAACTTACACCAATATCTTGTCAGCTGTTTCTTCACATGTGAGTGTGTAAACCACCAGATGGCACAAGAAAGTGACAATGGTGAGAAAGATGGATATGACAGGAATGTATCGCGGTGAATAATAGAAAAAGAACGAAACTTACACTGCGTCCCTAGATTTAGAAAAAGCTAACAATGAATGGAATAAATTGTTTTCCATTCCTTTGCAGAGTAGTATTAACTACAGAAATAGAAAGATAATCGATTCTCCTTATGTCAATCAGATGGAAGTAGTCATTGATGTTGGAAAGACGATAGGCACGTTTGTTCTTTGTTATCACTGATATTAAATTAATATCCTGAAGAGACAATAGCGGAAGTGAAGGACTACCACTTTGTGGGCGGGTGTTTGTTGTTGAGAATATTTCCATGACATAGTTCGATGATGTAATAGCAGGAGTCAGCAAAGTGAAAAAGAACTGGGTGAATAACGTCATTTTTATGTCTTTGCTGATGGCTGTAATATGCCAATAAACAAAAAGAAAACTACACTGATGGTGTGTACAGCAAGTAAAATTCACCGTAACAAAAATTTTTACAACGGCTACTTCCTTCTTAAGGAAATGGATGAAACTTCGCCATCTCTGAAGTATATACATCAAAAAAAGTTTTGCGTCACCTCCATTCCGAGAGTTCCGGAACCTGTACAGAAAATTGGAATAGAGATCAACAGAAACACCATTCTGCCCTTTTTATTGTTTAAGAAAACCACACATTGCATGTTGTACCACCATACAGCGAGACCTTCAGAGGTGGTGGTCCAGATTGCTGTACATATCGTACCTCTAATGCCCAGTAGCACGTCCTCTTGCATTGATGCATGGCTGTGGGGTCCCTTAGAGTGGTTGGTGGGTAACGTCGTCCATAAATAGCCCTTTTTAATCTATCCTAGGCATGTCTGGAGAACATGCTGGCCACTCTAGTCGAGCGATGTCGTTTTCCTGAAGGCAGTCATTTACAAAATGTGCACGATGGAGCACGAATTGTCGTCCATAAAGACGAATGCCTCACCAATATGCTGCCTGTATGGTTGCACTATCGGTCACATGATGGTATTCACACATCGTACAGCCGTTACGGCGCCTTCCAAGAGCATCAGCGGCGTATGTCGGCCCCACATAATGCCATCCCAGAACAACAGGGAACCTCCACCTTGCTGCACTCGCTGGACAGTAAGTCTAAGGCGTTCAACCTTACCGGATTACCGCCAAACACATCTCCGACGATTGTCTGACTGAAGGCATTAGCCACACTCATCTGTGAAGAGAAAGTGATGCCATTTCTGAACGGGCCATTCGGCATGTTGTTGGGCCCAGGTATCCCGCGCTTTTTGGTGTCGTGGTTGCAAAGACGGACCTCGCCGTCGGCGTCGGGAGTGGAGTTACGCATCATGCAGCCTATTGCGCACATTTTGAGTAACACGACGTCCTGTGGCTGCAGGAAAAGCATTATTCAACATTGTTTCGTTATTGTAAGGGTTCCTCCTAGTCACAATCGGTAGGTAGCGGTCATCCACTACAGTAGTAGCCTTTGAGCGGCCTGAGTGAGACATGTCATCAACAGTTCCTGTCTCTCTGAGTCTCATCCATGTCCGAACAACATCGCTTTGGTTCATTCCAACTCCTGGACAGTCTCAGGCGCTGCAGTCATGGACTGTGCGGCTGGTCCCGGAGGAGGTTCGTGTCCTCCCTCGGGCATGGGTGTGTGTGTTTGTCCCTAGGATAATTTAGGTTAAGTAGTGTGTAAGCTTAGGGACTGATGACCTTAGCAGTTAAGTCCCATTAGATTTCACACACATTTGAACATTTATTGACGCCTGGACACTTTCCTTGTTGAGAGCACTTCCTCGCATAAAGTAACAATGCGGACACGATCGAATCGCGGTACTGACCGTCTAGGCGTGGTTGAACTACAGACAACCCGAGCCGTGTACCTCCTTCCCGTTGGAATGACTGGAACCAATCGGCTGTCGGACCCCTTCGGTCTAATAGGCGCAGCTCATGCATGGTTGTTTATATCTTTGGGCGGGTTTAGTGACATCTCTGAACAGTCAAAGGGACTGTGTCTGTGACACATTATCTACATTCAACATTCAGAGTTCTGGGAATTGGGGTGATGCAAAACTCTTTTTGATGTGTGTATAATTGACGACATAAAGAAGATAGACAAAGTAGGAGAGTGGTTTAGTAAGTAATGCAACACATTTCTTGACTTGGCCAATTTAGGATGAAAAATCCGGAATCAGTTGTCGGACATGGCGGAACATTCCCGCTTCAGCGTCTGTAGTTTGATGCAGCCCTGTAGATGACGACGCCATACGTAGCCTTCAAAATGGCGTCTGTAATGGAGATGCGTTCCAAGCAGAGAACTGTCACTGAGTCTCTTTTGGAGGAAAACCAGAGCATCGCAGATGTTCATTGGCGCATGCAGAATGTCTTCGGAGAACAGCGAACAAAAGCACCATGAGTCGTTGGGCGAAGCGTCTGTCATCATTTGCAAAAGGTCGCACAAATCGGACCAGTATCCCACGTGCCACCCTACAGCTCATATCTCGCACCTTTCGACTTCCACCTGTTTGAACCAATGCACTCCTCATGAAGCGTATCTGGATGATGGTGAAGTTATTGATGCAGTAAGACGTTGATCAGTAGGGTGGTAACACGCGAGCGTACAGGCCCTCTTAGTAAGGTGGCGAAAGGCCGTCGCATTGAAAGGAAATTATGTTGAAAGAGGTTTGTAGTCATAACCAAACGGCTCTCAGGAAAAAAATGTTCATTGTTTGTTGAAAGCCCCTCGTAGTGTAGATGTCTCAAGGCAAGGTGGGTGTCTGTAAAACGAAACAGCTGCTAACATCCAAAAACATAGTGTGTGAGATCAGAAATAGGTATATTAACAACCATGTTTGGATAGCTATATGTGGACGAGAAAATTGGAAAAATGTAAGGACAGAAATGAAACAATTCAAAGCCTTTCATATTTGATAGTGCTGGAGACTAGTGAAGATCACTGGCGGATACAAGTTGTAGAGGGTGACCACGGGATGAATCTAGTAAGAAAGTTCAGATTGCTGTAAGTATTCGGAGACGAAGGATGGAGTAGCGTGTAGAGCTGCATCAAACGAGTCTTTAGGTTGTAGACCGCAACAAGAACAACAGGCAGACTGACTGAGGATGGAATGACATACTGCAGCGAATCGATAAGGAAAGTATTTCTTATAATGGCTCGAAAAGAGAAAATGAGTTGACAATGGTAACAAGCGGCGCTTATAACTTGTGATATGTTGCCACTAGGGCGATGAATACGTGAGAATGCTCGCAACTGACGTGCGAAATCAGTCAGAATAAATCAAATAACAGAACTGCGGCTGAGTCCAGTACGTTAATTACGAAGGATGCTGTGTTCCCTACATGCAATGCCTGCGATTGCTAATATATTCCTTCCTCCTACGTGCATCTCAAATAAAGACCATATATGAAAAATAAGAGAGATTCGTGCCCTCGCGGAGGCTTACCAACAACCGTTACTCCCACGGACCAACCGCGAATGGAATAGGAAATGGAGAGGCGAAGGGGGTGTGTCTAATTGGTACAGCATATGGTGGCTTGCGAAGTGTAGGGGTAGATATACGCTTATTTCTTACCGATTTCCGAAAAGCTCAGCGAATGCTCGCTCTATCGCCATTACTATGGCAGTCTGTCACCAACGCATTGAATGTCATCAGCGATGTGTCACTTGAACTGTTTGGCATACTGCTAAGATGCTCTGATTCTGATACCCGGTGATAAACAAGGAATGGAATCTCCCCGCTAGGCCGTCGAAATTTAAGAAAAACAGTGTCGCGGAATGGAACCATCTCCTTAAAGGGGTAGCTTAATGAAACATGAAGGTACAGGTTCCACACCACACACGGATAAATTAATCACGGGGGTTCACCTAACTACAACATAAAGTAGCGGTTACAACAAGAATTTGGTTTATTAGCTTAAAACATCAAGCAACTGAATAACCCTCTGAATTAAGTATGGCACCGTTAAATATGTGGGAAAAGAAGATTTCAATTATGAAATATAGCCTCGGCACAGGAGGGCGGACACATGAAAGCGTAACATGGAACAATATCGCAGATGTGGCCAGTGACTACCAAAATGGTTAGTGTTTTGAGGAAAGAACCCGAAGAAGCACGTACGAACACCAGTAGAATCCTCAAAGACCATGAGGGAAGCACCTAGCTGCGAACCTTAAAACTCTTAAACCGTGATGCAAGTTAACTAGCCGTGAGTCCCCCTCGATTCAGTGATTGCATTGCCGGCTCATTCTCGCAACTCTTATACAGCGTGAATGTGGAACACTGCGGCAGTAACGGCAGGAAATTCTGAATTGAGCATGCTCTCTCTATTCTGCCCTAGGGTAGAGACATACCTCTCTCCGATACCTCAGCAGCAAGTATCTAGTCTTCGACACCCCGGCAGCAAGTGTCATCTCTTCGGTGTCTCTAGTGGGTCATAGCAGGCCTAGATTTAATACCAGATGAGGCTGAGTGGATAGTACATCGCTCACAGTACAGAGCTCACTTTATTAAAATTTAAACAATCTGAAATACTTAACTTGGAAACAATCTGTGACCACGAGAGTGTCACTGCGCATTTGTGACTATCACTTGATAAAATACAAAATTATAGTCTCCTTTCAGTTTAAGTGACTTTTAACTTTGACACACAGTTCTAAGTTCTGTTAGGTCGCTGCCAGAGCTAAGGTAAGATAATGTGGTCACTGTAGACAATGGCTACAGAGCTTGCTGAGTGCGGCTGAGCTCTCACGTAGCTAAGTTTCCGGCGTATGGGAACTCTTGAGGGCGTTTCTATGTCGACATCTCTAATTTCTTGCTGCGTCTGGCACCGATTGTCTTTAGCCTGTGGTGCCACTTTGAAGTACGAATTGTATACCCTTGGACCTCATTCTTCGGACGACATCACAAAGTCTGTGGAGCAAGTGTCCTTTCGTTGTACCCTCGGAAACTTGGCTGGTTCTGACAGTGTAGAATCCTGCCGCACTACTGCAACAAACCTGGAGAGTTGTGACCAATAATCAGTTTATAAATACCAGAATGAGATTTTCACTCTGCAGCGGAGTGTGCGCTAATATGAAACTATCTGGCAGATTAAAAGTGTGTGCCCGACCGAGACTCGAACTCGGGACCTTTGCCTTTCGCGGACAAGTGCTCTAACATCTGAGCTACCGAAGCACGACTCACGCCCGGTCTTCACAGATTTACTTCTGCCATTATCTCGTCTCCTACCTTCGAAACTTTACAGAAGCTCTCCTGCTTTCAGGAGTGCTAGTTCTGCAAGGTTCGCAGGATAGCTTCTGTCAGTATATCGTCTCCTACCTTCGAAACATTACAGAAGCTCTTCTGCGAACCTTGCAGAACTAGCACTCCTGAAAGCAGGAGAGCTTCTGTAAAGTTTCGAAGGTAAGAGACGAGATACTGGCAGAAGTAAAGCTGTGAGGACCGGTCGTCCGTCGTGCTTCGGTAGCTCAGATGGTAGAGCACTTGGCCGCGAAAGACAAAGGTCCCGAGTTCGAGTCTCGGTCGGGCACACAGTTTTTATCTGCCAGGAAGTTTCAGTTTATAAATAACTTTACCAAATTCCGACTGTCGTGGATTTTCTCTTTGTTAATCATCGATGGTCTTGAATGGAGAGGAAGATATGAAACGTCTCCCACGCCATAACAGGTTTCAAAACCTTGACAATCAAAAGTCTTACACATAGACACACATGAGGAAGCACGCCTTGTGCAGAAACAATTATTGTGAGCCAATTATAGTCTCTGTTACTACAATTTTAAACAAACATTTCTCCGTGGCGTGACCACAGAAAAATGGCTGGCCCCACATTCTGCCATTCTGAGGGATACATCTGGCTTCAGACGTTATCTTTCTAAAAATGATTTCTCCTAGCTTGTTGGTTCAAATGGTTCTGAGCACTATGGGACTTAATTTCTGAGGTCATCAGTCCCCTAGAACTTAGATCTACTTAAACCTAACTAACCTAAGGACATCACATACATCCATGCCCGAGGCAGGATTCGAACCTGCGACCGTAGCGGTAGCGCAGTTCCAGAATGTAGGGCCCAGAACCGCTCGGCCATACCGGCCGGCCTAGCTTCTTGCAGAAAGTAGTTTTAGAGAACACAGGCAGCCTCCAGGGAGATGTGATATAGCGAATTCTTTCTCCTCTACCTGCCCAGGAGGGCTGCTTTCAGAGACGAACACGTTTATAACACTCTGGTCCTTTTAAGTTAACCTCCATGTCCAGATCGAGCTAGAAAGAGCTACAAAGGCTGCAGGAAATAACAGGTCTCCCTTACAGCAATAAAAGGAGAGAAGCAGAATACGTAACTAACTGTGCAATTTTTGGCAGTATTGAATACTGTCTGCAGTTACTATGCAGTGTTAAAGAATCGATTATACTTACAACTAGGATGCGCATACTGCATTATCAAACATATTGCCACGAACACATAAATCCAAATGTTGGTGTGAACACTACAGAACTTTACTGTGGATGATCTTATGGGATGTGTTATGTTCTTGTCTTTCTGACCTTCGAATTGATGCACCCAACCAGTTTAAGGTGGACTGAAGGCTATGTACATTTCTTTATGTCAGTGTTTCCAGTAGTTTAATGATTTCCTAGTCTTTTGATTTCATTCTAACAGCTACACCCCACACCATGAATAATCAGTTTTGTATTTTGCAGTCTTTGTGCCTGCTGCATAGCTCAGTCACATTAATGTGAACACTGCCTGCATTCGGTGTCAGTAACCACTGCGGATTGCAGGGCTAGCACCAGTAGTGGAAGCTGTATAAAGGGTGTTGAAGGGGGGGGGGGGTGAAATTCGGATACACTGCAGTCATTGACACAATGTGGAAACGGAGCAATTGATCTGACGTCCAAAGGGCCTGATCATGTTTTCTTATACCAACGGTGGAGGCATTCCCGAATTGGCTCAGCTTTTAAGGGTGGTAGAACGTCAGACGGGCCGACTTGGAGCAGGAGAGCCACCACAGGACATTTGAATTTCCACTGTCTATACTTTTACAAATAAATTCATAAAAGTTTGTCACCATGACCAGGAAGGACTGAGGACTCACACTCATCACAGTCAAAGTTCAAAAACGTAGCAAAATACCTTTTTTTTACATGTGAAATTTCATCATTTTTTCACTGATTACAGGCTGCATTTGTTGCTATAGGTACACTTTTCTTCCTAAGTAAGATAGATTCTTCGATGAATTTTTCACAACATAAAAACAGTAGTTACATGTGTGTGAAACTCTAGAATTTACCAAATCCATTAAAAACTGTGGAAAAAATTGAGATAATTAACCATAAAACTTGAATTTTTTTCTAAACATGAAGTTTAAAATGTAACAGCTCATTCATTTTTTCATAAATTAAATAGATTCTAAAGTTTCAGAAGTAAGTATGGTTTTTATGCAGTGCAAAATTCATTGAACAGTCTCTCTTACTTATGAAGAAAAGTGTACCGATAGCAACAAATGCTGCCAATACTAAGTGAAAAAATGATGATATTTCACATGTACAAAAATTATTTTGTTGTGTTTTTGAACTTCCGCTGCTAAGAGTGTGAATCCTGAATCCTTCCTGGTCATGCTGACAAATTTTTATGAATTTTCTTGTAAAAGTATGGACAGTGGAAATTAAAATGTCCTGTGGTGTCTCTCCTGCTCCAAGTTGGCCCGTTTGACGTCCTACCCCCCTTAAGTAGTGTGTAAGCCTAGAGACCGATGACACCAGCAGTTTGGTCCCATAGTAACTTACCACAAAATTCCAAATTTCCAACTAAGATGAGTTTACCACACTCTCCTGGCCACCTAACTCCCCGCATTAAAACCCAGTCGAGAATCTGTTGGATCATCTCGCTCAGGCTGTTTGCCCCTTGGATCCTCAACAAACAAGGGAATAGTCCGGTAAGACATGTCGAAACCTACATTGAATTTTTTTACACAGGAAGAACACAACGAAAGAAATGCACCGCCAAAATTTTAGCTGCTAAGAGGCACTGCAAGTATTTTGTAAAACTGTTGGAGTTACACGCTCTTGCCTTGCGAAGAACAGTATATAACAGCGGTTTGTACAGCCCTGAAGGCATTACGCGCGAAACACTCACGCAGCGCCGGTAGCGGAATTATCCGGAGTTCACAGACACCAGTTTTAAGCTCCTAAAGCCTGGTTTACAATGGAGCGAATGGAAGCGAAAATGTGCGAATTAGCATTGGCAGAAAATTCACTCCCGTTCGGTTGTATATGAGTAGAATCGTTTATACTAGAGGGAACGGAAGGGAACACGAGGTGGCGAACATTGCTTATGAACGTTGTGTTATTAGCTTTTAGTTTATGGAGATAATATTCGGCATACAGGATACAACTCTATCTTGTTAGAGCCACAGTGCGAAACATTGCTATTCAGTGAGGATTATTTTGCATGACGAGGGCGCTGTTCTTAACAGAGTATGCAAAATGCCGGGCGAAAGGAAGAATTCAAGTGTCTCAATTTGTATGGAAGCGTGACATGCGTGGAGATCCGTGCACTTTACACGGAATTGCCTCTCCATCTCTATTTAGCACTGGTCCAAAATTTTCCTTGTATGTCGGCTGCCACTTTTCACTGGCTTTTCGTACCTATTGAGGAGAAATTTATAAACAGAACACTGATTACCGACGTAGAGCATCATCTCAAGAGGTGACACAGCTTGCGTTCCCACTACGCGTGTAAGGTCTATTTTTTTCTTAAAACAAAAATGGTTTACTAGCAAAGCGCTCGCTTCGCTCGCTTCGTGATCCAAAGAGTGCGAGATCGAATACCGTTCAGACCACAATTATTTCACTGTGATTTTTAACCGAGCATTCACTTCTCACAGATGTTGAAGTGGTCGTGAAAGACATGTGGTTCGGATTCCACGTTAAACTGTAGGTCTCCATTTTCCGATTAGGTAACTGAGGAAGTTTCGGGACGTGTAAGCAGCTGCAGTGGCGTCCAGTTGAAAGATTTGCAACAGGCCTACCGGGTACACCAGAGAGAATTCTCTTTTGCTCGTGCTTGTTGGCTTGTTTGCTCCAGTGATAAGCTGGCTTCAACTATACAAACAGCTTTTTGAATAACTTCATATCTCCGGCCGAGTGGTTCTAGGCGCTATAGTCTGGAACCGCGTGACCGCTACGGTCGCAAGTTCGAATCCCGCCTCGGGCATGGCTGTGTGTGATGTCCTTAGGTTAGTTAGGTTCAAGTAGTTCTAAGTTCTAGGGGACTGTTGACCTCAGAAGTCCCATAATATCAACAGTTCAGTTCTTGCAGAGGTAATTCTGATAGAAGCGGCTAGTAGAGAAAATAAAACCATGGCAGTGTTTGATGTCACAGACGACTTCCATCAATGAGGACTTATAATTTGTTGGAACGAAATGTGTCTCGCAGTACTGCATTTTACAACAATTCCTGTAGGCCATTCCTTATAATAACATTTGTACATTTGACTAGCACTGAAACAGTTCTTGTTTATTCGCTGTAGCCGTCACAAAACTCCGAAGTGTCTATTGAATGACAAAAATCAACATTTTTCTTGCACCAGGCACACCGGACAGAGGAAAAACTGTTGCAATCAGGCACTTGGCAGTAACCACTAGTTTTATTTAGACAGAACTGGGATGGAGTCAGAAAGGCCCCGGCCGTTGTTCTGCATATTGCGCTGCATACCAGGCACGCTTCATCAAATTCGTAAGGCGTGGCGAAGAAAACTGGTAATGCACAAATGGTTGGAGCTTAAGAATACTGTTCCGCTGATAAACCTAAAATGAGAGAGAGGTATCGGAAATTATGTTGTCTGATAGTTTCCTGAAAAATGCTTTCCACTGTCGAAAAAATTATTTATCGAGTGGTTGAATCGCACTCTAGTTCCAGGCGGAATCCACATTACATCTACAGGTCTTTCGTCGTCCTCCACAAAAACAGAGGCGCCGTTATGTCCAGACCATGAATCCAACAAAAGCAAAGAACTAGTTTCTGATGTTGAAAATCACTCTTTCCCATTTTTCCGGATTTTGATACGTCGATTACAAGATTTTTGCAACTAAGCAGATCATATTGGTCCTTATTTGGCTTGTGGTTCTTGAAGACAGACATACAGCTGCGGAAAATCGTAAATCTCTCATACTTATCATTGGCATTATCGTATATCAATGTGTCATTGCATTCAGTGATTCGGTAACCGACTCCATCTTTCTTTTTTTTTCCACCCAGAAATGATAATGTGTGGCGTACACGCATTTATTTCACGAAACCAGACTGATGGGCATTATAACAGCATTTTCGGGGATAACAGCAAGTTTAGTCTTTACGTCAGCCACGAATTTCTCTGTAGCATTGTCTATCATTGGCAGCTGGTCTACACGTTTACATGACGTAAACTTGGCAATTTTGCGACTTCTGTTCTGTATGACTTCTTGAACCTGAGTGGCCCGGTCGACGAAGCCTGGAAATTAGCAATATTCATGTCAGATGCAATTCGGAGAGCCCAATCTCGTAGATCTCTATCGGGAACGGTGCATAGCCTATCACGAGCAGTTCTAAATCTTACGAACAGTTTTTCATTCAGATGGTTTCGAGTTTCCATTTGGCGCATATTTCTTACTTCATGTAATTCAATCTTCCATGTGTACAGTTCACGCTCCGATTTTACGAAACGAAAATGCCTTTGAACACTGCGTAACTTCAAGCGTTTCTTCCCTCCTTCGTTTAATCAATATTTCACTGCCTTTTCTTTTCCGTTGAAATCTGTTGGCGTACGTGTGTTTTTGTTTTTTTTAATAATTTTTTTAGGCTTGTAAAGTATTCTTCTTCAGAACTGTTACTGGCACACCTGACGTCGCCCGAACCACAGTTCATGGAATCTTCACAGTTATTTTGTGTCTCTTCTAACATATCCCCCACTTCAAACGAAATGTCGACGTCATGCAAATCAATGCCAAGGAAATCAGCTAACAAATGACACATATGTACGCCCTCAGGAGAAGTAGATGATTTCGGCTGGAAACCACGTTCCTCATTACTGTGAAACTGGAAGGGAAAAAAGGCACTATTAGCAGGCATGCCTTACGAAAGCACAATAAATATTAATTCGGCTTCATCTGCATTGTCAATACTTACCAATACTGCAAAAAGAAACTGGTAATTTGTAATAGATGTTACTTGAGTGGCTAATTCGAGAGAATAGTAACTGTGTAATGCAGTGTCAGAGAAACTATCAACGAACTGTAATCTGAAACGTCCTTTACAAATTACGATCGGACTGTGTCGTGTTTTCTGTTTACAAATGTACCACCGACATCGGTTGTGTGTGTGCCTAGTTGCGCATGCACAGCTGCTACAGCACCCGCAGGGGTGTACATTTCTACCATCGCCGTGCACGCTACGAATTTGGCAATTTTCAGTTTTTTTTAAATACTTGCAGTGCCTCTTAACAGCTAAAATCTTGACAGCGCATTTCTTTCGTTGCTTTCTTGCCGTGTAAAAAATTTCAGGGTATGTTTCGGCATGTCTTATTGGACCAGTCCCTTGCGAGAAACCTCACTGAGCCGCTTCGTGTACGCCTCACAGAAGCCCGCCCTGGTTCAGGTTTTTGACAGGTGGTCACATTAATGTGGCGTTACAGTGTGCTTTTCCTCTCTAGTGCTTGTTCCTGAAGACGGTGGCAGGGTGGCAGATATCCCAGTAGCCAGTCACTTCTTTAGGTAAGGCTCCACCATAGACTTCTTTCTTCACCTGTTCTTATTAATACACTTACTTCTTCCGCCCATACTTTATCTGCATATTTAATTTTTAAATAATGCTCAACTCCACCAAATTTAAAATTATTTTCGTTTCTTCTTCCCCAGATTTGAAACGATCCACGTGCCACAGCTTTGCGTTGCTGTGTTTCAAAAATACTCTTTCTGGACCATTTTTCCTACTTTATGCATTAATAAAAGATTCAAGTAGAGTTTTATGGAAGAAATATTTCCACACATGTGCCAGTTCACATCTGAAATCTTCCTTGCTGTAACCGTCCTGTGTGACCTTACTATCTCTCACTATCAAAAATGGCTCTGAGCACTATGGGACTTAACTTCTGAGGTCATCAGTCCCCTAGAACTTAGAACTACTTAAACCTAACTAACCTAAGGACATCACACACATCCATGCCCGAGGCAGGATTCGAACCTGCGACCGCAGCGGTCGCGCGGCTCCAGACTGTACCGCCTAGAACCGTTCGGCCACCGCGGCCGGCTCTCACTATCTTGCACTCATTTGTTGGTCACAACTGCCCTGGTAAGCAACTCGTCACTCGTCTTTCTACTTCTTTTCACCACATTCGTTGTGCATATTTTTTTAGCCTTATTCTCTGTTAAGTGTTCTGGCCAGATCTATCAAGACCTATCAGTCCTATTCCGGCTTTAACTAGTGTATTCTGCTCTGAAAATGCCTTCAGATGGTTTTGGCTGTTCTACCACTTCCTGTTTTCTTATCACTACTGTGTCATGTTCCTTATTGCGTCAACAAAACTTGTGTGATTACTTCTGAAGACGGTGAAAGACCTTCGGTCAAAAGTACGTTTTGGTTCTTAATAGGTATTGCATGATCAATGTGGCTGGAGAAGCTAATGGAAGTCCCTGCACTAATGACACATAATGTGTACCAGCGGAAAAATGATCATACCGAAGCACAAAAAGGCAAATATGTTCCTGTTTAAAAGGCAGACTGAAAAATGGTGTACCGAATGTCTCATTCTACCTACCTCGCACCGTTAACAATTTTTCCATAAACCTTGGCATGCGGAACATTATTGGGCTTTTTTTAACATTCAACTCGTATTTCTCTCCAACTAGCCCCACTAACTGTGACTCACTAATTCATCCCAACTCATTGTCATTATCTCTTTGTGTCTATTTGTCACTGTCTCATGCCTCATAGCCACAGTCTCACATTACTTCTATATCCTCTCCTTGTCTCCCTCTTTCTCCCTCTTTCTCTCTCTTACTGTTACTATCTCAATCATTGCTTCCCAGTGCCGCTGTCTTTTTTGAGTCTCACTATCTCTCTTTCCCTCATTGTTATTGCCATAGACTCCGAATCTCATTATCACTTCCACTTTCTCCTTATTTTTATTCTTCTTCCAGCGGCACTGTCTCCTTCGCTTTTTTCCTGGTATTGCTCTGTCACTGTTAGCTATATTCCATTCCCATTGTGTCCCTCCCTTTCTGTCAAATTGCCATTGTCCCTTCGCTCTTTCTGTACCACAACCCCTGTCTACTACCTTCCAGTATTTATTACTTTTCCGTCTCTTTCGTACTGCCAGTGTCTCCTTCTCTCTCAGAAAAAATTGCGTGAATATGTTCCTGAGGCGAATACTCTGGAAAAATTTTGAAGCTGCTGGGCAACGTATAATGAGGGAGCTGCTATCCTACTTTCCAGTCAAAGGCTTTCAACTAGAAGCATTTCGTATTTTTTGTGCTCTGGTAGGAGAATTTCTCCGCTGGTTCCCTTACGAAAGAACTTTATGGCTCAATAAACTTTTGATAGTTTACTTGTGTGAAACTGAAATCACGCAAAACAAATTTTGCGGCTCAGACCGGATTTTACGTCATTCATATGAAAGATCTTTATGGCTTCATAAACTTTAGATAGTTTACTTGTGTGGAAGTGAAATCACGCAAAACTAATTTTACAACTCATACCTGACTTACGGACGTAAATTTTGTGTGTGCTACAAAATTGGCTTCCCAGAACGCTTCTGATAATAATGTATGCACTTTATTGCATCTTTCTCCGTGCTACGTCATTTTATAAACTACGCTTTCTCCTCACACCAGATTTGACGTGCGTGTTTTAAGTGCACAAGCAGAGTAACTTTGAAGCTCTGTAACTCGTAAACGGAAAAAAATATCAAGAAACATCTTGATGGGTTCGCCCCCCTTAACGGGGCAGAGTCCGATTCCCAGCCGGGTTGGAGATTTTCTCCGCTAGAGGCTGGAAGTTGCGTTGTCCTCGTAAACATTTCACGCAAGTCGGCCATTGTTGCCCCAGCTACAAAGACTTGCAACTCGGCGGCCGAACTTCCCCTGGTGAGGCTCCCGGCCATCATTGCCGTAAGATCATTTCATTTCATTTCAATCTTCAAGGTTGTTTGAAATCGAAATCTTCGAAAAATGTTGTAAAAATTACAGCCATTTGCTGTGCATGGAATCCACGGCTCGGTTTTGCTACCGAAAAATCACGTTTTTGCGATGTTTCTCTATTAGGAGTAATGTATTTTGAAAGCTAGAAGATTGAACATAAATGTTCTAGATAATATATCTTTAAAATCGGAGCAATTTGCTGCCGTTACGTGTTATGATATCCGCTGCTGACGGCGAAAAAATGGTGAAAAACACTTAATTCGAGTTTTCTCAGGAACAGCCTATGAAGTAAACGGGGCATCCATAGGCTCCTTAAGGCAGACCGTAGACCACATCTAATCCAAACTGAATGAACCTATTTGCTCAGTTTGTCTTTGCTGGAGGAAATGCGTAGTATTCTAAAATTGATCTTATACTGTAAGGCAGTTAAACAGTAAGTCTAACCTTTTGTTAGTTCGTCGAATGGTTCCTAGGCAACACACGAAACTCTACCTGTCACCAATGGGACTCGAGGTATTGACGAATGAGGCGTGGAAAAATCGCGTTTTTATGCATCCGCATCATGCTCCGCAAGCCACTTAGAGGTGCACGGCGGAGGGTACTTGCGGCAGCACTCTGTGATCCCACCTTCCCTGTTCCGCTCGAAAATGGCGCGTAGGAAGAATGATTGTCGCCAAGTCTCTGTATTAGTTTTAACTTCTCGAATTTCCTCGTCGTGGTCACTTCGCGAGATGTATGTGGGAGGAAGTAATATGTTGTCTTACTCCTCTCGGAAACAGTTTTCTCGAAATATCGCTAGCGAACCCTCTCCTCTTGTTAAGGTCTGCCACTGTTGAGCTTCTCTGTGACGCACGATGTAGTGTGCGGCGCTTTGTAACGTATTGGCAGTGCATACCGACGCATGAGCACCGATTCACTGGGAATGTCACCTGTAATGGAAGATACTATCGATATTATTGGTAGAAGAGTCCTTATTAGACTATTCAGATTTCAAGAAGGGTACTGCGAAGCAGGAGAGAACACGAGAAAATGAATAACCACCGAAAGGGTAATATTCTAAGCGTCAGAGTATTGTAAGGAACCTAGGAGAAGATTCCAGACTGTTTTTAATGCATACCACATCGTCGGCAACCGTCATATTCTCTATTTGTTTCATTTAATTTGAAAGGGTACAGTACCGCCCGACATTAGTTATCTCATTCACTGCAGACCGCATAGAACATATTCAACGCTCATTGGCTCTCGGAGCATACGTGACGTAGGTGCGCAGAACAAGACTAAACTCTACATCTACATACATACTCCGCAATCCACCATACGGTGCGTGGCGGAGGGTACCACGTACCACAACTAGCATCTTCTCTCCCTGTTGCACTCCCAAACAGAACGAGGGAAAAATGACTGCGTATATGCCTCTGTACGAGCCCTAATCTCTCTTATCTTATCTTTGTGGTCTTTCCGCGAAATGTAAGTTGGCGGCAGTAAAATTGTACCGCAGTCAGCCTGAAATGCTGGTTGTATAAATTTCCTCAGTAGCGATTCACGAAAATAACGCCTCCTTTCCTCCTGAAACTCTCACCCGAGTTCCTGAAGCATTTCCGTAACACTCGCTTGATGATCAAACCTACCAGAAACAAATCTAGCAGTCCGCCTCTGAATTGCTTCTATGTCCTCCTCAATCCGACCTGATAGGGATCCGAAACGCTCGAGCAGTACTCAAGAATAGGTCGTATTAGGGTTTTATAAGCGGTCTCTTTTACAGATGAACCATATCTTCCCAAAATTCTACCAGGGACCGAAAACGACTATCCGCCTTCCCCACAACTGCCATTACATGCTTGTCCCACTTCATATCGCTCTGCAATGTTACGCCCAAATATTTAATCGACGTGACTGTGTCAAGCGCTGCACTACTAATGGAGTTTTCAAACATTACAGTATTCTTTTTCCTATTCATCTGCACTAATTTACATTTATCTATATTTGGAGTTAACTGCCATTCTTTACACCAATCACAAATCCTGTCCAAGTCGTCTTGTATCCTCCTACAGCCACTCAACGACGACACCTTCCCGTACACCACAGCATCATCAGCAAACAGTAGCACATTGCGATCCACCCTGTCCAAAAGATCATTTATGTAGCCTGAGGTGTGTGGGGTTGATCTGTTATTCTGCGCAACGGATTAATCTGAGATGTACCCTTTACCCTGTGGCTCCTGCAAGATGCAATTTCCACCCCCACACTACTACAGAAGTCAGACAGACGCTTCTAACGTTCTAAAGAGAAATGCCTGAAAAACTTTAAGCAATAAATATCTTCCGGAGTCGTCCGCTGTAAGAAAATGACACAAAAATTCACAACATTTCTTACATAACTCAGATGGTTCAAATGGCTCAAAAATGGTTCAAATGGCTCTGAACACTATGGGACTTAACATCTGATGTCATCAGTCCCCTAGAACTTAGAACTACGTAAACCTAACTAACCTAAGGACATCACACACATCCATGCCCGAGGCAGGATTCGAACCTGCGACTGCAGCGGTCGCGCGGTTCCAGTTTATAGCGCCTAAAACCGCTCGGCCACTCCGTCCGGCTCTTAAGTAATTAGTTGGATACTTGGGTACTGGAGTAGTGCTAGTTAGTATAAGAAAAACATGAAAGCAACGAATGTTATTATTTATTTTGCAAAAATTCTGAGAAATCACAATGACAGTTTTAGTTATGAATTGAACAAGTTATATCCTGGTTCTTTTCGGAATGTGAAGTTACCTCTCAAGGATAGGATTCGCTAATGAAATTTCTATACAGAGTTTAAGCATGTGAAATGCAGTGAAGTGTACTGTTGTGGAGGAAATATGGGGCTCGCGATAGCTGTAGCGCACAATACCGTAAGCTGCGATGACTGCTGTCTCCGCTGCACCCTGCTGACAAATAAGATAACTCTCGTTCTATCTGGATTGACCTTCGCCAATCAAACTCTCCCTACACCTTGATGAAGTCAAGGATTCCTATTCCCCCCTAGTCTAACTATTGGCATGGTACACCGATCAGTTAACCAGTCCTCAAAATTCGCTCGCAGGCGTTTAACTATAACTCTGTCCGTTCACACCGCACCATAATTGTGTCGGCCAACACAGTGTACAACTCTTAATCGCAAGGGCTCAAAATAGAGTCGCCCTTTGATTGGCTCTCGACAGAGGTGCTCTCCCAGTGAAGTACTGAGGAGAGACTTGTTCCTCGCTGTTTCGAGTACACGTACGAGCGCGCACGCTCTCGTTAAGTGTTCTCGCTCCAAGAGTGACAACGGAACGGCCCCTCTCCACGCCAGACGTAAAGGGGTATATCTTTCGGTCTCTTCCATTATTCCTTCAGCTCAACGCGTCAGAAATATCGGCTGCCAATAAGCATTGCTCTTCTAAAACGGGAGAATGACGTTTCGTTTAAGGCGATCAATCCAGAAATCTGTAGTATCGGCGTTTGGCGTTTGCTGCCTCCCTTTGAAAATCTCTGAAACTGCGTGCTATGTGTAAAAAATGCATAGGCTGGCTGCTCCCACACAATGTAGCGGAATTTGCTTTTAAGCCGAACACAGGGTCGTTGCTCCTTTCCCTCGGGCAAACACTGTCCGCTCCAAGGGCGGTCACCGGCCGACTTAGATAGGCTCTGAAGGGACTGGCGTCCCGTTGTGCGGTTTCTCCCCCGAACTAAAGGCTTCTGTGACCGTCGTGTCTGGAATGTGTGTGTGCACGCCAGCCTCGAGTATTTCAACCATGGTGCGCTCACTTGTCAATTGCATATCGTTTACATGAATTCACACAACATTGACTTTATCTTATCGAGTTTGGGTTCGAATGAAGCGTCTTGATGTGCGGAATATGATTGTGAGGTCGGAATATGTAAGCAATGAAGGTCAGGAGACCACGAAATCTTACAGTAGATAGAAGACAACAGCGGACCTACCACACTTCCCTGGGGCACTCCAGATGATTCCCTCACCACTAGACCCCATCGCTCGTGACAGCAACCGTAGTTTCGCGTTTTTAGAGCCACCGGATAATCTGGAGACGTGTGTTGTCCGCAAACTGCCGTTAGTAGGGAGCGGCCGGGTCTTTTGGCGTCTGGCATCCCAGTGGGCGGTCAGTCCGCTACAGCGTGGCGCGTATCCGGGCAGGGCGACGCGCGGCTGGAATAGCAATTGGGCGGGCGCTGGCGTAGTCCGGCGCGACGCGGCCCGCAACATTGAAAGACAACAACAGCAGAGCAGAGCGCGGCTCGGCGAGACAAGCGGCCATCCGCGTGCGCTTTGTCTCCCCTGTGGCCGACTTCCAGCAGCTGCCGGCGCCCGCCGCCCGTCCGGAATACAGAGCAGGCCGAGACGTTACCTCACTGCGCTCCTTACTCGGCGCCACGCCGAGTCCTGAGCGCCTGCAGTCAACACGCGCCGCGGTCTGCCTAATCAGTCAGGCTTTCTCTTCTTTGTTTGCGACGCGTCCGAAACAGATTGAGGTTCGTTTCTTCACAGCGATGGACACATCGTTGTTGTACACCTACGAGTTCCTCCTACCTGTATTGCAGTTGCTTCGCGTTGGATCTACAGGGTGTCAGAAAAGTCTTTCCCTGATTACATAAATTGATGACTCAGGCTAGAAGTATGAAACTGGTGTGTAATTGTTTACAAACTATCAAAGTATTTTTCACACATCAGTAAACTTCCACTTACATTGTCGCCCGATGACAGTACACGTCGATATGACTTTGCGGTCGAAATGCTATCACGTATTGACGACGATGATGGTTATCTCAGACGGATTTCCTTTTCCGACGAAGCGACCTTTTTTGTCAGGCGAGTAGTGAATCACCATAATGTGCACATTTGGGGTTCACAACCCCATGGCGAGGTCATGGAGTGCACAAGAGGCAGTCCAAAGGTGAATGTTTGGTGCGCGCTATTGCACGATCGAATTATCGGGCTATTCTTCTTCGCTGAGGCTACCATCACATCTGCAGTGTATCTGGACATGTTGCAACTGCATGCTGTTCCTCAGCTGCTTCAGTATCACCCCGATATCTTGTTTCAGCAAGACGGTGCACCGCCTCATCGGGGTTTGGACGTCCGTGCCTATCTCGATATGACCTTTCCTGGGCGATGGATTGGTCGTGATGGGCCAACGGTTTGGCCTCCGCGCTCTCCTGACATAACCCCATTAGACTTATTTTTATGGGGTTATGTCAACGAAGAGGTCTACCGAACACGTGTACCAGACCTTGAAACCCTGCGGCAGCGGATAACCACAGTCGTTGAATTTCTCCCTCCAGTGATGTTGGCTAATGTGAGGACGGAAATTGAATATCGCCTAGATGTGCTACGTGCTACCAAGGGTGCTCATGTGGAAGTTTACTGATGTGTGAAAAAAAACTTTGTTAGTTTGTAAACAATTAGACACCAGTTTCGTATTTGTATCTTACTTCTAGCCTGAGTTATCAATTTATGTAATCTGGGAAAGACTTTTAGCACACGCTGTACATCATGATACATTATCGCTCTTCAGCTAACACAAGATGAGAAGAGGATTCACAGAACCCCTTTCAGATTGTCTTTCTACGGTTTTATTCTCGAATAGCACGCGACAAAAATGAACGCCTAAATGTCTCCTTGCGAACTCTGATTTTATGACAATGGTCATTCCCCATCCGCACCCCCATGTAAGTCTCAATCAACAAAATATTTCTACATCCCGAGGAGAAAGTTCGAGACTGAAATTTCGTGAAAAGAAGTCGCCGCAACGCAAATTATAATTACTGCCACCTCAGCTCATCAATCTGTCACGTACCGTGCACCATTACTCAGAGGACAAACAACATAGGCTCTCTGTTAAATACAGCAGATTTCCTGCACCGTCTAATTTCCCTGCCAATTACATAAAGTACTTGGTTCGCCAACCCAACAACAATCCTAAGCAACAGTTCCAACATGAGTTGTTCTTAGTTGTAATTCCTGTGTATTTCCTTCAGTCGACGACCTTGAAATTCGCGCGATTTATCGAGTAACCGAAATCTAACGGATTTTTTTAGTACTCTAATGGACGACGTCACTCTCATTGTTGTTTAAGGTCAACTTCCACTTTTCACACTATACAGGTTTCTTGTCTAAATCATTTTGTAATTTGTTTTCATCTTCTTGATGACTTTACTACATGACAAACGACACCATCATCTCCAAAAAATAAAGGAATAGATCAGATTGTGTGCCGGCCGTTGTGGCCGAGCGGATATAGGCGCTTCAGTCCGGAACCGTGCGACTGCTACGGTCGCAGGTTCGAATCCTGCCTCGGTCATGGATTTGTGTGATGTCCTTAGCTTAGTTAGGTTTAAGTAGTTCTACGTTCTAGGGGACTGATGACCTCAGATGTTAAGTCCCATAGTGCTCAGAGCCATTTGAACCATTTTTCAGATTGTGTCTTTAATAGGTTATATAGATTAGCAGAGGGCCTACAACTCCACTAAGAAAAACTCTGAATATAATTTTGGTTTAACTAGGTGACTTCCTGTTAATTACAGCGTATTGTGACAGAAAATCACGAATTCACTCGCAAAGCTGAAACTACATCTATAGGTACGCAATCTAATTGGAAGCCGCTTGACAGGAACGGTGTCAAAAGCTTTCGGGAAATCCGTAAATATGGAATAAAGTTGTCATATTGTATATTATAAAATCCTTTTTCAAATCGTTGCCAATATATAGGTCTGTAATCAGTCGATTATTTCTATTTCTTTCTACATCTAAATCGATACTCTGCAAATCACATTTAAGTGCCTGGCAGAGGGTTCATCGAACCACCTTCACAATTCTCTATTTTTCGAATCTCGTATAGCGCGCGGAAACAACAAACACTTATATATTTCCGAACGAGCTGTGATTTCCCTTATTTTCTCGTGATGATCGTTTCCCCGGTGTTAACAAAATATTTTCGCATTCGGAGGGGAAAGTTGGTGATTGGAATTTGGTGAGAAGATTCCGTCACAACGAAAAACGCCTTTCTTTTAATGATTTCCAGCCCAAATCCTGTATCGAGCTGCCCTTCTTTGAATATTTTCGATGTACTCCGTCAGCCCTGTCTGATAAGCATCCCACACCGCGCACCAAATTCTGAAAGAGGACGGACAAGCGTAGTGTAGGCAGTCTCCTTAGTAGGTCTGTTACATTTTCTAAGTGTTCTGCCAACAAAACACAGTCTTTGGTTAGCCTTCCCCATAATATTTTCTATGTGTTTCTTCCAATTTAAGTTGTTCGTAACTGTAATTCCTAGGTGTTTTGTTGAATTTGCAGCCTTCATATTTGACTGATTTATCGTGTAACCGAAAGTTAACGGATTCCTTTTAGCACTCACATGGATGACCTCACACTTGTTAAGTGACTTAGTTGATTCGCTATTTGATTCGCTACACCGATACTGACTAGAAATTACTTATTTCGGCATATGTTCTTGATTCAAACTCTGAAGTATTTACTAAAAAGTGTTCAAATTTTTGTGAATTCCTAAGGGACCAAACTGCTAAGGTCATCGATCCCCAGGCTTACGCGTCACTTAAACTACCTTACGCTAAGAACAGCGCACACACCCACACCCGAGGGAGGACTCGGACCTCCGGAGGGAGGGGCCGCGCATTCCCTGACATGGCCCTCAAACCACGCGGCCACTTCCGCGCGGCTAGTATTTACTGCACCTTCTTTGGTGAAAGTGTTTCGGGAAACCATATGTACCAGTAGTAACTCCGCTTTGAGGCACAGCCGTTGATAACGTTACTATTGTTGTTACACAGTGAAGGTATTTCTTCTGTCTTGCTTGTGTTATATTCTACATAAGTAGCAGGGCAACGCCGCGCTTTTGATGTCAATTGACATGTTAACTAATAGAACTGATCAATTGAACCACCTTCTCTCCCCACACCTTAACGTAATGTTTTTGTAAGTTGTTTATGACCCCCTGAGTGTTGATTTTTGATACCTCAGGTATGATCAGTCTTTCTGAAAAACACCGCATCTCTCCTCTTCCCCCCTCTCCCTGGCCTCTCCCCTCCACTTGAACATGGCATCTCAAGACGAAAAACCTGAACAGTCACCTGCAGTATGGTCCAGCGCCTTCTACTGAGTTTATTGTGTATCTGAAGAGCCGGCCAACCGGAACTCTTCTTTGTAGCTGCCGCTCGCGACGGGCTGAAGCCGTGGCTTCCGGTCGCTGACCCCTCGTGACCATTCCTGCGCTGGCCGTGGCACGATGCGGGACAAGCAGGATCGACTTGGGTGTATTGTGCTAATTTTGTTTCCACTCCTGGCACAGACCCCTCCAACCAACCCCCCCCCCCCCCCCCCCCAAGTTTAAGAAATCCGCTTTACCTAGTCCGAAACGGGCTAGCCCAAATGGCTCTGAGCACTATGGGACTTAACTTCTGAGGCCATCAGTCCCCTAGAACTTAGAACTACTTAAACCTAACTAACCTAAGGACATCACACACATCCATGCCCGATGCAGGATGCGAACCTGCTACCGTAGCGGTCGCGCGGTTCCAGACTGTAGCGCCTAGAACCGCTCCGCCACTCCGGCCGGCTCCGAAACGGGGATGTTGTTTCGTTAATACATCTCAAATTTCTCACGCAAAATGTAGATTCCTCCCTTTCACACGAGTTATTTTCGAAGGCAGAAGAAATCTGACCAAACTAACGTTTTCACATCGCTCAACTGTCGTTACTAGTTGTGAAAATCCTGTACAGCACTACGGCGTAGGCTCTGTTTCCTCTAAGTATTCCCTCATCAGGTTGAAAATTTGTTCTTATCAGTTTAATATCTGCCATGTCCTGCATCACACGGCTGGAATATTAAACTCATTTTTGGCTCATGATGGAGTACTGTAGCATGCTCTACCTTTGTCACAGGACGCCTCCTCACTTCCGAACTGTCTTAAGGTAACCAAATGACGCATCACCTACAAAGTTTCTTAAGGTAGAAGCTTTCTGACATGTGTTCTCCGAAATGTACCAGAAAGGCTGACCCAGTGAGCAACAGCACAATACCTGTCTGCTGATCTCCCCATCTCAAACAAGTATGAGTTTGCAGATCTATATTTCCCTCAGAATACAGACCTGTAGAAGCATTTCTATTGGCTTTCGCCAAATTAGTGGGTGGATGCTTTGAGAACGCAAATGGCGTAAAGGAACTTCCCTGGTCACCATCATCTCCGGATTTGGCTTGAATCGAGCATGTGTGGGATATGATGCGACGAGAAGTGACTCGTGTTGCTGGTCAACCAATAACTGTCACAGAATGACGTGAACAAGTCGAAGAGGCGTGGCATCACGAATGCCAGAACAGTACTCACCATCTATACGCTCGACTGGATGCCAGGGTCTGCACCTGCATTGCCGCCAGTGAAGGCTACACCACCTGGTCCTCGGGTGTTTCAGCGTGGGTCGATACCTGTTATCTCAGAAGCGCTTGTGCTACTGATCTGTAACTGTAATCTTTTCATGTACTCCATATGCACTGTTCTAACAATTAATCTTGAGTGAACTGGAAACCTCTAAAAGGTTAATCTCAGAAGAGAGTTCCTAGAGTCCCTCTGTAGCAATTCTGGACGTGTGTCGCATTGTCCCGCTGGAAATGTCCAAGTAAGTCGGAATGTACGGTGAACACCAAAGGATGCAGGTGATCAGACAAGATGCTTATGTACGTGTCACCTGTCAGTGTCGTATCTAGACATATGAGGGGTCCCACATCACACCAACTGCACACGCCCCACACCATTACAGAGACTTCAACAGCTTGAACAGTCCCTTGCTGACATGCAGGGTCCATGGATTCACGAGATTTTCTTCATACCCGTATACGTCAGTTCGCTCTATACAATTTGAAACGAGACTCGTTCGACAGGGCAACATGTTTCCAGTCATCAACAGTCCAATATCGATGTTGACGGGCCAAGACGAGGCATAGAGCTTCGTGTCGTGCAGTCGTCAAAGGTACACGAATGAGCTTGGGCTCCGAAAGTACTTATCGATGATGTTTCGTTGAATAGTTCGCACGCTGACACTTGTTGATAGCCCAACATTGAAATCTGCAGCAATTTGCGAAAGAGCTGCACATCTGTCACGTTGAACGAGTCTCTTCAGTCGTCGCTGCTACCGTCCTTGCAGGACCTTTTTCTAGTCGCAGCTATGTCGGAGGCTTCATGTTTTACCGGATTTTTGATATTCACGATACACTCTTGAAATTGTCGTACGGCAAAATCCCCACTTTATCGCATTCTTTTCTGCCTGTCCCATCGCTCGTGCGCCGACTATAACACCACGTTCGAACTCATTTAAATCTTGATAACCTGTCATTGTAACAGCAATAACCGACCTAACAACTGCACCAGACATTTGTTTTGTTATATAGGCGTTGCCGACCGCAGCACCATATTCTACATGTTTACGTATCTCCGTATTGGAATACGCATGCCTATACCAGTGTTTTGGGCGCTTCGGTGTACTTTAATTGGTATAGTACAACTACGAGTAACCGAAATATGGATGGTAGTGTAAAGTAGAGTCAATTCTGTCTGACCACTATAACGCTTTAACCTTCACGAAATCACGTCTTAAGATGGTGAAGTAAATCTCTCATCAATTGTCTTTCTTATGGGTAATGAACAGAGAAAGGTTTCTGACTGTAAACATTTAAGAGTACTGAAGTAGTTACAGTATCTGTCACATTGTCAACAGATTGTGCTCTCTTACGTATTTCATTCCATACCATCTGTTATCTTCTCACTGTTATTACTCACTCTTTCGTGGACCAGTAAACTACTACTTGAGATTAGTTTCCTTCTGTACAACCGTCACGCAATCAATACGTACGTTCTCTTGTGAGAAGTGTGAACACAGTGCTAATAATGCTGAGCTTACAAAAATTATTATTATTATTATTATTTACAGCTTATACATTATGCAATCGCGAAGTCTGTTGTAGAAGTCCCGGCGGGGTCAGGGATTTTCTCTGCCTCGTGATGACTGGGTGTTGTGTGCTGTCCTTAGGTTAGTTAGGTTTAAGTAGTTCTAAGTTCTAGGGGACTGATGACCATAGATGTTAAGTCCCATAGCGCTCAGAGCCATTTGAACCATTTTTTGTTGTAGAAGGGCTGTCTGGTTTGATGTCCAATAAACGCATGAAATTACAGAGAAATACTATTGAAAGACAAAGCGCATGAAATTTTCACTGCCCTAATGTGATGATGTTTACCTGACTTTGTCAGCTATATGAGATTCTGTCGGGAAATAGTTAAACAAATGGTTCATTCAGCGTAATTGTGACACGCTGCAACTTTTGTTTTTAATCAGAATAAGTATACTACAACACCAAAGACGACAGTGTCTGGGAGGAAGGGTAATGTAAAATGGATAGGGATAGATAATTACGTAAATTAAAAACTTTTTATTACTTATGTACGAAACACAGTCGTGGTTGCATATAAGGTGATAACTTTTATTTCTTGGAAGACCAGGTTCGATCTTCTACGGACAGATTTATCAGAGCAACATTGTTTGATGTGAAAGTACGAATCTATGGCTTGGAGCAGACCCGTCCGTGCGGCGTGTTTTCCTCGCCAGCACGGACGGGCAGCGTCCACATAAGCGATTTCTACTGTCATCTACTGTCATTATGATCTCTTTAGAAAGTCGAAACACATCATCTAAAAAATAAAAATTAACACCTTATATGCGAGAACGACTGTGTTTACTAAATAAGTTATAATATTTGTAGATCGTTGTTTACCTGGAATAATGTTCCACAAAATTGTAAGCCATTTTATTCTTTGGAATAAAGCAGAAAAGTGGTTTAGCGGAAGCAGAAACATTTCTTGACAGTTAACTCACATCTAATAACCGTGCATCTGTGACACCGTTGTAGCACCAGGAAGCATATTTCCGTCTTGCAGCCTTCGCAAAATAGCGCATCCCACGCCAACACTTAGTCACGACCGTCTGAAAACAGTTACTTGCCTCTGGAGCCAGCACCAACGGGCACAAAAAGAGACACGTAGAATCTACAGTTTGTTGGCAACGATCGCAGCAGAGGATGTAGCGCATTGGTATCTTTCACGAATACGTGGTAGATGACAACACTACACCCGAGTGGATTGGCTTCAAGAAATACATGACGTACGCGTCAAGTGGTCTCTCGATTGCAAACCCTAAACGACCACTGGAACGATGACAATAGATCCTAGGAAGAATGAGCGCAGCACTACTACAGCGCGTACTGAAGGATGCGTTCCGTGCGTCAGATTGACTTTGGTGCTGCAATTTGGAGCGCATTGTTCGTAGTACGGTGGAAACACGGAGATTCCACCCAGAAATAAACGTCCTCGTTTCGACAGACCGCACACTAGTGAATGAATGAAGCAATCAAGGAAAATGTTTCGGATGGAGATCAGCGTAAGTGGCTCAGTGTCAACAGGAGAGCAAAATATAAGAATTTGGGTTAGATTCTGGCTCCAGCGCTTGCTCTGCAACAGCTTTTTGAGTCGTTTGGCTATTTGAAACGATTGTCCAGGTGCCTTGCCTTGTCCTAACCACGAGGAGGCAACAAAATACGGTATATATTTTATTTATTGGTAGAGTTAACGTTATATGCCACCATTGTCTGGACGCTGTCTTATGCTTAATAGCATAGCCTTGACAACACTAATGCAATAGTAATGAAAATAACAAGGGTTAGTTCAACCTCCTAAGATACGATTTCTATATCTAAGAATAAATGTAGATTGAAAATTACAATTATGGGATAATATCATTAGAATAATGCCCGTAAATGTAAATAGCATAATAAGAATAGCGACTGCGAGGAAATATTTTGAAAAACGATGTCTAGTGATACTCGTCTACATGGAAGTCAAGGGAAAGAAGGCAGCAGAGGTACTTTTGAGAAGGGCACTGGAATACAACACTAGGAATAAGTTATCTGAATGAAGAGATAAGGGAGAACTAAATTTAAATGTAATTGCTGGATATGAGACTAGAAGTCTAGACTGAACTATTCAAATACTTTGGAAATTGGAAATTTGTGGTAAGGTGTTATGGGACCAAACTGCTGATGTCATCGGTCCCTAAACTTACACACTACTTAATCTAACTTAAACTAATTTCCGCTACGGACAACACACGCACCCATGCCCGAGAGAGGACTCGAACCTCCGACGGGGAGAGCCGCACGAACTGTGCAAGACGCCTGAGACCGATCGGCTACCCCGCACTGCACTCAAATATTTAAGGAAGAGAAAATAGTGAAGAAGTTACAACTGACCATACTCGTATACCTAAAAAAGATAGATGGGTATACGACATAAAACCATTTGTACCACAAAAAAGTAAAAGGTACTGCAGCCTAGCATTTATAACACACGGCCACTAGCCACCAGCAATAGAGGACGAATCTTCGATAAAGCCAGCCATTCGTGATAGCAAAACGTCACAAGACGGTTGGCAGAAAAACCATCAACAAACGCCAACAGGCAACACGTCAAGAAGTGACCGCGATAGCTTCGGTTGCCGTAATATGTTACTACACTACTGGCCATTAAAATTGCTACAGCAAGAAGAAATGCAGATGGTAAACGGGTATTCATTGGACAAATATATTGTACTATAACTGACATGTGACTACATTTTCACGCAATATGGGTGCATAGATCATGAGAAATCAATACCCAGAACAACCACCTCTGGCCGTAATAACGGCCTTGATACGCCTGAGCATTGAGTCAAACAGAGCTTGGATGGCGTGTACAGGTACAGCTGCCCATGCAGCTTCAACACGATACCGCAGTTCATCAAGAGTAGTGACCGGCGTATTGTGGCGAGCCAGTTGCTCGGCCACCATTGACCAGCCGTTTTCATCTGGTGAGACATCTGTAGAATGTGCTGGCCAGGGCAGCAGTCGAACATTTTCTGTATCCAGAAAGGCCCGTAAAGGACCTGCGACATTCGGTCGTGCAATATCCTGCTGAAATGTAGGGTTTCGCAGGGATCGAATGAAGGGTAGAGCCACGGGTCGTAACATCTGAAATGTAACGTCAACTTTTCAAAGTGCCGTCAATGCGAACAACAGGTGACCGAGACGTGTAACCAATGGCACCCAATACCATCACCCCGAGTGATACGCCAGTATGGCGAGGACGAATACACGCTTCCAATGTGCGTTCACCGCGATGTCACCAAACACGGATGCGACCATCATGATGCTGTAAACAGAACCTGCATTCATCCGAAAAAATGACGTTTTGCCATTCGTGCACCCAGGTTCGTCGTTGAGTACACCATCGCAGGCGCTCCTGTCTGTGATGCAGCGTCAAGGGTAACCGAAGCCATTGTCTCCGAGCTGATAGTCCATGCTGCTGCAAACGCCGTCGAACTGCACGCGAAGATGTCTTGCAAACGTCCCCATCTGATGACTCAGAGATCGAGACGCGGCTGCACGATCCGTTACAGCCATGCGGATAAGTTGCCTGTCATCTCGACTGCTAGTGATACGAGGCCGTTGTGATCCAGCACGGCATTCCGCATTACCGTCCTGAACCAACCGATTCCAAATTCTGCTATCAGTCATTGGATATCGACCATTGCGAGCAGCAATGTCGCGATACGATAAACCGCAATCGCGATAGGCTACAATCCGACCTTTGTCAAAGTCGGAAACGTGATGGTACGTATTTCTCCTCCTTACACGAAGCATCACAACAACGTTTCACCAGGCAACGCCGGTCAACTGCTGTTTGTGTATGAGAAATTGGTTGGAAACTTTCCTCATGTCAGCGCGTTGTAGGTGTCGCCACCGGCGCCAACCTTGTGTAAATGCTCTGTAAAGCTAATCATTTACACATCACAGCATCCTATTCCTGTCGGTTAAATTTCGCGTCTGTCGCACGACATCTTCCTGGTGTAGCTGTTTTAATGGCCAGTACTGTATTTGTTTCTTTACGTCTTTCGACCACATTTTTTTAACAACAGTTGTACCATCTACTTAATAGGGTGCTGAAAGCACGATGTGCAGGCTTAACGTCTATTAAGTGGAAAATTAGTAACTGCTACAGCATGTGTGAAGCGCATCACTCTGTTTAACCTCAATCGGTGCTTTAGGAATTCGCGCCGGGAAGGAAAACTTTCCGGTCAACGTGTTGGAAATAAGGGCTAAGTTTAGTGGAGGGTCTCTCGAAAGGCGGGTGGTTTCCTTTGTGCCCTGCCCTCGTCCCAACAATAACAGCGGCGCCGGCTCTGGGACCACCCTGCACGCGGCGCTCCCACCCCCACCCCTGATGCCGTGGGCTTGCCGCTGCCGGAGCTGGAGGCCGGGCTGCGGGTCGTAACCCTCCCTAACGGCCGCGCGGGGGCTGCGGGGGCGGCCGCGATAAAGGCCGGCATAAAGCTGCGCCACCGGCACTGCGCATGCGCCCTGTTTCCGGCCACCCGCGCTCACAACTGCCTACACAGAGCTGCGCGCGTGTCACGTAGGCCCGGTACAGCCGCGTCTCCGTGGCAACGCAGCGCTACTGTGCGACTGCGACAGCGCACAGCTCGCTCCGATACACATGCGAAAATCACAGTGGCGGAATGAAGAGCTGACAAAGACAAACCTATACATCAGACCCGCGTCTAAAACATTCACTGTCCTTAATTCCACGCGACGTATGGGTAAATAAAATTTAAATGATACGCCTAGTGATCTTATATCGTTTCAGACGAGGCACTGTATTTTTAGTCGTACCGTCAAAACATTTTAAAGGGACATGGTTGTTGTTGTTGTGGTATTCAAACCGAAGACTAGTTTGATGCAGGTCTCCATGTTATTCCATACTGTGCAAGCTTTTTCATTTCCAAATAAGAATCTGTCCTATCAACCGATATCCTCTACTAGTCAGGTTGTGCCACAAATTTCTTTTCTCGTCAGCTCTGTTCAGCACCAATTCATTAATTACGTGATCTGACCATCCAATCTTGAGCAGTCTTCTGTAGCACCACATTTCAAAAGCTTCTGTTCTCTTTTTGTCGCAACTGTTTATCGACCACGTTTCGGTTCCATACATGGCTACACTCAATCTACATTTCATGCTAACAAATTTCTCTTCTTCAGAAATGCTATTTTTGTCACTGCCAGTCTACATTTTATATCCTCCCTGCTTCGGCCATCATTAGTCATTTTGCTGCCCAACTAGCTAAACTCATCTAATAGTTGAAGTGTCTCGTTTCCTAATCGAATTCCCTGCTTTAATTCGACCACATCCCATAACATTTGTTTTGCTTTTGTTGATGTTCATCTTATATCCTCCTTTCAACACACTGTGCATGGCGTTTAAATGCTGTTCCAAGTCCTTAGCTGTCTGTACAGAATTACATGATCATTGGCAAACCTCAAAGTTTTTATTTCTTATCGCTGAACGCTATCCAACTCCTACTCCTCTATTTTTTCTATGGTTTCCTTTACTGCTTGGTCAATTACAGATCGAGTAACATCGGGGATAGGCTACAGTCCTGCCCCACTCCATTTTCAACCACTGCTTCCTTTTCATGCCCCTCGACTCATACAACTGCTGTCTGGTTTCTGTACAAGTTGTAAATAGCTTTTCGTTCCTTGCATTTTATCCCTGCTACTTTCACGATTTCAAAGAGAGTATTCCAGTCGAAACTATCAAAAGCTTTCTATAAGTCTAAAAGTGATATAAACATAGTTTTGACTTTCCCTAACATATCCTCTCAAGTAAGTCGTTGAATCAATATTACTTTGTGTGTTCCTACATTTCTCTGAAATCCAAACTAATCATCCCTGAGGTTGGCTTATACCAGTTTTTGCATTCTTCTGTATAGAATATGTGTTAGTATTTTGCAATCATATTTATAAACTGATAGTTCAGTAGTTTTCGCACCTGTTAGCACCTGCTTTCTTTGTAATTGTAGTTATTGCATTATTATTGAAATAAAAAAATGGCTCAAATGGCTCTGAGCACTATGGAACTTAACATCTGTGGTCATCAGTCCTCTAGAACTTAGAACTACTTAAACCTAACTAATCTAAGGAAATCACATACATCCATGCCCGAGGCAGGATTCGAACCTGCGACCGTCGCGGTCACGCGGTTCCAGACTGAAGCCCCTAGAACCACACGGCCACGCCGACCGGCTATTATTGAAATCTGAGGGTATTTCACCTGACTGATGCATCTGGCACACCAGCTATCAGTAGTTCTGATGGAATGTCATCTACTATCGGGGCCTTTTTCTTAGGTCTTTCAGTACTCTGCCGAATTCTTCTTAGAAATTGGAGCCGCGCGGGATTAGCCGAGCGGTCTTGGGCGCTGCAGTCATGGACTGTGCGGCGAGTCCCGGCGGAGGTTCGAGTCCTCCCTCGGGCATGGGTGTGTGTGTTTGTCCTTAGGATAATTTAGGTTAAGTAGTGTGTAAGCTTAGGGACAAATGACCTTAGCAGTTTGAACTTTTTTTGGTAATTGGAAATTTGTGTAAGGTCTTATGGGACCAAACTGCTGAGGTCATCGGTCCCTAAGCTTTCGCACTACTTAACCTAACCTAAACTAACTTACGCTACGGACAACATACACAACCATACCCGAGGCAGGGCTCGAACCTCCGACGCAGGGAACCCGCGGACCGTGACAAGACCCCTTTAGATCGCGCGGCTACCCCGCGCGGCTCAAACTCTTCTCGCTTTATCGTATCTCCCATCTCATCCTAATCCACACCTTCTTCCCTTTCATTAATATTGCTTTCCTCTTCCCTGTTAAGTCCAGCTGTATCCTCCTTCCAATTTTTCCTTCTTCGCTTAGCACTGGTTTCCCATATTAGCTCTTGGTATTCATACAGCTGCTTCTCTTTTCTATTATCTAACTCTACTCCAGTGAAATATGCTTTAAATCCATACATTTGTCCTCTAGCCATTCCAGCTTAGCAATTTTGCATTCCCTATCCGTCTCATTTTTGAGATTTTTGTATTTCCTTTCACCTGCTTCATTTGTTGCATTTTTAAATTTTCTCTTTTCATCAAGAAAATTCAGTAACTCTTGTGTTATCCAAAGATTTTTACTTGGCTTGGTCTTTTTACGTATTTGATCCTCCGCTGCCTTCAGTATTTCATCTCTAGTGTATTCCTTTCCCATGTCCTAGCAATCCTTTTCCTAATGCTCCCTCTGGATCTTTCTACAACCTCTGGTTCTTTCAGCTCATCCGTGATCCATTTCCTTCATTTCCTACCATTTGCAATTTCTTCAGATTTAATGTACAGTTCATAACCAATGAATTGTGGTCAGCCTCATTATCTTCCACTGGGAATGTCTTACAATTTGAAATCTGATTCAGAAGTATCTGCCTTAGCACCATACAATCAAACAGAACACTTCTGATGTCTCCACGTCTCTTTCACGTACATATACTTCTCTCACTGTTCTTAGACCAAGTGTTTGCGACGGTTAAATTATGCTCTGGGCAAAATTCTACCAGACGGCTTGCTCTTGCATTCCTTTCTCCCATTCCATATTCACATACCTATTTTTCCTTCCCTCTTTTTTCGTATTATCGAATTCCAGTCCCACAGCACAATAAAATTTTCGTCTCCTTTAACTATCTGAATAATTTCTTTTATTTCCTCATACACTTCTTCAGTCTCTTCGTCATCTGCGGAGCTAGCTGGCATATGAACTTGTACTGCTGTCAAGAGTGTTAGCTTTTTTTCTATCTTGGCTACAATAACACATCCACTATGCTATTCATAATAGCTTACGCATGATCCTATTTTATTATTCATTATTAAACCTACTCCTACGATAGCCCTATTTTGTTTTTTATTTATAAGCCTATTCACCTGACCAGAAGGCCTGTTCCTCCTGCCATCAGCCGGCCGCTGTGGCCGAGCGGTTCTAGGCGCTTCAATTCGTAACCGCGCTGCTGCTACGGTAGCAGGTTTGACTCCTGCCTCGGGCATGGGTGTGTGTGGTGTCCTTAGTTAGGTTTAAGTAGTTTTAAGTCTAGGGGACTGATGACCTCAGATGTTAAGTCCCATAGTGCTTAGAGCCATTTGAATCAGTTTGAACCTCCTGCCATCGAACTTCACTAATTCCCACAATATCTAGCGCCAAACTATCATCTTCTAGTTTTAAATATTCTAACCTACAGGCGCGATAAAGGGATCTATCATTACATGCTCCGATCCGTAGAACCCCAGTTTTGTTTCTTCAGATGGACCACATCCTCCAGAGTAGTCCCTGCCCGGAAATCCGAATGGGGGATTTTTTGCCTACGGAATATTTTATCCAGTTATTTAACCACACAGTGAAGCTCTACGTTCTTGGGGAAAATTGCGGCTGTAGTTTCCCCTTGCTTTCAGCCGTTCGCAGTACCAGCACAGCAAGGCTGATGTTACAAGACCAGATCAGTCAATCATCCAGACTGTTGCCCCTGCAACTGCTAAAAAGGCTGCTGCCCCTATTCCGGAACCACACGTTTGTCTGGCCTCTGAACAGATACCCCTCAATCGTGGTTGGACCCACGGTATGTCTGTCTGTATCGTTGAAGCACGAAAGCCACCTCACCGGCAGCAAGGTGCACGGTTCACGGAGAGTAAACAAAAGGCACCACACTTCTGGAATTTGTTATCATTCCTTGTGCTACCTGTTGTCTTTTGGTTTTTAAAACCTCTCTTCCGCAGTAGATGTTTTACCAGTAATATGGCTGTCTGTATCGTTGAAGCACGAAAGCCACCTCACCGGCAGCAAGGTGCACGGTTCACGGAGAGTAAACAAAAGGCATCACACTTCCGGAATTTGTTATCATTCCTTGTGCTACCTGTTGTCTTTTGGTTTTTAAAACCTCTCTTCCGCAGTAGATGTTTTACCAGTAATATGGGTGCCATTCCGTCTTTGGAGACTATAATTAATTTGATCCAAATACAATAGTATACCGTCACAGTAGTCAGAATAACAACCATAATAGTTGTATTCCTTGTGAGCGTGGCAGCAAGTACAGTGGTCAAAATAAATGTTGATATTGCCCTATTGTCAATACTGGACATAATAGGAAAGAAAATCGATTTTGGTCTGTCATATACAGTCATAAGAGCACAAAAATAAAGAAAATATACACATTTCCACTTGATAAACACACAAAAAACAAGAACTTGGAAAAGATTTCACTGCCAACATGATCATTCCTTCTTACTGCCATCTTGCGTGACATATTGTTTATGAACCAGCTGGCTCTCCTCGTAATTGGAGACACTTTTGAGAGCAGTGTCGGATATTCCATACCAAACTGTTCAGATAATCCTAGGGGGGGGGGGGGGGAGGGGGGAGAGGGTATTATCCCATTCCTACACAGCGGCCTCTACGTTCCCCTTTAAGGTCTCTGGTGGGACAGGAAGACATCGAACCTCGTTTTAGCATCGCCCAAGCGTTCTCAAAGGAGTTGAGATCTGGAGAATATAAAAGCCGCTCCATCCGTCTGATGATATCGTCCACTAAGAAGGTGTTTACAACATTATGACGACTGGCGTGCATTGTCATCTGTCAGCGTGAATCTCGCTCCAATATGTTTACAAAATGTAACCACAATGTGTGCGAGGGCGTGCATGGATGTCATATCAGACATCCCCCCATGCACTGGGACAAAGGATGTCCTGCAGCCATACAAGATTCCATCCCAAAACATGACTGAACCCCTTTGATAAGGGTGGTGGTCTACGATACAGTTATGGTGTCAAAGTTGTCCTCACTGCTTCGACATTATATTGTCAGTATTGTCAGGGTGGAATCTGAGACACGTCTAATCACAAAAGAGCGTTGTGTCCCACTGCTGCCTGGCCCACAAAGACTGGTCTGTGCCCATGAACCTAATTTAGATGAAGAACCCTGAGAAGTCTTCTGGCAAGTGATCACAGCTCTTGCAGTCTATTTCGTATCGTTTGTATTGACACCTGCACTCCTTTACAGTGTAGTTACCAAGTTCGCTGAAATAGATATCTAGTCGTTAGACTGAGTAAGTTTTCTAAACAAGAACGGGAAACGTGAAAGACGATGAAAGAAAACTGAGTGGACTCCTTCCAGCTTGTTCCACAACATGTAGCAGGGTAACAAACACAAAATTTCATAGATATCCACGCCACGTCAATCAGGCGGAGAACGCTTCTCGCTGCCGCCAGAGGTCTGTGAAGTAGTTGACAGACGTGCTTACAGTGTTGTGTATGCCGGGAGTCGCGTCGCTCAGCTGACGTAGATTCAGGCGGCGGCTGTCAGCTGTCAGTCCGCCAGGAGCGGAAACCAGACAAGACGAGTGACGGCCACGAACAGACACTGTGGTGGCTTCACAGAGGTCACTCACTCAGACCCCATTGAGCCAAGCAGGTACACAGCGGAAGCTGCAACAATGTAAGTCCGTCAACGGATTTTAAGCGGGTATTTTAGGAACACACTCCTTTCAACACTACCATTTGGAACGGCAAAATAAAAAAAATAACGAAATTTGCCTTTTTATGCAGATAAGATTAATAAACTGCGTTTATTATTGTGTGTTGATAGTCACTATTTTAAACATTCGTGAAGTTGTGAATATAAGCGGAATGTAGGTCACAGCATTCGCCAGAGATTATTTAGGCAAACCACGATAAAACCTAATTTAGGATGAAATATCAGAATTTTTTTTAATTAATAAATGCTGCGTTTCTTGGAAAGAACATAGCAGGTTCAAGTCATCACAAGTCAGGCCATATCATCACTGGTAGCTGATTAGGGAGGAAAGGGAAGGTGTGAAACTGAACGTTCAAAATTCCTAGCTCTGCATATGAAGAAATCCAGTCGGAAATCACGTGCTGTAAATGTTCTTAAACGCCTTAATTCTGGAAGATTTTCTCTATTTGTAACTATAGTTTTACTTGTGAAAGCATCATAGAGTTGGATTAGTTGATTACATTGTTTCATTAATGTATTTTGGAATAATTTTCTTGGGTAATCCCACAAAAGGTATACATGGCTCAGAAACATACCTTGTGCTTGCTCGAACTGCATGAAGACATGCTAACAACAGCCTCCCTAAATATTCATTCTTTGTGATGTTCGTTGTGGAAAACCAGAAACAAAAGTAAAGTAATGGTAGCATTCATAAGTGTAACATTAGGAAGTAAAATGGTGTCGACTCCTCACAGGTTAACCAGACTCTTGCACCGAAAGAAACATAGTACACAACAAAGATCATTTGACCATCTACCTTGTGAACTAGAGGTACTATCGGACAATGAATACAGTTTTAAAACAAATTGATATCAGTTATTCTCGACCAGTCCTACTCGAATGACAAAATTTCTGACTAGGTAATGAAGAAGTTCTCATAATGTTACTTTAAGCTCTGTTCCCATGTTTCGAGAAAATAATTAAATAAAAGACAGGCTGCCTTCTTCTTTACTCTCAAAACATATCGCGTAAAAATAGCTACACACAAGTAGTATGAGAGATGGCACGCCTTTAGATGCACACAGTGACTTGCCCCCTCTCATATTTATATCTTACTCTGAGTAATTCGATTTGGGGAAGTATGGCCGAGTATTGTCATTAGAAGGAAAGTCTTGAGAACTCAGAAGTGATAAATATTTTCTTCTCTAACTGCATGTGGAGAAAAGTTGCTACTGCTTCACACGCGGACTTCCCACGCAGCGTCTCTCGTCACCCGGGTGGTTCAGTGACAGGCGGGTTCTGATAATCTTGAAAGGCTTAAGCCGACGGGTGTGAGGGAGTCGAGTGGATGCTTTCCAGACGCCGACATTGTCATAAGAGCGGGGACGACACGCCCACAGGTGCCTGACGGAGCGGCTGGGCTAGAGATTCCGTTACTTTGCAGAAACTTAGTCAAAACACTTTCTGGCGAGATACCAGCGAGGCGTGGGAATGTGTTCCCAGGAAGTCTTGGCGGGCAAATACCCGCGTTTTCTGCAAAATCGTAACTGTGATTGGCTTGCTCAGGGGATAGCTCCGTGACGTAGCAAAATCGGCGCAGAAATTGGCGCCAAGAATCTCCATTGGTGGAATGGTAGTGCTTCGGAAATACAGTGGAATTTTTCGCCGGTTTTCGAGTTGCTGATTAGAACGTTTAACCGCGGCCATTGTCGTGGGGGCGGGATTTTCTGTGTTCGGCTTGTGCGAGTGCTCTTGAGAGGGTCGGCTCTCGCCTTTCGGTCAGAGTAGGTTACAAGACTGAGCTCTCGCTGCTCTGGACAGCCCGCCTTCCGTTGGCTATCTAATATTCTTTTATTTAATTGTAACTGTTTGACGAAGTTGCTGAAGTTTCGACTTCAACGTAACTTTCCGAGTACAGTTGGCAATTGAGCGTTCTGCATACAAGCCGCCTATGTTGTCCGTCTTGGGCAGTTTTGGCTAAAGTTGACTGTATCGGAGTTACTGTGTGACTTCGCTTGTTAAAATCAATCACTGTGCCGTCAGTGATTGTGTGGCGAGCCTTCTTCGTCTCCCTCCAGGGGTGCATTTGTATTGATAGGAAGTCTTTAGTCTGGAACAACCTGACCAGGATAATTTGTTTCGGGCTATTCTCGCGACATTATCATCACCACGACGGGACGTCGAAGCAACCAGCCATCGCCTCCGGTATCCCAGATCGTGTCCTTGCAGTTAAGAAGACAGCTTGGTAATGTATGTCCGCAGCATCGGCAGATTAGGGAATTTAGCTATGTTATAATTAGAGCTCAGCAGAGCGCGCCTGTGCCCGTGTTCTCTAACGCGGTTCTGTCTTGGGTGTTCATTGTCTGAGTTCTCACTACTGTAGCAGCAATTAATGTTGGGTTGGAGGGGTGTTTCTCTTAAGATTTGAATTGCAAGCAATTGTCTCCACATACCACTTGGTCATACATGTCACAAGCTAGTTTACGGACAACTTCACCTTCGCAGCATTTATTTGAGTATCCAATTGACGTATTGTAAATGTTACATGTGTTTTGTTTATTGTTTTGAGTTTTGTCATAATAATTCAAATTGTTATTTTGGACAGAGCTTTCATTCTGTTAATCGGTAGAGCAACCCTTTCATTTCTCATTACGGTAATGAAACTTTCCTTTATCAAATTAATTTCTATCAAATAAAATTATTGCAGTTGCCAAACTCTTATCTACTTCACTTGCAGGGTCGATTACAGTCAGTTCGCGTTTCTTCTTAATCCATGTGCAACAGCAAAAGCCGGAGTTAGAAAAGGGGGACTTTGAGCATCATTTCCATATGAATATTCTAGAAGAATTTAGTGTTAAATACACAGCTAGCCCCGGCACCTCGCGAGTACACATAATCATCTGGATTGCCATTGAAAATGGTTACAAAGTAAACACAGTGGAGAAACTGAACCAATACATAAAAACACCACTGACACAAAACATACACAATAGTATTACCACCTAACACACCAGTTACGATAACACGGCAAAGGACACACGAAGCACTCAAGTTCACGAAAGCGCAAGCAACAGGGAACGTGAAACACACTGACATTTGACGACAAAATAGCCCAAATGATAAGAAACACACTTTGTAGCACAGAAACACATCTACAGGTCTTCATACACGATCTATAGCACTTATTAACATAAGAAGAAAATTTCCACATTCAAAAAGCTGTCACGCTGGGTAAAAGAGCTATGAATAATGAAACACTTTTCTGCAACAGAACATCTTTCAACACTCTAAGAAGTAATCAAACTTCCAATCAACACATAGTAACAATCTTAGACACACACACACACACCCACACACACACACACACACACACACACACACACACACACACACACACACACACACATACAGACTGGAAGCTCACAGGAACAAATTCAAACATTTCAGCCACCAGTCGAAAAACAAGATAGCCTATCTGAAACGAAATGTGCGTTGAAAAGTTGTAGCATAGGATTTAGATGGAGTCGGGTGGGGCCTGCGGGCTGAGTGGACACGGGGCTCAATTTAACAGTTCCATTATTAAAATAAAATACTTGTGAAGAATAGAATAATCAAACAATAAGAATGAAACAGAATATAATTCTGCAGCACCCGTACTTCCTTAATCAGGGCTCAGACAATAAATGACAATTAAAGTATCTTCCATACAATAAACAGAATTAATATCAAACCTTTGACCTGTTGTTGTTGTTGTCTTCAGTCCTGAGACTGGTTTGATGCAGCTCTCCATGCTACTCTATCCTGTGCAAGCTGCTTCATCTCCCAGTACCTACTGCAACCTACATCCTTCTGAATCTGCTTAGTGTACTCATCTCTCGGTCTCCCTCTACGATTTTTACCCTCCACACTGCCCTCCAATGCTAAATTTGTGATCCCTTGATGCCTCAAAACATGTCCTACCAACCGATCCCTTCTTCTAGTCAAGTTGTGCCACAAACTTCTCTTCTCCCCAATCCTATTCAATACCTCCTCATTAGTTACGTGCTCTATCCACCTTATCTTCAGTATTCTTCTGTAGCACCACATTTCGAAAGCTTCTATTCTCTTCTTGTCCAAACTAGTTATCGTCCATGTTTCACTTCCATACATGGCTACACTCCAAACAAATACTTTCAGAAACGACTTCCTGATACATAAATCTATATTCGATGTTAACAAATTTCTCTTCTTGAGAAACGCTTTCCTTGCCATTGCCAGTCTACATTTTATATCCTCTCTACTTCGACCATCATCAGTTATTTTACTTCCTAAATAGCAAAACTCCTTTACTACTTTAAGTGTCTCATTTCCTAATCTAATTCTCTCAGCATCACCCGACTTTATTCGACTACATTCCATTATCCTCGTTTTGCTTTTGTTGATGTTCATCTTACATCCTCCTTTCAAGACACTATCCATTCCGTTCAACTGCTCTTCCAAGTCCTTTGCTGTCTCTGACAGAATTACAATGTCATCGGCGAGCCTCACCATTTTTTTTTTTCTTCTCCATGGATTTTAATACCTACTCCAAATTTTTCTTTTGTTTCCTTTACTGCTTGCTCAATATACAGATTGAATAACATCGGGGAGAGGCCACAACCCTGTCTCACTCCTTTCCCAACCACTGCTTCCCTTTCATGCCCCTCGACTCTTATTACTGCCATCTGGTTTCTATACAAATTATAAATAGCCTTTCGCTCCCTGTATTTTACCCCTGCCACCTTTAGAATTTGAAAAAGAGTATTCCAGTCAACATTGTCAAAAGCTTTCTCTAAGTCTACAAATGCTAGAAACGTAGGTTTGCCTTTTCTTAATCTTTCTTCTAAGATAAGTCGTAAGGTCAGTATTGCCTCACGTGTTCCAACATTTCGACGGAATCCAAACTGATCCTCCCCGAGGTCTGCATCTACCAGTTTTTCCATTCGTCTGTAAAGAATTCGTGTTAGTATTTTGCAGCCGTGGCATATTAAACTGATAGTTCGGTAATTTTCACATCTGTCAGCACCTGCTTTCTTTGGGATTGGAATTATTATATTCTTCTTGAAGTCTGAGGGTATTTCGCCTGTCTCATACATCTTGCTCACCAGCTGGTAGAGTTTTGTCATGACTGGCTCTCCCAAGGCCGTCAGTAGTTCTAATGGAATCTTGTCTACTCCGGGGGCCTTGTTTCGACTCAGGTCTTTCAGTGCTCTGTCAAACTCTTCACGCAGTATCGTATCTCCCATTTCGTCTTCATCCACATCCTCTTCTATTTCCATAATATTGTCCTCAAGTACATCGCCCTTGTATAAACCTTCTATATACTCCTTCCACCTTTCTGCCTTCCCTTCTTTGCTTAGAACTGGGCTGCCATCTGAGCTCTTGATATTCATACACGTGGTTCTCTTCTCTCCAAAGGTCTCTTTAATTTTCCTGTAGGCAGTATCTATCTTACCCCTAGTGAGATAAGCTTCTACATCCTTACATTTGTCCTCTAGCCATCCCTGTTTAGCCATTTTGCACTTCCTGTCGATCTCATTTTTGAGACGTTTGTATTCCTTTTTGCCTGCTTCATTTACTGCATTTTTATATTTTCTCCTTTCATCAATTAAATTCAATATTTCTTCTGTTACCCAAGGATTTCTAGCAGCCCTCGTCTTTGTACCTACTTTATCCTCTGCTGCCTTCACTACTACATCCCTCAGAGCTACCCATTCTTCTTCTACTGTATTTCTTTCCCCTATTCCTGTCAATTGTTCCCTTATGCTCTCTCTGAAACTCTGTACAACCTCTGGTTCTTTCAGTTTATCCAGGTCCCATCTGCTTAATTTCCCACATTTTTGCAGTTTCTTCTGTTTTAATCTACAGGTCATAACCAATAGATTGTGGTCAGAGTCCACATCTGCCCCTGGAAATGTCTTACAACTTAAAACCTGGTTCCTAAATCTCTGTCTTACCATTATATAATCTATCTGATACCTTTTAGTATCTCCAGGGTTCTTCCACGTATACAACCTTCTTTCATGATTCTTAAACCAAGTGTTAGCTATGATTAAGTTGTGCTCTGTGCAAAATTCTACTAGGCGGCTTCCTCTTTCATTTCTTAGCCCCAATCCATATTCACCTACTATGTTTCCTTCTCTCCCTTTTCCTACACTCGAATTCCAGTCACCCATTACTATTAAATTTTCGTCTCCCTTCACTATCTGAATAATTTCTTTTATTTCATCGTACATTTCTTCAATTTCTTCATCATCTGCAGAGCTAGTTGGCATATAAACTTGTACTACTGTAGTAGGTGTGGGCTTCGTATCTATCTTGGCCACCTTTGACCGAGGCCACATAATCAGGCAACACAAGGTCCTCAGCCGTAGACAGTGAATGTAGCAGATATAACTTATACAATTTTAAGCATAACATAGTAAAACAACTCTCAGACTTCATTAACATCATCTACATGACAAGTAACTGTATATTGGTCTACTACTACTGCCACGACCAAGTAGATAGTACAACGCACTACCATCAATGCAATAAACAAATTGAACCAATACACAAAACACCACTGACACAAAGCATAAATAATAATATTATAACCTGACACAGCAGTTACGATCGCACGGCAGAGAATACACAAAGCACATAAGCTGATTAAACCGCAAGCAACTACCTACGCATATATCTCAATAACATCCTACACAGTAACCGTACAAATGGATCACTCGTACAGAACAAATAAAAAATGTAATTTTCTTGGGACAAAGTGCGTCAACAGTTGTTCTTACGGCATGGTTCAAACAAAATCATTTTCTGTATACTAGAACTGTGCACGCCCTCGCTGCATAATTTAACGGATAAGATGACTGTAGCTCACAAAGAACATATCTGTATGCTCATCGTCCCATCAGTCAGCAACCTCAACTTGTCACTCGATAACCACGGACTTGAGTCCGTAATGCTGTTTTCTAATCAACACACCCAGTACACTGTACTGAAGCAGTAAACCACCAGGGGCGCCATCAGCTGCTGAAGTACTCAGTTAGTACTACACTACACTACGCTACACTATCCAATCTCAATCATCTGGATTCTGCTGTATGAAGACGTCTCAGAAATGAGAAGTACAGTACTCCCGTTGATACGGTTGAAGAACTGGAGCAACGAACTGTACACTCTCGTCAAGGTTTACAAGGCGTTGCGGGGGTGTTTTAAGTAATTCCTAACTGCTTACAGAGACGACTGCAGTACTGAGTCCAAATATGATGACAACACGTGGAGCACTTTCTTTAACGGGGCAACACTGAAGTACTGTTTCTAGAAAAAGTGCTTACTCGGTGACATTCCATCCCAGTTGATCAAAAAGTTTACATTTTAAATATATTTGTACTAACTGGGACAATATTTGATACCCAATTTGGTGGCCACTCGTAGCCGTATAACCGGAATTATCTGGCCAACATCTCCTTTGTTAAAGTTTTTACTTCTGCGCATATTGTTGTATATTTACCCCGTGTCAGTTTCCACTTCTAATTATCTGGCCAACATCTCCTTTGTAGCCGTATGCATTCTTAAAGTTTTTACTTCTGCGCATATTGTTGTATATTTACCCGTGTGTCAGTTTCCACTGCTAATTACTTTTCAGCCTGTAAACACATTTTGCACTTGGCGCCTGTCTTGAATGGCTGCCTCAAGCGGACGCTTCCGTTGCTTGAGGCTTAAATCGGCTCTGATCTACTAAACTGTTGACGGTAAATCATTGAAACAGTAACCACAGCAAAATAGGTGTAATAGTCGGCGACAACCTCAAGTGAAAAAACCAAACAAAGTTGCTTGCATGAAAAGCTGATGATCAGGGTCAATAATTCAAAGAATCGTAAGGGTATGTAGCTACCTGCTCGTATAGAGTAGTGCACAGCGCGCTAGCTTGCGATACAGAGTGGTGAGCCAGACCTAGGTCGAACAGACACGGGGTATTAACGACTTGCCAGGCTGAGTGTGGTTTCTCCACGCTCATTTAGGAAAGTGGTGAACCGGTCCGCACATTCCGCCTTAGGGAATACGACATACAATCAAAGTTTAATCGATTCGCAGACAGATAGCGCACACGACTTTCCTCCCTTGCATTACCTTGACGACTGTGGCGTGAGGAGCGACATCTGGCCACGAAAGTTACAGTGTAAAATAAAATCTGCCACACTTTGAAAGAACTGCCGTCTTACTGGATAGTATGAGCACCAGGGAGAAGAAATAAGGACATGTGAACGTATTCGAGCGATCCCCGAGTCTGTCAGTCTGGGATCCTCACCAGAGGACTTACAACGAAGTGGGCGAGTACTGTCAAGACGCATATCTTAAGCACGAGGGCGTTGCGGAGATGCCAGTGAAACTTCAAGGGCAGAGGCTACAAGACGGGCTCTGAATGTCATGGAGAGTTTTACTGTTGAAACTCTGAAAGAGGACGTTCCAAGGAGACAGGTAACACAATTACTTCTCCCACGGATTTCTGGGGGATTTAGCATAGTGCGGAAATCAGAAATGTTACAACTATTTGCGAATGCAATAGGGGAGGATGTAAATCGTAGTGGTACCATTTGATGATAAAAAAAATCTGCTACGGATTGCTGCGGCTGCTGCATGGCTGAAGTAGCCGGATGCGCGTCGTATATCAGCTCGCCCGTGTGACATCTTCTTGCAGTGCTCCAGCAAACATGCAACAAGTTCACAAACAGTGTACTATCCTTAGGGGCATTTTTCCTGCTGTGGGAAAGGACGCACACAGTTATTGGCAGTTATTATTTAGTAGGCCTTCACTAGTCTGGTTTGCACAATGTTTTTTGTCACAGTAACGCGTTTAATGGGCACACAATATTTTTTCACCATGTCATGACTTGTCATTAGTCACACGCAAGTTTTCACCTTAGAACAAAATGTATCTCTGCAGTCAATGCGCTTTCCTGGCATCCCTTGACACACAAAGAATATTTTTTTTTGTACACACGCACAGTACAAGTTATAGTTTGACACTAGCTTGGTCCACCGTCTATTATCGGCTCACTGTCCGTGTCCTGTTAGTTCCTTGTCCACTTTCACACACGGCGATGATACGGTTTCTTACTGCTTGCTCAAAACAACCTCGTGACGTACTGCTGCAGTTTTAACAATCACTGTCTGTCTCTGCCATACAATACTGCACTTTTGTTTAAGTTTTTTCAGTTACAATGTCCGTTGTGCAATTTTTTTTGTAACAGTACATTCGTAACTTTGTTCGCTCTTTACCGAGGTGTGTGATAATTGCGTACATGGTAATAAATATTAAAATTTCTTATTAGTTTGCCCAAAAATCATCTATATTTATGTTCGAGTAGATTTTATTTGTGCATTCCAGCCGGATTCAGGCATATTGTTCAATAACTCCTTTGAAACTATGTCTCACTTTACTTGCAAGGTCCTACGTAACTACAGTGTAGCCTCTGTAGGCTAAAATTGACTTGGACTGTATCAGGCTAGCTCTTTTTACTGATTCGATCTGCACATGCTTCAATTGAAGCTTCTTTGTGCGTAACTTTGCGTTACTTAAATTTGCAATTAGTTTGCCTCCCATGGTGCCCTCGGGTCGCTACTGGGTGCATTACTCGCTTTGATAATACTGGTTTGAAAATAAAATTCTCAGGGTCCCATATTATTAATATTATTCCGGGTTCGGACCTGTCAATCTGACAGCTACACACATATGTATGTATACATACATGTAATAGAAAAGACTGTATCAAGAAATATTTCAAGTTTGACACACATATAGAATATTATGCAGCACACAAACTAATCGCTACTAAAATGTTCCTCCTGACTGATCTCTGTAACAATTTACCACTAAATAATTGCACTAATCAGGTTACCTGTGCAGACATTTAGAGCATGTTTAAGGTAACACTAATTAAAAAGAAGACATGGCACAAATAATCATAAACAAAAGAGAAAGTCAATCATATTCGTATAACTAAATACTTCTACACTAGTACATTATCTCTACAGATCACATCATTAATGTTCATTCATTTGCAAAAGAATGGTGTACCTTTATACACATAACACATAGGACTATTAGTCATTTACTGTAGGAATATTTTCACATCCTTGCGCGGATACAGTCCCCGTACTCTCCCTGATTGGGGATCTGCTAAGAGATAGCTGCTATTTCCTTCTTGGACCAAGGAATGGAGTATGAGGCTTCACCTCGATATTGTATTCATATCCCTTAACAACTCCTGGTCGTTCTGAAAATACATCTGCATAGTCAGATAATGACTGTACCAAATCGTGCTGTTGCATTGAGTTCAAATTTTCGGACTGTGATACTTTGTTCACAAGTGCGTCCACATTTGCTGTTAATTGATCACCTTGTACGTCTGGATAACAGAGATTTTGTCCTAGAGAATGATTGTCTAAATGTAGTATCCACTGATTCCTACATTTTATGTTAATAGCGTTACAATTAGGCACAGGTACCTCTTCAGATCTGAGCATGGACAATTCTATCCTCCTACCAGTGTTCATCAAACTTAATTTTCCTCGAGAAAAGTCGATTACTGCGTCCCTTTCTCTCAAAAAATTTACCCCCAAAATGCAGGCTACCTTTGAACTCTTTACTACCACGAACAAGCACGCTATGGCTTCTTCCCCTATATACATCTCTACCCGCACATGGAGTTTAATTATTTGTCGCTGTGCACTGGTGGCTCCAGTGACTTTGCAATTGTTCACAGGGAAAGTCAGCATTCGCTTTTCTTTCTCCAGTACTCTGAATAAGTCCATACTTATGACACTGACAGTAGCACCTGTATCTACTATTGCTTGCACATTAATATTGTTAATTTTATCTCCATTATCGCTTGTACTTTGCCTTTGTGCTCATTTATACACGTGGGTGGTACAGTTATTAGTTCATGTCCCATCTGTACCTCGTCATTATACCTGAGGATACAGATTTCCGATGTTTTGTTCTGTGTCGGGCTGCTCTCGCTCCAAACCTCAGCCGACGACGGAGAGCGTATCTCGGCTGAATCTAGTTTGTTGGATTATTACTGGTGGATGGGTGTGGCTGCTCTGTGTCGCTGACCTCCACTATGTGTGAGTTGTGTTGCTTCGGCCGCCACGGTTGCGCAATTGGCGCATTTTGTGGTGGCGGTCGGTTGTTGTCATATCATTCACTGTTTTGCCGGTCCGGACCGGGCCTCTGGTTCTGTGGCCAAGTTCGGTTTGCATCGTTATAGGTATTGGTGTTCCACGGCCCCCTGGCATTTTTCCATCTGCTATTGCTTGGTGGGCCTGTTTCATATCGGTCATCGAACCTCCTTTTCCGGTCATTGTTCACCGGAGACCATTGCCGTTCCGGTCTCTACCTCTACTCCCGTTTTGTACGTAATCTTGTCTCCTATTGTTACCTCCGCCGTTTCCATTATTTGGTGGAGGCGTGTTATTTCGACCATTTCTGTAACCGTTTCCGTTACTTCTAGCCAGTTCAGAGGGTGCCTTAACATCCTCCTGAATCAGGTCAGTTGAGTCCAGAACAGACATGAAATGTTCCATGTCGTTCTCCGGTACCTGTATAAGTTTTTCCTTTACGTGTATCGGCAAGTGTGATTTCAAAAGTCTGATCAAATCCCGGAATGCAATCTGCTCGTGTCAGTAACGGGTCATTAATGTATTTCTCAAAATATTTTCCCAAATTGCCTAATCGTATAGAATACGGCTCTGGATTAAATACCTCTTTCCGTAATCTCTCCTGAATACACGTTGACCAATATTTGGCCAAGAATGCCTTTTCAAATTGCTCATATGTGTCGCGACTGTCAGCTGCTTCGGTTGCCCATAATGCGGCATCTCGTTGTATGTAAGACAGAACGTACTGTATTTTCTGTGTATGACTCCGAACACTAGGAAAAATGTTTCTAAATCCCTTGATAAATACTACAGGGTGAACAGATTTCTTCTCCGTTGTAAACTGTCGGTTTTTAATCAGGCTTTCTTCAATCACTATTTTGGAGTGACATTTGTTTGTTTCGCTAACATTGGTTTTCTGTTCTGTCTCACAGTCGCAATTTTTCTCTGCTGTATTTATACGCCTATCATTGTTGGACCTGGCTGGCGCCACACACCCCTGTGCTTCACCGTGTAACAAGTTGTTTTCCAGCTCCGCAAGACGACGGGTGACACTCCGCTGCCACCACGGAATGTCAGTGTGCACGGCCCTTTTTAGGTCCTGAACTTCCGCACTCGAGTCCAAGTCTTTGGCCTCAATCGCGGCTTGCACCTTCTCGTCTATTGCTTGATTGAGGTCGGTGTCTTTTGCCTCAAACCAGTTCGTCAATTCCTTTTCAATTTTGTTCGCCTGTTCGGATATTATCTGCTCTATTGCTTGCCTTGTGTCAATTTCTAATTTGTCCATCCTGTTAGCGAGTACACTATTTCATCTACGATACTGGCGTTAGCCACCTTGATTTTATCTACTCTTTCGCTCAGTTCTTGCACTGCTTTGGGTATTGTTTCATAGTTTTGTCTCAACATCTACGATACTGGCGTTAGCCACCTGGATATAATCTACACTTTCGCTCAGTTCTTGCACCGCTTTGGGTATTGTTTCATAGTTTTGTCTCAGCATCTACGATAAAGGCGTTAGCCACCTGGATATTATCTACTCTTTCGCTTAGTTCTTGCACCGCTTTGGGTATTGTTTCATAGTTTTGTCTCAACATCTACGATACTGGCGTTAGCCACCTGGATATTATCTACTCTTTTGCTCAGTTCTTGCACCGCTTTGGGTATTGTTTCATAGTTTTGTCTCCAACTAACAATCTCACTTTGCATAGCTTCCAAAGATTGCATTAACTGCAAGTCTCTCTCACGCTGGCATCGATCACGCTCTGCTTGTTCATGCATAAACGTAGCTTGGAAATTGAGCATGCGCTCGAACATAACTCTTAGTGATTGCACTTCTGACACCTCACCACTCTCTGGTCCGTGTCTAGTGCGTGTGGGTGGCATTGTGTATCTACTTTCAACTGAATCACTGGCTGGCAGTGGCAACATTTCTTGCCCTTCTGCCCCCAGATTCTCACATTGTACTTCCTTAACTACGCCACTAACATTACCTTGTGCCCCACTTTCTAACTCGGTATCACTGCTTGCTAACTGTTGTTCATTATCAATGTTTATATTTTTCTGACTACGCAATCTAACTGTAGTCAACAAAAGAAACAAAACGTGAACTAAATATCCTAACACTCAGGTTTCGCTGACATAATCACACAGGAAATGGTCGTTTGTTGAAACACACTTATTATATACTACGATGACTAACTACTCAAATGTCCTGTTATTTAAAAAAAACTAACTACAACACCACTAATGATCCGAGAACACCGCACTGAGGCTACTTTACTACCCACAGGACAACTACACTGTAGCTTTACCTTTTGGTGATCTATCTTGGGTGCAGCTGCCCCTGGTATTGTGATAGGTAATTAATTTTTTGATATAATGAGCTCTCTTCTTCAGCTTGCCTCTGGGTATATAGTGTTTTCATGCAATAAATCATATACAGGTATTACCACACAATATTGGTTAGGCAATACATACAATACATGAAAAAATTAGTAATTGTTCTCCAACAAAGTTCGACTACAATAATTCCCTAATTATCTCATGGATATTTTGTGGCCACTGCTTATTCGGGCCCCACGTTGGGCGCCAGTTTGATGATAAAAAAAGAAGAAATATTTATTGTGTAACAATGTGAATGGATGAAAATGGGGAAGAAATGACTTTAAATATTTATGTTATTTACTCTTTCAGTACAAACTTTGTTGTAGAACCCCTTAATTACGTGTGGTAATAAAAATTCATTTAGACAGAATTAAGCACATTTAAAATTACGTGAACCTTAACAACCCTCTCATGCTGATGGATTCTAACTAACTGATTAATAACATTTATTAATATTAATTTTTTATTATTAATTAATTAATTATTAATTAATTATTAATTATTAATAACTTATTTAAATTAAATTTTTTTACGTATTTCGGCCTTGGCACACATTTTCTAAATGCAGTGGGTTTTTAAATATTTACCGAATTCTTTCCCGGCGTTAGATACGGAACACAAGACTGTCTCTGTTAGCATAAAATGGTTAAATATTGCCAAGCCGACCTGAACGTTTAATTATCATTGACAAAACACACTTCACTATACGTTTAAGTTATTTGCTCTAGAAATGGAAAGCACCAACAGATTAACAACTTCAACGTTAATTATCAGTCTATGAATGCACAAATGTAAAACCAGTAATAAAGTCAGTCAGCCTCATGATCGCTGTAAAAGAAAAATATTTCGTAATTCACTGCTAATTTTACCTGCTTCCGATTTACGGGTTTGGTTAATTTTATAGCGGAACAATTTTTTTTAAATGTGCCGCCGCTGCAAATCGTTCTGTCGCGGCACAGCCCAGCAACACCAACGATAATCGCTAAAAGTGCTGAAAATTCCTTAAAGAAATATTATAGATGACATGGGCAAGCTAATTTACATTAGTAATACACAATTTTGATAAATTATAATGTATTTAGACCATAACAATAATTAAAATTACACACCTTTACAATTTCTCCTCTAATGGCGGCTAAAGATAGATACAGACAAATGAAGTCTACTCATTCATATAATGCTACGTCACAGGTTCCTCTCTCTCTCAGCTCTCGAGGAAGACGACAAAGAATGCACATTATATAGTGCTTTTTATACTACTGCTGATTTTGAATACCTCTTTGTAATCTTACAACATTATTTTCCTCTGTGGCTATATTTTACATTTTTTATCGCAGATATTAACATATTTCGTAATTACATTATGAGTATAGAAATTTTACAATCATAAATACATCGAGAATATTATTACAGAAAATATTACAGTAATAACCAACGTCCTTTACACAAAATTAAATAACATTTTTGGTAAACAATTACAGTACATACGAATTGCTTCATAGCGGCGTACATAGTACAATTAAATGTCATTTCATTTTATTAATAGTGCGTGTGCTGCCAGGGAACGTTACAACCAGAAGTACGCCGGCTACACACCGTAAGATGGCTTGTTAAATATGGTACTAAATAGCTATCAACGGAAAATGACAAAACAAGCATGCAACTGGACGTCGATCTTAGCATGGAATCATCGTCAGAGGCAAAAAGTAGCTGTAGCAAGTCAACTAAGTTTAATAGGATCGAAACTATAGACGATACTTATAAACGTTTTGGTAATCGGGTTCAGGGTTCCGTAAGCCACTGGATGAACACGGACCCCTTGTAGGATCACTTTGTCGTCCATTTGTCTGCCCGTCTGTTAAGACCAGCAACAGGTGGTCATAAAGATTAAATTTGTGTCAAATGCTATAGTCTACGGTCCCTTCGTGGTATAAAAATATTTTACTTTGAATGCAATCAAAAGATACGCCCATTTATATCACATATTTTGATAGTCGCAAACTCACTCATCGGAACCTATGGATGAACAATGTGTACATATAACAGGTTTGTACGGAACCCTCAGAACGCGAGTCTTGTTCGCACTTGTTGATGCTATTTATAGAAGCCTTAGTATTCGTTTTCAATGCCTTAAGGCCTTTAGTAATCGGTGCAAATTCATACACGGGGAGGGGGAAATGGTCACGTTGTTACACAGGATACTGCGAAATACAGCAGAACTTGAAGATAACCAGCGCTTCATACAAACTACTTTTAGCCTAGTGCTCGTACATAGACGAAAAGACCCAATGCAGTACGACGGAAAATCGGTTACTAGTCCCTAGATTCAGCCAAACCTGCTGAGTCTTTCGAGAGTTTTGTATTGGATGATTACAGTTGAAGGTCTGCGTAAATACGAAGCTTGATTTACGTGGGGAGGAGGTTGTATATAAAACCCTCATTTAACAATTTCTTAAGTATTTCTCGTTGAACTAAGATACATACCAAGGTATTCACATTTTAGAACAATCTGTACTTCTCTTTTTACTGTATGCCGGTCGACAGTGAATTGTGATCTAAATTTTAACAGGTGAGGAAAATAAATCGTTTTAACAATCGAAGAAGCGAATATATGATCATTTACAAAATTTTGTGAGATTGGGAAAACCGACAGTAAGAACGGAAGAACAGTAAATACATTTTGCATAAATTGAAGTGCTTGGCAGTTATACAGGGTGTTACAAAAAGGCACGCCCAAACTTTCAGGAACATTCCTTACACACAAAGAAAGAAAATATGTTATGTGAACATGTGTCCGGAAACGCTTAATTTCCTTGTTAGAGCTCATTTTATTACTTCTCTTCAAATCACATTAATCATGGAATGAAAACAGACAGCATTAGAACGTACCAGCGTGACTTCAAACACTTTGTTACAGGACATGTTGAAAATGTCCTCCTTTAACGAGGATGCATGCATCCACCCTCCGTCGCATGGAATCCCCGATGCGCTGATGCAGCCCTGGAGAATGGCGTGTTGTATCACAGCCGTCCACAATACGAGCACGAAGAGTCTGTACATTTGGAACCGGGGTTGCGTAGACAAGAGCTTTCAAATGCCCCCATAAATGAAAGTCAAGAGGGTTGAGGTCAGGAGAGCGTGGAGGCCATGGAATTGGTCCGCCTCTACCAATCCATCGGTCACCGAATCTGTTGTTGAGAAGCGTACGAACACTTCGACTGAAATGTGCAGGAGCTCCATCGTGCATGAACCATATGCTGTGTCGAACTCGTAAATACACATGTTCTAGCAGCACAGGTAGAGTATTCCGTATGAAACCATGAAAACGTGCTCCATTGAGCGTAGGTGGAAGAAACTAAAATGAGCTCTAACGTGGAAATCAAGCATGTCCACTTTACATCTTTTCTTTATTTGTGTGTGAGGAATGTTTCCTGAAAGTTTGGCCGTAACTTTTTGTAACACCCTGTATAAACGAGTAACTGCAATATACATAACTTATCATACAAACCAGAAAACGAATTTTATCAAGACGTATCATACTAAAATAGTTTGCGAGAAGAAAGGAAAAGCTGACATGTTTCCAAAATCTGCGACAAAAGCGTCGTACGCTGTGCTACACCTGTCAGCAGCAGTAGCTTTGCTCCACAGAGAAGGCCAGCCAACCGGAGTTCGCCTAAAAGCTGTGAAATATAAACGACGCAGGAAGCTGGCAGCCAGAGAGGCAGGAAATGTAATTGCGCTCTAACGGAAGTTCGAAGAGGGTGGGGCTTAAAGAGTCGGGCTGTGGCGACAGGGATGCGACGACCCGTTGACGAAGCCACTGCAGACTTTGCGACCAAACGGCTTTCTGAGAGAACGTCAGAGGACGCAGCGCACACCATCCCATGTATCGCTGTCACTCTCAGAAACACAAACCGTGTACTGTTCTGTAACTACTTATATTTAATTCTGAGGAAGATGAAAGTCGTATTACTTAATCGTTCCAAATTGCCCTTTTAAGGAAATAAGGAAACAAAAAATGTTACGTAATATATGTACACCATGTGAAATGGGCAGTTAGTGTTACGGGTAGTGAATATACACTCCTGGAAATTGAAATAAGAACACCGTGAATTCATTGTCCCAGGAAGGAGAAATTTTATTGACACATTCCTGGGGTCAGATACATCACATGATCACACTGACAGAACCACAGGCACATAGACACAGGCAACAGAGCATGCACAATGTCGGCACTAGTACAGTGTGTACCCACCTTTCGCAGCAATGCAGGCTGCTATTCTCCCATGGAGACGATCGTAGAGATGCTGGATGTAGTCCTGTGGAACGGCTTGCCATGCCATTTCCACCTGGCGCCTCAGTTGGACCAGCGTTCGTGCTGGACGTGCAGACCGCGTGAGACGACGCTTCATCGAGTCCCAAACATGCTCAATGGGGGACAGATCCGGAGATCTTGCTGGCCAGGGTAGTTGACTTACACCTTCTAGAGCACGTTGGGTGGCACGGGATACATGCGGACGTGCATTTTCCTGTTGGAACAGCAAGTTCCCTTGCCGGTCTAGGAATGGTAGAACGATGGGTTCGATGACGGTTTGGATGTACCGTGCGCTATTCAGTGTCCCCTCGACGATCACCAGAGGTGTACGGCCAGTGTAGGAGATCGCTCCCCACACCATGATGCCGGGTGTTGGCCCTATGTGCCTCGGTCGTATGCAGTCCTGATTGTGGCGCTCACCTGCACGGCGCCAAACACGCATACGACCATCATTGGCACCAACGCAGAAGCGACTCTCATCGCTGAAGACGACACGTCTCCATTTGTCCCTCCATTCACGCTTGTCGCGACACCACTGGAGTCGGGCTGCACGATGTTGGGGCGTGAGCGGAAGACGGCTTAACGGTGTGCGGGACCGTAGCCCAGCTTCATGGAGACGGTTGCGAATGGTCCTCGCCGATACCCCAGGAGCAACAGTGTCCCTAATTTGCTGGGAAGTGGCGGTGCGGTCCCCTACGGCACTGCGTAGGATCCTACGGTCTTGGCGTGCATCCGTGCGACGCTGCGGTCCGGTCCCAGGTCGACGGGCACGTGCACCTTCCGCCGACCACTGGCGACAACATCGATGTACTCTGGAGACCTCACGCCCCACGTGTTGAGCAATTCGGTGGTACGTCACACCGGTGGTCTAGCGGTTCAGGCGCTCAGTCCGGAACCGCGGGACTGCTACGGTCGCAGGTTCGAATCCTGCCTCGGGCATGGATGTGTGTGATGTCCTTAGGTTAGTTAGGTTTAAGTAGTTCTAAGTTCTAGGGGACTGATGACCACAGATGTTAAGTCCCATAGTGCTCAGAGCCATTTGCACCATTTTTTTGGTACGTCACACGGCCTCCCGCATGCCCACTATACGCCCTCGCTCAAAATCCGTCAACTGCACATACGGTTCACGTCCACGGTGTCGCGGCATGCTACCAGTGTTAAAGACTGCGATGGAGCTCCGTATGCCACGGCAAACTGGCTGACACTGACGGCGGTGGTGCACAAATGCTGCGCAGCTAGCGCCATTCGACGGCCAACACCGTGGTTCCTGGTGTGTCCGCTGTGCCGTGCGTGTGATCATTGCTTGTACAGCCCTCTCGCAGTGTCCGGAGCAAGTATGGTGGGCCTGACACACCGGTGTCAATGTGTTCTTTTTTCCATTTCCAGGAGTGTATCTTATTGGACAAAGTAAGGAGATTAACACAGGCAAACAGGACTCTGTTGTCAAAAGAAGTCTACTAGTATGAAAATTGGCCTTAATTGGAGGAAGAAATTTCTGACAATGCATTTTTGGAATAAAGCATTGCGTGAGCATTAATCACTGACTAAAGGAAAACCGGAAAAGAACAGAAACGAAATGTTAGAGATATGGTGCTGTAGAAGCATGGACAGTTAAGGAGTGAGCGCGCTCTCCGCATAATTAGTAAAGAAAAGAACACATTAAAAACACTTACAAGAGGAAGAAAAGCCGGCCGCAGTGGCCGAGCGGTTCTAGGCGCTCCATTCAGGAACCTCGCGCCTGCTGCGGTCGCAGTTTCGAATCCTGCCTCGGGCATGGATGTGTGTGATGTCCTTAGGTTAGTTAGGTTTAAGTAGTTCTACGCTCTATGGGACTGATGACGTCAGATGTTAAGTCCCATAGTGCTCAGAGCCATTTGACCATTTTTGAAGGACAGGTCCGAGCCAGACGCCCTGTAGTGTGCACTCCACTGACCCCCCAATCAACGACATTAGCCACTTCAGTGGTGCAAATGGCTCTGAGCACTATGGGGCTTAACTTCTGAGGTCATCAGTCCCCTAGAACTTAGAGCTACTTAAACCTAATTAACCTAAGGACATCACACACATCCATGCCCGAGGCAGGATTCGAGCCTGCGACCGTAGCAGTCCCACGGTTCCAGACTGTAACGCCTAGAACCGCTCGGACACCCCGCGGCCCGACTTCAGTGATGTGAAGCGAGAGTTAATTGGATGGCAGGGTGGTGGGGTTTCGTAAGACAGCAGGTTACCCGACGCACTCTGACTTAAAATGGTACATCAGTCTGGTGGTTCGATCTGTTGTGCTGCCACTCATGAACAGCGTTGCAAGGAGGCGTTTTCCAGGAGGATAACGCTTGCCCACATATCGCTGTTCCAACCCATCGTGCTCTACAGAGGGTCGATGTGTCGCCACGGCCTGCTCGATTACCAGATCAGTCTCCAATCAAGGACAATTGGGATATCACCATGTGACAATTCCGGTATCATCTACAGACAGCACTAACCGTCCCTATATGGACCGCACAAGTGCAACAGGTATAGGAATTCATCCTGCACAACGCAGTGCATGCACCATTGCATGCTTACGTTCAACATTCTGCCGGCTACTCCGGTTATTAATGTACCAGCATTTTACATTTGCAATCACTTATCTCGTTCTCAGGTGTAAGCTTATCTGTCCGTCGCTGACATAGAAGACTGCAAACCTTCTTTCCTCCCCGTCTGGGCGAACTGTGCAGTGACTAGAGTACATGTAAAGCTTACTGGGACAGGGTAAATACTAGCTAAACTTGGTTTAGTTTAGAGAGTTACATACGTACCCGGATGACTCGTGAGGACGGGAAGGAGACGTCCTCAAATCAGCAGTCACCTGTGAGCTGGGATGAAGATCTGACAGCCGAAGACTGGCAAGCGGGAGTCCGTTGTTCGAGTCCGGGACACTGGCCTTCCCCCGCCGCGCCGCTCCGCTGGCTGACGCAGACACACGCGGCCGCTTAGAGAAGAGAAACACTGTGTCGCCACATCCGAGGTATCACCGTCCGATGCACGACCTCGCTCTCAATAATTAAACGGGCCACAGCACGAGGCGCGTCTCCAGTCAGCTGTGCGAGACGGCGACACGAGATACACAGACGCCGCCGCTGCCGAAGCAGAAGGCTTCGCAAACGACACAGCTGCCGCTCTCCGAGCCAGAACATCGAGTAAGGAAACAGTTGTACAATTCTTCAATAAATGTTATCTTATGTAAAAATGCTGTTTCATTCTACCTCGTTCCCGACCCAAATTAATTTAGTATTTTCACCCTGACATAATGCTTTAGAATCAAATGCCCTTTGCAGTAATGCTCATCCTGACAATTGACTAGCATCAAAAGAGAAAACCCAGTTACATTTAGTGACAGAAGTGTTACATTTGGTGTCAGAAGCTATCCTGTGATCTTACAATATTAATATGTTACCTAGACAAATGTATTTCCGAAATTGCATTGCTCTACATTAATTATTTTTTGGTGTTGCGGTTTTTTACGTCAGTCACTGCCAATCGAAACGCTTTAAATAAAAACATTACCCGAGGAAACAGCACCATTATCTCCCTCTAATTACGTAGTCAACCTTGAAATGGACGAAAATGTATGCGAAATTGCTTGCCGCATTTTGGTCTTTATGAACGACGTTCACGTAACGCCGCCTTGCGGACCGCGCCCTCCAGACACCTCGCTTCTTTCGACCGGGCTACCGGGCGAAGGCGGCGGCGCCGGTGGTTACCCCGGGTCAACACGCGCTCTGCACGGCGGGTCCCCGCCGCCACCTGCCCTCGCCCGCCGCTGTTTGATTTGCTGATGGACGCCGCTCGGCGCCCCTGAGTGCCGTCGATTAATCAGGCGACCCGCCGACCCGCTCTGCCCCGGCCCGGGCTCCGCTGAGTAACTCCACGCCCGCGCCACGCGCCTCCAGGAAACCCGGATGTGCCGATGGCCGCCCGACCGTGGGCCACCACTGTATTCCTCCCGCTAATGATTTTCCGTTGAACCGGTGCATAATTAATGCAATACGATACGGTTTCGTTTACATTTGGTCCTTTTCAACGTTCTCCCGCCCCCTCCCCCCTGCCGGTCCCGAGTCGCTAATGGAACGGGTGGTACGGCGGCTCCGAACGCAAAAAAGAGAGAGAGAATGAAAATAGCGGGTTGTGTGGGTAGGGACCGGGAGGGGGTTGATCTTTTTAATTAATGCGGTTCTCGTGTTACGTTCGCTGGCCGGCCGCCGTTCGTCCTTCCAGCGGGGCGCAAATGGGCAGTAATTACACTGCACCCCGCTATTGTGCGATGGAGGTGGCGAGGGGGAAAAAAAAATCTCCCAAACCGCGCCGCTTTCATCAGCCACATCTGCTTCGGCCAATGAGTTCGACCCTATTACAAAAAAAGAAAAGGTCGGTTTTATTTTTACGATTAATGCTTTTAAATACTGTCGTATTGTCCATTTCGCAGTTAAGCCTGCGACTACTGCTGAGGTTCAACGTGCGAGTCGACGAGAGAGAGAAGCACTGCTAAACAGCTCACCAATTTCGTAAGCGAGGCTGTATAAGCGTAAATCAGTGGATGAATTTCACTCGTCTCGGGCCCTACAAAAGGAATTACGGTGTTACGTTTTGTAAAGATACTGATATTGCACCTTTGTCCGCTGATGGATGTTTTACGATGAAAAGGTTCACAAATTTGTTAGAGAATATAAAGTAATCCATTTTTTCTTAAAACCACCCTTTCACAGTTATTTATTTCGTTTGAGCCATATCACGTCTTCCTTACCAGTGACCGTAACTCTCTGTTCGTTTAATACTGACAGTCGACTGCATTCAAGGGTTTTTCACCCATTAGACATTAAATCATTCATTATTTCTGAAAACCTGACGAGTTATTAATCGGAGATAATCTGCGACTACTGGATTATAGAAACGTCATTTGTTTAGAGCAGTCTATAGGGGCTGCTAACCTTATAGCACAGCCAGCAGCCGGTTTCATTCGTTTTGTACACCGTTCAAAAATTGGTTCTAATGGCTTTGAGCACTATGGAACTTAACTTCTGAGATCATCAGTCCCCTAGTACTTACAACTACTTAAACCTAACTAATGTAAGGACATCACACATATCCATGCCCGAGGCGGGATTCGAACCTGCGACCGGGTCGCGCTGTTCCAGACTGAAGCGCCTAGAACCGCTCGACCACTCCGCCCGGCTTTGTACACCGTCTATGAGACATTAACTGCCTTTCACGTAATAAAGTGTCGTTATTTGTAAAAAGCTGCTGTCTAATTCCGACCCGAGTGATTGGACGAGTGCTGGTTATGTTTTAGTGTGGTTAATCAGTACTTCTTTGTTTCTGCCTGTAAATTTCCCGAGCCATTGGACAATTATTTCAAGCAAAATACTTTAAAATTGGTGGCTCATTCATCTGTGGCCCTTGTGTAATGATGTAAAGATTAATTTCGGATGTTGAAGTAAGGATGAGTTATTTTATTGAATGTTTGTGTTTAATGTGTTTGTGATTATGTATATGTGACTTGTTGCAGGTAGCTTCTTTATTGTATTATAAGCGCCTTGAAACTATATGCGGTTATGTGGAGGCTGTGCCGTATGCACTAGTAAACAGAGGTGGTTCGTTGAGGCCACATTGTAGCTGGGGCCTTTACACCAGAGTTTGCATGCCCGCGGTTCTAGAAATTACAGTTGTAAGCCTTGTATTTTGCTATCCGCAAAGAACATCTTTTAAATATGGTCGGTTCGTTATTTTAAAGTTCATGGAACATCATTACGTTATACGAGTTTAATTGGCTGAAGAATTTATATAAATATCTAAAGGTTTATAATTGTGAGTTTAATAATTGCTTTTGATTGGAGTTGTTTTTAATTAAATTCATCTGGATCAAAATTATTGTTGTCTGTCGTCACCGCGGAAGTGTTGTATTGTAAAAGGAAAGGTTGAAGCTGTTTCCACACTCTGTTTTTTTTAATACTTTAATAAATTTGTTTAAATGGTGTGGTTTCTATTAGCGCCCAGTACATTACCACTCCACCACCTAGTCCCTGACCATTTCAACTAACGACAGTAACACATCAAGGAGTAATCGACCCGAGACAGAATGATCACTTACAACTAATTTTAGCAAAAGCACATGACAGCTTGTGATTGTGATTCATTGTAAACACCTTGGGGAAGTGATATTCATCGACAAATGGTTCAAATGGCTCTGAGCACTATGGGACTTAACTTCTGAGGTCATCAGTCCCCTAGAACTTAGAACTACTTCAACCTAACTAGCCTAAGGACATCACACACATCCATGCCCGAGACAGGATTCGAACCTGCGACCGTAGCGGTCACGCGGTTCTAGACTGTAGCGCCTAGAACCTCTCGGCCACCCCGGCCGGCGAAAGAAGTGGCTTAGAAATAGATTACTGAGCGTTGCTCACCTGTCTGGGATTCAGAAAATTGGATGAGAGACAGCGAAAATCTAAAACAGAGCTAGAGCTCTCTCGCGGTGTCCTTTAGTAAGAGCGACAGCGTTACGAAGAGTCTCAACAAACTCATCCACTGGCAGATGCTGCAACGGAGGCGGTGTGTATCTGAGGGCATGTTACTGTTGAAATTCCAATAGTGTACATTTCAAGAAAATTTCTCCCTCGAACATAATATTTCACTCTAAATGACCACGACTAGAAAATCCAAGAAATTAGGGCTGTTACGGAAATTTATAAGCAGTCGTTCTTCCAATGAGCCAGTCGTCAATGGAAGGGTAAAAGAAGGAAATGACTGTGGTACTAGAAGTACGCCCAACACCATAAAGTGACGTGCGAAGTAAGGATGTAGGCGACAGGTATTGTGACGACAGCTACCACGTGCTGCGGCTGCCTGCATTCTGAAAGGCAGATTGGTTACGCAGACTATAATTCCTTCCCTTATTTATTGTCCATATATAACGAAGCAAAATTTCTACGTTCATATCACAAACAACGATTATATTATTTAGTAAGAGCAGAAGCATTATATGTGAAGATAAATAGTATTCATCTTGCAAAGTCGGTTTCAACATCCGGGTGGATCCTCTATTCCTGCATAACCTATTATAAGATTTTGTTCAGGATTGCTTAAAATGACAAGTCGCTTCAAAACTATGTTGCTCTTCACTATTTTCTTCTTTTATTTGCCTGTTCTTGACAAACATATTATAACAATTTCTTTCAAATATACATTGTGCAAATTTCTTGAGCTAGACAAAGAACATAGTCGAACAGAGAGCTACATATATCCAACTCAGTAGCTACTAAACCCACTTTTACGCTTTCTTATCCAACTCTGAACCTGTCTGACGCAACTTTGAAGTAACTGTGATGCACTTGGCGCCAAAAACGTAATATATGTTGTTGTTTTGTGGTCTTCAGTCCTGAGACTGGTTTGATGCAGCTCTCCATGCTACTCTATGCTGTGCAAGCTTCTTCCTCTCCCAGTACCTACTGCAGCCTACATCCTTCTGAATCTGCTTAGTGTATTCATCTCTTGGTCTCCCTCTACGATTTTTACCCTCCACGCTGCCCTCCAATACTAAATTGGTGATCCCTTGATGCCTCAGAACATGTCCTACCAACCGATCCCTTCTTCTAGTCAAGTTGTGCCACAAGCTTCTCTTCTCCCCAATTCTATTCAATACCTCCTCATTAGTTATGTGATCTACCCATTTAATGTTACGAACCAAATTTTACAACAGGATATAGCCCAAATTAGTATTAACATGAATGTCTTAACTGAAATTGTTTCTCAGATTTAATTTGGATACTGTTTTCTGAAAATAATCATTTAAGCTAATAGTTATGGCCTTCGTGGTTAATAAGCATGTATGTGAACTTTGACACTAAGAAAAATACTAGATACCCTTCTTTTTTGTGAAGACAATTTCACTGTCGGTAATGAAAGAAGGAAATTTTACTTGCATTAAAATTAAAGTACAACAATATTATATTTACTGTATATTTGTTTTTATTACATTTAAGTTGATAGGTGTGATTACTAATCTTTATGGTACAAGATCGATGTGAAATGAATCACTGTGAGTAATAAGAAATATATTAGCAGAAAATTAGTTTGTCAATCAGATATGTTCAGAAATATATCCAGATGAGAAATATATAATTTAAGTAAGGAAATTAACCCAAATATGGTCAAAGGTTATACGGTATCGAACATTTCAGTTAACATGCCAAAGTTCCGAGGAGGCTGGCTTCGGTACAAGACTCAACCCAGTCGCGTTGAAGGCCGAGCGCTGGGCTCTTCCGTCCATTACGGACAGAGAAAGCAAAACTCCACTTTCCGGCCCTGATGGACCAGTCAAGATCGACCGACCGCCGTGCCATTCTCTACGTATGGCGTCACTGGGTGCTATATGAAGAGGCGTTATCGGTTTTATTGACGTTTGAGCCGCTACTACTCATTCAAGTAGCTCCTCAGTTGCCATCATGAGGGGAATGCGCCCTACACCAGTCCCCCCGCCACTGAAGAAAATTCTTAGCAGTATCTGGAATTCCGTACACGTTGACCATTGGGCTACGGAGGTGGACAGATACCCTTGTAATTCCTTTGTAAGGTCGTACCACTGATTTACTAGTGCTTTCTCTTCTGGTATTGTCTCACAAATAAGAGAGTAGCTGGAGCGTTTGGCAACCACTGGCCGTGCTCCAGATCGCATAGGGATCTCTGCCAGGCGAGAACATAGGTGCAGCGTGTCCCCGTATTACGGGAAGATCTCCCGTGCCAGCTGCTGACGCAAGCGCCTGCACCTCTCGCCTGCGTTTTGTTGTATTTCCTTGGCTGACGTCGCCAGTACAGTGAAGAAGGACGGATGCGGACTGCTCTGGATTAACACATTGAAAAGTCAAATGACAGAATGATTCATCGAAGGAGCTAGGAATGAGAACAAATCTAAAAGGCTCTGATAATCGGGTTAAGGTTTTTGCCGTGTATTGGCGCTTTTCTTAGAGATTCCAGCCGCGCCAGGCTGCAGGTTGTCCTAGATCTCTGGAAAAGTAAGCTCTCTCCTTCCATACCTAAGTGGTGGTGTGTTGAAGAACGTGCTCTAATACATAACGTTTAAAAGATGTTTCGAATATTTTGGGAAGTGATATCACTCAACGAATAAAGAAAACAAATTCAGTAACAAGGCTTTCAGAGATGTAATTATTTCTCAAGCCATCTTACGGCGTAAGGTGAAGGGTACTTCTGCTACCATTCCTCCTTTTTCACTAATAGAGCTTGGAAAAAATGCTTTGTATGACATTTAATTTCTTTAACTTTTTTGTCGTGAAACATTTCGTGGACAGTATGTGGGAGAAATTAACATGTTTCTCGACTCTTCTTGGCACGTAAGCTCTAGAAAATTCCAAAGTAAGCCTCTCCGTGACGCACAATGAAAATCACTGAAGAACGGATCTAACGAACGTTTTACTAGCCGGTTCTTCCGTGAACGTTACGCAAACAATATGGTTGTGAATGAACTTTCACCATTTGAACAAATGTAGACAGAACACTACACTATAAAATAAAAAACGACGCACCACGAATGACGTATCCGAAGTTACTGTTGCCACGACTGATTATGCTGAACGCAGTGTGTGATCCTCAAGCAGCCCACGAGCTGTGTCACGACAGCTGGACATTCCATGGTACAGATGATCCTCACATTGAAGGACTTCTGTGACCTGGAACCTAAACGTGGTTCGCATGTAGGACTTGAAATGTGCTTTTTTCAATGGTTTACTTACTATTTCACTTCCACATATCCTTACTAATGGTTACAGAAAGTCTGATTTCCTACGATCAGTCGTTTTTCATGAGACCCTCTCAAGTAGCAAAAGTTTAATTATAACCATCCTTTATTTACATTTCCTTTTCTTCCATCAACCTCAATCTAGCGTCTGCTTCTCCTAGATATTTGACGGTTGTTACATTTTCCAGTGATTTTTTTATCATTAGTCTAATAGAACAACAATGGATCTAGAATGAAATTTTCGCTCTGTGGCGAGGTTTAGGCTGATATTAAATCAAGCAAAGGTCCCGAGTTCGATTATCGGTTCGGCACACAGCTTTAATCTACAGTAGCGTATCTCTTCGTCTATAGATGCTTAAGGTTTCAATCAAGATATAACAAAACTGAAACTAAAAGTAAATACCACGTAGACTAAAGTCATGTTTATGGATAAGGAAGGACTTGGAGATAAGACTAACACATAAAACGGAAATGATCGTATGGCATTGTTGGCCGGGAGGCCCCATTCGTGGGAGTCCGGCCGCCGTATTGCAAGTCCTGTTTTAGGTGACGCCACATCGGCGACTTCAGAATCAATGATGATGAAGGGCACACAACACCCACACCCCTGCCGGCAATCGAACCTGGGCCCCCTGCGTTTTAGGCGGTAACGCTACCGCTACGCTACGGAGGCGGAGAGCCTAACACATAAATAGTCAGTGAGAAATTCGGGAAGCTATCCTAATTTCACTATATCTGGGTAGCACTGCGTAGGTAAACGTTACATGTCTCAAGGAAATTAGAATAGGAATAGTACTGCCCAAGAGTGCCTTCCTCAGTAAGAAGTGAGTTGCATCATAAATAAGAAGAATCTTCTACTGAACAAACACATCATCGCCCATACTAAGAAAAGGTTTGTCCTGACGTACGGATGTGAAACCTCCACGTTTGCGAAGCAGGAGAAAATTCGCGTCGAAGTTGCAGATGTCGTTCTAGAGGAGAATTACAAGAACTAGCTAATCCGACGGGAAAACGCGTGAGTTGCTTCTGCAAGGAATAGAAGGGAGAACTAATGAAAGCTAGAGGCCAACGCAAAAACGAAATTGATTGGGCGCTTAATTAGAGATGCTATTTTTCTACAAAACGTTTTCGAAGGCAAGATCGTAGTGAGAAAAACGACAAGACGACCGATATCATTCTAATTAAAAAATAGGATCAGTGAGACGGGATTTTCTTCGTGCTACTGAAGAGGGGAAGCTGTGGCTGCAGAAACAACTTTTGTAAAAAGAAAAAGTGTCAACTCCCAGATCCTACACCACTCGTCTACCCTGTGCAGGTCTTCTCGCATTTCGCTACAGTCTTTTAGTACTGCGACGTTACTACAGACAGCAGCTTGTCCGTTAAGGAGCCTCCAACGTTATCGATTGGATCACTTATACAAGTGGTAAATAGTAGAGGCCGCTGAACACTCTTGGTATACTCCCAGAATTATTGTCCTTACATTTGTTAATTTTGTTCCTTTAAGAATGCCGTGTTGAGTTATTTCACAAATCTGGACCGATACACGGTCATCTCGCATTTTTTCCACGAACCAACAAAGTGGAACTGTAGTAAATGCGTTCCTGAAATCAAGGGGCACAACAACCTTTGTGTACGGCGCTCTGGATTTCATTGACAGAGCGAGCTTCGCTTCGCAAGATCTCTGTTAGCGAAATCAATGTTGAGTTTTGTAATGTACATTTTCGTTCTTTATGAACGTTGTGATGAGCGAGAAATAAACGTGTTATAATTGTACAACATACCGAAGTCAGTAATACAGGCATGTATTTACGCGCGTCTCTCCGACCACCTTTTCTTTGAACGGGAATTAAATGCTCGTTTTTCAAGTCTCTCGTTACTGCAGTGACCTAGCATAAGTTACTGCTGGAAGGGGAGCAAGTTCTTTCGCATGATGTCTGTAGAACGTCACGGATATCTCATCTCGTCCAGCTTCCTTTCCACTGTTGAATTCCGCGATCGCTTCTTTCAAGATCTGCCATTTCGGAAAGCAGAAACCATAGAATGATCTTCTACGGTGAAACTGTTTCGGAAGACTGAATTCAGTACGTCGACCTTGTCTTCGTCAATGGCCGCACCGACGTGGATACACCGGTTCTCGTGAGATCACCCAACCTGAACACCGTCGGGCGCGACTAGTCCTCGGATGTGCGACCTTCCGGATACGCTGCGTGCTGCTGGGAACATTCCCTGCGTCTTTATGGCAGAGGGGAGCGGAGGCGTTGTGGCGTGGAGCCCCAGACCACCACTCTGTGCACCAGCGCCCTGGATTAAGTTGTCAGACTCTCCGCAGTGTCTCAGGAAGTGGAGGCACGCGACACTGTTGGTGGTGATCAGTCCGTCGGACGGGGAGTTTAAGCTCGTCGGCCCCCTTGATGGCTTTCGAGAGCGGTAGACACCGGATTTCACCTTTTCCATTATCTCATAGAATATGACTCTACACACACCCAAACTCACGTGCACAACTCGAACTTCTCGACGAAAAAGTGCCTGCAGGCACGAACGATAGGAAAAACCTTTCCAACAAGGAGGCCGAACCTGAGCTTCGGGGTCTTCCAGTCATTCATGCCATACGAATTCACTTTCGTCATCTTCCGTTTCCATCACGGTTACCGATAGGCTGAATAGATGATTTTGAGCCTCTTACCGAGTCTGCGTAAGACCAATATTTATTGTAAATAACCAAATCGATTAGCAAAATTTTAGTTTGAAATTCATTGAATGCTTTTTACATTCTGTGTTAGCGCTCATTTTGGTTTCTCTTTTGACTTCGTCTGTGGAAACGCATCGCTCTGAGTTTAGGCGTAAGATGTAACATACCTTTGATTTACAGCAAATGTTTATGAAGTACCGACCATATCAAAATGACTCACGCCTTTCTTTGTTGCTAAACACCGCAACGGCACCTCATTCACGAAATGTAGTACACGCGCCCCCACCTCAATAGTGCGCGCTGAGCAACGCCGTTTGCAGCTGATTTCTTGGGTTGCTGGCGAACCTGTGTCCTTGACGCGCTGGAAAAGTATACCGATTAACTAGTCCGATGGTAATTTCCGAAGTGGATGTATTTTAGGGTAGATGATGCAGAGTCTCAAGATACTTACCTTACCTTAACCACATCAGAAAATAACCACCGCATCACTTCCTCTGCAGTAGCCTTCAACTGCTAACAAGTGACGGAAAAGAGAAAAGCGAATTTACTGTACAATTCCACATACCTGTACAGTGCCAATAAAAACCTAATGCTGTGATGCATAACAGTAACACACACCGACATGGCTGAAATGTGAATACAACACACCTCGAACCTGCTGGCTGCAGATTATATAAAGTTAATGCTCAGTGTCATACAGAAAAATATCAAAACACTCTCTTGACCCTGTTGACGGAGTAGTAATGTAACGGCTGCACTTACGCCTGCAGACAAAAACCTTTCAGCCCCTTCTGTGAACGAATGGTCGCAGCTCAGAAACTTGCGTTTCCGGACTGGGCTTGTTTTGATTCCTGCGAATAGTATTAACACCTCTAGAAAATATTCGACACTTTTTGAACAATCTGTGGAGAGAAGGGAGGCGGCGGGCATATAATTCATGCGGGATGTTATTTCACGTATGGGAGCTGTCTCAGTTGTCTCCTCAACAAACAGGTAAAGAAAAAACCAAAAGTTATGACTACTTCCCGGAACACTATGTGCTAGGGACAGATATGAACTTGTTGACCAAATTCAATACCTTGAATCATCTCATGAGTCGACACTAGGTTTTTTTTTTTTTTTTTTTTTTTTTCTACTGACTGGTTTGATGCGGCCCGCCAAGAATTCCTTTCCTGTGCTAACCTCTTCATCTCAGAGTAGCACTTGCAACCTACATCCTCAATTATTTGCTTGACGTATTCCAATCTCTGACTTCCTCTACAGTTTTTGCCCTCTACAGCTCCCTCTAGTACCATGGAAGTCATTCCCCCCTGTCTTAGCAGATGTCCTATCATCCTGTCCCTTCTCCTTATCAGTGTTTTCCACATATTCCTTTCCTCTCCGATTCTGCGTAGAACATCATCATTCCTTACCTTATCAGTCCACCTAATTTTCAACATTCGACCATAGCACCACATCTCAAATGCTTCGATTCTCTTCTGTTCCGGTTTTCCCACAGTCCATGTTTCACTACCATACAATGCTGTACTCCAGACGTACATCCTCAGAAATTTCTTCCTCAAATTAAGGCCGGTATTTGATATTAGTACACTTCTCTTGGCCAGAAATGCCTTTTTTGCCATAGCGAGTCTGCTTTTGATGACCTCCTTGCTCCGTCCGTCATTGGTTATTTTACTGCCTAGGTAGCAGAATTCCTTAACTTCATTGACTTCGTGACCATCAATCGTGATGTTAAGTTTCTCGCTGTTCTCATTTCTACTACTTCTCATGGCCTTCGTCTTTCTTCGATTTACTCTCAAACCATACTGTGTACTCATTAGACTGTTCATTCCGTTCAGCAGATCATATAATTCTTCTTCACTTTCACTCAGTTTAGCAATGTCATCGTATCATTGATATCCTTTCACCTTGTATTTTAATTCCACTCCTGAACCGTTCTTTTATTTCCATCATTGCTTCCTCGATGTACAGATTGTAGAGTAGGGGTGAAAGGCTACAGCCTTGTCTTACTCATTTCTTGATCGTCCACTCTTATTATTCCCTCTTGGTTGTTGTACCTATTGTATATGACCCGTCTCTCCCTATAGCTTACCCCTACTTTTTTCAGAATCTCGAACAGCTTGCACCATTTTATACTGTCGAACGCTTTTTCCAGGTCGACAAATCCTATGAACGTGTCTTGATTTTTCTTTAGCCTTGCTTCCATTATTAGCCGTAACGTCAGAATTGCCTCTCTCGTGCCTTTACTTTCCCTAAAGCCAAACTGATCGTCACCTAGCGCATTCTCAATTTTCTTTTCCATTCTTCTGTATATTATTCTTGTAAGCAGCTTCGATGCATGAGCTGTTAAGCTGATTGTGCGATAATTCTCGCACTTGTCAGCTCTTGCCGTCTTCGGAATTGTGTGGATGATGCTTTTCCGAAAGTCAGATGGTAAGTCGCCAGACTCATATATTCTACACACCAACGTGAATAGTCGTTTTGTTGCCACTTCCCCTAATGATTTTAGAAATTCTGATGGAATGTTATCTATCCCTTCAGCTTTATTTGACCGCAAGTCCTCCAAAGCTCTTTTAAATTCCGATTCTAATACTGGATCCCCTATCTCTTCTAAATCGACTCCTGTTTCTTCTTCTATCACATCAGACAAATGTTCACCCTCATAGAGGCTTTCAATGTATTCTTTCCACCTATCTGCTCTCTACGCTGCATTTAACAGTGGAATTCCCGTTGCACTCTTAATGTTACCACCGTTGCTTTTAATGTCACCAAAGATTGTTTTGACTTTCTTGTATGCTGAGTCTGTCCTTCGGACTATCATATCTTTTTCGATGTCTTCACATTTTTCCTGCAGCCATTTCGTCTTAGTTCCCTGCACTTCCTATTTATTTCATTCCTCAGCGACTTGTATTTCTGTATTCCTGATTTTCCCGAAACATGTTTGTACTTCCTCCTTTCATCAATCAACTGAAGTATTTCTTCTGTTACCCATGGTTTCTTCGCAGCTACCTTCTTTGTACCTATGTTTTCCTTCCAACTTCTGTGATGGCCCTTTTTAGAGATGTCCATTCCTCTTCAACTGTGCTGCCTACTGCACTATTCCTTATTGCTGTATCTATAGCGTTAGAGAACTTCAAACGTATCTCGTCATTCCTTAGAACTTCCATATCCCACTTCTTTGCGTATTGATTCTTCCTGACTAATGTCTTGAACTTCAGCCTACTCTTCATCACTACTATATTGTGATCTGAGTCTATATCTGCTCCTGGTTACACCTTACAACCCAGTTTCTGATTTCGGAATCTCTGTCTGACCATGATGTAATCTAATTGAAATCTTCCTGTATCTCCCTGCCTTTTTCCAAGTATACCTCCTCCTCTTGCGGTTCTTGAACAGGGTATTCACTATTACTAGCTGAAACTTGTTACAGAACTCAATTAGTCATTCTTCTCTTTCATTCCTTGTCCCAAGCCCATATTCTCCTGTAACCTTTTCTTCTACTCCATCCCCTACAACTGCATTCCAGTCTCCCATGACTATTAGATTTTCGTCCCCCTTTACATACTGCATTACCCTTTCAATATCCTCATACATATTCTCTATCTGTTCATATTCAGCTTGCGACGTCGGCATGTATACCTGAACTATCGTTGTCGGTGTTGGTCTGCTGTCGATTGTGATTAGAATAACCCAGTCACTGAACTGTTCACAGTAACACACCCTCTGCCCTACCTTCCTATTCATAAAGAATCCTACACCTGTTATACCATTTTCTGCTGCTGTTGATATTACCCGATACTCATCTGACCAGAAATCCTTGTCTTCCTTCCACTTCACTTCACTGACCCCTACTATATCTAGATTGAGCCTTTCCATTTCCCTTTTCAGATTTTCTAGTTAAAAATTTATTTACAGATTAACTGAGACAGGTGATACCTGGGTATGTATTTGTTCCAGTCTTCTATTAGCTCATCTCCTTCCCCCCCCCTCCCCCCCACCTCGTCTCTGTCTCTCTCTCTCTCTCTCTTTCAATCTCTTCCTACGTCCTCTGTCAGTCTCATCCTTTGTCCTTTACCTGTCCACCTCTTCCTCTCCCTCCTCTTTGCTCGTCTCCTCCTCTTCCATTTCTCTCTCCATTTGCTCCTCCCCCTCTGCTGTCCATTTCTCCTCTCCTCTCTCCGCCTATCTCTACCTCCCACCTAGTGTCTCCCCATCTCCTATTTTTCTCTACCCATCTCCTCTTCTCCCATCTCTTAGTCTATTTCCCTCTCCCCATTCCTGTCCATCTACTCCTCCCTTCCTCCCCCAGTCTATCTCATCCTAGCCACTCTTTGGCTGGCTCGCTTAGTCAGATGGAAACTGATAAATAAAAGTAATATAATATATTCAAACGTAAGTTAAACGAGTTCTTGTTGCACACTCCTTATAAGGAACTCCAAGAAATGAACGTACCGTAGGCGAGGCAGTAGCAGTAATGGTGGTCTAAAAATAGTAAGCGGTAATTTTGCTCATGCTCCGACAGTTAATGGAACGAACAAAACAATACTTAAGGAAGATGGTAATAATGATTTAAAGCTAAGGTCCTAAGATGGATTTGGACGTGTTTATAGAGCCACTGTATCGAAGCGTGTGAAGAAGGGGATCTTCATCTCACATACGTTTAACTTACCGGGGGACGTCTCATTAATGGAACGTAACTGTTACTGCACGTATGAGCTATGCAGATGTTTAGGTACAGGGATCAAGGTGATACAGCAAATGGTTAATTATGAATCAGTTTAGGGTGGTATCAACTATTAAAATGCTAGTATCTGAGTTTGTATAATACAGTACTCAACATATATGATTCAGTAGGGTGGTGCCTTTATTTATACTTTTTTTTTCTCTAATATATGTTTAGGAGGCAAACCTTCGTCTTCGGATGTCTTTACTTGAAATTATTCTTACATTTTTCGTAGGTTTTTCGTGAAATTCTTTTTGTGTCGCCCTTAGAAACTCAAAGTCCCAAAAAGTTACTCAGAGTACGAACCGTTCATAGCGACTCAAGGGCGTGAACAGTAAATAAGACATGAGTAAGACTATTTCTTCCACATTTTAACTCTAAATTTCGACTATTTCTTCCACATTTCAACTCTTAAATTCTATGAAGTTCGTCTTGAAAATAAACTACCGTAGTCAGTCAGTCAACCAGTCAGGAAATAACGATTCACTTTTACTTAGCCCAGTAGTTTCTGTTTGCAATACAATTCGGCAAAACTGAGAAATGAAAGTGATAGTATGTGTATTTTCTCACCTAAGTTTAAAGGCTACTTTGTGTCTCATTCTTTACATAAGATTTTTTCGCCAAAATTTTTTGCGTCTTGTATCACTCGTATGTACAAACTATATTGCAAACTGCTTGCTTTAATGATTTCCTTTTATACAGAATGCAGTGACCTACGAACTGACTCGTTGTATGACACAATTTCTTTGGGTTAATGGTCACACTAGAGCTGAGAGAATAAAGCATAAAAAATAACGACTACGCTAATAAAGAGACTTTTGTGACCACAGTTGTAAAGAAAATCTAAAGTTATGTGAAACAACGAATGAAAGGCAAAGAGGTACAACTTGCAGGTACTTAGTTTTTGAAACGAATCGACAGTTGTTGTCGTTGACTTTGACAGAACTCATAACATCAAAAGACAACTAATGATGTTTTGTCACCGAGTATCGCCGCTTTTGCGATCTCTTGCTGAGAAACATTTATTCAAGAGTTGTCTCGAATTAGCGCGCGAGTTTTATATACACGGTGAACTCTTTAGCCTTGCGCTGCTGCCAACGCCAGCTGTGACTCACGCGCTCGTATATTAAAAGAAAGTGAAAACCGCTCCTCACGCCGGCCACTTTAAGCGACATACCCTTGTATCACTGAGATCAAAGGAGGACGCAGACTGTCAACTACAGTAAATGTTAGTAAGCGACTGTATTCCCGCTCTGCTATGAAAATATTAATTTCGAGCTGTTTAAGTCTCACTTGGAGGTTGGCCGACCGGATGGCGAATTTAGTCCGATGACATACATGTAGCCTGAGCGTATGCTGCCAGCACTTAAACGGACTCGTGTCGTGAGTACCTGCTAGTGATCGTTTAAACGCCTCCACAGTGTATCCTGGGCGGAAAGAGGTATTTGAAACACTAGGTACATTAATTACTAGTTGTTTGACCACCGCCGGCCGGGGTGGCCCAGCTGTTCTAGGCGCTACAGTCTGGGACCGCGCGACCGCTACGGTCGCAGGTTCGAATCCCGCCTCGGGCATGGGTGTGTGCGATGTCCTTAGGTTAATTAGGTCTTAGTAGTTCTAGGGGACTGATGACCTCAGAAGTTAAGAAGTTAAGTTCCACAGTGCTCAGAGCCATTTTTTTTTTTTAATCACCGACCGTACAGCCCGCACCAGGCTCTGATGTTCATCTGCTGGCTATGAAGACAACATTTTGGCACAGACATCGAACTGCAGAGCAGCGTAGAGAAGTGGCGGGAAGTAGAGGTGGCTGCCTTCTATAACGGGCGTACTGGAAAGCTAACCGTAGTTTCAGAACAGATCTCAAAAGGGAGCACATTTCATCCTAGAAAACACAGCTTTTAATTGGCAGCGAGATTTTCGCCTGTGCGCGTGCCGTGTGAAGGACAAGCAGCTGGGTAGAGCGACTGGAGAGGCAGCAGAGCCGGCAGCAGAGCCGGCAGCAGAGCAGGCCGGTGGGCGCAGCACGGCCAGTACTGTTCGGCCTCGGCCTTCTGCCGAAAATAGCGGCGCGGCCACAGATCTGTCCCGAGGGCGCCTTGCGCAACCTGCTGTAGGTGGACCTGGCAGGCCGGCAGCTGCGATAACCACTCTGTTCGCTGCCGCACGCACGTCTGCGTGTGTACGCCGCAAGCCACTTTACGAGGAGGGGGGGGGGGGGGGGGGCTTGGACAGTCATAAAGTTTTCTCTATCACCTCCTTAAAAAAAAATAAAGATACGTCACTAATTCTATTCAAAGTTCCGTGCCTCAGTTTGTAAAAACGGAGCACTTACTGGATCTCTATGTTGTCCTCTTGTCTGTCACACTATCCGACACTTAGCAACCTCTTTTTTTTTTTCAGGAAATAGTAGACGTATCAAGTTCAAATTTATGTGAATCATTAAAATTTATGGTCTGTAGGTGGCGTAAAAGTTTTGAGCTTTAAAGTCATTTCCGTCTCAAGATGCGGCTATTTATGTCATATATATTCACACTCGCTAACTCACTGATCAAAACCAATAGGGTGCTACCGCTTGATTTAGTATCATGAAATTTGGCGAGAAGCAAGGTTTTTCAGTACAAGTAAAGGAAAAAAATCCTAACAATGTTAAATGCTTCAAATGGCTCTGATCACTATGCGACTTAACTTCTGAGGTCATCAGTCGCCTAGAACGTAGAACTAATTAAACCTAACCAACCTAAGGGCATCACATACATCCAAAAATGTTAATTTGTAATCATACGGGGTGAGACAGGTAAGTCATAACACCCCTTGTCTCTCCCCAACCGTAATAGATACAAAGATGCCGTTTGTACAGTGAATTACAGAGACAGGGACTACTTGAATACATCACATTTCATGTCTGTGCTGTTGTTTATTGCAGAGATATGAGGCCATCTTTGTTTTTTTTAAATGGAACCCTTTGTTAAATTTTAGCGTAACATGATGAGCTTAAAAAGACGGTTTCAAATATGCGTATATCATAATATTTAGGCGAATACTTTTTGAGACACAGAAATGTTCCCGAATCGTATTCGTCTTTCGAAGCGGCGTTGTCCAATGCGACCTTTCCTGTTGACCACTGAGGAACTTAACGGGGAAGGCGTTGTTTTCCTGCTTCAAATGGTTCAAATGACTCTGAGCACTATGGAACTTAACTTTTGAGGTCATCAGTCTCCTAGAACTTAGAACTAATTAAACCTAACCAACCTGAGGACATCACACACATCCATGACCGAGGCAGGATTCGAACCTCCGACCGTAGCGGTCGCGCGGCTCCAGACTTTAGCGCCTAGAACCGCTTGGCCACTCTGGCCGGCGACGTTTAGCATGTACTCTACACAACAGGAAAGGTCGCATTAGACAACGCCGCTTCGAAGGGCGAACACGATACGAGAACATATCTGTGTCTCAAAAACTGTTCGCCTAAATATTACGATATACGCATATTTAAAGCCGTCTTTTTAAGCCCATCATGTTACGCTAAAATTTAACATTGGGTGCCATTAAAAAAACCAAAGATGGTCTCTTATATCTGTAATAAGAAACAGCACAAACGTGAAATATGATGTATTCAAGTAGCCCGTGTCCCTGCAATTCACTGTCCAAACGGCGTCTTTGTATCTATTACGGTTGGGGAGATGCAAGGGGTGTTATGACTTAGCTACCTCATCCTGTATAACACCAAAAAGTATTTCTGTCGTTTTTTATCCGTTTGTCCGCTTGTCTGTCCGTCTGTTAAGACACTTTTTCTCCGGAACAGTTTGGCCTACCAAGTTGAAATTTATGTCGAGTACTAAAGACCACGGCTCTTTAGTGGCGTAAAAACTGTAAGCCTTAAGTCAATGAAATCAAAAGATGTTGCCATTTATATCATATTTTGATACTCAAAAACTCACTCATCAACACCCGTAGGCTACTTCCCTCTGATGTAGAACCACGAAATTCGTCGAGAACCAAGGTTTGACAGTACAAGTCAAGTAAAAAAATCTGAAACTTGTTAAAGTGTAATTATATCATATAAAAATATACTTTGCCATTTGATCATACTTCCATTCATCAAAATCGTAATAGACGAACAGTACAGCATGCACACATAAAATGTAAGTTGTAATCATGTTGCGGTACATAAACAAAAAAGTGTTTCATCAAATCTTCTCCTGTTCGCTTCTTTTTACCACTTGTCCAGGTCAGCCTGAGGCATTACTGTACAGAATTTGATACGGTTAATTAAGTTTGCACGGAACCGTGCGTGCCCGACTCCAACTCTCACTTGGCCAACTGTTTTTCTTTACTGGTGCATCTCTTCAGTCTATGCACACATTGATACCCCCGCCATAGAGTACCGTTGCACTCATCTACAGCAACCGTTACCAAAAGTCAGAATACACTGTTAAATTGGCTTTTTTTCATGTTCCTAGCCTTCTCCCGTGTCGCCTGGCATCGGCACATTATTTTGGAGTGGCGATGCCCTTTCTGACACCACCACTTCCCCTTGGGAGGTATCTGTGTACAGACCGCCTATTCAAATGAGAGAACGTTTGCGCCCATACCTGCGTAGCGTGTATCCGAGGCGGGTCGTAGGTATGAGACAGGGATTTGGCTAGTCAAATGTGGGAAACCGGCGAAAAACAACGTCCAGGCTGCCTAGCATACACGGCCCTCGTCGTTCGTCCACCAGGCGGATTCAGTACGGGGGCGGCGCGCCTCTCTGAGTCCCGGAAGCGGGAGTTTTAACGCGGGGCACTGTTAACGTGGAGCCTGGTCTTGGAATTCGTTCCAGCAGTAACGGCAACTTTGTAGCTGTCTCAGGCCAGTCCTGGCAGATAAAGGAATCATGTGGATCTGCCTAACACAGCTGTAACATTTTCGCTGTTGCCGAAAACGAATTGTCGTACGATGTACCACAACAACAATGGGCTGCGTCATATTGTTTTCACTGTAGCTCAGTGCTACTGTAGTACACGGGGTGGGGGGAGTTACCGGTGTGTACAGAGGCGGAGGTAAGAACCGCCAAGTAGGGATGGAGGCTGGAACAACAGGTTTTGCGCTATATATATATATATATATATATATATATATATATATATATATATATATATATATATATATATATACTCTTTTTCAAATTCTTAAGGTGGCAGGTGTAAAATACAGGGAGCGAAAGGCTATTTATAATTTGTACAGAAACCAGATGGCAGTCATAAGAGTCGAGCGGCATGAAAGGGAAGCAGTGGTTGGGAAAGGAGTGAGACAGGGTTGTAGCCTCTCCCCGATGTTATTCAATCTGTATATTGAGCAAGCAGTAAAGGAAACAAAAGAAAAATTTGGAGTAGGTATTAAAATTCATGGAGACGAAGTAAAAACTTTGAGGTTCGCCGATGACATTGTAATTCTGTCAGAGACGGCAAAGGACTTGGAAGAGCAGTTGAACGGAATGGACAGTGTCTTGAAAGGAGGATATAAGATGAACATTAACAAAAGCAAAACGAGGATAATGGAATGTAGTCAAATTAAATCGGGTGATGCTGAGGGAATTAGATTAGGAAATGAGACACTTAAAGCAGTAAAGGAGTTTTGCTATTTAGGAAGTAAAATAACTGATGATGGTCGAAGTAGAGAGGATATAAAATGTAGACTGGCAATGGCAAGGAAAGCGTTTCTGAAGAAGAGAAATTTGTTAACATCGAATATAGATTTATGTATCAGGAAGTCGTTTCTGAAAGTATTTGTTTGGAGTGTAGCCATGTATGGAAGTGAAACATGGACGATAACTAGTTTGGACAAGAAGAGAATAGAAGCTTTCGAAATGTGGTGCTACAGAAGAATACTGAAGATAAGGTGGATAGATCACGTAACTAATGAGGAGGTATTGAATAGGATTGGGGAGAAGAGAAGTTTGTGGCACAACTTGACTAGAAGAAGGGATCGGTTGGTAGGACATGTTTTGAGGCATCAAGGGATCACAAATTTAGCATTGGAGGGCAGCGTGGAGGGTAAAAATCGTAGAGGGAGACCGAGAGATGAGTACACTAAGCAGATTCAGAAGGACGTAGGTTGCAGTAGGTACTGGGAGATGAAGCAGCTTGCACAGGATAGAGTAGCATGGAGAGCTGCATCAAACCAGTCTCAGGACTGAAGACAACAACATATATATATATATATATATATATATATATATATATATATATATATTTCAGCGCCAATATAACCTCACTGCTAAGAGTGGTCAAATAACCGGTTTTTAAATAAACTGTTTTTGGCTTTTTATTCTTATTATTTTCTGTAATAAATGCAGACGTCGAACAAAGACTGAAAATTTTGGTTCACTTAGTTTAAACATACATGGAATGACAATATTAAATTTAAAATGCAAACAAAAGAAAATTTAGTCCGTCGATCATCTGCTGCTTTTGTCGAAAAGTGATAAGTGGTTGAATACTATAAAAATCACCATTATCCTCTTACTGATTTTTTATTTTTTTTATTTTTTAATTATGTTGTAATCGGTGATGATTGCACTATTGTATTGGGCATTACGATTAGTTAGTGCTAAAGGGTGAAAACTGGGACTGGAGAATATTTTTCGTGTTAATTTGTCCGTTTTCAAGGGCTACAAGTAGATTAAGATATATCATGTAGACATACTTACCAAATCAGCTACTTTCTACACAGATGAACCATTACATTAGGACCACCAATCTACAGTCGATATAAACCCGTTCGGCGGTAGCAGCGTCACCGGGCGAGGAATGACTGCTGGTCAGACACCTGTGTGTAGTTTCAGTGGACGTGTTGTCCGTGTGCAGAATACGGACGGCGCACGATCTGTCTGAATTTGACCGAGGATGGATTGCGATGGCCCGGAGGCTCGGCACGAGCATTTCCGAAACTGGGCGACTTGTCGGGTGTTCGAGGAGTACTGCGGTGCATGTCTTGCACACATGTCGAAACCAAGGTGAAACCACGCTCAGGCGTAGAGGGGTTAGGCAAACACCACTCACTACAGACGTCGGACATCCTAGGCTGGGCAGACTTGTAAAGCAGAACAGGCGGAGAACTGTGGCGAAACTAATATCAGACCTAAATGCTGGGCAGAGTACAAGTGTGTCTGAACACATAGTGCACGGAGCACTCTTTACGATGCGCCTCCGCAGCCGACAACCATGCATGTGAAAATGTTAACGCCACGACATCGGCAACTACGACCGAAATAGGCACTTGGCCATAGGCACTGGACGTTGGCACAGTGTCAGAGCGTTGCGTGATCTGCTGACTCACCGATACCTTCCTCATTATGCCGGTGAGAGGGCACGAATCCAGCGTCTTCCACGGGAGTAGCTCCGTAGCTCCTGTACTGTGGGACGGAGACAAGCTGGCAGCGGCTCCGTTATACTCTGGGAAACATTCACGTGGGTACCCATTGTCCAATGGTACTCATGCGAGGCATGATCACGTCCAAGGAGTATGGTACATTGGATGCAGACGACGTACACACCTCCATGATGATCCTGTTGCCCGACGGCAGCGACATTTCTCAGCAAGACAGTGCGCCATGACACAAGGACAGGAGCGTGATGGAGTGGACCGGGAAACACAGTGGCGAGTTCCAGTTAATGTGCTGGTCCCCGCAACTCGCCAGATCTTAACCCGATCGAATACGTCTGGGATGTGACTGAACATGGCGTCAGAACTCACCGTCCCTGTCCCGGAATTTACGGAGGTTAGATGATTTGAGACCTTAACTTTTCCCGGCGAATTGCAAGGCAGGGTGTACTCCTGCCGAAATATCGGCGGTCGTCGACAGTGTCACCCGGCAGCAAGCCCGTAAATTATTGAACATCAGGTGATTTGTTTGTGCATATGCGGTGCTAACTCCCTCATTACTTTCACTCCATTACGAGTAGCCGCTGTTATTCGTGCCAAAGATGGACATAGGTGTATACTGTTTCCATAATTTCCTTCGTTTACTCTCTCGTATAAGTGACAGACAAATCTGTAATATTTTAAAATAAATGAGGCATTGCACTTCATTGCTACGTCACTTCATAAAAATATTTCCGGACTATGGCTGTTGCCAATCTGCTATACAACGCAGCGACGGCAGCGGGGAGCTACCGTACGGAGCAGATGCGGCAAGTCTTGAGCCCTGCACGTACACTCGTACCTTGAGCCACGACACACGCCAGCAGGGGCTTTATATTCTCAGCAATGTTGTACCAATTCCTATGCCATGTCTTTGTTCCTCGTTTCTGTCGGCTTTATTATTAAAATAGCGCTGATTGCTTTTCCAATTTTCTACAACAGTCCAATATTTCAAACCAACGAAAATTTTATGAATAAAAATTATTCGTTCTTAAAAAACGTTTTGTTTAGAAAATGAATAATTTTAGCATTGAAGATACGCGTAATTGATATTCACTCAGTTATTCGTAAAAAATAAAGTGCACTTGTTTTAACTGACATCAAACAAATATCAAGAAATACCAGTTATTCACAATTAAAATATCGATGTCGGTTTTAACCGATCAGTTTTTTCCATCCCTACAACCTATCAATATTAACGGATTTATGTCCTAATCCATTCGCGTACAACGAGAAAGAAAAATTATTGTGTATATGTCTCTGTGTACTCGTTCTCATCCCTCTTACCCCATTCTCATTATGTGTACGCGAGATAGCCGGTATAGCCGTCCATAATTGCAAAAGATTTTGCCGGTGCAGGATAAAACTGACATCTCGATTATGTGTCATGAATGTTCGATTGGTGACCAAATTATTCACTCGAACTCTGCGAAATGTTCTTCAAAGCAACTGCCAATAGCTATGGCCGGTGACATGGCGCATTGTCACAAAAAAGTGAAGTTCACAAACGATTGCAGGTGCTCTCCAAGTAGTCGAATGTAACCGTTTGCAGTCAATGATCGATTCAGCTGGACCAGACAACCCATTCCATTCCATGTAAACGCATTCCTTACCATTGAAACGTCCCCTTACTGTTCTGATAAACCTCTTACGTTATTTGATTTTCAGACAACTAGAAAGAACTGAATGTACTCAGACATTTCGCTCTTTACCTATACTGATCGACACTAAACTGACAGAAAATATTTTTAGCACAACGCAATCTGACTTTCAAAAATCCGTACAAAAGAATAGCCCTGACTAACATTAACCTGTACGTTTCACAAACCACTTACCTCACAAAAATCTTCGTTACTCGAACTACTGCAATATAGCGAGTGCCACTACTGCCAGCTAAATAAAAGATTCAAACTACTGAAGGCACTAACTACTGATAGGCATAGTTAACAAATGAAAGATTTTGATACAGAACAAACAATGTATTTACCTTAATAGTGTTCAAAGTTCATAATATATAGCAGTTCATGACATCCAGTCTTACAAATGTACTGTCTCTGATGGACACACGTCCAGATCATCGGCTCTCAAACTTCCGCCATCTCTCTCCCCACATCCACCACTGCTGACGGCTCGCCTCCAACTGCGCAACGCTATGCGCTGTTCACATCCATCTGCCCAACACTACAATGGCAGTCAACAATGCAAACTAGCCACAGACTGCACACAGCACAGCCAGTGATTTTTCATACAGAGGGCTACGTGGCGTTACCAATAAGAAAACCTAAATAACCTACCTACACCATTATGGACCTACCACCAGCTTGCACAGCGCCTTGTTGACAACTAACATGCAAGGCTTCGGCGGTCGGCGTCAAAATCGAACCCTACCGTCTTAGATCCGGACTCACCTGAGCAGATCACGATTCTCCAGTAGTCCAGGTGCCAACCGACATGGTCACGAGCCAGGAGAGGCGGTGCAGGCGATGTCGTGCTGTTAGCAAAAGCACTCGCGTCGGTCGTCTGCTGTCGTAGCCAACTAACACCAGTTTCGCCGCACTACGTTCAACATGGATTTCTGCGGTTATGTCACCCATTTTTGATTGTCTATTAACACTGACAACTCTACACACAGGCCACTGCTTTCGGTCTTTAAGTGCGGGCCGCCAAACTTTGCGTTCCCCGTAGTGAGAGATAATCTCTGAAATTTGGTATTCTCGGCACACTCTATTGATCTCGGGTTATTGAACTACTAACAATTTCCTCAATGGAATGTCCCATGCGTTTAGCTAGCTCCAGCTACCACTCTAGCCCCAGCTACCACCATTCCCTGTTCAACGTCTGTTAATTCCGTTCTTGCGGCCATAACCACTTCAGAAATCTTTTCACCTCCATCACCTGAATACAAGTGTCAGCTCTGCCAATCCTTTACCTGGTATATGCGCTAGTGCCGCCGTCTGTATATGTGCGTATCGCCATCCGATGACTTTTGTCACCTCAGTGCAGTTGTGCTGCGATAAGGTTAAGGGTTTGGATTGGGAATGAAGTGTTGAGGCACCTGACACCGTATTCCGAAGCCGAAGTATGTGGGACAGGGGAAAACGTCTAAATTACACAGGGGTCGCCGTGAAATTCTGGCGGCATATGGAGCAAATTCAGAGTTGCGTTCAGTTGTAGTGAAATGATGCCAACAATTTGCCCAATCCCGCACAGACGTGGGCTGTACTGACCGGGAAGGAATGCCACTGACATCGACCAGAAACGACAATGTCCAGCTAGTCGAGAAAGCGGTATCATATTTTCCGACGATGAGGATGATCGCGTAGCAGCTCCCGAGCGGATCCGTAACCAAAGGGCGCATTTCTGTCGTCGAGGAACTGAACGTTCCCACTTTTAAGTATAGTGCAATGTTCAATAAAAGTTACTTGGCCTACCTTAATAAGGTGTAACTCACTTTCTGTAGCCCCTCTTACGTTGGATACTGTAGAGTAGTCGCACAGTCTTCCCCGAACGTCGATTTCCTGAATTTACTCAACAGGACTTTTGAGAAAATTACACCGTCCTTGATTTCTTTAGTTTCCCTTTTACGCTAACAGTACACGTATGACACCTATAGCGTCCTGTTACAAATCCAGCAGCGCGTCCCTGAACTCGTTCGGCATCTGTAGCCATGCCTGTTCGATAAGGGCAGGTCATTTTACGTGATCGATTCACTTCATATTGCTTTTTTAAGTTTACCCCTAGACATACGATGTCACGTGCTCCAAGTTTTCCCCATTAAAATTCTAATCGGATGGTGTTAGATTCATTCTCGTTACTACAGGTATTACCTTGAATTTTTCTGCGTTGGAAGAGCTTCCGTTACTTATACCAAGTGTCAATTTGGTCCATATCTTTCTGTATTTCTTTATGATCGTAGAATGACGACATATCCCTGCAGACGTTTGTGCACATAACACCATAAAGTTCCTGAATTGTTGCTCTGCAAGCATTTTCGACAGTAGGTCTATGTCATCCTATGGCAAACTTCAAAATTTTAAAAACCTATAAACCACATGTTCACACGATAGTACAACAAATCAATAACAACTACATTTCACATGAAGGCACAAAGAACCTGGAGTGTGGCAAGACACCATCTTCCTCTGAAGACAACTGTTGTTTATCTATATCATATCCACTTGTGTTTATAGACTCACTTATTGTCACAGCTTTCTATAAACAAAAACTAAACTCCGTCCGAACAAGCAATGAAAAGCCCAATGGTACCGACCGGCCAACGGGTAATCCTCAGCCCAAAGGCCTCACTGACAGCGGATATGGAGCGGGATGTGGTCGGGACACCGCTCTCCCGGCCGTATGTCAGTTTACGAGACCGGAGCCGCTACTTCTCAATCGTGTGAAACCCAGCTCGCGCTATTCGTCCACGAGACTCAGAGGGCCATAGACACGGGTTCCCAGGTATATGCCGTGTTTCTTGACTTCCGCAAGGCGTTTGATACAGTTCCCCACAGTCATTTAATGAACAAAGTAAGAGCGTATGGCCTATCAGATCAATTGTGTGATTGGATTGAAGAATTCCTAGATAACAGAACGCAGCATGTCATTCTCAATGGAGAGAAGTCTTCCAAAGTAAGAGTGATTTCAGGTGTGCCGCAGGGGAGTGTCGTAGGACCGTTGCTATTCACAGTACACATAAATGACCTTGTGGATAACATCGGAAGTTCACCGAGGCTATTTACGGATGATGCTGTAGTAAATCGAGAGGTTGTAACAATGGAAAATTGTACTGAAATGCAGGAGGATGTGCAACGAATTGACGCATGGTGCACGGAATGGCAACTGAATCTGAATGTAGATAAGTGTAATGTGCTGCGAATACGCAGAAAGAAAGATCCTTTCTCATTTAGCTACAATGCAGCAGGTCAGCAACTGGAAGCAGTTAATTCCATAAATTATCTGGGAGTACGAAATGGCCATATAAAATTAATCGCCAGTAAAGCAGATGCCAGACTGAGATTCATTGGAAGAATCCTAAGGAAATGCAATCCGAAAACAAAGGAAGTAGGTTACAGTACACTTGTTCGCTTACTGCTCGAATATTGCTCACCGGTGTGGGATCCGTACCAGATAGGGTTGATAGAAGAGATAGAGAAAATCCTACGGAGATCAACGCGCTTCGTTACAGGATCATTTAGTAATCGCGAAAGCGTTAAGGAGATGATAGATAAACTCCAGTGGAAGACTCTGCAGGAGAGACGCTCAGTAGCTCGGTACGGGCTATTGTTGAAGTTTCGGAAACATACTTTCACCGAGGAGTCAAGCAGTATATTGCTCCCTCCTACGTATATCTCGCGAACATACCATGAGGATAAAATCAGAGAGATTAGAGCCCACACAGAGACATACCGACGGTCTTTCTCCCCACGAACAGTACGAGAATGGAATACAAGGGAGAACCAATAGAGGTACTCAAAGTACCCTCCGCCACACACCGTCAGGTGGTTTGCGGAGTATGGATGTAGATGTAGATGTAGAATGAACTCGTCAGTTTGCCTCACAAGGGCTGAGTGCACCCTGCTTGCCAACAGCGCTCGGCAGACCGGATGGTCACCCATCCAAGTGCAAGCCCAGCTCGACAGCGCTTAACTTGGGTGATCTGACGGGAACCGGTGTTACCACTGTGGCAAGGCTTTCTGTAACATATTTTAAGGTAGTGGACTTGTTGTGTACATTATTTTAAAATTCCAAAGTCGGCCATACAAGGGCGCACTGTCGGAACGAGTAGCAGAATAATAAAGAGTTCATCTTTGTGATGGTTATAAACAGAAATGTCTTTTGTGAAAGCTGTGGAGCTGAACTCAAAGAAGATTTCCTGTGGACAACAGCAGCACGAGGAAACATTCTCGTAGTGCTGCTCATCCTATCTAATACATCGTTTATGAATATTGAGAGTAATAGAGGGCCTATTGCGCTGTTCACAGGTACCGCTCACATGCTCCTACAATGCTATCGAAGATGGACGTTTTGATTTTGGAATCCAGACATCCACTCAGCCATCAGATCGTACTTCAAGACATAAAACATTCTTACAGATTAGATGTCTACGTTTTTTAGATGCAAGATTTATTCAAAATATATACCAGTTCTCAAAACATACTTCGTATGCTTGGCTTCGTTTTATGGACTAATGCGAAATGTTCTCTATTGTAATAAATAACATAATCACGAACTGCTGCCCACTGCTACAGTGACTTGCTGGTATTTTTGCAGTGATGCCCAACAGTTGCTAGCACCTGCACGCGATGAAAAGGCTGAACACTCACAAGTGTGTACCTCAGCCTTCCACAGGAAAAAATATTTCTGTTGCAGCTTAGGCACAATAAAAATTAATGTACACAATTGTAGCCAGAGGGGTCTGAAAGGGTTACAATTTATATCATTATGTAACAAATGTCCACAAAGTTGCATATTTGTTCGTATATGTTATTTTTCCTCGCCTTTATGCTGTGCATTCACTGCGTGTGCATGTTAATGTGCACATGCAAATGTTGGTGGTACAGATTGGGCAGACCCAGCCTATCGCCAACATTCCCCTCTCTGGATCGAAATTTGTACCCCATCTGTTTCCGTCTAGTGTTATCCATGTTAAACTGTGATCCCGACCTATTTTATTCCGAAATGTTTGCAAATGTTGTAACACAGGCGGCACTTGGATACCATTCACCTCTTCAAAGGTGGGAAATAGCCTAAAACCACATCTAGGCTGTTTGGCACACCGTCCCTGGTCTTTAATCCCATGGAGGGATTCGATCCGAGGCCGAAGCGTCTCCCTAAAACGTCCGTGCCTATCCGGGAGGGTCGGATACGTGTTTTTATGTAATGGTATCACTTGTTGCTAACCAATTTTACGCATTAGTGAGCAATGTTTGTACGCAGTTAACTAGATCATGCAGTTAATTTTTCTCTTCTGATCGCAGAGGGCAGACAATGATGATGTGCTTTATGACTTCCTCTGGTCTGCTCTTCGGAATGAGTGATAGCCTTTGCTCTGTCTAACCGTCTTTGAAGCAGAGGTGGAACACTATTACGAACAGCTTCGTATAAAACACGTCAGAGTTGAACCATACGATGATGGCATCTTCTGGGCTATTCCCTTATAGTGCCGGCCCTTTTACTCGTATGAAAGGAGCTGTTTTCTGTCGCAACTGACTCATACAGCCATCCATGGAACAATATCTCTGCGTTTTGGTCCCGGCCGTATTTGTTTCGCCCATGGAACACTGCGTGTCGCCAACTTCATTTTCTCTTATTCTGCCTTCTACCTTCAATCGTACCATTATGGTATTTGTACCATGACGGTCTGTTTCTGCCATTTTTTGTGCAATTTGATATACCAGATAATAGCTGGTGTTATCAAAAATGTGGTTCTTTAATAAAATCGAATTCTATAACATTCTTGTTTATGCGACAGTTTAGACCGTCAGTCGTTAGTAACCCAGTCAGGTTTGGAGCTACCTGACAGGAAAATTCTCCAGAAAACTGATCCTGTTAAAGGATTGGACCCTTCCAAGCACCTTTAACCAGGAATCAAGACCACTTACTACTGCCCGGGGAGAACCACGCTTTGGATGTGCCGCCGACGCATCATAAATGTCAATTCAATTGGTGTGACCTGATTCTGAGGTATGTTTCTAATTTTTTGTTTATTTGCTGAAAGACGTCGTCTAAATATTACGGTGGACTCAGTAAGGCTGCCGGCCGAGACACAAGTAGGAATAGGGAAGTACAGGAGCGAATTATATAGCTTCATGCAGTACTTAAGAGGCACTCGTTCTTTCGTTTGCACCGGCAAGTAAACCGATTTTGTGACATATTACAAGTTTCTAATCAGGAGCGAATTATTTGGTCTCACCTGTGTCCTTTCGTTTTGAACCTCTGAGGGCTAATCTAATTTATGAGACACTTCTTGACTTTCCGTCAGTGTCTACAGTAGAGTTCCGTAGCACGTGTCGATAGTCCTTTGTTTGTCTGCGTAGTCTTACAGTGTCTTCAGTATGGATGGGGACTGTGATGGCTGCGTGCGGATGCGGGCCGAGTTGGTAACACTTCGCTCTCAGCTCCAGGCTTTGGTTGCACGGCTTGAAACAGCGGTGGATGGGACCACAGTTTTTGGCCGGCCGTGGAATTCCAACGGACGTCCAGCACAGCGCACGAGTCCACCAACTGGTCCGCCCCGGTGGCCAGCCCTGCTGCTGCTCGCATTGAGGTTGAGCCCTCACCTGTGGTCGAGTGGGAGGTCGCCTCTGGGCGTGGCAGGCTGCGAGACTTCATGGGGGCCGAAATTAAGGCCTCCCCGGTTAGTCTGACAAACAGATTCCAGGGTCTGACTGTGGCTGACATCGTCCCTCAGAGAGATGCAGTCGCTTGTCCCGTTTCAGAGAAAACCACCCAGCCTCCAAGATCCAGGCAGTCATTGAGGGTGGGGTTATTGGTAGTTGGAAGCTCCAATGTTAAGCATATTTTGGCGTTCCTTAGGGACATGGCTGCTAAGGAGGGAAGGAACCTACTGTGCACTCCGTGTGAGTACCGAGTGGAGTCACTCCAGATGTGAAACGGGTCCTCTTGGATGCCATGAAGAGCACTGGGTGCAGCCAACTGCATGTAGTGGTTCAAGTCGGTACTAATGATGTGTGTCGCTTTGGAACGGAAGAGATTCCTTCTGATTTCGAGCGGCTGTCAGAAGTGATAAGGGTTGCCAGTCTTGCTTGCGAGATGAAAGCAGACTCACCATTTGCACCATAGTCGACGGGACCGATTGCGGAGCTCGGTACAGAGCCGAGAGCTGGGTGTGAATCAGAGGATCAGACGGTTTTGTGACCTTGTAGGCTGCAGATTTCTCGACTTGTGCCATAGAACGTTTGAGTTTAGAATACCCCCAAAATAGGTCAGAAATCCACTACTAAGGTAGCAGGGGCTGTGTGGCGTGCACTTCGAGGCTATTCAAGTTAGAGGCTCTCGGGGAAACACAAAAAGGATTTCAGTCTGAAAGGGTGATCGTAGATCTAGGAAGCATCAGTAAAACAGATGTGAACTGTAGCTGTATTAGGAAAGTATGAGAGCTCCAAGCGCTAATAGAATGCACTGATGATCAAATCGGCACTGAAAGCTGGCTAAAGCTGGAGATAGGTTCAGCCGACATATCTGCGAAGGAGCTAACGATGTTCAAAAAATGTAGGTTAAATACAGTAGGCAGTGGCGTGTTTTTTGCTGTTAAAGTAGTTTATCTTGTAGCGAAATTGAAGTAGATATCTCCTGTGACTTATTGTGAGTAGCGGTCATTTTTGCTAACCGCAATAAAATAATAATTGGGTACTTTTACCGACCTCCTTACTCATTGGCATTAGTCTAATAGCAGACAAAGGCCACTTCCAGCAATGGTAGCAATGTTGTTTAATTTCACTATACTTCCGCAGTGTCACAGACCCAGAAAAAGTTTTATTGAAGATGACACTGACCGTGTAAGTGCAGGCATGTATGTATCCGACCTGCATGGACAGAAAGTACGAAAACATTTCAGCAGCTGATATCGCTGGGAACTGAAGAGAGGTAAATCAAAACCTCGCTTCCATGAAGACACACCGCACCCAAATACCTACGAGATTGAACAAGGCGAAAAGACTCTATATAGGAATCAGGGAAACAAATACTGCAGGGAATGCTTCGTAATGCTTTTTCCGATGTCGATATCGGTAATAGAATACTAGTTTTGTTAGAACATTAACTAGTCGAAAAACAGAAACCTGTAGACAGGTGATAGCTGAAAAATTTACGTTCCAACAAGGCAGTGGGTTGAGTAATAATGTTTGACAGGCAGAAGCGGAATTTCGAAATTCTCCAGCAGAAGATGACGCAGAGTTAAATGAAGCTGGAGGAGCTGCGGACAGTAGTCAGTCGTCCTGACCATGACCTGTCACCACCAAAGAGCGTCTGCCTAAAGAGCTCACTTTTGGAGTGGTACACAGATTTTTTTTCCCCAAGAGGAAATTCTCGACCCAGTGTAATCTTCACTACTTAACTTAGCACAAGCCGATACGGAGGAAGTTTAAAGACAAACTGAGGATCTTATTCCTCCCCTCCCCCCCCCCCCCCCCCAAGGAAAACTACTGGAGCAAAACATCATCCTAAAGCATAAAAATAAGCTTGCAGTAATTCCGAAACTTGCGTGCAAGCGCAATGATGTCTTTTTAACGAAAGTAGTTGAATGTTCCAGAAAATGTAGGACCTACTCAGCTAACCCATTTATAAAGAAATGAGGGGGGGGGGGGGAGGGGACTCCGATGACCACAATAGTAAGAATAATGCAGGCTGTGAGCCTATAATTTCTGTCTTACAGCCACCTAGATCAGGTAGAAATGGAAGTTCTGCGGTTAGACGGGTGGAGTAACTGTGGCATTGCCGGCCTGAGTTGCCGAGCGGTTCTAGGCGCTACATTCTGGAGCCGCAAGACTGCTACGGTTGCATGTTCGAATCCTGCCTCGGGCATGGATGTGTGTGATGTCCTTAGGTTAGTTAGGTTTAAGTAGTTGTAAGTTCTAGGGGACTGATGACCTCACATGTTAAGTCCCATTGTGCTCAGAGCCATTTGAACCATTTGACTGTGGCATTCCCGAGCTTATCACATGCGGGAGACGAATTTTTATAGGCAATCGAAGAACCAGCGCTACGAACGCTGGCTTTGCAGCTGAAATGAGTATTTCGTCATCTGACCAATGGTTGGAGACCGATTACCTACCTCCCACAACAATGTTTACAAGTAATACGCCAACGCCCAATTGAAGGTAGAAACTGAAAAGAACTGCGAGCAGCACTTCATCGATATGGAACTATACAGAAATCCTGAAGGCTCGCTTGGCCGCAGAGTGTACTGAAAACTCGACAACCTCGTAGAGATACATGCGTGGCACCTCCCACCATGTCCTCCGAGTCAGTTCAGCTCAGCACAAAGTTTTGTTTCTGTTCTTTGGTTTCCGATACATTGCGAACGTCTAGATTTTCCTCTATTATAGAACTAATATCGTGTGAAAGTGGTTTCATTTGCTGTTGCCACGTTGTTTTGTACACAATTTTACAAGTCTCGTCCGAACGAATATGAACAGAGAAAGAAACAGCATGTTAAATCCTAAGAATGTTTATGTATTTTGCAGTTTTCATGGTTCTTTGAATGTTCTGATCTTACCCCGTATTGCCTGAGCACTTAATCTGCGTTGAGAAAATTATCAAAACTTTTGTTGTGAGCGACCGTCACCTCTATCCATCCGTGCCCATTTAGGTTTCTCGTGAACTGTCTATTTTATTTCATTAAAACGTGAAGAGGGTTCTTTCACAAAAGCCCTCCTTCCATCATCTATGTAAATTGGAGGCTTCCATCGCTAGAGACGTCGGTGCCAGCAGAAAATAAATCCGACCAACGAAAACTCAAAAATGAAATAGCTCTACAATAAGTTTCTTTTTTTTTTTTACTTTGACTGAAAATTAATGTTTTAGAGCAGATAGAAGTGAAAAATATCTCAGTCGCGTGAATATAAATCTGATAATTGCTTGTTCTTTTGTCGTGTAACACGGAGTATTAGTTACTGCATTCATCATGTCAATATGCTAAATTATTATATTGCGCTGAAATTAAGTTCTGAGAATAATGACATACTGCATCATTTTGAACTATGAACTTATTAGTATGGCGCGAAAAACTGACACTTTTAACAAACCCTTTGTGTATCAGACATTTCAGTGCCAGTTAAATAATTATCTAGTCACTGAGCACTAATTATGTTAATGAATGCAATCCGAAACTCGACAGAAAATGTTGGATACTTACTCGATTAAAACTTTTTCCAATAAAACGACAGTGCAACTAGGGCGAGAGACACGGGTGACATGATTTTTATTCTCCCGCTTCTTTTTGTTGTTGTTGCTCTTTGTTCTTTTCACTGGCCGCTTGAGCTCGGACTAATGTTGACAGATAAACTGTTCCTGGAATTACATGTGTAGTGCGGCATTCTCCTCTAATCATCCCGCGCTCCGTGTCAGTGAATATTTTAAATCATCGACCGGTGTTTGCCTTCGTTTTGCCGGCACCCCTCGCAAAGCTCATTTCCATTTTCATTTGATTTTCCCTCTCCAGGCGCGCTCGTATATTGTCCGACAAACACGGGGAACGGCGTTATTGTCGCGCTGCGAGCAGGGGTGCAGGGGTGCCGCGAGGTACACTCTGCGCGCCTTGCAAGCTGCTTAACCCCGTGCCGCAGCAGTTCACCGGGTAACCCAACTCTCAGGCGCTCTCCTCGCCACCAACTGTTAGGTGACGTGCTTTACGCAGCTGAATTTTCCACTGCTTCTTACCATGAACTAGCTACTTAAAAATTTTCTATAAGTCGAATAATTAATTGATTTGTGCTATTAAATTACGCACGTAATAGCTCTTAAAGATGAACTGTGACCGATAAATAAATAAACGCAGGGTAAAAAGTCACTAAAACTCAACTCCGTCAGAATAGGTCTTGGAAGGCCCAAGGGTACCGACCGGCCACCGTGTCATCCTCAGCCCACAGACGTCACAGGATGGGATATGGAGGGGCACGTGGTCAGCACACCGCTCTCCCGGCCGTATGTCGGTTTACGAGAGAGGAGCCGCTACTTCTCAATCAAGCAGCTCCTCAGTTTGCCTCACGAAGGCTGAGTGCACCGCGCCAGCGAAGAGCGCTCAGCAGACGGGAAGGTCACCCATCCAATTGATCCAATTGCAAACCCAGGCTGACAGCGCTTAACTTCCGTAATCTGACGGGAATCGGTGTCACCAATGCGACATGGCCGTTGCACCAAAAAGACACTGAAGTGCAATTATTCAAGTACGATGTGTTTTTTAGACTTTTACGTATCGTGAGGTGACAACTCAGTGCCCAGATTGACAGCGTTGTTCACGGGAAGCTAACGACGTAGAATCTTTGCAATGTTTTACATTAATCACATACATTGTAATTACACTCCTGGAAATTGAAATAAGAACACCGTGAATTCATTGTCCCAGGAAGGGGAAACTTTATTGACACATTCCTGGGGTCAGATACATCACATGATCACACTGACAGAACCACAGGCACATAGACACAGGCAACAGAGCATGCACAATGTCGGCACTAGTACAGTGTATATCCACCTTTCGCAGCAATGCAGGCTGCTATTCTCCCATAGAGACGATCGTAGAGATGCTGGATGTAGTCCTGTGGAACGGCTTGCCATGCCATTTCCACCTGGCGCCTCAGTTGGACCAGCGTTCGTGCTGGACGTGCAAACCGCGTGAGACGACGCTTCATCCAGTCCCAAACATGCTCAATGGGGGACAGATCCGGAGATGTTGCTGGCCAGGGTAGTTGACTTACACCTTCTAGAGCACGTTGGATGGCACAGGATACATGCGGACGTGCATTGTCCTGTTGGAACAGCAAGTTCCCTTGCCGGTCTAGGAATGGTAGAACGATGGGTTCGATGACGGTTTGGATGTACCGTGCACTATTCAGTGTCCCCTCGACGATCACCAGAGGTGTACGGCCAGTGTAGGAGATCGCTCCCCACACCATGATGCCGGGTGTTGGCCGTGTGTGCCTCGGTTGTATGCAGTCCTGAGTGTGGCACTCACCTGCACGGCGCCAAACACGCCTACGACCATCATTAGCACCAAGGCAGAAGCGACTCTCATCGCTGAAGACGACACGTCTCCATTCGTCCCTCCATTCACGCTTGTCGCGACACCACTGGAGGCGGGCTGCACGATGTGGGGGCGTGAGCGGAAGACGGCCTAACGGTGTGCGGGACCGTAGTCCAGCTTCATGGTGACGGTTGCGAATGGTCCTCGCCGATACCCCAGGAGCAACAGTGTCCCTAATTTGCTGGGAAGTGGCGGTGCGGTCCCCTACGGCACTGCGTAGGATCCTACGGTCTTGGCGTGCATCCGTGCGTCGCTGCGGTCCGGTCCCAGGTCGATGGGCACGTGCACCTTCCGCCGACCACTGGCGACAACATCGATGTACTGTGGAGACCTCACGCCCCACGTGTTGAGCAATTCGGCGGTACGTCTACCCGGCCTCCCGCATGCCCACTATACGCCCTCGCTCAAAGTCCGTCAACTGCACATACGGTTCACGTCCACGGCGGCGGTGCACAAATGCTGCGCAGCTAGCGCCATTCGACGGCCAACACCGCGGTTCCTGGTGTGTCCGCTGTGCCGTGCGTGTGATCATTGCTTGTACAGCCCTCTCGCAGTGTTCGGAGCAAGTATGGTGGGTCTGACACATCGGTGTCAATGTGTTCTTTTTTCCATTTCCAGGAGTGTATTTTGGATGGATTACATGTGATGTTGCATTCGTGCAGTCTTGTGCATCTCCACTGAGTACTTTGCACGGGAGTACTGTATCTGAGTTTTAGACATTCGCTGTTTACTAACAATAACAAAGATGTTACAAGTATTTTGTCTCTTAGCTGATAGAGATACGAGTATTATAGGTGCTATGGTGTGTATCAGAACTTTAAATATTATTATTTAACAAATAACAAGATATATTACTTCATTTACAGCCTGAGGAGCCTGAATTTATTAATAAATAGTTCTGCGTAAGTGAGAGTTGGACATAGTTATTTTATAAATATACGATCCAGAGAACTTTTGTGTGTTGTTCAGTTTTTGACTCCTGAATATACTTATACAACAAAATTGAGTTTAACATGATTTACCTAAAAATGTATTTTATACACGAGAAGAGGCTCAATAATCGCATTAATTTGCAGTCCTTTTTTGTATCTTCATATTATTATCATCATGATGTTTAGCTTTGTACCCTACTGGAGTTATGTAAACTGTTCATCGCTTTATTCGTGTCTCCCATTTTGTGTCTTGTATCATGCAGAAATTTTGCAAGTGTTGTCTTACTATAATTGTTGACTCGAAAGGCTAAGATGTGTTGGCAATATCTAATTTCAAAATCTGTGACGCTGGGCTGAACATCAGGATTGTCGTGTAATGATGGAGTAAAGCGAGGGTAAAGTTCGAGCACACAGTCTAGGGTTCAGCCTGTAAAACAAGATGATGGATGAAGAAAATTATATGTGTTGACTATTACTCTGTCGAACTTTACGTACTGTAGCATTAACTGTAATTAAATTTCAAATAAGGTTGGATTATTACTCATAACTTGGCTCTTCCTCCGCAGTTTTCTCTTGTCCCCGTAATTCGAAAAGCAATCTCCTGTTTTGCCTTTGAGAGCACTGACCACGTATTACTGCTGTTCCCAGTGAGGGTCCCTTAATGGATGATTCAACGCAGCCACGTGGGTTCATGTCAATTTAGCATGTGAGATATTGGTCTCTGATTTATTTCCGCATTGGTTTCTTGCTCAGTAAAATACAATCGTTTTAGGAAATTTCGCGTTTAGAGGAACTCTATTTATTCTTGTTTAGTATTTTCTACGCATATTACGGTGCTACTAAACAATCACCAGAGGGGTTCTTTTTAAGTGTAATTATCAGTTTTGGGTATTTTCCTTATGGTCTTGCCTAAGGTATTTACTTATTATCTCTGCCAAACAGTTAAATTCACCATGTTCGAGCGATGGAATCTTTATAACGGGAGAATCATCACAAAGCTGAAGCAATAATCACACATATTTTCTGCGCTTCAAACTATTAAAAGATTGTAATTGTAAATCGTACCTGTTTTAAAGTCACTGCCATAATTAATATCTGTATGAAGCCAGGTTTTCGTAATTTGGTCGCAGGGCCTTAAGTAGGATGTTTGTCGAAAAAAAGGCTTTCTGTGATGCACAGTATCTTTCTCGTCTCCCAGTGGAGTGTGCTGAGCATTTTTGTGACACACTCAGGCCAGTCCGAGGCGGAACGCGCATTCCTTCTTAAAAACTTCGTTACCTCTTCCAGTGCTCCAACTTGGCAAGTGTTCTAAAAGTGAAACTGCTTCGTGGCTAGGGCCTCCCGACGGGTAGACCGTTCGCCTCGTGCAAGTCTATCGATTTGACGCCACTTCGGCAACTTGCGTGTCGATGGGGATGAAATGAGAAGGACAACACAACACCCAGTCCCTGAGCGGAGAAAATCTTCGACCCAGCTGGGAATGGAACCAGGGCCAGTAGATATGGCATGCCGTCGCGCTGAACACTCAACAACCAGTGGCGGACGGCAACTACTCTAGGCCACTGTTCAAACGAAATAGTCGAACGAAGGTGTCATGCACGACCAGTCCAATTTCGTGATTAAATTACACATCCTTAGGATTCTGCCAGTAAATCAAAACATGACAGCTGCCACCTGACGGCTAGATTTATGTGTTCGTTCCCCCTTAAATCTCTACACACAGACTTTCTTGATAGTTGACGGTGTGACGTCTCAGTGGCTGATTTCTATTTCGATAGTCAGAACATCTCATTTTTTTGCATCTATTTATCCATCCTGCATTTTTTACAAACTTTAATAGTCTTGGTCGCAATACAATCCAAAAGTACTATATAATCGGTTTCTGTTGACCAACAACCATGTTGTGGATTGGAATGCGATCAGGACTTTTAAAGTTTGTTACATTTAATACAGGACGCTGTGGTTACGACTCCTGACGATGTCGAGGTTTTCAAACATTACATTTATTGATGTTGAGCGTCACTTGCGAAATTTGCACCAAGTGTTGATAATGTGCAACACTGTCGGCATGTATAAGGGTCGATGAAAAATGTTCCTGTTTGAGGTTGTTGCAGCAACGCATATGCAACGTAGCTCTACTCCGATGCGGGTATATAAGCACCGACATGTTGAGAAAGGATTAGTCGGACATTCGTGTATTACCGAGAAGCGTGCAGTAAATTATAAAACGTGAGCTAATGCTAATTTATTACCATACGCGTCCAAACAGAACCATCCTGCTGCCGAAGGACATCCATCGGAGAATGAAGAATGTGCAGCGGACAGCATGTCTGTCGAAAATCGCACACGTCCCCGTATCGCAAATGTTATAACGCAGAAGTTACGCCAGCCTAAGTAGGAGATACTCGAGCTGCCACCCTACGGGCCCCTGATCTCTGTCCATGCGATAATCACGCCTTAGGTCCCCCCTCCCAAAAAAAAAAAAAAAAAGGTTCAGCGATTCCTGTCAGAAGATGATTTGCAGCAGGCAGATACGGACTTATGCCACAGGACACGGTGTTTTACAAAATAGTTATCTTCAGCTTTGTGCGTCGATGGGATCATTGCCTCAATGCTCACAGCGAATTTGTCTGTTGGCAGATCGATTGTGGACTGCATGGCCTTCGAACGGAAACTTTATCGCCCCTTATACTAACAGCTTCCGACTGATGAGTCCTCTGTGTACCGCTAGCGCAGCGGTGCTAACACATTATGTTGGGGAATGGCAGGAAATTCATTCCATGCTGCTTCCACTTTACACCAGTCGTAGTGGCTGGAAAGTGGTGGCATGCCTGCGTCTCGGCAGCCCATGACCAAATGTTTTTTAGGTGGTAAACCGTATGGAGAATGTGCTGGTCGAGGCTACAGTCGAACACCCTCTGTATCGAAGTAGGTTGGGACATAGCGAGTGACATGCGTTATTGTGTTATCGTCTTTAAAAATTACATCATTGTGTCGAATATACAGCAGAGCCTCCAACTTTAAAGTGGATGAAATGTAATGTCTGCTGATGACAAAGTCAGTCTTTCGTTTTCCTCAGAGCCTCCACACACAGATGGCTTTCCTCCATTGTGGTGCTATGGGCAGAACTGGGAACCGACATGCATACTGTTGTATCTTTGTCGTTGGACGCATCACATTCAGTAAGCTTCTCTGCTGCAGTGGTCGCCACAGAGACAATTGGTGGTGCTCCAGGCGTTGTGTTAATGTTCCTGCGGATACCTGCTTCCCCGGCTAAAGGTACGTGACGTGACTGTTCTGCCAACTACGGCCAAGAGAAAGTGTCCTCTCGAGCACTACTCTCTTGCTGCCGTTGAGGTCCTGCATGTGGTGTGAGCCTCTTGAACCCACACGTTCTTCATTCGCATGACAGTCGTGGGAGCCCGGCCAAAGCAGTATCCTGGAACGATAAACGAAAGTCTCGACACCGCCACTGTCCAATTGCGACGCGTGCTGGTAGGTAGACATTTCTCCTTCATAAACTCACAAGCAGTCAATATAACTGAAATTTATGAGTGTGAAACCTGCTGCTTAACCATTCTTTATACACGAGGGTTGAATGAAAAGAAACGCCTCCACGTTCGTTAATTGGGTTTCGATGGGAATATTATGATAAATCCTACGCAGAAATGACTTTAGAATGTGCTCTTTAATTACCACCATTCACTTTTCCATATAATCACCAGCCAATTGGATGCATTTCTGCCAACGATGAACAATTCTTCTGATGCCGTCACGGAACAAGTCGGCACTCTGTTTCCGCAACCACAGTCTCACAATTCTCACAACGTCTTCATCACAAGCATAATAATGTTCCCGCAGATCGTCTTTCATTATCGAGAACAGATTAAAGTCAGACAGTGCTAAATCTGGACTGTATGGAGGATGCTGTACGGTGGTGACATTCAGTCTCTGAAGTTCTGCTGTGGTGGAACGTGAAGTACATGGTTCGACATTGTCATGCTGCAGGAAAACATTTCCCTTTTCCTTTCAAACACTTGTTGGCCATCGTTTGAGACTTCGCAGCGTTGTGACATAACACTCTGAATTTATTGTTGTTTTACGATCAAGAAATCAACATGGCTAACAACATCTGCGTCCCAGAACACTGTGGCCATGATTTTTCAGCTGAGGGCTGTTTCTTGAATTTCTCTTTCTGGGGTGAGTCTTTGAGTCGATATTCCATAGACTGATGTTTCGTTCCGGGTCGCTATGGTGTAGTCAAGTTTCGTGTCCTGTCACAGTTGAATGGAGAAATTCGTCACCTTCATTCTCGTAACGAAGAGGAGTTCCTGGCAAATTTCATCCAACTCTTTGTTTGTCAAACAGGCCAGATGTTCTCACCTCAACATCTTTAAACTTACTCTCCCAACGACGCACTGTACTCACAACAACACAGTCACCATAAACTGCTTTCATTCTCTGATGAATATCCTTTGTGGTGACGCTTTCCGCTATCAAGAATTCTATGACTGCACGTTGCTTAAATCTCATTGACGGACCGTCTGCGCTGGGTTCCAGACTTTACACTGTAACAACACAACCGTTCAATGCTAAGGCTTCCCGCCAACTTGAACTGTAGAGAAGAGGCTACGGAGCAAGCCAGTACGTGCCGCATGCCAATGCTGCCAACTGTTGAACAGTTACGGATGTGGAGGCATTAGTTTTCAGTCAACCGTCGTACATAACACAGGTGGCGTTACGCCTGTTTACATCGTGTAGTTGCACTGAACTGTTAACCATCTTCATGTCCCACCATGTGTACGCACTTGTTGTCAGTTTGACGTTTATTGCACGCCGCTCTCGTGGTGCTGCAGTTTTAGTGGTCGGTAGTGTGCAAGTGCATCAGGTACAGCACGGAGCCGCATCGACACAGAGCAGCCGCCACGGGAAGCAGTGTGGGTGTGCGGGCATACGAGCAGACAGAGAGCGCGGCAGATTCGTGCACAGGGCAGGTAGGCAGGGAGACTGCAGTCCGTCAGAGGCGGCTGGCGCCCTGGCATTGTTCTCGGCGCCCAGAATAGGCGGAGCAGGCACACACCGGCTGCCGCGTGCCGGCCCCTTCTCAGGCGCAGCGAGTCTGCTCAGTGCGCCGAAACCTCGCAGACAGCCTGAACATTAATTTAAAAAAATACGAAATTTGAGTATAGGTCCGGACCTATCACAGCATGTATACAACCATGTTTGTTGCTAAGTAACATAGTTTTCAGCAAAACATTGTTAATTTTGGTATGACTCTTCTTCAAGAATGGAACTGTAGGGGCCTTCGATAGGGTTTCATTGATATAGGGTTATTAGAAAACCCATTCGATGTTTTATTTATGGTATCGAATTTACATAATCGATTTCCACATTGTACAATTTCACCTTCAGAAATGCTGTACGTAAAATATATAACAACAGTGAAAAAAAACTCTTTACAATTCACCATCGTACAAAGTGTCATCACAATCACGTCTACACAAAAAAATTTACAAAGTAATCAATAAAATTATAAACAACCGACCAGTTGCAATCGATAACGAAATTGTTTACCTGGGTTTCGACAAATGTAAATTTGTCTTCTTCAGAAGGTAACAATTTTACGTTAGCGGCTAAATTTTATTTTTGACACATGGATCTATGCCGCCAATTGTAACAACGGCGATGGTACATTAGTCCTTACTAATGTAAAATTGTTACCTTCTGAAGAAGACAAATTTACATTTGTGGAAACCTTCGTAAAGAATATCTTTATCCATTGCATCTGGTCGGCTGTTTTATTAAAGTAATCAATATTCATTTTCATTTTAACAAAAGGAACGAGCCGTAAAATGGAGGAGCGCAGTCTTTCGCGGCCCTAGTCCATTTCAATAAAGTCGTTCTGGGCGCGTGACTATGTCCTATGTAGTGTTATAACCAACGCTTCGGCTGCTGTTGCAGGTAACCTCTATCAGGATGACTACTGTGGCTTCTTGTTGGTGCTTTATATTAATTATTTGAAATTATCTGGACGTCTTGATGTACTAATTTTTATTAGACGACTGAGTAAAGGAGAAGAGAGGTCAGACACTATTGCTGGGAAGATTATGTGAGAGAAGAAGTTAAGGGCGATACAGGGAAGTTTATCTGCGGACCCAAATCACACGGATAGGTAACACTGTAGTACTGCACTCTGCTCATTATGTGGACTACCAAGAAACCGATTAAATTCGGACTCTGTTGGTCAGGCAACGGTAATGTACTCAAAATAAAAGTCTCTCTTCATAAAATGTAGAAACAAATGTTCTCATCGTCCGATTTACTTGTATAAAATACCGATCATTTGTGCCAGTCAAGGCATTAAAAAAAAAAGAATCTGTGGATAAATTAGTCCCGTAAAACGAAACAAAAAAATGTCAGAAGTACCTTGACAGGTCTGCCACGCTGGCTACACATATTTGTGATGACACTTTCTAATGATTTTATTTCCACTGCTGTTAATTCTTTTGTTTTCAGTAAGCTACATCAGAAAATTAAATCGTAAAATTTCTAAATCGATTATATGAATTAAATTCCACCAATAAAGCAGCTGAACGTGTTATCCAATAACAGTGTATTAACGTATTGTTAATACACGGTCAAAATAAATGTTGCATATTGCTGAAACTATGAAATTGAAGGTTGTGATACAGAAACACGTTATGACCTCATTACAGTGATTTATTTGTACTGTAATTCTACCGAAAGCAGTCCAAGTAATGTCTCGAGATCTGAAACAAGTTCGTAGCGACGTGATCAGTTTAGAATCGTCACACAATTAGCCGCGGAAGAAAAAAAACAGGTGCTTAGGACCGATGCTGCGTGTAACACCAAAGTAGACAGCCTCAACACAATGCGACAAGTCTACGGTGGCAGTTCGAAGCAGATACAGATGTGCAAGTATCAACACAGATGAGCAGGGATTACATGCCAGAAGACCTCTCAAGTCTACTTCTTGAAACTGGGTTCAGAGAGGGGCTCGTTCGGCACAGACTCGGAACCACTCATAGCGGAGTAGAAACCAGTGTGACATAAGGCCCTTTGCTGATAAGACCCTTATCGCTATCCACCCTTACAATACTGATTTTCGTGTATGGATACAACTAGGAAAATGGCCATTCTTATCAAGGCTGTTCAGTCATGTTTTCGGAGTGGAATCATGCTGTAAGGTGGTTGTAATTTCGCACCTTACAAGCACTCATCTACATACTTTGCCGCGATTTACAACCGGAATTAGGTGTCATTTGATAGACTGTGTATCGTATATATGAATATTTAAAGAAGACTGACATTGTCACGTACACCTTGTACGTAGTTGTTAGCGCTTATTGCATGAAAGGTGACGGAGCGTCTGTATTATCAAAACGGCGTAATGAATGATTGCCTATACGAGTAGAGATTGGAACGCTAGTGGAAATGAAACGGCAGGCGTAACTAAAGCCCTGCGTTGAAAAGCCCACACAGTTGTGTTGGTTCTGCTTAACACAAGAACTAACCCAAAACGGACGGTCAGGGCACCCGAGCGATGAAGCACGATACAGCGGCTGCTAGCTGGTGTTGTAGTGGGGCCGGAAGGATAATTGGATAATACTTCGGAAACCCTGAAAATCTTGGATGCCACAGAGAGGAACGAGGATGCGTTACCTCGGAAATCATGCAGGCTGGGTTATTTGCAAGGGGTTTTACACTGAGAAGAGTACCATCGTATGTATTCCTAATTAACGAGGATAGGTATTTTCTTACAAACTTTCCGCGCTGAACGACGGAAGACTGAAATACGGTTGGTCGATGTTAGAGAGAGGGCGAATATTCCGTGGTTTCGAAAATATTATTCGCCTTCTGCAGTTACGAGGGAGCGGAGCCGAGATCTGCTGGGAAGCCAGTGGTGGAGAGAGAGGGTCTCCCGTTTTGAGCACCCGTGTGTCACGGTCGCTCAGTATCGGCTTTTGTTGGTACAGACTGACTTCCTGTCCTTGCTCTCAGGAGATTTTATAGTTAGAACGGTTAGGCACTGTACTGTTCCGAACTTAAACAATTCTGGACTTCCCCTCTGGGTAGGGATTCGTCGTTGAGTACGCAGCGTTCAGTGATTGGGAGCACTTATTCTGCCTATACTCACATTGAGACGTTATCTGAACTCCGTCCTTGTGGCTAGGAGTTCGCGTTTCTCATCTGTAGAACACGGAGAGGAGAAGACAGTATTAGATTATACTAGTCAGAGGACTGTCTTCTGCCATCCTAGTGTCTGAATGAGGGCTTTTTTTTTTATTTTGTGGCTGGAGTTGTTCCGTTGTCACAGACGTGTACGAGAACTATCACTCAGCCGCACCTGGCGCAGTACATATGCTGATACTGGTAACTGCTTTGGCTTATTATGGCTATAAAGCTAAACAGCTGTGATCACGTAAATTTTATTTCCACTGAGGTTGCACACCACTGTAGATGCTCTTTAAAAGTAGTGACTTCTAGTATTCGGTACGTAGGGATGCCAGTCATGTTCCGTTATTTATAATGGGGGCAGATTTGGGCAAATGATCAATCATATTAGTTAGAAATCCATTTGTATCTCTTTATTCCCATTGGACATTGATATATCAACATTTGTAATATATAAAGGGGTTTTAATTCACAATAAATGTGTAAGCAGGAACAGCATTTATTATTTGTAGTTACTAATCATTCATTCATGGTTTTGTTGTAACTTATATGTTAAAGAGCAAGAGGGAGGTGATAATATCACCATAACGAAATTCTAAGATCTGCTTCAGGAGGTAGTCAGACAGCGCCAAAACTTCATTTTTGCGATCAGTATTTTCCGTTGCGCACATTCATTTTACACCCGCCTGGAGTAGCATCTTCGAATCTATAGCCGCAGAACATGCGTTGTGCCAATATGTGGGAAGATGACTGGTGTGATGTATCGGGACAACATCCTTTCACGCATTTTGGGGTGAACATGCCGGAGCGGGATTCTCGCTGGTGGGTGGTAATGCACGTCCCCATCGTCACAATGTTGTAAACACTTTCCTACTGGAGGGTATAAACGGCTGGATGGAATGAGCCCCATATTCTCCAGATCTCAGCTGCATTGAAAACACATGGACCGTGCTAAAGCAAGCGGTTGGAACTTGTCCTGTCCCACAAGAGACGATATATCGGCCGCTGGGCAGAAATGAAGCGGTGTCCCACAAACTTATTTCGACAATTTGGCAAGGGATGTGTGGAATCGCATTCAAAAATGTGTGCAGTTACGAGGTGGGTCAGTTGGTTCATAAACAATGTGTTATACAAGACGACAGTGAGAAGAAACTGTAGTGTCTGCAGCGAAGTCCTTTGTAAGTTTTTTTTCTATCAAGTGGAAATGTGTTTATCTTCTTTATTTTCTCTTTATGGTGGCTGTATCTGACAGAGCGAAACCAGTTTTGTTTCCTGTTATGTCCGGAACTGACAATAAAGCAATATATAACAACTATTCCCGTTTTGTTTCCTGTAATGTCCGTTACTGATAATAAAACAATGTTCATCATTTACTTTGACTACAGCAAATGCTAAAAGGACTAATAATTGTTGTTGTTAATATATAACTAACATTAATGCGAAAAAACTTAAGCAGTTAAGGAAGAGAAAGTGAAGATTTATGATGAATTAGTGGAACAAGTTCAGAATTTCATGTACCTAGTATGCAAAATGGTTCAAATGGCTCTGAGCACTATGGGACTCAACTGCTGTGGTCATCAGTCCCCTAGAACTTAGAACTACTTAAACCTAACTAACCTAAGGACATCACACACATCCATGCCCGAGGCAGGATTCGAACCTGCGACCGTAGCAGTCGCACGGTTCCGGACTGCGCGCCTAGAACCGCGAGACCACCGCGGCCGGCCTAGTATGCAGAATAACCAGTAACGTAACATGCAATCAGGAAATAGGAACAAGGCTAGCTACTGCAAATTAATTCTTTTTATAAAATCAGCTGATCTGTCAGCCATTGAGTAAAAATCAAGAGAAAGATTGGTGAAATGTTTTGTACGTACGGAGTTTTTCCTTGTAGGTACCGAAACAGTTAGTTGGAGATATCAAGACAAATGCATGATAGTAGCTACAAAGTTGCAGACCCGGGCGGAGTGGAGTATGCTGAACGTGCAGTGCTGGAGCTGCCGAATGCAGGGAAAATATCAGCATAATTTACAAAATACGATAGTGTTCATGTTTTTGTGACACATGGTTCGACACCTAAAAAACTATCTTTACTGACTTTCCTTTTTTTTCTGTAAAATATTACACTTTTATTGGTTCACTTTTTAGACACAGAAGCTTTACCATAAATGTTTTATTTTGTTGTGATTGCTCACCCAAAACTGCATTAATTGTAAACATTGGTTAATGCAGTTTGGATATCCGTTTTGTAATTTGATAATGTGTCATCTCTAAGGTTTTCGGAAAAAAAGTTCTGTGCCGATAAAGCAATTATATTTGTAAACTATTCCGAGAGCATCAGTAATGGATGATCGATGCTTAAGTTTTTCTTCATATAATGCATCCTTGTATAACTTTTTCTTCATACTGTGCATTCCTGCAATATAAAATTTTCAAACATCCTCGCATATATACAAATCATATACGCTCCCTGGCAAAAAGCGTGAAACACTCAGAAGACATACTTGTATACTAGGTATAAACCATCAGCGGCTAGGTAAATGATTAGTGTAACAGTACTGTGTGACAGGTAGAACAGTCACACAAGTGCATTAGTGTATTTCGTGTTTAGTGTTGTTATCCGGCCTGTTACGGTATATAAAGGATGTGGACAACGTCAGATATTGAAGGATCTCTGTGGAAGACACGGAGACGCCGCGTACGCCTGTGACGTAGTGTTATCAGCGCCTGACAGAGTTTGAGTGTGGTCTCACAGTGGGTTTCTGTTTGGCTGGCTGGTCTAATTGTGCAGTGTCCCAGGTCTCTGGGACACTCGGATGTGACAGTAACTCAGTGTTAGATTTCGTGGTAACGTGGCAGCAGGCATGCTCGTCTTCAACGTTCACATCGATCACATCTGACCGCCACAAGGGAAGGATACTGTGCGTCCAACACATCGTAACCCCTTCACATCTGCCCCCTATCTGAGATTTATTAGTGGACTTCCTGCAACATTTTCTGCCATCCCGCATCGTTGGTGGGAGCCTAGACACAGCCGGAAAATGGAATTACGACTCTATGTATAGGCTGCCGTTAGCACTACAGAGCAAACGATTATGTCTGGAATGGTGGCGTGACCGGGAAGAATGGATTGTGGATGAGTGGGATCGCATCGTGTTCAGCTGTGAGTCGCAGTTGTGCACTATGCTGGATGGCTGTTGTCGGCGAGTATGGCGGCAAGCTACGCAGAGGTCCCATCCTTCCAACGTTTTCGAGAGGCACGACAACATCATAGTCTACAGAGCTATCGGGTATGACTTCAAGTAACGGCTGTTAGTGAGTGAGGGATCCCTGATGGCGCAGCGGCATGTCACGCATATCTTGCGTCCTCACGTGTAAGGTCATGCGACGGTACAAGATGCACGTTACAGTTTTAGACTTGAAATAGGAAAGCAAGAAACATTTTGAGTAGTACTTTACAGAAAGAAATGAGACACACTGGAGATGAGATAAAAGTGTCTAGTCATGCACGCATTTACTGTATAATGGTACCTATCAAAGGAAGTGTTCCAAGCAGCGTCCTGGATTTGGATGCAATACTTGTATCATCTCGTGAAACTGACTTTAGTAAAGACGTTAAATTTATATTAAAATATTCATGTCTAATTCGCAAAGGGAATTCAACCAAAGATGTAATACAGAGTAGCGCATGTATGTGATCTCGCTTAAAAGACAAAGACATTACAAAAATTAGATGGCGTTTTTCTTGTTTTTGACAAAATGTTTCATCTTTCCGGCTAGAAACGCTGGGTTGAATGGGTCCATTAACACTTTGCTCGATGTACACCTCTCAAGGTCTGTTACAATTAATAATTTCTTGGTTTGTGTTTGAAACACCATTTATTGTTGTAATGTCTAAAATAATATTCTTTTGTTTGTGTAAAAGTAGCGTCCTTTCCTGAGTGGTACGAGATTAAGATTACTGGACTATTCCCATTGTTGGCCGGCTTTACGGCGCATAAAATTAATTTTCCTAAATACGACTCAGAGAGACCAGTTTGCTAAAGAGAAATGATAAATTCTTAACAACTAATGAGAAATTGAATAATAGTCCTAAGAATTTTCAGATTTTGCTTCAACTTACACTCATACCGGATTGTACATGCAGAGTTTGTTACCTAATAGCAGCTAGAACGGGGAAATTTTACAATACCTTAAGTAAATGATATCCAATGAGTTTAACCGAATGAAATAAGTATTGTCTAAATATGCATCGAACCAGCCGCTTGAGATAGATAATAAACCTAATGTATCAAGGAATTTGTAGTCCTTCGTGTGACAAAAAAGGGTTGCGTGTTACGTAATAATTCCACAGCTCTGAAAGGACATTTAATAGCAGTCTTGAAAGTAATTGTGCTCAAAGTTTATTTAAAAGTCAAATAATTAAAGTTATCATTTGCATTTTTAATCTACACCCTGTTTAGCGCAAAGACTACATTCAGCAAGAATTTTTCATACTTTACTGAGAGTTACAACAAACCACACCAGCATAAAAAGCCTTTACTTATGATTTCACGCTACGTACTGCAGTGAGTTACAAATTCTTCCCAGCACCCCCAAATCATGTTGTAAGTCATGGCAAGAGGGTCACATTCGCTGCGCTGGTTCTTCAGTCTTATCATTCGGAGGCTGTGCGCTTTACGTGGAGAAGAGTCCAGACAGAAACATGCAGAACATTTGTCAGGAGATCTTAGAAGCCAAGTTACTGGTTCTGATAGACCCGTCCGTCCTGGCCCATTCTAGACTGTTACATGTCGTCTTACATCATCAGGAAAACGGGACGATCTCCTATCATGCGTTTACGACATTCCACAATCATGAGCCTCAGGTGAATTTGAGATCAGTTAGATGGGGACTCAATCGAAATATTTGCATTTAAAATACAATAAGTATTTGCATCACTTTTTATCTTAAAAACAGGTTTGTTTTATTCAGGATTCCCCGCAAATTATTCCCCCCTCTTTTGGCTAAAAACTCCTACTTTGCGACATGATGTCCGTTCAATACGATGGCCTTACGCCACGTTACTGGGAGCTCCTGTACGCCCGCAATGTACCCATTTACTGGTCGATATCCGAGTCAGCGTCTTACTGCATCAGTAACATACAGAGACGTCCCGTTGTGTAGCGAGGTGTTTCATCGTGATCCGTGCATCACCTCGAAGGAGAGTGTCCGCACGTCCCATCACTGCCGTAGCCAAAGCTGTGTGCGGCGGCTGAAACGCGGGAGAGCGGACATGTTTGCGCGACCTTGTTGCTACGACAGCAGACGCCTCGCCCAACAACTCATCGTTCTTTCGTTCACTGCCAGGTCTCAGTAGACATTCTACGAGCGCTTATGAACATCTGCGACGCTCTGCTTTTCCGCCAAAAGAAACTCAGAGACAGCTCTCAGCTTGAAACGGACCGCCGTTACAGACGCCATTTTGAAGACTACGTATAGCTCCGCCACCTATCGGAACTTAATGAAACTAAAGGGCTGAAGCGAAAACATACTACTGTGTCCCTTGATAAATTCCGCGTTTCACAACCGAAATAGGCCGGTAAAGAAAAATGTGGTGAACTCCTCTCCTACATCCGTCGTATGTAGGACAGAATGGCACACAGGAATCAGAGACACCTGGCACCCACACCGTTACCTCCCAAACGGCTCATTGCCGACCCACGTTAGCATGGATGTGTTTGCTTATATTCTGTCAGTCATGTAATTTTTTGCTTTTGATTGTGATACATCCTGTATTCCGAACATTTTAATGCCTTTTTGTGGTGTAGCTCCTAATTATTCTTTGCCATGCTTAATTTTTTTACTTTTTTCCAGACAAGCCCTTTATTTCAATTCGAGAAAATGTAATAGGGGCTTAAATCTCAGATAATTACAAACTAAATATATATAGAATAGTTAACGGCGCAACAAAACTGGCAGAAGAGGAGTCTCGCGTGTTCCTCGGTGAATATTACAGGAATCTGACGTTACTAGACACATCTGACGGATGAAAAATTATCTCTGATGAACCAGTGAGATAATAGCACAAGAGATGAAAGTGAGAAACTGTGGAAAAACAGGAACTACATTGCGAATTGTTAGTAAAGTTAAAAGTGCAAAATACCTACTTACCGTGAGAGAAAAGAGTGAGCCGGATATGATGTGAGCCGAAGAAGACAGATTTTGCCGTCTTGTAAGTGGCGTCCATTAAATGTTTCTGGTAAACTTTCAAGCAAGAAGACTTGATTCATTTATGCCCTACTGCGAGAAATGTTGTAAGAGGGTGCCGCAAGATGCAACTACTCTCTCAGATTAATATCACATTATTTAATAATTAATTAGGGCATGGTAAACCGGTAGAGAGAGCTGCTGACGAGACGAGCTTTCTGCAAAGTTGCGTAACCGTTCACGGCGGCCGTGAGCGGAGTGTATACTTATGAATACTTTGGTGCTGTGTATCTTCTATATATCTATGTTGATCACTGTAAACTGTACGACTGAGGGAACTGTTCTGTATTCAGTTGAATGGTAAAGCACGAGAAGAATGATTATCTGTATGCCTCTGTGAAAATCTGTGACAGCCTCGTTACAAGAATGAAATATTTTCTTCACTTTATTACAAGTCACTACGGATAAATGTGCTATCAGAGTTTCTACAAGAATCAGTATTGGTTCCAGTGCTTTTTAACAACGAGGTGTATGAAACCCTCTTAAAGCTTTATAGTTCTGCTGGTCTTCCGAGTCCCAGCTCTAGAAGAGCATTCCACGAATTTACAGAGAGGCTCAGACAAACCGTCGATGATCGACGCCCTCTCTTTGGCACTGAGTGCGAGTCTGGACGACTGAGACCCCGTTAAAGATTCTTAAACACGGCAATCGAAGAACCACCAACTGACTATCCACAAGCAGAGGTAGCGCCTGGTGGCAGCGTAACAAACTGGGAAACCTGGAGGACCCTGGACAACATAAGAACAAGAGTGGCCCCAGTGAAAACAGACATAAGTCACGGTAACGTGGGTGAGGAGCGGTGAGACACTGGAGCTTTGCGAGACATGGAACACCTAATGGCGTGTCCAAACTGTCCCTACAGACGCTTGTAGCCGCACACGAAGCACCTCCAGACAAAATAAAATAAATCATAAATGGTAAAGAGACTTCGCAAGTGCAGTTAACGCATTGTGAATAGGGCGGCTTCTCAGCGACAAGACTCCGTTCGTTTAAATGCAAAAGAGACGCAGATGGTTCCGTTCACCGAGTAGTTGGGGTCAAGCTGAAGGCGTGACTACAAACGTTGACTGCTGGTGTACGTGCCAGATGCCGGGGTTTTACTTATTGTTTCAGGGAAACTTTATTGCGTACGTGAATGTACCACTCACAAAGAAAACGACTGGCGTTTGTAAAAGGGAACAGTCAGTCCCGAATTAAGAACCTAGGCATCTTTGCTCAGATGCCATTATGGTAGCTCAGCCTCGCAGGTTCTAACTTTGTGTAGAGGCGTTGTTTATTGCGGCATTAGGCCCAAATGCATAAATCAGTAAGAAGTTTCATATCACTGTCAGGTATCAATGTAGTTTCTATTGTTGTTCACAGAAATAAGCGTCGTAGGCGTTGTTATTCCTGGTGTTTGGTTTCTTCCTGGACTCTCAAAGGATGTGGTGCCGCATAAGCACAAATTTCTGTAACCAATCAAGTGATTCATACGACAGTACAGTCACTTGAACGAGGAGTCGAGCGCAAAGTAACGGACTTGACTAGTTTGTGGCAAGTGCATGTGTGCAGCAGTGGCTCACCGAGCAGCATCCAGGTGGTACTGCCGCACGTTTTCAACGGAAACCCTGATCCCCCTTCCATGCTACTGAATCACCAAAAGGCTATAGCATCACCCTCTAGCGGCCCCATAGGTGTTCTGACGCTGTCCAACCGACACTTTATACAAATCGTAAACAGTAACGTTCCTCTAACATCCCCATGCGGTCCTACCGAAATTGTCTTCTTTCCGAGTGTATAGAAGTGAAACGTGGCCAGAGGTAAATTTGTGAGATGAAGAAACAGGCAATATTTGAAATATACTTCTGTAGACGAAACCCAATAATTATGAAAGGATATAAAGTACGGTAAGGAGCAGTGAAATAATTAGGCGAATTAATCATATATTGCCGCACTTACAAGACAGTCGTGTAGGTTAGTGAGTTATCTGCTAGATGTTGGAAGAAGCAGTAAACAACTGATAAAAATTAAAAATTATTCTGGTAAATAAATAATATTCAAAAATATTTGAATGTAGTTATGTACAGAAGAAACTATAAGCAGAGAAAAATGGAGCGCATTGAACCTGAGCAAACGAGAATAGCTGTTTAAGAAAAGGGTTTTTCTCTTTGACACAAATCATATGTTGGTTTGACGAAGAATACGATTGTGTGTTCATCAATCTGCCCGTAATACTACTGTCTGAGCTTCGTGGCTCTGGATTAAATTACTCGAGGAAATGTAACAACCAGTATTTGAATATGACTTATGCCGACACGCTTGTAAATAAATCCGCCTGTAGTCAGTACAATACACACAAACATGTAGTATGTTAAGGAAAGAACAGGACAGCATTCATTATTTCATTCGTAGAAAAGCTTGCATCAAGTGTGGAGGTGAGGAATATTGAGTCTGAAACAATACTGACTTCTTATAACAAAGAGAGACAATTTCTTGTGTGTTTAATTGGCACAACTGTTTTGACCTTTGTTACAGGTCATCCTCAGATTCATCGACCTAATAGAAGAAGAGAAAAGGGTACGATAGTACAAAGCTGATAGTAACATCACCTGAAAAATACTACCAGCGGTAGTGTTCAAGTCAAAAAGGAAACATCGTGAAGGAAATCATGATGATTACTACGAAATACAGCTTGTCATCAGGGTGAAAGTTCAGTTAAGGTTATGGGTGGAGAAATGTAGAGTCCCCCTGAATAAGTCAGGCGTGCACTACACGCCGGAAGCGGCTACGAGGGTAGCGGAGTACGTGTGGAGTGCATATGGGGTTTTTTTAGGTTAGAGAATTCCCTCCCTAGGCCCGACAAGACGCCTCCTGAGACGCGGCAAGGCAGGAGTAGGCAAAATGCAACAGGGAATAACAATATTAATGTGCTAATAGTAAACTGCAGGAGCGTCTATAGAAAGGTCTCAGAACTGCTCTCATTAATAAACGGTCACAACGCCCATATAGTACTAGGGACAGAAAGTTGGCTGAAACCACATGTAAACAGTAATGAAATCCTAAACTCAGATTGGAATGTATACCGCAGAGACAGGCTGGACAGTGAAGGGGGAGGAGTGTTTATAGCGATAAGAAGTGCAATAGTATCAAAGGAAATTGACGGAGATTCGAATTGTGAAATGATTTGGATGAAGGTCACGGTTAAAGCAGGCTCAGACATGGTAATTGGATGTCTCTATAGGCCCCCGGGTCAGCAGCTGTTGTGGCTCAGCACCTGAAGAATAATTTGTAAAATATTTCGAGTAGATTTCCCCACCATGTTATAGTTCTGGGTGGAGATTTTAATTTGCCGGATATAGACTGGGAGACTCAAACGTTCATAACGTGTGGCAGGGACAAAGAATCCAGTGAAATATTTTTAAGTGCTTTATCTGAAAACTACCATGAGCAGTTAAACAGAGAACCGACTCGTGGCGATAACATATTAGACCTTCTGGTGACAAACAGACCCGAACTATTTGAATCACTTAATGCAGAACAGGGAATCAGCGATCATAAAGCGGTTACTGCATCGATGATTTCAGCGGTAAATAGAAATATTACAAAAGGTAGGAAGATTTTTCTGTTTAGCAAAAGTGACAAAAAGCAGATTATAGAGTACCTGACGGCTCAACACAAAAGTTTTGTCTCAAGTACAGATAGTGTTGGGGATCAGTGGACAAAGTTCAAAACCATCGTACAATATGCGTTAGATGAGTATGTGCCAAGCAAGATCGTAAGAGATGGGAAAGAGCCACCGTGGTACAACAACCGAGTAAGAAAACTGCTGCGGAAGCAAAGGGAACTTCACAGCAAACATAAACATAGCCAAAGCCTTGCAGACAAACAAAAATTACGCGAAGCGAAATGTAGTGTGAGGAGGGCTATGCGAGAGGCTTTCAATGAATTCGAAAGTAAAGTTCTATGTACTGACGTGGCAGAAAATCCTAAGAAATTTTGGTCCTATGTCAAAGCGGTAGGTGGATCAAAACAAAATGTCCAGACACTCTGTGACCAAAATGGTACTGAAACAGAGGATGACAGACTAAAGGCCGAAATACTAAATGTCTTCTTCCAAAGCTGTTTCACAGAGGAAGACTGCACTGTGCTTCCTTCTCTAGATTGTCGGACAGTTGACAAAATGGTAGATATCGAAATAGACGACAGAGGGATAGAGAAACAATTAAAATCGCTCAAAAGAGGAAAGGCCGCTGGTCCTGATGGGATACCAGTTCGATTTTACACAGAGTACGCGAAGGAACTTGCCCCCCTTCTTGCAGCGGTGTACCGTCAGTCTCTAGAAGAGCGAAGCGTTCCAAAGGATTGGAAAAGGCCACAGGTCATCCCCATTTTCAAGAAGGGACGTCGAACAGATGTGCGGAACTATAGACCTATATCTCTAACGTCGATCAGTTGTAGAATTTTGGAACACGTATTATGTTCGAGTATAACGTCTTTTCTGGAGACTAGAAATCTACTCTGTAGGAATCAGCATGGGTTTCGAAAAAGACGGTCGTGTGCAACCCAGCTCGCGCTATTCGTCCACGAGACACAGAGGGCCTTAGACACGGGTTCACAGGTAGATGCCGTGTTTCTTGACTTCCGCAAGGCGTTTGACACAGTTCCCCACAGTTGTTTAATGAACAAAGTAAGAGCATACGGACTATCAGATCAATTGTGTGATTGGATTGAGGAGTTCCTAGATAACAGAACGCAGCATGTTATTCTCAATGGAGAGAAGTCTTCCGAAGTAAGAGTGATTTCAGGTGTGCCGCAGGGGAGTGTCATAGGACCGTTGCTATTCACAATATACATAAATGACCAGGTGGATGACATCGGAAGTTCACTGAGGCTTTTTGCAGATGATGCTGTGGTGTATCGAGAGGTTGCAACAATGGAAAATTGTACTGAAATGCAGGAGGATCTGCAGCGAATTGACGCATGGTGCACGGAATGGCAATTGAATCTCAATGTAGACAAGTGTAATGTGATGCGAATACATAGAAAGATAGGTCCCTTATCATTTAGCTACAAAATAGCAGGTCAGCAACTGGAAGCAGTTAATTCCATAAATTATCTGGGAGTACGCATTAGGAGTGATTTAATATGGAATGATCATATAAAGTTGATCGTCGGTAAAGCAGATGCCAGACTGAGATTCATTGGAAGAATCCTAAGGAAATGCAATCCGACAACAAAGGAAGTAGGTTACAGTACGCTTGTTCGCCCACTGCTTGAATACTGCTCAGCAGTGTGGGATCCGCACCAGATAGGGTTGATAGAAGAGATAGAGAAGATCCAACGGAGAGCAGCGCGCTTCGTTACAGGATCATTTAGTAATCGCGAAAGCGTTACGGAGATGACAGATAAACTCCAGTGGAAGACTCTGCAGGAGAGACGCTCAGTAGCTCGGTACGGGCTTTTGTTAAAGCTCCGAGAACATACCTTCACCGAAGAGTCAACCAGTATATTGCTCCCTCCTACGTATATCTCGCGAAGAGACCATGAGGATAAAATCAGAGAGATTAGAGCCCACACAGAAGCATACCGACAATCCTTCTTTCCACGTACAATACAAGACTGGAATAGAAGGGAGAACCGATAGAGGTACTCAGGGTACCCTCCGCCACACACCGTCAGGTGGCTTGCGGAGTATGGATGTAGATGTAGATGTACAAATGGAGCTATAAGGAAAGTTATATGCATATTGTCACGTGATTGAAAACAAATTCCAGTGCCGTTATATAACAAGGGCACTTTCGTAACAAAATAAATCTATTGTAGATAGTGCCTTCCTGTGGTTATTTTCTCTTCTATAAAATTGCCTATTTTTAACTTTTAGTGTACTAATTATACTTTAAGTACTTCAAGAAATGCATGGTAAACACTGTGCTGTCTTACAGTATGTTTGTTCACAACAGGTTTCGATCAGTGATCATCTTCATAGTAGAGGCACAAAAATGGAAACAAGTGAAAACTTGAATATCAACACAAATTACATTTTCATGATAATTATTAGTCGGAAAAATTAAGTGTGCTTACGAAAAATATTGTGACAACTTCACACGTCATACATGCTAGTTAACCAGGAAAGACCCCATAGCTGACTTTCAAACGTCAGAAAAAGACACTTCACGCCATAATACCGGCTTAAGCAAGCAGAATACATTAAAAACAGGAAACCGTGTAACTGCAGTAAGGGCACAGCACCATTGCTCAGGCACAAAAACATCCGGCAGGTTAACACACAAGTGTTTACCAAAGAAGCTTCAAGCCAAAGTCAAGGAACAAGGTCAAAAAATAAGTTCCAAAATACGTGTACACTACAATACAGTCAGAGAAGATACACATGCAGCAAAAGTGCAATAAAAGAAATGCAATTGAAGGAGATACAAATGTATAAAATAGTTTTTATATCCTACTATTTTTCTTTTTCGCCTCATTTCAATACAATATTATTCAATACAAGAGCCACGTGATGCTAAGAATTCGTGAAAACCACCACATAAGAAGAATATACCTAGTCGTGTACAATAATATGCAATAAAACAGTGACATGATGCAATTGCTATGTCACATGATAGAAACTAACTGACCATTTAGTATGACCTACATCATATGAAACTGTAAATAGGTATGCGATGCTGCAAAAATTATATTAGGCAATCCAACTACCATGAATCACTCAAACTACCAGCAGCCAGAGGTTTGGGGAGCTGCATCCTGCATAGAGTGTTATACAATAATCACTTTATACTATTAAAAATCTAGTGTTATTATAGTGTCACGTAATAAAACATTTGGCAAGAACAACACCATGATAAAGAATGTACATAGACACACCATGTTGAAATAATATGAGAAGCAACAACGACTAAAAACAGAGCGCATGAAAACCAAACAACAACCAAAACAATTCCATATCAGAAGTCCAGGATTACATGTAGCTTAACAAGTTGAGACACCGACGCTAAAACCACTTTCAATAGTGTCACACAGAAACTTTAATTATTCGTATTACCCTACAGTCCATCCCTAACCACGTTTATTAAACTAATTTAGCAGTAATCTGAACACGGCACACCCACTATCAAAAAAGACGTATACATCTTTTATCATCTCCTAATAAGCCAGCTGTAAAGTTATTCCTACTTCACAAGGTTTTAAAAAGGAGGGGAAGGGGGCAGACATCCGAACAGAAATTGTCTGTTTGTGGCTATGACCTGTCTCGTAGTATACATATAGAAAATGTAATTCGTGTTAATACCCACAGCTTTCACTTTGTTTTCATTTATGTGTCATCACTGTGAAGACGATCATTGATCGAAACCGGTTGTGAATAAATACATTGTAAGCCAGCACAGTGTTTACCATGCTTTTCTCGAAGTATATCGATGCTGTTCACATTGCCTGAAATACATTTTTGATATATTTTTTAAGTGGCATTTAACAAAAACTTATGGTAGCCTGTGTAATCCAGTATTAAGACCATAATTTGTAGTGCATTAGGAATCTAAATCTCACAACGAAAGTTTTGAGCGGTCAAGAAGATAGTCCATTATTTGACCGAATCTAACAGAAACTTTATAAAATATTGACAGGAACTGATTGAGAAACTACCCAAATAATGTACGTCCTTCATGAAACATATGGCACCTGCGGAGCACTACGTGTTAAAATATGGGGGGTGTTCAGAAATACCCTTTACAAACTCCTACAATTTTTAGAGAGGAGTGAGTACGTGATACGTTGAATAGGAACCGATAATTATTAGGTAACAATTCGGAAGGAAACATAACGAAACATTTATCTATCATATTTGCTTGTATTAACACTTAAACATCACGTGCTTACATTTTTCCAAAATAAAAATAAACTGCTCTACGCACGAAACAGTACTGATGCATTAACAACAACAAAATGGTTGAAATGGCTCTGAGCACCATGGGACTTAACTTCTGAGGACATCAATCCCCTAGAACTTAGAACTGCGTAAACCTAACTAACCTAAGGACATCACACACATCCATGCCCAAGGCAACATTCGAACCTGCGACCGTAGCCGTCGCGCGGTTCCGTACTGAAGCGCCACCGCGGCCGGCAGAGGTGTACCGTTTCTCCGCTAGGAGTCCATAAAGGTTCTGAAGCAAGTGATGTTCAGACAGTGTACAGACTGGCAGTGATGAATATTGTTTTAGAGATATTGCTGAAAATTTCGTCCGTTTATGTAAATGTACAGCTGGCATCTGCTTATAGTGATTGTCTAACACGCTCAGAGCGAGGTGTTACAAGAATAATCGCTTCAGCATAGCTGAACGGAAAACCATGACTAACATTCACTAAACGACAATCTGAACACAGTTTCTGAACATCAGCACCGCCAACCGTTCGTGGAGCCCTAGCGAGGAAACAGCGCACTTGTGATATTTTTGTCATGTAAGAAAATGTTTCGTTTTATCTCCTCTAAGCACTCTAAAATCTTGTATCTGTAGCTCTTTTACACTCTATTTATTTTAATCTTCGGTTTGATTGGTATTTTACTTAAAAAATTTAACTTCACGAAGGTGCATTTTAATACATCAGGGCGCTGGACTAAGTTGTCAGCCACCACAACATTGTGTAAAACTTTCCTTACAGCCCCATTTGCACTACTTCCGCAGTTTTAACTGATTCTTCACTCTGTTGACGAGCTGAGTTTCACAGCGAGTATATATGAATTGCAAAATGATTTTTTATGTATATTGTTGCCGTTTGTATGTTTTACGTCACATTACGATCAGCTTTGTAACATCTTACACCTTTCACTTCTTTTATTAGATCTATGGATCTTAAGATGAGCTCTAAGGAAGACCGCAACAATTAAGCCGATGAAATATAAAAAGTCAAATAGACGTTGTCTTTCTTTATTGTAATTACAAGTGATCATTATTACCTGAGATGTCACGTCTCCAATTATGAACATACCTGAAAATTTTAACTTGGTTAGGTGTACTACCACACGCAATGTAACACGCGGTCATACAGCTATTGTTGCTTTGTATCAGTGTATTTAAAAGCGTGTGTGGTAGGAATGTAAGTGCGAAGTTACAAGGCGTAGAATAATGGTAAGTGCATGTAATAGTAAATCAGACGTAAACCAGTAAACCCACTACCCAAGATTCTTTAAACAAAAGAACTCCCAAGTATAAAGCGTAGTATCTCTCGATGTATGTGTCCTACAACGATATAATTTTACAGGCGCATTCAGTGCTATACGTATGTGAATACCTTGTGCAAAATGTGTTGTGAGTAGAGGTAACAGTAAAGAAGTAATCAATTAAATGTCATGCCTGATACAGCAGTTTTACTGCGTGACAGCGAGAATGTAGTAAGCGATGAAACTTTATTTATCATTTCCTGAGAGGTTGTAAACAAGGAAAAGGTCGTAGAACTTTGAAATCAGGTGTAAAGTTTATTTGAAGTCGCTAAATGCTCTCATTCTCAAATAATGAATGAATATAATCTGCGTAATTTGCGTGGCGCTAGTTACGCTGCCTCGAGACATGTACCAGTTTCTAACTGTAATACTTGACTTAAAGAATTCAATATTTAACTGGAGAGAATATCTCTTGACGAGTAGATTATGACAGCTATTTAAATTTTTACATTTGGTCAATAACTTAATAAAATGTTGAAAATCAAATTTTTTTACCTCTGGGAACAGACATAGAGGCGACCTGCAATTCGAACCGTGCTCGTAGTTAGCCATTTAGTAATACACTATGTGATCAAAGGTATGCGGACACCTGGCTAAAAATGACTTACAAGTTCGTGGCACCCTCCGTATGGAATTCAATACGGTGTTGGCCCACCCTTAGCCTTGATGACAGCTTACACTCTCCTAGCGATACGTTCAATCAGTTCTGGAAGGTTTCTTGGGGAATGGTAGCCCATTCTTCACGGAGTGCTGCGCTCAGGAGAGGTATCAATGTCGGTGAGGCCTGGCACGAAGTCGGCAGTCAAAAATGGTTCAAACGGCTCTGAGCACTATGGGACTCAACTGCTGTAGTCATCAGTCCCCTAGAACTGAGAACTACTTAAACCTAACCAACCTAAGGACATTACACACATCCATGCCCGAGGCAGGATTCGAACCTGCGACCGTAGCAGTCGCACGGTTCCGGACTGCGCGCCTTTTTTTTTATTTTGCCCTTTTTTTCTTTTTTTCTTTTTTTTTCTCATCTAGCCACTCTGGCTCCAAGTAGTGAAGACCTCTGAGAACCTTTACGCAGAATGGGTAATCTACCAATCACGGAATTTGGGCTACGGCTAAACAAATCTAAGACGATAGTGATGAACAGTAGTAGAGGGAAAATCTCCTTTGGAAAACGCAAAAATTGGGGAAAATCCTGTACAAAAAGTAAAAGATTTCTCCTACCTACAAAGTAATACTATAAAAATTAGTGTTTTGTGTGTTTGTACGATGTTCTATGGCACGGCTGGGGGCAAACTCGTGAAGCAAGGCGGACATCAGAAATAGGCTGGAGTTTCTTGTAATTGTTACTTCATTCCCCTCACTTCAAATAAGCGGGGGATAGACTGTGAGCGTTAGAACCATTTCACTCTTCAGCCCACCATTTCTAAAGTAGATACATCGATAGGAAATAATTAAGAAGGCGAAAAATTAACATGTGTTTCCAGAGATGAAAAATATGCCTTTTATTGACGGTATTAAAACTAAAACTTCGGAATTTTTTGTTTTTAAATAAAAAATACGCAAAAAGCGGAAGGATATTGATGGCTGGCTCTGAGCACAATTTTTTTTTTTCATAGTACAAAATTTATTTTTTAATACAAATGAGATTCAATTACAAAATAGTACACAAGAAAACAACTTATTGGGAAAAGTCTTACAAAGCTTCGCCTTTGTGGTGCAGAACATAACAATTAAGCTCAAATTTTACACTTCAAATGGAAAATAAAAATATTAAAAAAAAAGAAAAGAAAAATCAGTCTGTGCATAAAATAACCTCCCATCTTTTTGGTTACTTTCATGGAAATGCGATGACAAAGCCACAAAACTGAAGTTGTACTAAGGCCCTTATGCAAATAACATGTACAGAAATATGTCAATAAATACTTAAAGAAAATGGTGTTTCTACACACACTAATTATTAAGCTCAACAAAAATATAACCACAGCCTACAATGCTTATTTCACAAACTACTAACTACATTTTTTTTGAGAATGCATAAAAAAAAACAAGGCAGCCATGCGCAAAAAGTTGCCAATAAAGTGAACTAAAAAGGGCCATCTTGCTCTCCGCGGTCACATTGCTAGGCGGGCGGCCAGGAACGGGCGGTCGTCATTGCATTGGACATCACCAGCCACCAATCGTTGGAGCGCCCGGGGCCGCTGCACACAGTCAGAGACTGTTTCTGTTACCATAGGGGAATCGTGGAAAGATCACATCTACAAGTTAATGTCTTCTCACACCCGGCACACCCCAGCTGGGTGGTGGGTCCATGAATGACGAACCCAAATAGTTCGCAAAAAGGTTCCGGTAATCCTGTCTGTTCGTTAAGACCAGAAACTCGTCGATCATATAGTACCATAAATCGAGGACGTCTTTGTCTCCATCGCGGTATATGTAGTGTATCGCCATTCCTCGTACCCAATTAACCGCATTCATCCGGGTCATAGGGAAATAGACAGCGTCGGGATGAAAGAGTTCTTGGGGTAAAATCGAAACGTAGGGGCGGCGAAGCAGGAAAGCCAGGATCTGGCGGATCAGTTTCCAGCACTCACGCGCGGGGCCACAGTTCAGTCTATGTTCGTCCGTGTCTAACGTCGTGCAACGGGGGCACACAGGGTCGTCAATTAGGTGAATGGCATGCAGCCGTTGTCGGGTTGGAAGTTTCTCGTTAACGACCACATACCACGTCGACCGCACGAAAGTAGACAGGAACGGCGCGTGGATGGCTCGCCATACTCGTGGCCAGTCGACCGTAGGGTGGCGCCGTACAATGTCGTTATCCGGAGTCCAGTGCTGGAGAGCACTATAATAAGTCTTCGCTGTCGGATTCCGTGTCTCCGATATAACCCGCAACACATAGCTATGCTCTACGAAAAACGTTATAATATGTGACAGCGAGGGCGATAAATGTCCAACTGGTACCGGTGGGTACAGCGTACGTGGGGCCACTTCTTCAATCAGTAGGCCTGGGAGACTGGCTGTTGGTGAAAGCCAGAGTCGCCTCATGGAACGGAGATACAGTGCCAGCGCTCTGTGCTTGACGTGAGTGAGTCCAACACCGCCTTTGTCGAAGGGTAAAGTAAGCGTAACAAAACGGATCTTGAAAACAGCACCATCGTTCACCACGTGTCCAAACACTGCCTGTATCCTGGAAGCCATCGTGTCCGTTATCGGCAGTACATGGGCGTAATGGTTAAGGTGAGAAGCCATGTACACATTAACGTATTGGGCGCGTTGCAAAATGTTCAATGATCTGAATTTATTGAGACGAGCCTCTAAACGGAGTCGTCGTAAGACCATACGATACGTAAAGGCCGCCGTGCGTTGTATTTGTCGATGGAGTGATATCCCTAAACACTTGAGCATCGGGACCTTTGTCAGAGGTACGGCCAGACCTGCAGGCATTCCTCGTCCTACCTCCATGTAGCGTGATTTCCGAAGGTTGAGCACACTGCCTGCCACCGCCCCATACTGGTGGAGCCAGGAAAACGCCGTGTGTATTTCGTCACCAGACCGTGCTAAGAACATCACATCGTCGGCGTATGCACCACATCGAAAGGTTACGGAACGGAGGGTAAGTCCTTCTAAGCGTCGCCGTAGTCCGTGAAGAGCTGGTTCGAGGGCAACGGCGAAGAGCATGGCAGAAAGAGGACAACCCTGCCGGACGGACCTGTTGACACGGACGGGGGCGGACCGACAGCCGTTGATCATAATCCTCGTGACAGCCCCATGGATCAATCGAAGCACAACAGACGTCGTCAGACGCGGGACACCGATGTGTTCCATAACAGCACGCAGGAAACCATGGTTAACGCGATCGAAAGCATGGTCGAAGTCCAACGCAACAAGAGCGCCTTGGAGGCGGCAAGTTTGCATGAGCGCCACCACGTCTCTATAGGTGCTTAAAGTCGTAAACACATTAGTGTCGCCCCCGAGGCAGGTTTGATCAGTGTGAATGGCCGCCATTACCGTAGGTTTGAGCCTCTCACGGAGCATGCGTGTCAACAGCTTATAGTCAGTGTTTAGCATTGTCAACGGGCGAAAATCAAGAGGGCGACGGCCTCCGCCGGGTTTGGGCACAGGGATCAAGAGACCCTCAGTAAAGTCAGATGGTGCCTGAAAATCGGCGTCCAGGAGTTCACTGTACATCCTGACCCACATTGGGCCCATGAGATCAAAGAACCGCTTGTAAAATTCAAGAGGGAGGCCGTCAGGGCCAGGCGTTTTGTTGGGAGAGCCAAGCAACAGAGCCTCTCGCAGTTCTTCCAAAGTCACCGCCGACAAGAGCGTAGCATCATCTTGTAGGTTCCGAGAGACTGGTAGGTCAGATAGGACTTCCCTGACCCCTACATTCATGTGGGACTCCCTCTCGTAAAGAAGTTTATATGACTGTGTGAACGCACGGACGATATCCATTTGTGCGTCAACGCGTCGCCCGTCCTCCGTCTCAACCTCGGTAATGAGCTGCCTCTTGCGTCTTCGGCGTTCTTGAATGATATGGTGGAGGGAAGGTCGTTCCCCACGAACATCATCAGTCGTCCTCGCTCGCACCCGCACACCCGCAAGACGTACGGCGTTGATACGAAGCAATTGTGCCTTGACGCGTTGTACTGCTGATTGTCGCTCTGGCGACGGCGGTTGTACAGCCAGTTCGCGGAGCGCAGTATAGTAAAAATCAGTAGTCGCAGTATACCAGCGCGCTCGGTCGCGTCCATAGCTGACTAATGTTCGGCACAGTGCGGGTTTTGCACACCGTAACCACCATTGATGTACAGAACGGTAGGCGGGTAAACGCCGGTGGCAATTGCTCCATGTGGACTCGACTGCGCGTCTGCAATTTATCTCATCAAGAAGGGCCACATTGAGGCGCCACGGACCCCTACTTCGGCGGACGCGCTGGCGGGGAAGGGTGAGAGTACATACATATGCGAGGTGATCCGTGAACGCTGCCGGCCACATCTCAGCGTCGACAACGGCCGATCGTAGGCCGCGGGTGACGTAGACTCGATCCAAACGGCTCGCGGAGTGACTAGTAAAGTAGGTGTGTGCTCGACGGTCGCCGTGTTGGATGATCCAGGTGTCCAACAAGGCCAAGTCCTGTACAAGTGCCTGGAGTGCCGGGCAGGTGGTATAGTGTGGCTCCTGGTCGGATGGGCGGAGCACACAATTAAAATCGCCGCCTACTACCAAGTGGTCGGTATTGCCCTGAAAGAGCGGGGCTATATCTTCGGCAAAAAAGGTGCGCCGTTCTCTCCTTTTGCCGGTACCTGAAGGAGCATATAAGTTCACCAGACGTACTGTACCAATCGTGAGTGCGACCCCCCGGGCCGACGGTAAATAGGAGACATCAGTGGCCATTATCCCTTCCCGCAGTAGAATCGCCGTACCTCCGCCGCCCACATCTGCAGGCATAGTGTAGGCGTCATATCCGTAGGCATCGAGACAGAGTCCTGATCGGACTTCTTGAAGGAAAACAACGTCCAGATCCGCAGCGCGTAACGTATCCTTCAGCATACGGGTCTTGACATCAGATGTAATGCCATTGACGTTGATCGTGGCGAGGCGGTATGCCTGGTCCATCAAGTCTCGGGAGGTGACCATGGTATGACAGGAGGGCAGTAGTCGTGACGTGGACCGCCGGTCTTGCGAAGTGCTAGGCATCGACGAGAGGTGCTCATGCCGTCCTAGGCGTCTGTCGCCGGCCGCGTAGACGCTGCCATCGGCATCGGTGCATCGTCTTGGTTCTGAAACGCATCCTGCAACTCCATCTCCTGCGCCCAGTCGCCCAGGGACGTTGACACCACTGGATCTCGAGAGGCAGACGGAGGCAAGGGTGCATCCCCGGTGTCGGAGCTGCGGTGATCTCCCGCATCCCCATGTGGTCCAGACCCAGCGGTAGTGGGAGAAGACGTCGAACCGTGTGAGACGGTAGGGTCGCCTGTGTCGGCGCGGTGGAGCGGTTGAGGCACCTCGTCATCCAGCGGTGTCGCCTCGGGCTGTTCTACGTCGTCGGTTGTCTTGCGCCGCTTCTTATGACGCTTGGGTGATTTCTGCTTACGCTGCCGCGCCTCTGTTTCCGACGTAGGGCAAGGGGAGGACGCTGCATCCTGTGCTTCAACTTCCATCGCACCGTCGGCGAGCCGTTGTGACGGTGCGCCGGGGTCCGACGAAAGGACATCAGTAGCATCAGCACTGAAAGACGCTTGGGGCTCCGTGGAAACTACTGCAGGGTCCTCCAAAGCTCGCACCAATACAGTGGGGTCGTCATATACAGCTGGCGTCTCCCGTCTCGCCGCCGCAACATACGTAATCGGCAGAGAGGTCGGTGTCGACGGACGAATCTGTTCGGTCGAGGGTGTCTGCGCGAGACGGCGTTGCAGGCATTCGGTACGCATGTGTCCCGTCTGGCCACAACCGGAGCAGGTTCTCGGCTGACCGTCGTAAATAATTATTGCCCTGCAACCAGCGATCGTGAGATACGAAGGAATATGGCGATGCAGGTCAATACGGACTTGTCGCACCCCGTTAAGGACAGGGTAGGTGTCGAAGGTCTTCCATTTTTCGGCCGTGTGGCCGAGAACTGTTCCGTAGGGTCGAAGAGCAAGGGTGACCAAATCCGCTGGAACTTCAAAAGGGAGCTCAAACACGCGCACATTTTGGATTCCCAATCCAGCACGTTCAAGCGTCACCACACCCACGTTTCCGTCTGAGTGGCAGAACCGATAACATGCCGTCGAGCGTCTGAGAAGTTTGTCACATGCTTCGTCGTCAGTGAACTTAAGATATACGACGCTGGAGACAATAGATAAGTGGATACCGATCAGCTCGTTAGGATCAACATGTACCACATCGCGTAAAAAACGCTCTACTTCGTGGGCCTTGGGTCTAGAGTACGTAGTGTCGAACTGCAGCTTGATCGTGGCTTTCCGATACGAAAGAGCCATCGTGTGTCAGGAACGTGACGGCAATACGTAACACTAGCGCGCCGGCGCGGTAAACAACAACACACCCGGAAACGCGACACGGAGCGGCCGGGACGTACCGCACCGCTCCACAGCCAAAGGCCGACTCGTGCCTAGAACCGCGAGACCACTGCGGCTGGCACGAAGTCGGCATTCCAAAACACCCTAAAGGTGTTTATAAGATTCAGGTCAGGACTCTGTGCAGGCCAGTCCATTACAGGGATGTTATTGTGGTGTAACAACTCCGCCACAGGCCGTGCATTATGAACAGGTGCGCCATCGTGTTGAAAGATGCAATTGCCATCCCCGAATTGCTCTTCAACAGTGGGAAGGAAGAAGGTGCTTAAAACATCAATGTAGGCCTATGCCAGCAAAAACAACAAGGGGTGCAAGTCCTCTGCATGAAAAACACGACCACACTATAACACCACCTTCTCCGAATTTTACTGTTGGCACTACTCACGCCGCCAGATGACGTTCGCCAAGCGTTCGCCATACCCACACCCTGACAACGGATCCCCACAGTGTGTTCCGTGATTATTCACTCCACACAACGTTTTTCCACTGTTCATTCGTCCAATGTTTACGTTCCTTACACCAAACGAGGCGTCGTTTGGCATTTACCAGCGTGATGTGTGGCTGATGAGCTGCCGTGCGGCCATGAAATCGAAGTTTTCTCACATACTCCCTAACTGTCATAGCACTTGCAGTGGATCGTGATGCAGTTTGGAATTCCTATGTGATGGTGTGGATAGATGTCTGCCTCTTACACATTACGACGCTATTCAACTGTCGGCAGTGTCCGTCAGTCAACAAACGAGGTCGGCCTGTACGCTTTTGTGCTGTACTTGTGCCTTCACGTTACCACTTCACTATACGTACAGACTGATGAGACAAGTGACACCCGATCACCTGACCACGTTCGAAGTCTGTGACTTCCGCGGAGCGGCGTTAATGTGCTTTCTCACGACTTATAATGACTACTGCGGTCCCTGATATGGAGTACCTGGCAGTAGGCAGCAGCCCAATGCACGTAATATGAAAAACGTCTGTTTTTGGGGGTGTCCGGATACTTTCGATCAATAGTGTATGTACAAACAATTGGGGAAAGTTGATAGGTGGAGAAAGGAATTGTATTCTGCAGTGGACAGCTGTAGCGTGCAAAATCCAATCGACATAAAATTGAGAATTATGAAGATATACGTGTATCAGACAAGTAGAAGATTGATGAAAATCGGAAACTGGTGTCGACATAAATGCAGTTGCATTCACAATAAGTGATGAAGTCCCGTACTCCGTGACGGAGCCTAGGGGAACGATGCGGGAGACCCACACCGCCGTACTAGGCAAGCTCCTAGTGGAGGTGGTTTGCCGTTGCCTTCCTCCGACCGTAATGGAGATGAATGATGATGATGAAGACTACACGATAAAACCCAGTCATCTCGAGACAGGAATACTTCCTGACCCCGTCGGGAATTGAACCCGTGACCCCATGCCCAGGAATCGAGAACGCTACCGCGAGACCACGAGCCGCGGTGTGCTTGCTATGTTTAATTAATCCAATATTCGTCTTTGACACCAGTAGAATGTCGGTTAAATGTGTCCTGAAATGACCGGATTGATAAGAGTGTGGCGCAACGTCACAGTCGCACAGCGGCAGAGCAAACACCTGTTGTTCTTTTGCAACCGTGTTCCGGCCGCGGCGTCGTCGTCGTTCCGCACTAACGAGGCGGCAACCGCGTGTTTACAGCGGGCTGGGCCGTAGCTCGGCTCGTTACTGGGTTGTCCCGCAGAGGGAACACGGCCCGACCTGGATTTTTGCCCGCCAGCGTCGCGGCGGCGAGCAGCAGGATGTAGCTGTCGCCGGGTGACGCGCTGCGGTTGCGGAGCTCACGCCGGCCGCGCTGACGGCTCAGACCGCAGGCGGGACCGCTACTCCGTGCCCTACCGCTGCCCCTGTTTCACCGAGGAGCCACTCCTGGAGGGGACGTCGCTTCAGAACGAGAAAAGAGAAGGGAGGTAGCGATCGCAGTACTGTAAGGAGTCTAAAAATGTCCCGTCTAGATTACAAAGTATTTTATTTAGAATACTGCCGAACTCGGAAATGCTACACAGCTGCTAAATATGTGTGGGATGAATATGTATTGGATGTACGTCCTAAAAGGTGGCAGGGGTAAAATACAGGGAGCGAAATGCTGTTTACAATTTGTACAGAAACCAGATGGCAGTTATAAGACTCGAGGGGCGTGAAAGGGAAACAGTGGTTGTGGAGGGAATGAGACAGGGTTGTAGCCTCTCCCCGATACTATTCAGTCTGTATATTGACCAAGCAGTAAAGAAAACAAAAGAAAAAATCGGAGTAGGTATTAAAGTCGATGGAGAAGAAATAAAAACGTTGATGTTCGCCGATGACATTGTAATTCTGTCAGAGACAGCAAAGGACTTGGAAGAGCAGTTGAAAGGAGTGGACAGTGCCTTGAAAGGAGGATATAAGATGAACATCAACAAAAGCAAAACGAGGATAATGGAATGTAGTCGAATTAAGTTGGGTGATGCTGAGGGAATTACATTAGGAAATGAGACACTTAAAGTAGTAAAGGAGTTTTGCTGTTTGGGGAGCAAAATAACTGATGATGGTCGAAATAGAGAGGATATAAAATGTAGACTGGCAAGGGGAAGGAAAGCGTTTCTGAAGAAGAGAAATTTGTTAACATCGAGTATAGATTTAAGTGTCAGGAAGTCGTTTCTGAAAATATTTGTATGGAGTGTAGCCATGTATGGAAGTGAAACATGGACGATAAATAGTTTGGACAAGAAGAGAATAGAAGCTTTCGAAATGTGGTGCTACAGAAGAATGCTGAAGATTAGATGGGTAGATGACATAACTAATGAGGAAATATTGAATAGTGTTGGGGAGAAGAGGAACTTGTGGCACAACTTGACAAGAAGAAGGGATCAGTTGGCAGGACATGTTCTGAGGCATCAAGGGATCACAAATTTAGCATTGGAGGGCATCGTGGAGGGTAAAAATCGTAGAGGAAGACCAAGAGATGAATACACTAAGCAGATTCAGAAGGATGTAGGTTGCAGCAAGTACTGGAAGATGAAGAAGCTTGCACAGGACAAGGTAGCATGGAGAGCTGCATCAAACCAGTCTCAGGACTGAAGATCACAACAACAACAACGTCCTAATCTCATTGTCTCTCCTCCATCTCTCTATCCCTTTTCTCCTTCCTCCTTCCTTTGTCCATCCCTTCCTCCTCCACCCATCTCTATCACTTTTCCCGCACTGCCAGTACATCTCCCATCATACACTCTCTTTCCCCTTCTCCTGCTCCCTCATCTGTCATCTCCTACTCCCTCATTTGTCTGTTCATATCTTCCTTCACCTTCTTTCGTCCCCCCTACTCCGTCGATCTCCTCCTCCACTCTTGCTCCGACCTTATTTACCGTTATTTGCAAAAACGCAACCTTGACTGGGAGTAGAAGTGAAATTCAAAGGGTAAATCGGTTGGAATCATTACTACATTACGTATGAGAGAGACCTTTTCCGCTACGAACAGGTAGGATTATAAAGTTAGCCATAAACACAACTTTCATTTTTTCTGTTAAAAAAGACTGCGAGAAGGTTAGGATGTTCTTTCTCGCAGCCGACTGAACAGGGAGTGTTTACCGTCTAACATGTGTAACGCCTGTGGTTCAGGCTGCGTGTTATCTGTTGTTAATCACTCGGTTGGGCGAGAACGGATTCATCCAGTCGAAGTGTTACTTGAATTTTTGTAAAGATCAGGAATTTATTGGATTGAAATAAGTCTGAATTCATTGTTTCGACGATAATTTGTTGGTGTTTTTAATGCGTTAATAGCAACACTTGGTGATGAACGTTGTTTTTTGTCTTTCCGTCCGGAGAGAAAAACATTGCAGTTCAAGGTTTGTTCCACACACTTCCAACCACTACCCTTGCGATTTATTAATCGCCATTGCGAATGCAAGGCTAATCGGAAACTCGATACGCTTAAATTGAAACAGCAAGTCGGTTAGTATCAGTGGTGTTCTTAGAATCAGAACATTGTCGCCTCTGAATTTTTCTATGATTGTCGTTGCTTCAGTCTCGTTGTCATGAGCTTCTCAACAGCGAGACATGTTCCACTGGATAGTTTCGATTCGTTTTGATTGCACAGCTCGATTATCACCGAGCCTACCTTGAGCAGCAACATACCAAATGACCACATACTGACGTCAGTTCGACTTCTTCAACACACCAAAGATATGATCGCCACCGACAATTCGCTGAAATATCGCTTTCAATTCTATTGTTTTTCGCAAAACGCTTAGAAATTTAAGTCATACCAATTTTCAGTTTCTAAAATACCATGATGAAGTCCTACTATTAAAGTGTTGCAGAAAGCCGTACAGTCGTCCTACGTTATATACTCCAGTTCGCATTTAAAATGTTATACGTAGACAAGCATCATGGCACCGCAGTTCACATGGACGTGCTATTTATAACCAAGCGTTATATACCTGATGATGGTGCATAATTATCGAAATCGGCCGTATGTTAACAAAACACTTTGCGATCGAGGCAGACAATTTTAATATTACTAAAAGACTTGAAGTTGTTCCTTTTTAGGCGATAGTACTATTTTAGTCCATGGAGGTTCCTAGTGAGGGTAGCGGAGGGTGTTGTTCTCTGCTCGCCTGAAATCTTGCCTCGTTTTCCAGTCAACAAGAGTATGTACTGTCATTTTTCCCATTCGTTGTTTTTGTGCACACAGTGCCATCAGGTATTCGGACACTCCATCCAGCGTTGTGTGTTACTGACGTGTTACTCGTAGACTGAATCTGTCAAGATCTCTAAAATTGAACCCTTAGCTGCGTGAATCGTTAAAACAATACTGCCTTTAGCTTGAACACCGATAACTGAGTATCTGGAATGTGTACTAGCTATGCACATGACTGCATACCACGACTGATATATCTGATTGTAATAATCCATATTGCGCTACGTCCAATACAAATTGTAAGAATTTACCGAACAGTTTTGTGTGGCAAGATGTCCGTTCGAGTTCCTTAGCATCTATGTGGGACTTTCGTAAGGACTGCATCTACATTTTACGATTCTAGCAGTGGGTCGCTGAATTCGTTCTATGCCCGCTGCCGTGACTACTTGATAATGACACCAGAAGTGGGAACAGTACTCTACAATTAGTCGCACTCCCTTCTTGAAGGCGAATTCGTTTTTATAGGTACACTGCACCCTGTTTTATGCCAAACGTCTTCTTATTAATATTAACCCTGCTGTAAAATCTTCTGTACATCTTCAGCCATGCTGTTAACTATGCATTCATTTCTTTATTACACATCTCTGGCCATTAAAAGGCACCATTATCAAAGTGGCAGCAAAAAATGAACCTGACATGAAGTGTACACAAGTTTGGATATCCGTATGATACGATTAGCGCCGGCCGGAGTGGTCTAGCGGTTCTAGGCGCTGAGTCCGGAACCGCGCGACTGCTACGGTCGCAGGTTCGAATCCTGCCTCGGGCATGGATGTGTGTGATGTCCTTAGGTTAGATTTAAGTAGTTCTAAGTTCTAGGGGACTGATGACCTTAGATATTAAGTCTCACAGTGCTCAGAGCCATTTGAACCAAGTATCTGGTTGTTTCTCTTTATTGTGAGAATTACACTGCTTTCATCCACATTCGAAGAACACTACCACTCATTACGCCAAATGGAAATTTTGTCGAACCGTTGTACATTGCCTTACAATCGTCCGGACGACGACACTTTCTTGTTGAAAAGAGCCTCATCAACGAATAGTTTGAAAGCGCTGTTGACCCTGGCTGATAAATGTGTTTCTGTAATCAGAGTATATCTCTTTTTATGTTGAGGGTATCAGAGATCGTATTACGCTTCCTTTGGGGGTATCGGAGGGACCAGTCGCGAATTTGCGCAGATAAACCACACCACGTGTCTCTCGTATTAACGGACAGTGTGGTGTGGTAACGAACACCATCTGAAATCAAAGAGTGCAGAATAGTTCTGTTCATCTGCACCTAAAGTTTGCTGAGATATGATGTGTCACTGAGGGAAGCTGCGTTTCAGACGAATGATTTACCTCGAAACCGTGCTGGTTCTTTGACATAAGAAGTTTTATGCTGTAGCACCTTGCAGCAGACAGATGTCAGCGTACTTTATTGGTCTGTACCCATCCGCATCTACATCTACGCGATTACGTTGCAATTCACAATTAAGTGCTTAGCAGAGGTTTCACAGAAAAACGTTCAAGCTACTTCTCTACGTTTACACTCTCGAAAGGCGCGCTGGAAAAACGATAGCTGAATCTTCACCTTTCTGACATCGTCACCGTGGGGGCGATCTGTAGTATTAGCAACAATGAATAGATTATCAGCTGCCAGGACGGCTAAAATCGTTTACTCAGACAGGTGGCAGGCTTCGTCAATTGTCTATTGCTATCTCCGTAAACACAGATCCCAAGATGGCAACAGATAATTGCCGAAACCTTGGTGGTTGAGAATTTATTCACTGTTTTGATTCTTTCCGCAGTAGCTGTGATTTCTTTTCTTTTATTACGAAATGGTTCAAATGGCTCTGAGCTCTATGGGTCATAACATCTGAGGTCATCTGTCCCCTAGAACTTAGAACTACTTTAACCTAACCAACCTAAGGATATCATCCATGCCAGAGGCAGACTGAAGCTCCTAGAACCGCTCGGCCACTGTGACCGGTTATTTTATTACGATGATCATTTTTGCCTATGTATTTGGGAGCCAACAAAAGCTGGTGATTTATATCTCACGAGAATGTCCTGCATCAGCGAAAACCACCTTTGATTTAATGACTGCCACACCAATTCATTCATCATATCCGTGGCACTCACTCCCTAATTTCTGAACAATACAAAACGAGATGCCCTTCTTCGAAGCTTCTCGATGGCCTCCGGCAATGCTATCGCCTGTGACTATTCGCTGCGCTAAATTAGGAAACGGGCTAATTCCATAGGCATTCCGTATAACGTAAAACGAGGGCAGATTAAGATGTAACGTCCAGTTAACATAGAGCTCATTGAAGACGGAGGGCGTGCTCCAAATGTTTCAAGGACAGAAGGGAAATGAGCCGTACACTTGTGAGGTGTCGGGGCTAGCAGTGTATTTAACACTAAATTCTTCTAGAATCTTCATATGGAAATGATGCTCCATGGATTAAGAAGAAACGCGAACTGACTGTAATCGACCCTACAAGTGGAGTACAAAAGAGCTTGGCACCTGCAATAATTTAATTTCATAGAAATTAATTTGATAAAGCGAAGTTTCATTTACGCAGTGAGAAATGAAAGGGTTGCTTTACCGATCCACAGAATGAAAGTTCTGTCCAAAATAACAATTTGATTTATTATGACTAAACTCAAAATAATAAACAAAACACATGAAACATTTACAATACGTCAAATTGGATACTCAAATAAATGCTGTGAAGCTGAAGTTGTCTATAAAGCAGATTGTGACATTTATGACCAACTGGTATGTGGAGCCAATTCCTTGCAACTCAAATCTTAAGAGAAACACCCACCCAACCCAACATTATGCTATTTTGTCTAAAACTGACATGGTGAGATCGTGACTGTGTACAATTAATGTAGGTTAATTCTTACAAAGAACAAAACAGCAACGAGCCACTATTAACACTGCTATTTATTTAGGTAAATAGCGCCGTTACCCGTGTCGAACTAGCAAGTTCATCATCAGGCGGCTGTTCACATGCTTTACATTATCGTCCGTTTCCGATTTTTGTTATTCCACTGTGGCGTAGTATTTCTGGTGTGTTGTTGCCGGCAACATTTACCTAAATATATAGTTGTGTTAATAGTGGCTGGTCGCTGTTTTCTTCTTTGTAAGAATTAACCTACATCAACCCAACATTAATCGCTGCTAAGTAGTGAGAACTCAGACAATGAACACCCAAGACAGAACGGCGTTAGAGAACACGGGCACAGGCGCGCTCTTCTGAGCTCTGATTATGACATAGCTAAATTCCCTAATCTGCCGATGCTGCGGACATACATTACCAAGCTGTCTTCTTAACTGCAAGGACACGATCTGGCATACCGGAGGCGATGGCTGGCAGCTTCGAAGTCCCGTCGTGGTGATGATAATGTCGCGAGAATAGCCCGAAACAAATTATCCTCGTCAGGTTGTTCCAGACTAAAGACTTCCTAGCAATACAAATGCGCCTCTGAGGGAGACGAAGAAGGCTCGCCACACAATCACTGACGGTACAGTGATTGATTTTAACAGGCGAAGTCACACAGTAACTCCGATACAGTCAACTTTAGCTAAAACTGCTCAAGGCAGACAACATAGGCCGCTTGTATGCGGAACGTTCAATTGCCAACTGTACTCGGAAAGTTACGTTGAAGTCGAAACTTCAGCAACTTCGTCAAACAGTTACAATTAAATAAAAGAATATTAGACAGCCAACGGAAGGCGGGCTGTCCAGAACAGCGAGAGCTCAGTCTTGTAACCTACTCTGACCGAAAGGCGAGAGCCGACCCTCTCAAGAGCACTCGCACAAGCCGAACACAGAAAATCCCGCCCCCACGACAATGGCCGCGGTTAAACGTTCTAATCAGCAACTCGAAAACCGGCGGAAAATTCCACTGTATTTCCGAAGCACTACCATTCCACCAATGGAGATTCTTGGCGCCAATTTCTGCGCCGATTTTGCTACGCCACGGAACTATCCCCTGAGCAAGCCAATCACAGTTACGATTTTGCAGAAAACGCGGGAATTTGCCCGCCAAGACTTCCTAGGAACACATTCCCACGCCTCGCTGGTATCTCGCCAGAAAGTGCTTTCACGAAGTTTTTGCGAAGTAACGGAATCTCTAGCCCAGCCAATCCGTCAGGCCCCTGTGGGCGTGTCGCCGCCGTTCTACTGACAATGTCGGCGTCTGGAAAGCATCCACTCGACTCCTTCACACCTGTCGGCTTAACCCTTTCAAGATCAGCAGAACCCGCCTGTCACCGGACCACCCGGGTGACGAGAGACGCTGTGTGAAGGAATAGCAACTTTTCACTGCATGCAATTAGAGAGGAAAACCGAATTACTCAGAGTAAGATATAAATATGAGAGAGGGCTCATGCCACCTCTCACCCTTTCAAAGGAACCATTCCGGCATTTATCTGGAGCTGTATAGAGAAGTCACGGAAACCCACATCTGGATGGCCGGACGCGGATTTGAGCTGACGTCCTCCCGATTGCGAATCCAGTGTGCTAAGCACGGAGCTACCACCTGCATTTTCCAAGGCTTTTAATATAGATCTTTAGTCATGATCTGAGTGTGCAAATTGGACTTCTCATATAGCCGTCCATACGGATGCGCGAACTGCCATGAAGTTTTCTCTGTCGGTTTCTCTGAAGTCTCATTTACAGCGAAAGCGTACAAGCTTCTGGTTTCGCACCAGTCTCAAAATGGCAACTTCTAAATTCGGTGGATCCCCTTGTCTTTTATTAATTTACACTCCTAGCGTGCGGTTTTGAGCTTCAACCACAATAATCATACATTTATCGCATTGAAACTAATCTGACTATACTGCCAGTATTTAAAGAATGCGCTGAACTGCTAGTGCACAACAAAGAGCGCTTCGCTGTTGATAAATAATACTTGTTTACCTACATTGTTAATGTTCATACACAGAGTTGCTACGTATGGATCAGGTACAATATACCGCATATTCATTAGCCGAGTAGTATCGTTCCCCAGACACCAGGTTACCTAAAATCAATAAGCAATGGGCAGCGATGGGAACAGACTGAGCATCTAGCGCGTGGCTGGCTCTTCGGTTTCTTGGAATGAGGGGACGATGTATGACACCACTGTATCGTCGACGCTTTCGACTCGAGTTCCCACTGTCGGCGTCGTCGCCTGTGACAATGCGCTCAGGAATATTCTGTCTTCAGCACTGAAACGCATCAGGTGCTTCAGCGATTCGCCCTCACGGCATCATCAACCACCCGCTTGTTGCAGTCCGTAACGGATGAAGCTGCCTCCCACATCGACCGGAGTCTTGTGACAGCACGGAACCAGCACACCATTCCACAACGGTGGTTTTTGACACATGTTCTGCCCCGTGCACGTTCTTCGTACTCTAACGAATGTTTACCTGTTTTTGCCCTTCAGCAGGCAAGAAAACAACACGTTCGTGCTGTTTGGACGCATTTAGTAATAACGTCTCCGTATTACAGCTTCCGATTTTTGCCCACACACGCCGGAAATACGGGAATGCCACACTAACTCCTGGCTACAATTCGGTGCTTATATACCCTCACCGGAGTCGCCGAGCTGTGTTGTATACACGATGCAGCAAAGTACATAATCGGAAACATTTTGATCGCCTCTTACAGAGCAGATTATCGTGAGCGGCATGCATGACTACATTCATTACGCTCTTCGACCTACATGAAAACGGGAATAATATGCGACTTTTTCCAGCAGCCTACAGCTAGATGCAGCGGTACTTCACGTAGATAACAGCACCGCCAGTCCAAGAGTCGAGCTACTTCCGATTCTCGATGATATGAGAACATTTGTGTAAGTTTTTGTACTAGTTTGGTGCTGGGCTCCCTCTTTTCTTCTGCTGTTATTTTCATCTCTGCGCAACAAATCCAACAAACGTCTTCCAGAAATAATTTTCCGTGTATTAGACGTTGTTCGCCATTAGCCTTCCTCCCCCCGCCCCTCCCCCTTCTGCTTCTTCAGTGCCAGGTTGAATATTCCTAGATGCCGTTGCAGAGGTGCCACTAACCTACGCCTTCTTGTGGTCTATCATATACTTACCTTGAATTGCTTTTAGTACGTCTTCATTTAGTTCTTTAGTATTAATTTGTAACGTTTTTCAGTTGGGCCGCATTTCAAATTTTTCTAGTTTCTTCTTCTCCGGATTTGTTATGGCTCACGTTTTATAACAGGCAGCCAAATGCAAACGAGACAGGTGACAAAGAATAAACTGAAACTTCCAGGCAGATTAAAACTGTGTGCCGGACCGAGACTCGAACTTGGGACCTTTGCCTTTCGCGGGCAAGTGCTCTATCATCTTGGGTAGGTCCCGAGTTCGAGTCTCGGTACGGCACACAGTTTTAATCTGTCACGAAGTTTCATATCAGCTCACACTCCACTGCAGAGTGAAATATCTCATTCTGGAAAGAATAAACTGTTTATTATTTCAAAAGTAATCGCCATAACTATTAATACATTTACCCCAATGTGAGACAAGACGGTCAGTGTCTTCACGGGAAATGGTTTGCAGCTGCCTGAGTGTACCCAGGCGTGCTCCTCTAAGTCTGAAGCAAATAGACGGATACGGATGTCTCTCTTCAGGGCTAAGAAAATGGGAGAATCGCACGAGGAGGAATCGAGACTGTATGGAGGACCTGCCAGGCCTTCTGCGAAACTTGCGCCGCGTTGTTGAAACAGCATCGTCCTGCTGCACGATAAAGTTTGTCCACGTGTCGCCAAGATTGTTTCGCGTTTCACGCAGTGCCCCGTCGCAGACTTCCAATGAAGGTGCGAGCGCATGAAATAGATTTCCAGATGTGTGACACTTTTTAAATAATAAAAACCCAGTCTTTGTCCTGTACGGAGAATGTTCATCACAGACACGGGTATCGTAAGGGGTGCCCAGTGACGTGTGATAGGATGGCATATGTTCTCAATATGCGTAAGCGATCTGATGGTTAAAGACAGCAGCACTCTGCGATGTTTGCTGATGACACTGTACTGTACATGAAAGTGACGTCGTTGAGCGCCTCTGTGAGCGTACAGTATGCTTTAGATAAAATTTCTATATGATGTGGTGAATGGAAGCTTGGTCTAAATCTAAAACAAAAAAAATTAAATTTTTGCACGTGAATGGGTTAAATAATGCTGTAATGTTCCAATTCAGGATTAGCGATTTCCTGCTTGACATCTCACATATCTGGACATAACGATCCAAAGTGATGCAGAATGGAACGAGTACTTACGGTAGATAGTAGGGAAGGCGAATCATCGATCTGGGTTTATTGGGAGAATTATAGGGGAGCATAGCTCTTCTATAAAGGATTCCGTGCATAGAACACAAGTACGACACATTCTTGGCTACTGCTTTTGTGTTTGGAATCCACACCAGATAGGTTTAAATGAAAACGTCGAAGCGATTCGGAGGTTTATTGCTAGATTTGCTAGCGGTATGTTCGATCAACACGCACTTCGTGAACTGAAAAATCCCTAGAGGGCGACGTCCTCTCCGTGAAGCAGCATTGAGGAAATTTAGAGAACAGCCATTTGCGGCTTATTACAGATTGATTATACTGCCGCCTAGGTACATTTCCTGTAAAGACCGCGAAGAAAAGGTAAGAGAAAACAAGACTCGAATGGAACCGTATAGCAGATAATGGTTTTGTCTCGTTACATTTGCGGCTGAAATAAGAAAGGACCGGTACGAATTACTTCCCATTAAGCACCGTATGGAGGCTTGCGAAATGTTTATATAGACGTAGATGTGTAAGGAAACACGTACTTACGCAGATAATCCTCGGGTGACATTCTTCTTCAGCGCTGGTGACATCTGTGGTTTGGAGAGGGGAATAGTTGTGCACGCGTACTGTAAGGGCCATTGGCGAACTCGAGTCTCCTGGAGCGCATCTGACAGTGACTGGTACCGTAATACACGGTACAGCCACATTAATCTGACGTCAACATGCAATAACCAGTTACAAGGGGCTGGTGTTACAGCGGCACTCAGAGGTATGCGGAGCGTTGTCGCAGTGTGGAAACGGAGCGATTTAGGTGCCGTCCGAAAGGGGTGGTCAGTAGCTTTCTGGTCAAGGGAGGAAGCATTTCCGGAATAGATGAGTTTGTAAATTGTTTGTGTGCCGCTGGTTAGAGTATACAGTCCATGGAAAAATGGCGCTGTCGAAAAGTGGCGCTGAGGCAACTGCGGTGCCTAACAGGCCCAGGTGACAGGGGTGTACGGGCGTGTTCAACTGGCACCCCAGAAGACCCAAGGGACTACCAAGGGTGTCTCGTCGTCGAAAGTTCAGCGAACGTTGGTGTGTGTTGTGTTATAATGGACGCCTAGTCGTAGATATTGCTATAATCGCACTATTTCACTCCCATTTACGGAGCTTATTAGCACTTGATGTTAGGTTGGCGCCATTAAAATGCATTGTGGTAATCGCTGCTGCTTGCTGTAACGCTGCTGTGTCTCGATGTTGATGCTGGCTCTAAATCTGATTGTCTAGGGGTAAAAAGATGAGGTGCCGTGTTTTTGATGTGCTTTTGATAATAAATAATGAGCGAAACCAACGAATATCTAAACTTCAAATATGTATTACTCTGGTAGCCATCTTAATTCCACTGTCCACCAAAGACAATGACACAACACAAAGCAGCACTTCTTTTACATGTTCTTTGCAATGTTTATCCACCTGGAACAATAACACATACACACTTTACCAAAGTGACATTCAGACTCCGCTCCCGACCCTTCTTGCTGCTTGTATTTATAACCTCCTCAAAGAACTACTAAAAAGAGATATAGTTTATAAGTCACATGTACATCTGTTATCGTAATTTGTGCAGAAAAGTTATTAATTTATATGGAGTTACAGAATTTAACAGATTATTAAAATGACAGACAGATTTGTTGACTTGACAGAATAATTCTTTGTTACAAGAGGCCATTTTTTAGAAGTTTGTCAATTGACTTCACTAATTTCCATAAATGAGTAAATAACATGAATTATAAAGAATTACATTGGTTTTCGTCTAAAATAGGGGTGTTCACGTGAATACTGAGTGAAAACGGTCCTAGTGAACAAATAGGTATCACTGGGTGATTTTTATTTAAGGAGATCCAAAATACGTAAGTTGGTCACTATTTTTCGTACTTCATATTAATTATTTAAGATGAACTTAGTGTTTTTACATGATGACATTTGCTGTATAAGTGATCAAGTGATATTAACTTTTGTGTGGGTCAGTTATTCAGTATAATTTAATGATTGACTGTTTATGGAGACATGTTATTCAATCAATGTTAACATACAGAATAACTTTTCTATAATCATAAATACTCGTTAAACGGGCTGAATTTGGAGGGTATCCCATACTTCGGTAAAGTAAAGCCTTTAATAGGTTCCGTTACAGTGTGTGCCTCCACAGCAGGCCCTATGTAGACTGATGTTCACTGGCGATCTATCGGACAGATAGTAGCTGGCGTGAAATGTCTGAAAGCAAACACACTGCGATAATTGTAGAAATCGAGCGCAGAGGACATTCAGTGGTTGACCTCACCGTTTTGGAAGACACAACGGATCAACACTTGTATGTATATAGCATTGGGGGCCATATCCACCCCTACAAGCAGTTTGTTTGTCCTCGGCACTATGGCACATACCAGCTGGATAATACAACGCGTCCTACAGATCGCAGTGTACGTGCACGGTTCCAAGAACACCAGAACGATGTGCGGCTGGTGCCAGTGGAGGTTCGAGTCTCCTTCGGGCATGGGTGTGTGTGTTTGTCCTTAGGATAATTTAGGTTAAGTAGTGTGTAAGCTTAGGGACTGGTGACCTTATCAGTTAAGTCCAATAAGATTTCCCACACATCTGAACATTTTGAACTAGAACGAGTTTGTCGTACTCGCCAAAGTACGAAATTCCCGGATTTAAACCCGATCGAAAATGTGTGGTACCACCTCTGTCGGACGCCACGGATCTTCATCCAAGAAGGCACGGCACTAGAGTCGGCATGGCTCCACATTCCCACCGGTGCTTTCCAGAACTTATTGACTGTCTTCCTGCACGCCTCGCGCTGCAGATGTTGGTTATTGTGGCTTCTGACAGGTGGTCTCATTAATGTGACTGGACAGTGTGGTAGCGTGGCTCGTAGTGAGGGCACCGGCCTGTGGCCCATTGCAGCAGGCTTTGGCGAGACGGCGGCTGTCGGACGTGCCGGCAGGGCAGAGTGCGGCGCTCAGGGCAGCGCGGAGACCTCCGGCGTGACTGGATGCGCTCTCGCCGGATTACCGTGGGGGCGGCAGCAGCGGCTGCCACGTGGCCGCGAGATGAGGCTGCGAGAGAAACGTCGCGCGGAAAGCCGGCCAGCTGCGCACGTCTAGCCGGGGAAGCTCGCCGGCGGCGGACAATGGGGAACCGTGTGTTGACGGAAACAGTCTTAGGCCAAGAACGACCGCTGCTCCACTCGAGAGCGCGGGATTAGCCGAGCGGTCGGAGGCGCTGCAGTCATGGACTGTGCGGCTGGTCCCGGCGGAGGTTCGAGTGCCCCGCTTGGACATGTGTGTGTGTGTTTGTCATTAGGATAATTTAGGTTAAGTAGTGTGTAAGCTTAAGTTCAAAAATGGCTCTGAGCACTATGGGACTGAACTGAGGTCGTAAGTCCCCTAGAACTTAGAAATACTTAAACCTAACTAACCTAAGGACATTACACACATCCATGCCCGAGGCAGGATTCGAACGTGCGACAGTAGCGGTCACGCGGTTCCAAAGTGTAGCGCCTAGATCAGCTCGGCCACTCCGGCCGGCGTAATCTTAGGCACTGATGACCTTAGCAGTTAAGTCCACTCTAGAGTGAAGTGTAGCTTTGAGGACGTAATGGGGCCCTCAGCGTCCAATATATTGTTAAACTGTCAATACGTTGACCGTCCGAGGGCGCGTATTGACGTATTGTCAGTACTAGAAATACTGATGACCAGTATTGATGGACCTCAAAATATTCTCAGTATTGTCAATACCTACCAATCTTGCGAAGTCAAATATTGACGGTTTTACAATATTCTGCATTCAGATGTCGACAGAGTTCCAGGAACCGACCACGCGGTCTTAGTGTGCACATGTAAGCATATTGTCATATCGCTAGCTTAGTTGTGGACTATCTTTGCGGACAGCCGCGTCTAGACTAGAGAGTCGAGCGCGGGATACGTAACTGTTATGTTGTGTAGTGTGTAGCTCTGCATGTAGAAACATTGTTAGTATTCAGGGTGAAGTGTTGCTACAAGAGCTATTACAGTAAAGTGATGAAATATGGAAATGGTTCAGAGGAAAGTGCGTCAAGAAGTAATTTAAAAATGTGTAGTGCTACCGATAACGTATTTCTGTATCCTCTCGTTGCGTGTCGCACAGTATCAATCATGCGCGCCGTGTTCGGTCTCCAGGAATGAACTGATGTGAATCAGCAAAACTTATTTACCACAAAAGAGTGCAGTCAAGTGCCAGTGTCTTGTAGCGAACGTGAGGACGTGCGTTCGGTCATCGCGTTTCCGCATTATCAACAAACAGCCGCGCCGCGACGGTTACGCGCTCGCTCGTACAAGTGAGAAATGTGAATTGTAAATTTAACTTTGTGAATAATACTAAAATTTATTACTAGAGTCAAGGAGGACTGGTACCAAATATCTGTGTATGCGTGACGAGCGTAAGAACTTTAGTGCGATCATTCGGCTTCCGCGTCATCAGCAATCACCCGCGTCGTGTCGGTTACGCGTACGCTCGTCCGAATGATATTTTGGAATGTTTATCATCAAGATTGTTAATTGGGATAAACATTTACGATTTAGAGTGTAAAGAGTGCAACCTGTGGTTTCCATATCGTCTCAGAATATAGATGTTCGTACCAGACGTAGAACAGTGTTGTGTTTAACGTTGAGTGGCTCCTCTAAACCCGCTTACATATTTCCATAGATAACTTCAGGCAAGCCAGCAGCTGTGAAGCACAACAGTACGACCGCCGCGAGATTGTCAGATACGTGATGTGGTCAGGGCGCACGGTAGGATGTTTAGTTTTTTTATTGGTAACGCCAACACCACGTAGCGCTCTGTAAGAAAATCACTGGCTGTGCTGTGTGCAGTCTGTGTTTAGTTTGCATTGTTGTCTGCCATCGTTGTGTTGAGCAGCGGCAGCTGGATGCTAACAGCGCGTAGCGTTGCGCAGTTGGAGATGAGCCGCCAGCAGTGGTGGACGTGGGGAGAGAGATGGCGGAGTTTTGAAATTTGTAAGAATTGGTGTCATGAACTGATATCTATATTACAACTATTAAGGTAAATACCTTGTTTGTTCTCTATTAAAATCTTTCATTTGCTAACTGTGCCTATCAGTAGTTAGTGACTTCCGTAGTTTGAATCTTTTAGTTAGCTGGCAGTAGTGGCGCTCGCTGTATTGCAGTAGTTCGAGTAACGAAGATTTTTGTGAGGTAAGTGATTTGTGAAACATATAGATTAATGTTAGTCAGGGCCATTCTTTCGTAGGGATTTTTGGAAGTCAGATTGCGTTGTGCTAAAGATATTGTGTGTCAGTTTAAGCACATTCGTGTATAATTGTTCAAAGAGGACGTTTCACATAGACCAGTCTTGTATAATTTTTCTAAGGGGACGTTTCAACGGTCAAGAAAAGCAGAAGTGGAGAAATCAGTTTAAGGGTCTCCTACCCCCATTTGTACTCCCGAGCGTGTTACACACTATTAATTTTTTCAATTCGCTGTTGTGTATTTCATACCGCAGATTCAGTTTTTAAGGAGTCTTTCATCACAAAAGAGTTTTAATAGGCCTATGCAACGGTAATCACTGTGTATGCCACACTATGATCGTTAACGGAGGATTCTCTTTGACATTGCTTACTTCATTAATTTATAAATATTGTATAGATTATTGTGATACAAAGCAGTTTTGAAAAACGCTCCCATTTCGAAAAATACGCCATATAGCTGCAGTGACAAGTAAGAGGTCTTGGAAAAGTATGTCTGTCCCACCAAATTATCAAAAAGCGTTAAAAAAAGAAGTTTTACGGTACTTGCCTTAACAGGTCCTCGCCAGGCACGTATAATTGTTTCACAGGTTTCTACAGAATTTTACTAATTGTGCTTTCTGATATTATAGAATAAACTTCGAGCATTATAATGACCTTTCTGTCTGTAGACACCTCGAAGCTACTCCTTAGTCTCTTGCTGAATGTGACTGCCTGTCTCATTAACTTATTTTGCTTCTCTCTTTCATCTCGCATCAACAATACTAACTTGTCGTACTATGCAGAACTCACCGGCACATAGGCCGCGCGGGGTAGCCGTGTGGTCTAGGGCGCCTTGCCACGGTTCGCGCGGCTCTACCCGTCGGAGGTTCGAGTCCTCCCTAGGGCATGAGTGTGTGGCTTGTCCTTAGCGTAAGTTCAAGTTAGACTACGTAGTGTGTAAGCCTACGAACCGATGACATCAGCAGTTTGGTCCCATGGGAACTTACCAAAAATTTCCAAAAAAATTTCATCGGCACATAATTTATGAAAGCTTTCGGGTCCATGATTCTGATTTCAGTCAGTAAATTAACACGTGACCAGTTGATACTTTTTCAACCAATATCCGACTTATTTCCTCGTTTTCATTCTCCTCAAGCTACAGATAATACGATTGCAGCGCACACTTTCATTTGGATGTTCAACATCTTAACCTTGTAACATTGCTTTCTCAACTGATGCTTTTTGTCAATGTTGTTGATAGTGCGAGGTCGTTTCAATGTACTCAAGGTTTGACAAACTAGTATTGTGAGTGAACAATGAACGACTGCAGGCCACATAACACATTATACGCGTCTGAGGGCGGGCGAACGAATGTATTGTGTTATAACGCTCGAAATGTGAATTTTACCCATTGGGGAACTTCAGGGAGGTACTGACGAGCCACAACTGGCAGTCGTTCAAGGACGGACGCCAGTTAACCCAACGGAATCCTACTTACAAAATGTGAAGAACATTCAAGGTATTCTTCTACAACTACATTATGCACTGGCAAGATGGTCAAATCAACAGATTTAACCTAGTGACGTTTAATTGTGTTTTATCATAAATATAATACAATTTTATCATAAAGGTACTAAAATTTCCCTCTTTTGAAACTGGACTTTATTCTTGAGTTCCACACTTGCTTTGCCTATTCACATTAAGTACTTTATTGGTCTTTATCAGTACCCACTCACCTACATCTTTATCCGCATCTACATCTACATGATTACACTGCAATTCACTATTAACTGCCTAGCAGAGGGTTCACAGAAAAACCTTCAAACTACTTCTCTACCTTTACAGTCTTGAAAGGCGTGCTGGAAAAACCAAAGTTGAATCTAACCTTTCTGACATCGTCATTTCATATGAGACTTGTAATGATTCTTTGGCAGTTTCTTTGGACTAGCTGTTTCTGTTTGTTATTACGTGGTTGTGTTTTTAACTTATATTCGTTTTTGTGTCCTGTTCAGCAGCCATTTGTTGTTCTGTATGTGCTAGATGAAGATAGTGTACGTTTTTTCCAAATAATATTTCTTTGTATCTAACCTATACTGTAGTAAACTGGTGACACGATTTAGAGCTGACTGAGGGTCCATGGGAACTGATGAGGGATCATGGGAAAGTGGGGTGGAGTGTTTGGGTGGCGATGGAGGAAGGGTGGGTGGTCGAGGCATTGTATTTGATATATTTTTAATGGTAGACTATTACTTAGTTTGTATCGTAGTCTTCTATAGTTTCTGGTACTCAAGAATAAATTTGTTGCAAAAGGCTTACGCTTATGATAAAACATAATCGAAATCAGCTTCTGAGGAAATTACTGCAACTATTAACAATATCATTGTAGAGTGTTTCGAACAAAGCAGCACTCAACATTTCCATAAAAATATCTTCTGAAAGAGAGAACGTGCATCTGAAGCTTGCTTTTATTCTCTTTCTTTTCTTTAAACATTTCCACCATCTTCCTTTCAAACTATTTAAATATTGTGATAAAAGTCAACATTGCTGCACTCCTACAGTATGGAGTCCTGTTCTGTTGAAGAGAGTGGCAACGAGAAAATGTCGGTAGTTGAGGAGATGGTATACTGATGGGGTCAGTTTTCAGCAAGTTGCAAAGTCCGTGTGGTGAGCATCTAAAAGTTGTAGAGATGTCAGTCATCTAGCAATGTAACGCAAACCCTGCGTATCGCTGTCGTAATTGAGGGGTCGAGGATTAATTGTAGCACTCACAGAGTTATATAAACAATCAATCTTCCCACTTTGCATACGCGAATATACTGACAAACACTACAAAATGTAGTAGCCTAAGCCTCTACATCACGTTGGGTTTCCAGAGTACGTATGTAGATTTAGATGTAACAGGGAAAGTGAAGAATTAAGGTGACTGTCCCAAATCCCACCAACAATTTTTTTCTCATGTTAACTGAGTCTTCCATCGGTTCTTAATTATTTTTCTGCGTTTGATGGTGTCAGATGAAACTTTAAACTGAAGAAATATTACCAATAACTTCTCAGCTTTAGTGAACAGGAACATTTTTCCTTTTAATTCCTGGATGAAACAAAATTGAAAGGAAGAAGTTTTGAAGACAAGTCTGTATTTCCACGTACTCCTGCTCCTGTTGCAGCCTAGCCAGCGAAAGTGGGAGCGTCAGATCCAAGTATTGCCAGTACAGTATAGACACGTTTTAAAACCAAGCTTTTCCTGCGCTACGTAACATGACTTTGATTTCAAGACCAACACAGAGATGTTTTAATAAAGTTCCTCAAAAATAACTGCAAACTATCGCCTTGTGTGAAACAAAAATTGTACCATCACAAATGTGACTGGATGCAGCTACCACTGAAAACTTTTGTTCGTCGCAGTCGCAGTGTTCTACATGTATAATGGATAAAATCTCTGATGATCCACTGTGGACGCAGACAGAGGTTGGTCAAATATTTAATAATGAAAATCGCCAAACAGTCGTGCGATCTGATAACTTACTTTATTCTACTTTGACAACCAGTTTCGGCAGTTAAATACATCAAACAGTCGTGCTGTTTGAGAAGCTACTTTATGTATTTATGTATTTATTTATTTTCACAATCAGTTTCGGAAATTTAGTATGCCATCCTCAGGCCCGATATGCACCTGTGGTATTGATATTCAACCGTGTCGATTTTGGCATGCTGGAGCCATTAGTATCTTGATGTTGTGAATTTGTATTTCAAGTGCTTCCTTGGAAGTCTTCGTCGAAGGAAGCCTTCGAAATACTAACTCACAGCATCCAGATGGTGATTGCACGGCTGTTTAGCTATTTTCATTGTCAGATAGTGGATAAAAGTCTTAATATTTTAATAGTTGTATCTAAAACCAATCTGGATAGATTATAATTTACTTTTTAAGAGTCAGAAATAAATCTGCATTTTCTTGTATGAAAATCAATTTCCTAGCTCTCTGGAGTGCTGGTTGATTACGTTGATTGCTTTTCAACCCAGAAAATTTAGACCAGGAGCGTCGTCAGACTTTTTAAAGCCAGTTGTAAAGCCATGTGAGTCCAGTCATTCCGAAGAATGAGTTCTTTTCCGTATCGATGTGTTAACAGTCTACTGTCAGCATTGATTTTCCTCCTGAGCTTTCTTTCTACTGCTACTGCTTGACACTGCCCGTCCTTACTTTCCGTAACGCAGTATAGAATAGTTGACATTGGTTCTTCAGGGGTTGGAGTGTGAGCGGGTAGCCCACGATTCGACACTCAGCGCCTTAAACCTCTCACCTTCCTTTCTGAAAATTACACTGGAACTGAGTCTGAACGATATACCTCTGCAGCTTGCAAGCCATCTACAGCCCGTAGCAGGGCAAAGCAAATGAAGAACGGTAGAGCTTTATTAATCGTTGGTAGTTCAAACGTAGCAGAAGAAATACTTCAATTTATAGATGAAAGCGCGAAGTATAAAAATGTTCCAGGAAACTCAAGAATAGAGAAATATAAGTCACCGAGGAATGAAATAAATAGGAACTGCTAAGACGAAATGGCTGTAGGAAAAATGTGAAGACATCGAGAAAGAAATGATTACCGGAAGGACAGACTCAGCATACAGGAAAGTCAAAACAGCCTCCGGTGACATTAACAGCAAGGGCGATAACATTAAGAGTCCAACAGGAATTCCACTGTTAAAAATGAGACGGAGAGAGCGAATAGGTGGAAAGAATACATTGAAAGCCTCTGTGACGAGGACGATTTGTTTGATGTGATAGAAGAAAAAACAGGAGTCGATTTAGAAGAAATAGGGGATACAGTATTATCCGGCGGTGGTGACCGAGCGGTTCTAGGCGCTTCATTCCGGAACCACGCAACTGATACGGTCGCTGGTTCGAATCCTGCCTCGGCCATGGATGTGTGTAATGTCCTTAGGGTAGTTGGGTTTAAGTAGTTCTAAGTCTAGGGGACTGATGACCTCAGATGTTAAGTCCCATAGTGCTTAGAGCCATTTGATCCAGTATTAGAATCAGACTTTAAAAGAGCTTCGGCGGAGTAAAGATCAAATAAGGCAGAAAGGTTACATCACATTCCATCAGAATCTCTGGTGGAAGTGGCAGGGAAAAAACTACTCACGTCGGTGTGTAGAATGTATTTGACTGGCGACATATCATTTTCGGAAAATCATTATCCACACAATTCCAAAGACGGCAAGAGCTGGCAAGTGCGAGAATTATCGCACTATCAGCTTATGTACTCACGCATTGAAGTTGCTTACAAGAATAATATACAGAAGAATGGTGAAACGTCCCCTTTGTAAAATTTATACACGGCTGTGCTTAAACTGACACACAACAGTTTTTAGCGCAACGCAATCTGACTTTCAATAATCCCTACAAGAGAATGGCCCTGACTAACATTAACCTATATGTTTCACAAATCACTTACCTCACAAAAATCTTCGTCACTCGAACTACTGCAATACAGTGAGCACCACTACTGCCAGCTAACTAAAAGATTCAAACTACGGAAGTCACTAACTACTGATAGGCACAGTTAGCAAATGAAAGATTTTAATAGAGAACAAACAATGTATTTACCTTAATAGTCGTAATATATATATCAGTTCATGACACCAATTCTTACAAATTTCAAAACTCCGCCATCTCTCTCCCCACGTCCACCGCTGCTGGCGGCTCACCTCCAACTGCGCAACGCTACGCGCTGTTAGCATCCAGCTGCCGCTGCCCGACACTACAATGGCAGACAACAATGCAAACTAGCCACGGACTGCGCACAGCACAGCCAGTGATTTTTCATTCAGAGCGCTATGTGGAGTTACCAATAAGAAAACCTAAACTGCCTACTTACAATGGAAAAGAATACTGAGAATGCCCTGGATGACGGTCAGTTGTGTTTGAGGAAAGGTAAAGCAGGAGAGAGTCAATTCTGACGTTGTGGTTAATAATGGAAGCAAGACTAAAGGAAAATCAAGACACATTCATGGGATTTGTCTAACTGGAAAAAGCGTGCGATAGCGTAAAATTGTTCAAGATGTTCGAAATTTTGAGAAAAACAGGCGTAACACGGATCATATACAATATGTACAACAGCCAATAGGGAATAATAAGAGTGGACGATCAAGAACGAAGTGCTCGTATTAAAAAGGGTGTAAGACAAGGATGTAGCCTTTCGCTCCTATTGTTCAATCTGTACATCGAGGAAGCAGTGATGGAAATAAAAGAAAGGTTCAGGAGTGGAATTAAAATTCAACGTGAAAGGATATCAGTGATACGATTCGCTGATGACATTGCTGTCCTGAGTGAAAGTGAAGAAGAATTACATGACTTGCTGAATGGGATGAACAGTCTAATGAGTACAGAGTATGGATTGTGAGTAAATCGAAGAAAGACGAAGGTAATGAGAAGAAGTAGAAATGAGAAAACGAGAAACTTAATATCAGGATTGATGGTCACGAAATAAATGAAGTTCAGGAATTCTGCTACCTAGGCAGCAAAATAACCAATGATGTACGGAACAAGGAGGACTCAAAAGCAGACTAGAAATGGCAAAAAGGGCATGTCTGACCAAGAGAAGTGTACTGGTATCAAACATAGTCCTTAATTTGAGGAAGAAATTTCTGAGAATGTACGTCTGGAGTACAGCATTGTATGGTAGTGAAACATGGACTGTGGGACAACTGGAAGAGCAGAGAATCTAAGCATATGAGATGTGGTGCTACAGACGAATGTTGAAAATAAGGTTGACTGATAGGGTAAGGAATGAAGAGATTCTGCTCGGAATCGGAGAGGAAAGGAATATATGGAAAACACTGATAAGGAGAAGGGACAGGATGATAGGACATCTGTTAAGACATGAGGGAGTGACTTCCATGGTACTTGAAGGATCTGTAGAGGGCAAAAACTGTAGAGGAAGACAGAGATTGGAATACGTCAAGCAAATAACTGAGGACGTAGGTTGCAAGTGCTGCTCTGAGATGAAGAGGTTAGCACAGGAAAGGAATTCGTGGCGGGCCGCATCAAACCAGTCAGGGGACTGATGACAAAAAAAAAATTAAACGTACGCAGATAATTGTACCCCTTAGAGTGGAAGTAGAAGGCGCGAAACAAAAATGTGCGTTTGTCATTGTTGGCCGGGAGGGCCCTAGTCGCGGAAGTTCGGCCGCCAAGTGCAAGTCTTATTTCATTGGACGCCGCATTGTGTGACTTGCGCGCCGGTGATGAGGATTAAATGATGGTGAGAAAATCTCCAACGCGGCCGAGAATCGAATCCGGGCCAGCTCGCGCGGGAGGCGAGCACTTTAACACCTAGCTAAGCAGGTGGACATAGAAAGCGGAATTGCAAGGGAATCAACTGTACCCCGAACCCTTTATCGTGCTTATAGAAGGCGGTATTGCAAGGGAATGAATTACAAGAAGCACATTTTGAACACGCATTTGTTGGAAACACGGGTCCCCGCTCTAGCTGTCCAACAATTTCAGAAGTATCGTACGCGTGCAAAAATAGCCAGTTAGCAAAATTCATATCTCGGAAACTCAGCATTAGACTCGGTTAATGGATAACTTCACAGTCTCCCATCACAAATATACCTCTACACGTGTTTCCGATTGAAAACAGCGCCTGCTGCCGTGCAGTATCGGTGCAGTATCGGTGTAGACCAGTCAGGCGATCGACTACAACACGTTGGTCGCAGTTATCACCTGAGAAGATTACGAGAGTTATTGACGCTGCCGTTACTCTAACGGAAAATGAAAAGAAACTGCAAAACCCCATCTGGTAGGTGTTGAAAGATTTGTTACTGTGACTTCTGCAGAAAGCGTACTTTTACAGTATTACCAAAGAGCAGGAAAAAATATGCCAAGAGAAAGAAGAACAAAAAGTCATCAATGGAATTTCTTAAAGAAGGCTGTCAGATGAATCTGCTATTCACATGAAGAAATGTTATGCTTAAACAATTACAGGCGACCAAATCAAATGTTCAGTGTATGCTGTGTGAATTATAATAACAATGTTTAATACGCGACTGAGAATTTTTCCAAAATAAGTTAAGTGAAACGTGCCTGGTAATTACTTTTTTATTCAACTACAGTAACAGCCATTGTGTAAAGAAAAAAAATCACGTTTGGTTTTAACGTTGTAGGCTTATAGTATGATAACATTTTCATGAATCCGACAATTTATCGGAAACAACAGCACCCTCTCTGTGCCTGGCAAGAGAAAATGCAATATTAATCGTATGGCCGCCAGAGCAGCATTTCGTTAACATGTATTTTGAGGAACGCTGTGAACCCTCGGGTAGGGGAATATGAACGCCTCCATCAGGAAACCTGCCCTGCCAGCGAGCGCTGTTGGCGCTTTTACGCAAACAGTTCCCTTCGATAACAATCTTAAGTTCATTGGCCGCAGAAGTTAGCGTGCTGCCATGTTTTTTAATCTAGCTGGCCTATCAGCGACGTCGGGCGCGCCGTCTGCGTAATAGCTACCTGTCGTGCTGTTGTATTTCAAGAATTCGGCTCTATTACTGTGTTTACAGCCACAGCAAGCAGCTGCCTAATCTATTCTTCGAAACGAACTTGGCACTATTTTCTGCTCTAATAAAATTAAAAAGCGATAATGTTTGTTTGTGCCTGGTGAGATCTGTACGCTGATTGTTTATTTCCTTCTCTGGAAACTGAAATTTCTCTCGGTAGCATTACTTTCCAGCGTTACTATTCGAATACAACAAACGTTCCAAAATGCTGCTGCATATAGACGTTAATGATATAGGCCTGCATTTAGAGGATTACTCCTATTATCTTTTCTTGAATGGTGGTGTGACTTGTGCAGTTTTGACAGTCTCTTGGTATGGGTCTTTCGTCGAGGGATGGATTGTATAAGACTGTTAACTACTCAGCTATTGCAACAGCCTAGTCTGAAAGGAGCCTAACTGATATACAGTCTGGGCCAATAGACTTGCGGTTATTAAGTGGTTTTAGCTGCTTAACTGCCGGCCGGGGTGGCCGAGCGGTTCTAGGCGCTACAGTCTGGAACAGCGTGACCGCTACGGTCGGAGGTTCGAATCCTGCCTCGGGCATGGGTGTGTGTGATGTCCTTAGGTTAGTTAGGTTTAAGTAGTTCTAAGTTCTAGGAGACTGGTCACCTCAGAAGTTAACTACCGTAGTGCTAAGAGCCATTTGAACCATTTGAGTTGCTTAACTACTCTGAGGGTATCTATATAAACAATTTGGGAGACAATCTGAGCAGCCGTCTTCGGTTTCTTGCAGATGACGCTGTCGTTCATCGACTAATAAAGTCATCAGAAGATCAAAACAAACTGCAAAACGATTTAAAAGAAATATCGGAATGGTGCGAAAAGTGGCAGTTGACCCAAAATAACGAAAGGTGAGAGGTCATCCACATAAGTGCTAAAATGAACTCGTTAAACTTCGCATACACGATAAATCAGCCTAATCTAAAAGTCATAAATTCAAGTACATACAAAGGTATTACAATTACGAACAAGTTAAAGTTGAAGGAACACACAGAAAATGTTCTGGGGAAGGCTAACCAAAGACTACGTTTTATTGGCAGGACACTTAGAAAATGTAACAGACCTACTAAGGAGACAGCCTACACTACGCTTGTCCGTCCCGTTCTAGAATACTGCTGCGCGGTATGAGATCCTTACCAGATAGGACTGACGGCGTGCATCGAAAAAGTTCATAGCAGGGCAGCACGTTTTGTCTTATCGCGAAATATGGGAGAGAGTGTCACAGAAATGATACAGGATTTGGGCTGGAAATCGTTAAAAGAAAGGTGTTTTTCATTGCTACGGAATCTTCTCACGAAATTCCAATCAACAGCTTTCTCCTCCGAATGCGAAAATATTTTGTTGACACCGACCTACACAGGGAGGAACGATCACCACGATAAATAAGGGAAATCAGAACTCGTACGGAAAGATATAGGCGTTCATTCTTCCCGCCCGCTATACGAGATTGGAATATTACAGAATTGTGAAGATGGTTCGATGAACCCTCTGCCAGGCACTTAAATCTGATTTGCACAGTATCCATGTAGATGTACTTCTAAGTACTTTTGTGCTAGTAGCTGTCCTTGATCCGAATTCTGAAATATTTACTTCGTCCTGTTCGGTGAAGGAATTTCAGAAGTTAAACTTCTCGTAACTCCAAAAGCTTCTCATTGAATCCTGCTGACTTGTTTGAGCTGGCGTAACACAGTACTCTATCACGAAAAGTTTGCGGGCGTGACAAAGCTGCAGTGAGGATTGTCTAGCAAGGCCGGTACGTGCGTTGTATTACTTCAGTACACGGGCCCGTTCCCAGTTTAGCATTCAGAGGGGAAATAGATAAACAGAGGAGCCACCAGCGACAGTAAACACAGAGGAGGAGCCGCAGCAAGCAAGGCACGAGCGCCGCGCACTGCGGCCTCTGCACACGTCTCATCCCGCGGCGGCGACGCAGCCTCCGAGACGGAGGAGACGCAGGTTATTTGCCGGTTGCCTGGCGCACAATCTCTTTACGGCTGCTTCCAGTGGCTGCACGGGCCATTACCGCCGCTGCACGACCGCGCCCGGGGACGATCGGCCCGCCTCGAGAAACTACATCGTCGACCCTGCCCTTCGCGGCCGATCCTCAACATTTGTCCTGCTTTCACTACGGCTCCGAGTCAGGAGTAAATTCTATGTACCGACTTGACAGAAAATCCTAGGAAGCTCTGGTCTTACGTTAAATCAGTAAGTGGCTCGAAACAGCATATCCAGACACTCCGGGATGATGATCATGGCATTGAAACAGGGGATGACACGCGTAAAGCTGAAATACTAAACACCTTTTTCCAAAGCTGTTTCACAGAGGAAGACCGCACTGCAGTTCCTTCTCTAAATCCTCGCACGATCGAAAAAATGGCTGACATCGAAATAGGTGTCCTAGGAATAGAAAAGCAACTGGAACCACTCAACAGAGGAAAGTCCACTGGACCTGACGGGATACCAATTCGACTCTAAACGCAGAGGACTCGAAAGAACTTACCCCCCTTCTAACAGCCGTGTACCGCAAGTCTCTAGAGGAACTGAAGGTTACAAACGATTGGAAAAGAGCGCAGGTAGTTCCAGTTTTCAAGAAGGGTCGTCGAGCAGATGCGCAAAACTATAGACCTATATCTCTGACGTCGATCTGTTGTAGAATTTTAGAACGTGTGTTTTGCTCGCCCATCGTGCCATTTCTGGAAACCCAGAATCTACTCTGTAGGAATCAACATGGATTCCGGAAACAGCGATCATGTGAGACCCAACTCGCTTTATTTGTTCATGAGACCCAGAAAATATTAGATACAGGCTCCCAGGTAGATGCCATTTTCCTTGTCTTCCGGAAGGCGTTCGATATAGTTGCGCACTGTCGCCTGATAAACAAAATAAGAGCCTACGGAATATCAGACCAGCTGTGTGGTTGGATTGAAGAGTTTTTAGCAAACAGAACACAGCATGTTGTTCTCAATGGAGAGACGTTAAAGTAACCTCTGGCGTGCCACAGGGGAGTGTTATGGGATCATTGCTTTTCACAATATATATAAATAACTTAGTAGATATTGTCGGAAGTTCCATGCGGCTTTTCGCGGATGATGCTGTAGTATACAGAGAAGTTGCAGCATTAGAAAATTGCAGCGAAATGCAGGAAGATCTGCGGCGGATAGGCACTTGGTGCAGGGAGTGGCAACTGACCCTTAACATAGACAAATGTAATGTATTGGGAATACATAGAATGTAAGTAGGCTGTTTTGGTTTTCTTATTGGTAACGCCACGTAGCACTCTGTATGAAAAATCACTGGCTGTGCTGTGTCCAGTCTGAGGCTAGTTTGCATTGTTGTCTGCTATTGTAGGGTTGGGCTGTTGGCTGTTAACAGCGCGTCGCGTTGGGCAGTTGGAGGTAAGCCGCCAGCAGCGGTGGATGTGGGCGGGAGAAATAGCGGAGTTTTGAAAGTTGTAAGACTGGATGTCATGAACTGCTATATATGTAATGACTTTTGAACACTATTAAGGTAAATATATTGTTTGTTCTCTATCAAAATCTTTCATTTGCTAACTATGCCTATCAGTAGTTAGTGCGTTCAGTAGTTTGAATCTTTTAGTTAGCTGGCAGTAGTGGCGCTCGCTGTATTGCAGTAGTTCGAGTAACGAAGATTTTTGGTGAGGTAAGTGATATGTGAAACGTATAGGTTAATTTAGTTAGGGCCATTCTCTTGTAGGGATTACTGAAATTCAGATTGCGTTGCGCTAAAAAAAAAATATTGTGTGTCTGTTTAAGCACAGTCATGTATAATTTTTCTAAGTCGACGTTTCAAAAATGAAGGGTCCTTTATTGTATGATTATATGACAGCGAAACAAACACTGCTAACAGTTACTTCTGTAAAATATCTGGGAGTATACGTACGGAACGATTTGAAGTGGAATGATCATATAAAATTATTTGTTGGCAACATGGGTACCAGTTTGAGATTCATTGGGAGAGTCCTTAGAAAATGTAGTCCATCAACAAAGGAGGTGGCTTACAAAACACTCGTTCGACCTATACTTGAGGAATCCTCATCAGTGTGGGATCCGTACCAGGTCGGGTTGACGGAGGAGATAGAGAAGATCCAAAGAAGAGCGGCGTGTTTTGTCACAGGTTTATTTGGTAAACGTGATAGCGTTACGGAGATGTTTAGCAAACTCAAGTGGCAGACTCGGCAGGAGAGGCGCTCTGCATCGCGGTGTAGCTTGCTGTCCAGGTTTCGAGGGGGTGCGTTTCTGGATGAGGTATCGAATATAATGTAAAATGACAGAGATTCGAGCGCGCACGGAGGCTTTCCGGCAGTCGTTCTTCCCGCGAACCATACGCGACTGGAACAGGAAAGAGAGGTAATGGCAGTGGCACGTAAAGTGCCCTCCGCCACACACCGTTGGGTGGCTTGCGGAGTATAAATGTAGATGTAGATGTAGAAGACACTGCAGTACATTCGAAAGTGTATGAAATTCAATTTTTATAGAATGACACTTCTGAACCAGTCCTTGCGCGTATTTACATCATCTGCCAACTCTTCATCTCTTCAGTGTGCTGCTCTAGTGGCCATTATCTTCTACAAGGTGCACAACTTTTGCCGTTTGTCGATAGGTGGCGACAACGGTGAGTAGAGGTCGATAGAAAAAGATCGCAGACGTCAGGCAGTTAGCTTGGACCTCGTTCAACATAAAATGGTTCAAATGGCTCTGAGCACTATGGGACTTAACATGTGAGGTCATCAGTCCCCTAGAACATAGAACAACTTAAACCTAATTAACCTAAGAACATCACACACATCCATGCTGGAGGCAGGATTCTAACCGGCTACCGTAGCGGTAGCGTGGGACATCCTGATCTCATTCAAACATTAGTCGATTTGTGTCTGCATCATACAGTTGTTCTTCGTTGAAAATGTCAGTTTACTAGCCTAAATCTTGTCATCTTCGGGAGGTATTACTGTTTTGTTCCAGTATGAAGAAAACAGCGACTGAGTATCATCGAATGCTGCCAAATATTAATCTGATCCAAAAATAAGAATTTAGATTCAGCGAAACTTTAAATGACTCACAAAAGACATATTAATAATTTTTATTACTTTCGACTAGTTTAGATTTTAATGCATGTTGATTATATCTTTTCAGAAGATATTTATCGTTCTGACGATGATTAAAAATCGTAAACATCCGAAAATAATAGAAATTAGTGGTTCTAAAATCTCTCTTCTCCAAAAGAGATTGGATGTTTCTGACGGTTGTATGCTATCTTGACATCTGCACGGCGGACGTATAGATCATATGTAGAGCTTTTGTTTATCGTCTAGTTCTGGCTTTGCTAAAATCTATGATCTAAAATCTATGATGAAGTTCGCTTTCGTAGCAGTTTTCTAACATGACTGTTAAACCAAAATGAGTCTTTCATCCCTCAAAACATTGTTCAGCTGGGACTTTTATAATGCTTTTCCATTTTATCTATTTGTGCTCCACATTTTCGTCCTTAGAAATGAATATATTATGGTGACCACTCAGATATTTAGCATTTTGTAAGCTGGAGCTCTTGCCATGTAAAAATTTTATCCTACCTTTTTTAGCACTCGTTGTCGTTCAATTAGTAACCGATAAGTACAGGTCTGTTCGTTGCTACAGTTAGAAATTGTAAGAAATTAGCCTCACTAGTTGGTTTTCTGCCCACTCCAAGTAACTTTCGGACAAGACGTTCAGAATAACAACCGAATCCCTGTCTCCCACGTCATTATTGATCACATAACTCCACCATTCTACAGCTGTTCTCCATGCGACCCTTCCGCCAGGCTGTGCTTTAAATAGAAATGCGACTCACTGCAGTCAACAAGATTAGCTATCCTTTCTAGATGATTCAGCTTTGTGTGACGAATAATGGATATAATCTGTGTCTTACATCTGGTAACTGTGAAATCGCCAGTTCTTAGCAAGTAGGCATGGCATACGTGATAAATGGAAGATTTCCATTCAACGATTAGAACTGTCATTTCGGGCTACAGATGGCGCCTACATTTCACATTGTTGCTCGTGGTATCCAAAGACTGCGACTACAGAAGACATCTAGCTCTTGTGTAAAAAATATGAACACACAGAATTTCATCTGTCGACTGTCCGTAAAAGGCCCTTCATGAACTCTACTTCGCATACGTAGGAAAAAAGATATATCATTCTAGGTGATATTTATGTACTTACGTCGTACGTTCGATCCACGTCTGATCGGGTTCCATAATTAGGTTCTTAGAAATTTCACTATAAAACATTGGTAAAATCATAGTCCCGCAGAAAAAAAAATAATGGTCTTTAGATTTCGGACATTAGTTATGATGAAGTAGGTACACATACTGCAGTGGCCGTCGCTAAGCGACAATTCGCCAGAGTGAACTACCTCTGACAAAGCCCGCAAATATATCATAGACATGCACAGCTTCCCGATAACCCGAATTCGACAGTAATGGGTGTTCGCTGTCCCATTAGGGTGAAATGTCGCTAGATCGTGTGACACCGTAGACCCCATAACAGGTACTTCCTGGCTCGCGGCTTACCACTAACGAATGCCTTCAGCAGCCACTGGTGGCTTCTCTGAGAGACAGTGATTCCCTGCAACTGCTCCTATTAAAGAAGCGCATTTAAGATAGTTGTTCCGTCGACGACGATTTTGTGAGAGACGGAACACAAGCTCGGACTGAACAACAACGCGTAGGAGAGCATGGCATGCCCTTTTGAAGGAAACCATTCCGGAATACACCTTAAACAATTGATATTTACAAAAGATAAGCTAAATGTGGGTGACTAGACGGTGATTTGACAAGTGTCTCTACCAAATGCGTGTGCAGCGCTTGGGCATTACGCAGTCCCGATTGCCCATTTGTCGTGTAGTCCGTCACAGCGCTATTTGACTGCAGTGTTATAGAATAACAATAAATTTAGCAGCAAACGTATTTTGCCAACGACCATCCTTGTCAGCTAACCGGACAAAACAGTAGGGACCACCTTAGCGTAACACGGCGTAATAACAGTGATAGTAAAAAGATACTGATCCCCAGATACCGGTGGCAAGCGTCACGCCGTGCCAAATGGTTTCAAATCCGACAGTACTTGTGGTTTCAGTGAATACAGGTCCATCACAACCAGCCTTTGAGCGGGCATTTAAAGGGAACTGGTGTCCATTTCGATTTGAGTTCTTCGTAAAAGGCCGTTGCCGACACCGGAGCATAAAGCTGCTGATCTTCAAAGGGGCAAACAAAACAGAAATTGCATAGTAGGTGACTGGAGGTATGTAATGTGATCACAGTCATGCGTCTTTTCGATGATGAAATGATGCTTTTAGTCTACAGTGTGTGCAGTGTGTAGTTCCAGCCGGGTTGTGTGATACTTTGAGGGTGGGTTACGAACTGATTCTTGTTGACTTGATTAATACACACATCAAAAAAGGTTTTGCATCACCCCGGTTCCCAGAACTCCAGAAGACAGACGTTGACTGTGGATATTGTGTCACAGACACAGTCCCTTTGACTGTTCTGAGATGTCACTAATCCCGCCCAATGATGTAAACAACCATGCATGAGCAGTGCCAATTAGACGGAGCAGATCCGACAGCCGATCAGTTCCAGTCATTCCACCAGGACGAACGTACACGCTCTTGTTGTTTGAAGTTCAACCATGCCTAGACGGTCAATACCACGGTTCCATCGTGCTCGCATTGTTACTTTGTGGTAGGAAGGGCTCTCAGAAAGTGAAGTGTCCAGGCGTCTCGGAGTGAACCAAAGCGATGTTGCTCGGATATCGAGGAGATACAGAGAGACAAGAAGTGTCAATGACATGCCCCGCTCGGGCCACCCAAGGGCTAAGTGGATGACCGCTACCTATGGATTATGGCCCGGAGGAACCCTGACAGCAACACCACCACTTGAATAATGCTTTTCGTGCAGCCACAGGACTCAAACTGTGCGCAATAGGCTGCATCAAGAGCAACTTCATGCCCGACGTCCATGGTGAGGTTCATCTTTACAACAACGACACCATGCAGCTCGGTACAGATTGGCCCAACAACATGCCGAATGCACCGCTCAGAATTGGAATCACGTTCTCTTCACCGATGAGTGTCGCATGTGCCTCAACCAGACACTCGTCGGAGACGTGTTTGGAGGCAACCCGGTCAGCCTGAACGCTTTAGACACACTGTCCAGCGAGTGCAGGGGAGGTTTCCTACTGTTTTGGGATGGCATTATGTTGGGCCGACGTACGCCGCTAGTGGTCATGGAAGGCGCCGTAATGGCTGTACGATACGTTAATGCTATGCTCCGGCCGATAGTGCAACCATATCGGCAGCATATTGGCGAGGCATTCATCTTCATGGACGACAATTCGCGTCTCCATCGAGCACACCTTGTGAATGACATCCTTCAAGGAAACGACATTGCTCGACTAGAGTGACCAGTATTTTCTCCAGACATGAACCCTTTCGAACATAGCTTGGATGGATTGAAAAGGGCTGTTTATAGACGACGTGACGTATCAACCACTCTGAGGGATCTACGCCGAATCACCGTTGAGGGGTGGGACAATCTGGACCAAGAGTGCATTGATGAACATGTGGATAGTATGCCACGACGAATACAGGCACGCATCAATGCAAGCGGACGTGCTACTGTGTATTAGACGTATCGGTGTGTACAACAGTCTGGATCACCCCTTCTGAAGGTCTCGTTGTATGGTGGTAGAACATACAATGTGAGGTTTTCATCTGCAATAAAAAGGGCGGAAATGATGTCTATGTTGAGCTCTAATTTTTTTGTACAGGTTCCGGAAATCTCGAAACCTAGGTGATGCAAAACTTTTTTTGATGTGTGTAAGTTCATTTCATCATTCTCGGTGACTAACTGTTGCTCTTTCTTCTACACCTTCACCGACTTCACAATCTACACGCGTATGTTTCAGCTGGATTTGGTAGGTACGAAGAAACTGTCGCCATATTACGCCGTTACCAAGCCTAGAGGCGAAGTCTCCTCAAGGTGCCTAATGTTTTGTGCCTTGCTTTTATATTGTTTTTATACTTACCAGCTCTCACCAAATACTATTAACGCCGCCTTCACATCGCGAAGGTAACATTTTATGGAATGCGTTCTTTACCGTGATTTGCGACCTCAGTGCTCTCCAGTCGCAGTTGTCAGCTGCATGTGACGTAGATTGCGGTCTTGCCGTTCCCTAGGCCATTCACGAAAACGAATAAACTCTGCTTTTGATGAAGAACGCTATTGTTTATAATAAATAACATCGAATATATCATTTCACGTCCACCTTCATGTAACGTAGACGAGAATTTCGGGAGTCAACGTATCGAAAGTGTAAAGATGGGTCTTTTGGCTTTCCTCTTAGGCTTCTGTTGATGACACGTCTTTTGTTCTCTCGCTTATAGCTTACTATACAATCTTGTATAAAAATAATATATTATAGCGCTATAACGCGAAATTATCTCGGTAATAAGTATAGCCACATTGTGGTGTTAGATTCTACACTCGGATATACAGATACACTTTGTAAACTAAAGTATCCGGACACCCCCCCCCCCCAAAAAAAAAAAAAACAACCTACGTTTTACATATTAGGTGCATTGTGCTGCCACCTACTGCCAGGTACTCCTTATCAGCGATCTCAGTAATCATTAGACATCGTGAAAGAGCAGAATAGGGCACACCGCGGAACTCACGGACTTGGAACGTGTTGGATGATTGCGTTTCACTTGTGTCATACGTTTGTACTCAAGATTTTCACACTCCTAAACATCACTACGTCCAGTGTTTCCGATGTGATAATGAAACGGAAACGTGAAGGGACACGTACAGCACAAAAGCGTAAAGGCCGATCTCGTCTGTTGACTGACAGAGACCGCCGGCAGTTGAAGAGGGTCGTAATGTGTAATAGGCAGACATCTATCCAGACCATCACACAGGAATTCAAAACTCCATCATGAACCACTGTAAATACTATTACAGTTAGGCGGGAGGTGAGAAACTTTGGATTTCATGCTCGAGCGGCTGCTCATAAGACACATATCACGCCGGTAAGTTCCAAACGACGCCTCGCTTGGTGTAAGGTGCGTAGACATTTCGCGATTTAACAGTGGAAAAGCGTTGTGTGGAGTGACGAGTCACGGTACACACTGTGGCGATCTGATGGCAGGGCGTGGGTATGGCGAACGCCTGGTGAACGTCATCTGCCAGCGTGTGTAGTGCCAACAGTGAAATTGGGAGGCGGTGGTGTTATTGTGAGGTCGTGCTTTTCGTGGAGGGGGCTTGCATTTGTTGTTGTTTTGCGTGGCACTGTCACAGCACAGGCCTACATTGATGTTTTAAGCACCTGATTGCTGACCATTGTTGAAGAGCAATTCTGGGATGGCGATTGCATCTTTTAACATGATCGAACACTTGTTCACAATGCACGGCCTGTGGCGGAGTGGTTACACGTCAATAACATCCCTGGAGTGGCCTACCCTGCACAGAGTCCTGACCTGAATCCTTTAGAACACCTTTCGGATCTTTCTGAACGTCGACTTCGTACCAGACCTCCCCGACCGTCATCGATTTTCTCCTCAGTGCAGCACTCCGTGAAGAATGGGGTGCCATTCCCCAAGAAACCCTCCGGCACCTGATTGACCGTATGCCTGCGAGAGTGGAACCTGTCATCAAGGCTAAGGGTGGACCAACACCATACTGAATTCCAGCATTACGGATGGAGGGCGCTGCGAACTTGTAAGTCATTTTCAGCCAGGTGTCCGGATACTTTTAATCACATAGTGCCGCAAGTATGCGATTCTGAGGCTTCGTCGATTTCGGTTAGAAGTCACATACTTACTGAGTTTCTCCCAGAGGAATGATACATCTGGTGAAAGTGTGTCAGCCGTTTGACTGGGACGTACTGTTTATTACTGCTTGAGTATTTGCAACTGAATCTTACAAAATATAACTCCAAAATCCTGAGACTGTGTTAGTGACAGTTATTGTGGGGTATCTCACTAGGCGCTGTCCCTGTTACTAAATCGCTTATGTTTTGTCGCACTGGAATAAATGCTTAGTATTTGGAAGGGAATTGGAGGGGAAATGATGGCGTACATGTCCCGATTGCCAAACTGTATACTAATACGCTCCATCGTCGTGAGGGATGAGGATTTGTGGTATTCGGCCGGGAGGCCATGTTGTCTTCTTCACCGAAATTGTTGCTATTTGGGAGCATACTGTATTACAAAATACGGGGCCATTCAGAACAACTCAGCACTGCAGGAGCACTCTTTACACACTTGACACACTGATGAAAAAAATAAAAAACAGAAGGGTTGACGAGTATTCATAACAGCTAATGATGGGTCTTGTAGAAATTTATGTTTCTCTCCAGGAGAAGAAAAGTAGATTAGTGTTTGAAATAATAATATAATTGTTGCCCTATCCCTAAACTTCGTGACCTCTGTAAAATCAAACAAATTAACGTCATAAGTCGATATGCAAAAAAATATATAGAAACCAAGCAACTTAAGGCCATCAGTAGACTACTACTAATAGACTACAACTAACTAGCCCAACTCATTGCATCTTTTCGCTGTTTTTCATACGTGGAAGCTTTGTCCGCTTCATAGTTTCACAAGCAAAGGGTGATCAGTTTTCTGTGATCCTAAAACTTCTGTCAAATACAACGACCTTGCCGCAATGGAACCGCCGGTTCCCGTCAGATCACCGAAATTAGTCGTCGTCGCGCTTGGCTATCGCCTGAATGGGCTACCGTCCGGGTATGGTGAGCGATGATTGCACGCGGGGTGCACCAGCCCTTTTGAGGTCAACTGCGGAGCTACTTGACCGGTGACGTAGACTGACAACGGCCGGGAGAGCGGTGTTCTCCCCACGTGCCCCTCCATATCTGCATCCAGCGATATGACAGAGCGGTCGGCACCGTTGGGCGTTCCATGTTCGGACGAGGTTTAAGTTCTTAAAACTTTTACCACTCCCTCGTTTCTGATTGCTCTCCTCTCCAACATGAATACCTTACCAGCTTATATAATTTCTTCCCCTCCTCTAAAATACTGGACACCAACATGTGTTCCATAACTCCTACTAGTATTTGGCTATAAAATCAAGCTCTGTGGATAAAATTACTTATTGCGGGCGTTATGTTAATGATACATTGCTCCTGGTAGATTGTTACATGAATGGTATTTACAACACACTTGATACATTCCATAAACAGGATAGAAACATAAAATTCACTGTGGTGTATGAAAATAATGGTAGCATCAATTTCTAGACCTTAACATCATTAAAGAAAATAATTCATACGCCTTCAAAAGTTTACAGAAAGACAACAGCAACAGATACCATCATACACAGCTCAGCTTTCCACCCCACAACACACAGGCTTGCTATAAGTAGAGCATTAATTAACAGAACCAGGAGTATACCAATGAATAAATATGCAAAGCTTGATGAACTCATTAGAATCAAAGAAGCAGCTACAGCAAATGGCTGGGATGACACACTATTTGACAGCTTCTCACAAAAAAGAAAAAAACCATCTTACACTCAGAGAATGAAAAAGAAACACTGCTTGCATTCCTTTCACAGACAAACTCTCCTTCAAAATAGCATGCATTTTCAGGACACACAACGTCAGTGTTGCTTTCACGACACGTAACAGATTTCTACGCATACTGAGGCACAGTATTATCATACACACAGATAAACACTCACAATCCGTGGTCTATAAAATAGTATTTAATACTTATGAAGTCCACTACGTAGGTTAAACAGAGCGAGACTTCGAAAGGAGATACAAAGAACATACAAATTCCTACCAGGCTTACAACTATAATATATTTGCAATATCCGCCCACATAAGAAAAACAGCTCGCCATTTCCATGATACAGAGAATAATCTTCATATATTACGTGATGTGGACAAGGGGCAAAAAATGGACTTAAATGAAGCACAGGAAATATTCATTCATGGTACAGTACGTGGAGACTTACTAACTGATAAACTTGAAAGTAATAATATTAACTTCTTTAAAAACTTATTCAATGTTGAATGCCCATTTCACTAAAAAAAAAGTCTTTACTAACTACTCACCTAACATGTGTCACGACACAAATACATCTAGATATACGTGCATACTACTGTTTTAACGATTGAAACTAGTTTACCTTTCCTTTTAAGTCTCTTTGGATTGGTTAAATACATGATTGTGAAAGTATTAAGCTGTCGTGTACTTGTTACTGTGCTCTGTGTGTCAGACAACAAAATTACCAACAAAAAAGTAAATAAATGCACTAACAAAATGAGCTAATCACTGAATATGCAAATTCTAATATATTTATCTTCCTGAACAGGCGTAGTTATCGACACGTAACCTCACTTTCACACACAGCAAAGGAAACTAACCTCACTTCATTTTAATTAAAATACAAAATTAACTGTAGACGCACCTGAAGAAGGACGCACGATGTTGTAATGCGTCCTGCTAATATAGTATTAGCAACAAGCGACTGTTGCAGTATATATTATTTCATAGAAATCTTACAATAGAGTTGCAGCCCTCAAACAACAATCATATAACACGGGTAAATTTAAGTTTGTGATTTTTCCCCCTCCTACTTATACACGCCTGAAAACGGAAAAAAGAACACATTGACACCGGTGTGTTAGACCCACCATACTTGCTCCGGACACTGCGAGAGGGCAGTACAAGCAATGATCACACGCACGGCACAGAGGACACACCAGGAACCGCGGTGTTGGCCGTCGAATGGCGCTAGCTGCGCAGCATTTGTGCACCGCAGCCGTCAGTGTCAGCCAGTTTGCCGTGGCATACGGAGCTCCATCGCAGTCTTTAACACTGGTAGCATGCCGCGACAGCGTGGACGTGAACTGTATGTGCAGTTGACGGACTTTGAGCGAGGGCGTATAGTGGGCATGCGGGAGGCCGGGTGGACGTACCGCCGAATTGCTCAACACGTGGGGCGTGAGGTTTCCACAGTACATCGATGTTGTCGCCAATGGTCGGCGGAAGGTGCACGTGCCCGTCGACCTGGGACCGGACCGCAGCGACGCACGGTTGCACGCCAAGACCGTAGGATCCTACGCAGTGCCGTAGGGGACCGCACCGCCACTTCCCAGCAAATTAGGGACACTGTTGCTCCTGGGGTATCGGCGAAGACCATTCGCAACCGTCTCCATGAAGCTGGGCTACGGTCCCGCACACCGTTAAGCCGTCTTCCGCTCACGCCCCAACATCGTGCAGCCCGCCTCCAGTGGTGTCGCGACAGGCGTGAATGGAGGGACAAATGGAGACGTGTCGTCTTCAGCGATGAGAGTCGCTTCTGCCTTGGTGCCAATGATGGTCGTATGCGTGTTTGGCGCCGTGCAGGTGAGCGCCACAATCAGGACTGCATACGACCGAGGCACACAGGGCCAACACCCGGCATCATGGTGTGGGGAGCGATCTCCTACACTGGCCGTACACCTCTGGTGATCGTCGAGGGGACACTGAATAGTGCACGGTACATCCAAACCGTCATCGAACCCATCGTTCTACCATTCCTAGACCGGCAAGGGAACTTGCTGTTCCAACAGGACAATGCACGTCCGCATGTATCCCGAGCCACCCAACGTGCTCTAGAAGGTGTAAGTCAACTACCCTGGCCAGCAAGATCTCCGGATCTGTCCCCCATTGAGCATGTTTGGGACTGGATGAAGCGTCGTCTCACGCGGTCTGCACGTCCAGCACGAACGCTGGTCCAACTGAGGCGCCAGGTGGAAATGGCATGGCAAGCCGTTCCACAGGACTACATCCAGCATCTCTACGATCGTCTCCATGGGAGAATAGCAGCCTGCATTGCTGCGACAGGTGGATATACACTGTACTAGTGCCGACATTGTGCATGCTCTGTTGCCTGAGTCTATGTGCCTGTGGTTCTGTGAGTGTGATCATGTGACGTATCTGACCCCAGGAATGTGTCAATAAAGTTTCCCCTTCCTGGGACAATGAATTCACGGTGTTCTTATTTCAATTTCCAGGAGTGTAATTTTGTCATTACTTCACGGAGATCGATCGAGATGGCGCCGTGGTAAGCAGACTAGACCCACATTCGGGAGGATGACGGATGAAACGCGCTCCCGGCCATCTTCATTTAGGTTTTTCGTGGTTTCCATAAATCGCTCGGGCAAATACTGGGAGGGTTCTTTCGAAAGGGCACGGCCGACTTCCTTCCCCGTCCTTCCTCCATCCGATGGAAGCGATGACTTTGTTGCTTGGTCCCCTCCCCCAAATCAACCAACCAACCAACCAACTTCTTGTTGAATATACATGTTTCACTGGACTCGGTGCGAAATAGTTTTGGGTAATTATTCTATGAGGAAAGGGAGTCAGACCTTCAAAGAGAAAAGAATGAAGAGAATACAGCCTTAATACGATTCAGTTATTGAAAAGTTAGGATATAATAACACTTCCCATAAACAACATCTCATGTTCTTATCTCTTATTTATTTCAAGTTTCTGCTACCAGTCACTTGAAACAAATAATTATCCCATACAGTCACAGTTCTCAAACATAGCCATTATGGCAGAAAATAATTCTTATCTCTTGTTTTAGAATACTGCATTGTTTGCATCGCCTCCTTGTCATCTTTACTGGAAGATTCTTTTTCACTACTTGCAGTCGCACGTCGTCTGGTACACGACCAAATTTTTGTGGTGAGAACTTGCCATGCCCTCGTCCAACTGACAGCTGCCTCACCAGTGAAATACAAGAAGACACTTGTTCTCGTTGTGCTCTGCTGTTACATTTCTACGTGATGGGTGCTGCTCCTTGGCTTGACATCTGAGACAATAGCGACAGCACGCCTACAAGATGTGCTTGTTTCAGCACAAGTTCTCGCCAGGAGAAAGTAAAGTAGTTCATATAAACACACACAACTTAGAAACATAATGAGATCGTTTCAGAAACAAAGGAATAGCAGGAAAATCAATGTCTGTACTCAAGATGATTACAAGTCATCTCACCACTGAAGGAGCCGAAATTAATACTTACAAATTCATATATGAATAAAATAGCCTAGTGTTGGTACGAAACGATTTGATACACCTTACCTGTAACAAAAACATCGAAGTAAATTAGCAGGAACCGCATGTACATGAGGTGGTCTATAAACCACCGTTGCATAAACGAAAACCACCGTTGCATAAACGAAAACCACCGCTTTCGGCGTTATGCCATAGACATGTTGATTTTCTATGTTTCGTAAGTCTTACAAAGGATGCCGGTACATAGAAATGGAACACCTGTCCCTCATGTAATTAGGAAACAAATATTTTGTTGGGACATATGTAAAACTGGTTACACACTAATATTTTAAATCTGCTCTTATAATTTTTAAATGATTCGGCTGAAGAAAAGATGAAAACACTACTACAGACAGACCTGCTCTCTTTCGCAAATAGAGCGAGACGCCATGAAGTAATAATAACGACTAAATGGTGTGGGGCGGCGAGTGAGTTACTTCACTGGTTTAAAGTTTTGATGCCGTCTTTAATCACGTGAGCCTGGCAACTAATTTGGTGGTCAGCCAGAAAGCGAAGGGAACCATACTGTCCTTAGTTTCCAGTCTGCACGGCCACATTCAGGTCCAGCCCACCGAAAGAAAAGTGTATATTTCCCATTTCTTTGCGGGATCAGGATTATCACTTCAGTAAAAGTTAAAAAGTTCCAATCAAGATTTAATTTAATTAAAGTTTCTCACAAACAACACTTAAAATTGCGTTATGTTCCATTGGAAAGAAGTCTTTCTACTCTAACAGCACCTTTAGGAGTTCAGAGGCGACCTCTATGGTAACTTCCTACCAGATTGGTTTCGCCCTGACTATCATCACTCAATTGAAAGTTCGCAATAAATGTTCAAAAATTAATGCTCGCCATAAAAGTGGAAATAAATTCACCACTTGCCACGCGGAATTGAATTTCTCACGGACGGCACACTAACAGTTATTTTTTCCGAATTCTAAACGATCCAGGACGGTGTACAGTCCTTGCGAGTTCACTATCCGTTTTCACTGCCAAATACGCGCTTGTCACAGCTCGGCAGGAGCACTCTTTACACACTTGACACACTGATGAAAAAAATAAAAAACAGAAGGGTTGACGAGTATTCATAACAGCTAATGATGGGTCTTGTAGAAATTTATGTTTCTCTCCAGGAGAAGAAAAGTAGATTAGTGTTTGAAATAATAATATAATTGTTGCCCTATCCCTAAACTTCGTGACCTCTGTAAAATCAAACAAATTAACGTCATAAGTCGATATGCAAAAAAATATATAGAAACCAAGCAACTTAAGGCCATCAGTAGACTACTACTAATAGACTACAACTAACTAGCCCAACTCATTGCATCTTTTCGCTGTTTTTCATACGTGGAAGCTTTGTCCGCTTCATAGTTTCACAAGCAAAGGGTGATCAGTTTTCTGTGATCCTAAAACTTCTGTCAAATACAACGACCTTGCCGCAATGGAACCGCCGGTTCCCGTCAGATCACCGAAATTAGTCGTCGTCGCGCTTGGCTATCGCCTGAATGGGCTACCGTCCGGGTATGGTGAGCGATGATGGCACGCGGGGTGCACCAGCCCTTTTGAGGTCAACTGCGGAGCTACTTGACCGGTGACGTAGACTGACAACGGCCGGGAGAGCGGTGTTCTCCCCACGTGCCCCTCCATATCTGCATCCAGCGATATGACAGAGCGGTCGGTACCGCTGGACGTTCCATGTTCGGACGAGGTTTAAGTTCTTCAAACTTTTACCACTCCCTCGTTTCTGATTGCTCTCCTCTCCAACATGAATACTTTACCAGCTTATATAATTTCTTCCCCTCCTCTAAAATACTGGACACAACATGTGTTCCATAACTCCTACGAGTATTTGGCTATAAAATCAAGCTCTGTGGATAAAATTACTTATTGCGGGCGTTATGTTAATGATACATTGCTCCTGGTAGATTGTTACATGAATGGTATTTACAACACACTTGATACATTCCATAAACAGGATAGAAACATAAAATTCACTGTGGTGTATGAAAATAATGGTAGCATCAATTTCTAGACCTTAACATCATTAAAGAAAATAATTCATACGCCTTCAAAAGTTTACAGAAAGACAACAGCAACAGATACCATCATACACAGCTCAGCTTTCCACCCCACAACACACAGGCTTGCTATAAGTAGAGCATTAATTAACAGAACCAGGAGTATACCAATGAATAAATATGCAAAGCTTGATGAACTCATTAGAATCAAAGAAGCAGCTACAGCAAATGGCTGGGATGACACACTATTTGACAGCTTCTCACAAAAAAGAAAAAAACCATCTTACACTCAGAGAATGAAAAAGAAACACTGCTTGCATTCCTTTCACAGACAAACTCTCCTTCAAAATAGCATGCATTTTCAGGACACACAACGTCAGTGTTGCTTTCACGACACGTAACAGATTTCTACGCATACTGAGGCACAGTATTATCATACACACAGATAAACACTCACAATCCGTGGTCTATAAAATAGTATTTAATACTTATGAAGTCCACTACGTAGGTTAAACAGAGCGAGACTTCGAAAGGAGATACAAAGAACATACAAATTCCTACCAGGCTTACAACTATAATATATTTGCAATATCCGCCCGCATAAGAAAAACAGCTCGCCATTTCCATGATACAGAGAATAATCTTCATATATTACGTGATGTGGACAAGGGGCAAAAAATGGACTTAAATGAAGCACAGGAAATATTCATTCATGGTACAGTACGTGGAGACTTACTAACTGATAAACTTGAAAGTAATAATATTAACTTCTTTAAAAACTTATTCAATGTTGAATGCCCATTTCACTAAAAAAAAAGTCTTTACTAACTACTCACCTAACATGTGTCACGACACAAATACATCTAGATATACGTGCATACTACTGTTTTAACGATTGAAACTAGTTTACCTTTCCTTTTAAGTCTCTTTGGATTGGTTAAATACATGATTGTGAAAGTATTAAGCTGTCGTGTACTTGTTACTGTGCTCTGTGTGTCAGACAACAAAATTACCAACAAAAAAGTAAATAAATGCACTAACAAAATGAGCTAATCACTGAATATGCAAATTCTAATATATTTATCTTCCTGAACAGGCGTAGTTATCGACACGTAACCTCACTTTCACACACAGCAAAGGAAACTAACCTCACTTCATTTTAATTAAAATACAAAATTAACTGTAGACGCACCTGAAGAAGGACGCACGATGTTGTAATGCGTCCTGCTAATATAGTATTAGCAACAAGCGACTGTTGCAGTATATATTATTTCATAGAAATCTTACAATAGAGTTGCAGCCCTCAAACAACAATCATATAACACGGGTAAATTTAAGTTTGTGATTTTTCCCCCTCCTACTTATACACGCCTGAAAACGGAAAAAAGAACACATTGACACCGGTGTGTTAGACCCACCATACTTGCTCCGGACACTGCGAGAGGGCAGTACAAGCAATGATCACACGCACGGCACAGAGGACACACCAGGAACCGCGGTGTTGGCCGTCGAATGGCGCTAGCTGCGCAGCATTTGTGCACCGCAGCCGTCAGTGTCAGCCAGTTTGCCGTGGCATACGGAGCTCCATCGCAGTCTTTAACACTGGTAGCATGCCGCGACAGCGTGGACGTGAACTGTATGTGCAGTTGACGGACTTTGAGCGAGGGCGTATAGTGGGCATGCGGGAGGCCGGGTGGACGTACCGCCGAATTGCTCAACACGTGGGGCGTGAGGTTTCCACAGTACATCGATGTTGTCGCCAGTGGTCGGCGGAAGGTGCACGTGCCCGTCGACCTGGGACCGGACCGCAGCGACGCACGGTTGCACGCCAAGACCGTAGGATCCTACGCAGTGCCGTAGGGCACCGCACCGCCACTTCCCAGCAAATTAGGGACACTGTTGCTCCTGGGGTATCGGCGAAGACCATTCGCAACCGTCTCCATGAAGCTGGGCTACGGTCCCGCACACCGTTAAGCCGTCTTCCGCTCACGCCCCAACATCGTGCAGCCCGCCTCCAGTGGTGTCGCGACAGGCGTGAATGGAGGGACAAATGGAGACGTGTCGTCTTCAGCGATGAGAGTCGCTTCTGCCTTGGTGCCAATGATGGTCGTATGCGTGTTTGGCGCCGTGCAGGTGAGCGCCACAATCAGGTCTGCATACGACCGAGGCACACAGGGCCAACACCCGGCATCATGGTGTGGGAAGCGATCTCCTACACTGGCCGTACACCTCTGGTGATCGTCGAGGGGACACTGAATAGTGCACGGTACATCCAAACCGTCATCGAACCCATCGTTCTACCATTCCTAGACCGGCAAGGGAACTTGCTGTTCCAACAGGACAATGCACGTCCGCATGTATCCCGTGCCACCCAACGTGCTCTAGAAGGTGTAAGTCAACTACCCTGGCCAGCAAGATCTCCGGATCTGTCCCCCATTGAGCATGTTTGGGACTGGATGAAGCGTCGTCTCACGCGGTCTGCACGTCCAGCACGAACGCTGGTCCAACTGAGGCGCCAGGTGGAAATGGCATGGCAAGCCGTTCCACAGGACTACATCCAGCATCTCTACGATCGTCTCCATGGGAGAATAGCAGCCTGCATTGCTGCGACAGGTGGATATACACTGTACTAGTGCCGACATTGTGCATGCTCTGTTGCCTGAGTCTATGTGCCTGTGGTTCTGTGAGTGTGATCATGTGACGTATCTGACCCCAGGAATGTGTCAATAAAGTTTCCCCTTCCTGGGACAATGAATTCACGGTGTTCTTATTTCAATTTCCAGGAGTGTAATTTTGTCATTACTTCACGGAGATCGATCGAGATGGCGCCGTGGTAAGCAGACTAGACCCACATTCGGGAGGATGACGGATGAAACGCGCTCCCGGCCATCTTCATTTAGGTTTTTCGTGGTTTCCATAAATCGCTCGGGCAAATACTGGGAGGGTTCTTTCGAAAGGGCACGGCCGACTTCCTTCCCCGTCCTTCCTCCATCCGATGGAAGCGATGACTTTGTTGCTTGGTCCCCTCCCCCAAATCAACCAACCAACCAACCAACTTCTTGTTGAATATACATGTTTCACTGGACTCGGTGCGAAATAGTTTTGGGTAATTATTCTATGAGGAAAGGGAGTCAGACCTTCAAAGAGAAAAGAATGAAGAGAATACAGCCTTAATACGATTCAGTTATTGAAAAGTTAGGATATAATAACACTTCCCATAAACAACATCTCATGTTCTTATCTCTTATTTATTTCAAGTTTCTGCTACCAGTCACTTGAAACAAATAATTATCCCATACAGTCACAGTTCACAAACATAGCCATTATGGCAGAAAATAATTCTTATCTCTTGTTTTAGAATACTGCATTGTTTGCATCGCCTCCTTGTCATCTTTACTGGAAGATTCTTTTTCACTACTTGCAGTCGCACGTCGTCTGGTACACGACCAAATTTTTGTGGTGAGAACTTGCCATGCCCTCGTCCAACTGACAGCTGCCTCACCAGTGAAATACAAGAAGACACTTGGTCTCGTTGTGCTCTGCTGTTACATTTCTACGTGATGGGTGCTGCTCCTTGGCTTGACATCTGAGACAATAGCGACAGCACGCCTACAAGATGTGCTTGTTTCAGCACAAGTTCTCGCCAGGAGAAAGTAAAGTAGTTCATATAAACACACACAACTTAGAAACATAATGAGATCGTTTCAGAAACAAAGGAATAGCAGGAAAATCAATGTCTGTACTCAAGATGATTACAAGTCATCTCACCACTGAAGGAGCCGAAATTAATACTTACAAATTCATATATGAATAAAATAGCCTAGTGTTGGTACGGAACAATTTGATACACCTTACCTGTAACAAAAACATCGAAGTAAATTAGCAGGAACCGCATGTACATGAGGTGGTCTATAAACCACCGTTGCATAAACGAAAACCACCGTTGCATAAACGAAAACCACCGCTTTCGGCGTTATGCCATAGACATGTTTATTTTCTATGTTTCGTAAGTCTTACAAAGGATGCCGGTACATAGAAATGGAACACCTGTCCCTCATGTAATTAGGAAACAAATATTTTGTTGGGACATATGTAAAACTGGTTACACACTAATATTTTAAATCTGCTCTTATAATTTTTAAATGATTCGGCTGAAGAAAAGATGAAAACACTACTACAGACAGACCTGCTCTCTTTCGCAAATAGAGCGAGACGCCATGAAGTAATAATAACGACTAAATGGTGTGGGGCGGCGAGTGAGTTACTTCACTGGTTTAAAGTTTTGATGCCGTCTTTAATCACGTGAGCCTGGCAACTAATTTGGTGGTCAGCCAGAAAGCGAAGGGAACCATACTGTCCTTAGTTTCCAGTCTGCACGGCCACATTCAGGTCCAGCCCACCGAAAGAAAAGTGTATATTTCCCATTTCTTTGCGGGATCAGGATTATCACTTCAGTAAAAGTTAAAAAGTTCCAATCAAGATTTAATTTAATTAAAGTTTCTCACAAACAACACTTAAAATTGCGTTATGTTCCATTGGAAAGAAGTCTTTCTACTCTAACAGCACCTTTAGGAGTTCAGAGGCGACCTCTATGGTAACTTCCTACCAGATTGGTTTCGCCCTGACTATCATCACTCAATTGAAAGTTCGCAATAAATGTTCAAAAATTAATGCTCGCCATAAAAGTGGAAATAAATTCACCACTTGCCACGCGGAATTGAATTTCTCACGGACGGCACACTAACAGTTATTTTTTCCGAATTCTAAACGATCCAGGACGGTGTACAGTCCTTCCGAGTTCACTATCCGTTTTCACTGCCAAATACGCGCTTGTCACTGCTCGGCTCTGACGTCATCCGAGGCAGAGTGCGACCAGCCGTTTAACTGGCGTGGACCTCACAGTGTCTGAGAGCAAAGTGAACCTTCCTACTGCTTCAGGGGCTGTATTTATAAGGTGCCGATGAGGACTGCCTAGAAAACATCTGCTGTCTCTGTCTATTTGCATACGGCGGCAGTCTACAAACGACCACTATCTCGGGCACATAATCTTTAATAATATAGTTACCAATTACTTCAGAAACCTCTTAATTTATGCTGGTATGCAGATAAGCAGATTGAAAGCAGGTAGAAAGTTTCAGCTCGCTAGAATGAAAACTTTGCTTAATAGAATTTATTTAGTGGAACTAACGGTAGATTGTTAAGTATGAACCACACCTTTGCTAAGACTTACATCAGTTGCTATTTATGTTACAAGATTAAACTTGGCGTAGTTGTATTATTTGATATATTTGATCATCTGGTTTAACCAGAACCCTCTATCATTAAAATCCCAAGTACTTAATTTACAACACTTAGGTACATTTTAGTTACAAAATTAGTTTTTTTATTTAATTACTCAAATACTATAAGAGGTAGATTAACGTGGACTCTCTGTTATGATTTATGGGGTCTACTGAAGCATAAAATAAATTTTCAAGTTTCAAAGTCCATTATTTAGCGCTCTGGTTTTTTCGAAAAACGTGGATACTGGCGTTAAATTTTGTTTTATGGTTTTGGAAACCAGCATCACTTATTTATAATTTCTAAGTGCACCTTCTGACCGAATTCTGGCTTCCTAGCGTCATTATTTATCGCCTCTGATTTTTCTCTTAAAACGGCATTTTTCCGTAAACTATTAAGAACATCAAGACTTGGTATTTGGAACATTATTATACTGAACTATAATTTAACAAAGTTTGAAACATAAATCTTGATTTTTAATTTCATACTAAATTGTGGTGCAATACCCGTGCGCTACATGCAGACACGTTAAGGTGACGTGTCGCTTCTAGCAGTGAACTGGCGTAAGTCTCGGCGCACTCGCTCGCCCCTGTATCTCACACATGATACAGCGCTTGGCTTGCTTCAATGGCAACATTATGTTACGTAATTATTTAACAAATTATTTGACTTGGACCTAAGTTTTGTGAAGGGGTCTTTGTGCTATAAAACAGCGTCCTCTCTCAAGCTGTCTAAGTTGGGATAAATTTTTCTTTCAACTCCATCTTCGTCAGGTAAACCGACTAGTTCCACTACTGTTTGTGTCTGTATAAGTCTTGTGTGCGAAAAGATTGATAGAAAAATATTCTGTATTTCGACACTGCTTCTTGTAGAGACAGGAGGGTCGGTGTTGAGCGACCGTCCGCTGGCTACGATCGATCGCCTGTCCTGATGCGACTGCGCGACTGACGTATGACAGTGTCAGCTAGAAGGGACGACGACGGCTCGTTCTGGATTTATAGACCCTTAGCGCCGGGTAAATGACACGTGCTCCATCATGGCCGACGACATAGCGCAGCTGACATTTGCTGGAGATGTAACGGCTGTAATTCTTGTTGTCTTTCGATAAAATGAGAATCGTGTCTTGCAAACGCTAATTTTTTAGATACTACGCATGTGAAATAATCAAAAAACAAAACAAAAGTTGAAATACTCTAGATAAAATGGGATATTACATTGAAAGTAATCTAACAAAGGCAGGTGTTAATGAGGGAGAATGTTATTGATGTAGCAATGTTTTTTTTATGAGATGTAACTGAAAACTAGGACGGAGGTCAGTATTTCTTGGTAATAAACTTATTAGCTACGCAACCCACATAAAATAATAACTCAGTTTCATTTGGTAAAGAATGACAAATGATCCCTAATCCAGTTTTATTAGTTAATTAATGGTTGGAATAGTACTCTACAAGAAGTCGTATTGGTAATGGTATACTGTCAGTGTTCAAGAAATTAATAATCCGCAATTATTTATGTAGACAAGTAATTCAAAAGACAGAGCTACTTTTGCAAATATGTTTCCCTAATTTTCAGATATCTTTTGAAGCGACAAAGTTATTGTTGAAAAGGTTTCAACAGGTACTTGACTTGAAGTTGACGAATAGCTAACTTGTCGAAACGTTGCCTCAACACGACACTATTACTCTCCCGATCGCCCATGCTTGGATCATCCTGTCGAGATACTTGCCTTTTTCACAAAAACGAATTACTGTCAAAGCGAAAAGTCTCGACACTTACCAGAGAGAAAAACCGAATATCAAATTCTTAACATTTGTGTATCTAGATCAGTAATGAAACCAAAGGCTGTGCAAGTTCCTGAACAAGTAAGATTTGTAGCGGTATCTGTACATTATTCATGCAATTCTGTCTGCAGATGGGGAAGATTGACTCACTGAAATATAGTCATGCGCTGAAAGTCCATGCGCATTTGGAATATGTGATTCTTGTATGCAATAGAACATAATGTGTCACGGACGTATATTGAAAATTACTACACTAATAGAGTAGTAAGAGTTTTTCAAAATTTTGGAGAAGTAAAATGTGGAAATAGCAGTATGGTAGCAAATGCGTTTAGATGTCACAGAGTAATTCCCACGATTGCTATAGAGATGTTTAATTGCAAGGGAAGAGAAAAATTGAAATACATCCAACAAAAAGTGTACGACGTTGTGTGTTCCTGCTGTTGTGATAAGAAAAGTATACACTAAGTGGGTCACCGATGTTTATCATCTTTCGCACCATTGCAGTACATAGAAGCAAAGAATGCTGCTCCGATACGAAGCACTTCTCACCCGTTGTCGAAAAATCTAGGTTCAAATTTTTACGAGACAGTTGCATACCGATGCAAGAGCCGTAGCTGTCGAGCAAGCAGAGTTACCCCAGTTGCCTAGGGCAATATGTCAGACGTCTGCCCGAGCTGCGTCTAGTCACGTCATTTTGCGTTTTTTCTCTAATCTTTCACCAAACTCTTCTATCGCTACAGTTAATCATGTTCCTACAGAAAGGGACAATGACAATAGTAACATTAGTGACCAGATAGAAAGAGATATAATAAGTGTGGCACAGGGAACGATGGGCGTGAAAAATGGCAGAACGTTGTGTAGGTGTAAATATTTAATAAGATTAAACACGTTTACTAACAACAGAATTCAATAAATCAGAGCGCATGAATAAAACACAAGGAAAACCACCAACGCACGTCCAAAAACATGCTTTAACTTAATACCTAGTACAACATGTCAAACGGTAAAATTCATTACCTTCCAGATAATTTTAGTTTTCCAGTTACGAGGAAGGCACAAAGTAAAAGACAACCATACATCTAATAATTACACAACTAGAAGGAATGGCAAAAAAATAACAAAGCAGAGTTGTAGTTCAACATACAATATACGAAATTAAATTAACAAGAGCCCGACACATCACCTCTCAAAACTAATAAAATAGAACTAATGAACAAGAGAAATAACAAACAGCAATACTGGCCAAAGGAAAAACAGTGCCGCAGTCAAAGTCCTCCAAGAACTCAGAAAAGTAAGTTTTCTTGATGTGGCTGTCCCTGTAACAAAGAGTGTTTTGCATGTGTCATAGTATATTATTAAGACTTGGTGTTAGCTCATCTCCAGAAAGGAGAAGAGCTACTGATCAGTTAACACACATCATTTCATTCGTCAACACGCAAAATCTGAGCTTGGATTTCCAAAAGGACTTTAAACATCACTCTTCCGGCCAAAGCCACACTCTATCCAAATGTGCTCTCACTGACGTAACTACAGTGCAATCTCGTTCGTTGGAACAAGCTCAGATTCTAAGTTCTCCAGAGTATGATTCTTTTAGAATCACACGGATGCACAAACATTTTTTTTTAATTCCACTGCGATCCCCACCAGGAGGAGATGTGGTAAGGCATTACTCATATTTGATTCGTCCCGTGTTGACGGAAGTTCTACCTCCTGTTTTGCCAATTGAAAACTTCCTCATATTTCCCTATTATCAGTACAGAGTGTAGTCAAACCAGTAAACCAGTTACGATTTTTTGGCATTACCTATGACATACGAGTAGTTTTCGCAATACTTTCAAATCTTCTCTTATTGTTGTACACTCTCTTCAAATCAAGATCTGAAGAAAGTTCAGTTTATTATAGGTTCTCTCTCTCTCTCTCTCTCTCTCTCTCTCTCTCTCTCTCTCTCTCTCTCACACACACACACACACACACACACACACACACACACACAGGTGACATCTCCTGCCATTTGGGAACAGCTTCTCGGCACTTATTTCATGATAGTGTGTAGTGCCACTAAAGCTTACTTCCATGAGTTCAGTTTAATTACAAAGTGCAAATGAGCCATGCTTTCTCACCCGGTAATTGCTCATTTTAACTTCGTAGTTTCCAGCACACCATTCTGCGCAGCTTTTAGGCACTCTGCAAAGCACGAAGCAAATGAAACAGCCAACGTTTCCCTAAAGTAGACGTACTGAGCCAAATAGAGTGCATATCGATTTTCGTAAAGCCCTCAAATTTGTACTCGTATAATTCGATCTGATGAAAATAATACTGCGCATTTTAAATAAGAAAGACCTTGTGGCAACGTACAAACAATCTGAGAGTGAATCATTGACAGAAAACGAAAGGAAGAAAGCCAAAGCCTTTGATCTACAGGGCGGTACGCTTAAATTTTTGAGCACCAATGTCTCTGAAACAATAATAGATATTGGAAAACGACTTCCATGGTTATGAGTAAGGTATGGGCTCATGAAAGTAAATACCATGAAACATTCTAAAACCTAAGCAAATATTATTTTTAACACAAGTCTAAGTTTCTTTTTTAAATGGACACCTCGTATTATTTCTTACGCAATCAATAGCACAAAATATAACAAAAAAGTGGCGTTGGTTGCATGGAAATACTTCTATCTGTACCGAGAAATGGCAAAGCGAAGTTGAATCTTGGAACAAACGAAATGCGCCGCTATTGCACATACCGAGATCCAAGCGCGAAACCTCCGTTGCTCGTAATCGCGATTTCACTGACGCACTACGATGCAACAAATTCCGTATTTGTTACTGTTTACACAGTTATTAAGTAGACTGAAAACAATACAGATGTCCAGTCATACACAATGAAAAATAAGAAAAGGGTTTATTCGTATTGACCTTTACTGCAGTACCAGAGTGGAGATAACTGTAACGAAAAAGCGAATATCACCGACCACGATGAACTTAATTAATGGCTGACTAAGCATCTAAGAGAGGGGTAAATGATAGTTGTATGTATGCGTGTATTCTTTCCAGTCCACTAAATAACGATGTAAAAAGCAATAAGTACAGCGGCTGTTGAGTCGTAGTACGTCAAACACATCGCGATTAAGACCAACTCGGCATTCACGCTTGCATCTCGGGATGTGCAACAGCGGCACTTTTCGTTTATTTCAAGCATAGAATTCACTTTAAAATTTCTCTGGATGTAATTTACATATTATAATGCAACCAACGCAATTCTTTTTGTGGTTTTTCATATTGTTGATTGCGTGAGAAATAATAGATGTTTTCTGTTTAAAAAAGGATAATCTTGCATTAAAAATAATATTTATTTACATTTTAGAATGTCTCATGGTATTTTCTTTCATGAGCCCCTGCCTTGTATACATACCTGTGAAAGTCGTTTTTTAGCATCTATTTTTTCAATATCTATTGCTGTTCCAAAGATACTTACATTGAAACATTAAGTCGACAATCTTGTATATTACTGTAGGATGCTGAAAACAAAATTCGCTTTTGGAAATGAGTTTCCTTCAGAGTCGCCGAAGAAGAAAATAAGAGCAAAAGACTACCTAGAAGGAGGGACAAGACGGTACTTATGTGTTAATTTACATGAGATAAGAGATCGGAAAAGATTGCAAATTTGTTAGGAAAGCAGAAATTAGGATACATATAAAAAAATTATTCAGGGCGTTTGATGGCGAAGACAAGAAACGGAATGATTTGAAGGAAAATCAGATGGAAGGCTTATTCGTTGGTAGGATATTGCTAAAATGCATTCAGTCTACCCACAAGAGGCAACATACAAAAACTCGTGCGATCCACCCCAGAATATCGTTCAAGTGAGTGGGACCCATACCAAATAGAACTAACAGGAAATACTGAGTGTATGTATACAAAAGGTGGACGAAACGAACAGTCACATATTTGCTTGACTGAAGGGCAAGCGTTGCAAAAATGCTGAAAACTCTAAACTGACAGACACGTCAAGACATACGCCGACCACCACGCAAAAGGCTATCTGCGAAGTTTCAAAGACGAGAGTCAGCTGAGAAATCCATACAAGTTATAAAAATGGATATATACAGGGTGTTACAAAAAGGTACGGCCAAACATTCAGGAAACATTCCTCACACACAAAGAAAGAAAATATGTTATGTGGACATGTGCCCGGAAACGCTTACTTCCCATGTAAGAGCACATTTTCTAACTTTTCTTCAAACCACATTAATCATGGAATGCAAACACACAGCAACAGAAGGTACCAGCGTGACTTCAAACACTTTGTTACAGGAAATGTTCAAAATGTCCTCCGTTAGTGCGGATACACGCATCCACCCTCCGTCGCATTGAATCCTGATGCGCTGATGCAGCCCTGGAGAATGGCGTATTGTATCACAGCCGTCCACAATACGAGCACGAAGAGTCTCTACATTTGGTACCGGGGTTGCGCAGACAAGAGCTTTCAAACGCCCCGATAAATGAAGGTCAAGAGGGTTGAGGTCAGAAGAGCGTGGAGGCCATGGAATTGGTCCGCCTCTACCAATCCACTGGTCACCGAATCTGTTCTTGAGAAGCGTACAAATACTTCGACTGAAATGTGCAGGAGCTCCATCGTGCATGAACCACATGTTGTGTCGTACTTGTAAAGGCACATGTTCTAGCAGCACAGGTAGAGTATCATGCTCCATTGCTCCATTGAGCGTAGGTGGAAGAACATGGGGCCCAATCAAGACATCACCAACAATGCCTGCCCAAACGTTCACAGAAAATCTGTGTTGATGACGTGATTGCACAATTGCGTGCGGATTCTCGTCGGCCCAAACATGTTGATTGTGAAATTTTACAATTTGATCACGTTGTACAGTACATACTGACGAAACTAAAATGAGCTCTAACTTGGAAATTAAAGCGTTTCCGGACGCATGTCCACATAACATCTTTTCTTTATTTGTGTGTGAGGAATGTATCCTGAAAGTTTGGCCGTACGTTTTTGTAACACCATATACACTCCTGGAAATTGAAATAAGAACACCGTGAATTCATTGTCCCAGGAAGGGGAAACTAACACATTCCTGGGGTCAGATACATCACATGATCACACTCACAGAACCACAGGCACATAGACACAGGCAACAGAGCATGCACAATGTCGGCACTAGTACAGTGTATATCCACCTTTCGCAGCCATGCAGGCTGCTATTCTCCCATGGAGACGATCGTAAAGATGCTGGATGTAGTCCTGTGGAACGGCTTGCCATGCCATTTCCACCTGGCGCCTCAGTTGGACCAGCGTTCGTGCTGGACGTGCAGACCGCGTGAGACGACGCTTCATCCAGTCCCAAACATGCTCAATGGGGGACAGATCCGGAGATCTTGCTGGCCAGGGAAGTTGACTTACACCTTCTAGAGCACGTTGGGTGGCACGGGATACATGCGGAAGTGCATTGTCCTGTTGGAACAGCAAGTTCCCTTGCCGGTCTAGGAATGGTAGAACGATGGGTTCGATGACGGTTTGGATATACCGTGCACTATTCAGTGTCCCCTCGACGATCACCAGAGGTGTACGGCCAGTGTAGGAGATCGCTCCCCACACCATGATGCCGGGTGTTGGCCCTGTGTGCCCCGGTCGTATGCAGTCCTGATTGTGGCCCTCACCTGCACGGAGCCAAACGGTGTGAGGGACCGTAGCCCAGCTTCATGGAGCCGGTTGCGAATGGTCCTCGCCGATACCCCAGTAGCAACAGTGTCCCTAATTTGCTGGGAAGTGGCGGTGCGGTCCCCTACGGCACTGCGTAGGATCATGCGGTCTTGACGTGCATCCGTGCGTCGCTGCGGTCCGTTCCCAGATCGACGGGCACGTGCACCTTCCGCCGACCACTGGCGACAACATCGATGTACTGTGGAGACCTCACGCTCCACGTGTTGAGCAATTCGGCGGTACGTCCACCCGGCCTCCCGCATGCCCACTATACACCCTCGCTCAAAGTCCGTCAACTGCACATACGGTTCACGTCCACGCTGTCGCGGCATGCTACCAGTGTTAAAGACTGCGATGGAGCTCCGTATGCCACGGCAAACTGGCTGACACTGACGGCTGCGGTGCACAAATGCTGCGCAGCTAGCGCCATTCGACGGCCAACACCGCGGTTCCTGGTGTGTCCGCTGTGCCGTGCGTGTGATCATTGCTTGTACAGCCCTCTCGCAGTATCCGGAGCAAGTATGGTGGGTCTGACACACCGGTGTCAATGTGTTCTTTTTTCCATTTCCAGGAGTGTATATACAACACTGGACTGATTTCAAGATAATTTGACACACAGCTCCCTTACTGTGAGGCAAAAGTTGCTGTGGGGGTAAGAAAGTCTTACGTATTGTAGTTCGGGAGATATAATATAATAAACAATGTTGTTGTTGTTGTCTTCAGTCCTGAGAGTGGTTTGATGCAGCTCTCCATGCTACTCTATCCTGTGCAAGCTGCTTCATCTCCCAGTACCTACTGCAACCCACATCCTTCTGAATCTGCTTAGTGTACTCATCTCTCGGTCTCCCTCTACGATTTTTACCTTCCACGCTGCCCTCCAATGCTAAATTTGTGATCCCTTGATGCCTCAAAACATGTCCTACCAACCGATCCCTTCTTCTAGTCAAGTTGTGCCACAAACTTCTCTTCTCTCGAATCCTATTCAATACCTCCTCATTAGTTATGTGATCTACCCACCTAATCTTCAGCATTCTTCTGTAGCACCACATTTCAAAAGCTTCTATTCTCTTCTTGTCCAAACTAGTTATCGTCCGTGTTTCACTTCCATACATGGCTACACTCCAAACAAATACTTTCAGAAACGACTTCCTGATACATAAATCTATATTCGATGTTAACAAATTTCTCTTCTTCAGAAACGTTTTCCTTGCCATTGCCCGTCTACATTTTATATCCTCCGTACTTCGACCATCATCAGTTATTTTACTTCCTAAATAGCAAAACTCCTTCACTACTTTAAGTGTCTCATTTCCTAATCTAATTCCCTCAGCATCACCCGATTTAATTTGACTACATTCCATTATCCTAGTTTTGCTTTTGTTGATGTTCATCTTATATCCTCTTTTCAAGACACTGCCCATTCCGTTCAACTGCTCTTCCAAATCCTTTGCCGTCTCTGACAGAATTACAATGTCATCGGCGAACCTCAAAGTTTTTACTTCTTCTCCATGAATTTTAATACCTCCTCCAAACTTTTCTTTTGTTTCCTTTACTGCTTGCTCAATATACAGATTGAATAACATCGGGGAGAGGCTACAACCCTGTCTCACTCCTTTCCCAACCACTGCTTCCCTTTCATGCCCCTCGACTTTAATAACTGCCATCTGGTTTTTGTACAAATTGTAAATAGCCTTTCGCTCCCTGTATTTTACCCATGCCACCTTTAGAATTTGAAAGAGAGTATTCCAGTCAACTTTGTCAAAAGCTTTCTCTAAGTCTACAAATGCTAGAAACGTAGGTTTGCCTTTTCTTAATCTTTCTTCTAAGATAAGTCGTAAGGTCAGTATTGCCTTACGTGTTCCAACATTTCGACGGAATCCAAACTGATCCTCCCCGAGGTCTGCATCTACCAGTTTTTCCATTCGTCTGTAAAGAATTCGCGTTAGTATTTTGCAGCCGTGGCTTATTAAACTGATAGTTCGGTAATTTTCACATCTGTCAGCACCTGCTTTCTTTGGGATTGGAATTATTATATTCTTCTTGAAGTCTGAGGGTATTTCGCCTGTCTCATACATCTTGCTCACCAGCTGGTAGAGTTTTGTCAGGACTGGTTCTCCCAAGGCCGTCAGTAGTTCTAATGGAATGTTGTCTACTCCGGGGGCCTTGTTTCGACTCAGGTCTTTCAGTGCTCTGTCAAACTCTTCACGCAGTATCGTATCTCCCATTTCGTCTTCATCTACATCTTCTTCCATTTCCATAATATTGTCCTCAAGTACATCGCCCTTGTATAAACCTTCTATATACTCCTTCCACCTTTCTGCCTTCCCTTCTTTGCTTAGAACTGGGCTGCCATCTGAGCTCTTGATATTCATACACATGGTTCTCTTCTCTCCAAAGGTCTCTTTAATTTTCCTGTAGGCAGTATCTATCTTACCCCTAGTGAGATAAGCTTCTACATCCTTACATTTGTCCTCTAGCCATCCCTGTTTAGCCATTTTGCACTTCCTGTCGATCTCATTTTTGAGACGTTTGTATTCCTTTTTGCCTGCTTCATTTACTGCATTTTTATATTTTCTCCTTTCATCAATTAAATTCAATATTTCTTCTGTTACCCAAAGATTTCTAGCAGCCCTCGTCTTTGTACCTACTTTATCCTCTGCTGCCTTCACTACTTCATCCCTCAGAGCTACCCATTCTTCTTCTACTGTATTTCTTTCCCCTATTCCTGTCAATTGTTCACTTATGCTCTCCCTGAAACTCTGTACAACCTCTGGTTCTTTCAGTTTCTCCAGGTCCCATCTCCTTAATTTCCCACATTTTTGCAGTTTCTTCAGTTTTAATCTACAGGTCATAACCAATAGATTGTGGTCAGAGTCCACATCTGCCCCTGGAAATGTCTTACAACTTAAAACCTGGTTCCTAAATCTCTGTCTTACCATTATATAACCTATCTGATACCTTTTAGTATCTCCAGGGTTCTTCCACGTATACAACCTTCTTTCATGATTCTTAAACCAAGTGTTAGCTATGATTAAGTTGTGCTCTGTGCAAGATTCTACTAGGCGCTTCCTCTTTCATTTCTTAGCCCCAATCCATATTCGCCTACTATGTTTCCTTCTCTCCCTTTTCCTACACTCGAATTCCAGTCACCCATTACTATTAAATTTTCGTCTCCCTTCACTATCTGAATAATTTCTTTGATTTGATCATACATTTCATCAATTTCTTCGTCATCTGCAGAGCTAGTTGGCATATAAACTTGTACTACTGCAGTAGGTGTGGGCTTCGTATCTATCTTGGCCACAACAATGCGTTCACTATGCTGTTTGTAGTAGCTTACCCGCATTCCTATTTTCCTATTCATTATTAAACCTACTGCTGCATTACCCCTATTTGATCTTGTGTTTATAACCCTGCAGTCACCTGACCAGAAGTCCTGTTCCTCCTGCCACCGAACTTCACTAATTCCCACTATATCTAACTTCAGCCTATCCATTTCCCTTTTTAAATTTTCTAACCTACCTGCCCGATTAAGGGATCTGACATTCCACGCTCCGATGACATGCGAAAATAAATGCCGGATCATGCATGAATTTTCAATTCATTCATTCTGCACCACTAACACACTCCTACAGTAGAGTCAACCGAAGGAGATCCCTGATACTTGCCAGCGCTTTTGGTAGCTGTCAACTGCGAAGCGGAAACGGGGAAAACAATAGTTGTCTCTAGAGTTATGAAGTTGCGCTGCCATAGAGCCGTTTACAGATTCGCGTTGTAGACACGCGTTGGAAAACGATTACCTAGGCAATGCCGGATTTGTCAACTAGTGTAGAAACGTACTACAGTCTCCTACCTATCACTCACGCAGGCGTTGCAAAGACGAAGACAGATAAATTGCAGCGCTTTGGAAGTAATTACATACGCGCTGAAATGGTTGTGAGCGTTAGCTACCTTAAAACGTGGTGAGTTGATGGCAGTCAAGAATGTCTTTAAGGCGAGAATGTCGCCATTATCAGCACGTCACTGATTTACGAACGAGGTCATATAATATGGCAACGAGAAGCTGGATGTTCCGTCTGCAATATTGCAGAAAGACCGCATTGAAATGGTTGTGAGCGTTAGCTACCTTAAAACGTGGTGAGTTTATGGCAGTCAAGAATGTCTTTAAGGCGAGAATGTCGCCATTATCAGCACGTCACTGATTTACGAACGAGGTCTTGTAATATGGCAACGAGAAGCTGGATGTTCTGTCTGCAATATTGCAGAAAGACCGCATTGCAGAAAGGCTGCATCTGCAGCAGCAGCTGGCTCAGTGACGCAACGAACTCTTATTACAAAACGGTTGCTTCAGGGACTACTCCGAATCAGACGCCCTTTAGCGTTCATTCCACTGACCCCAAAACTTACCTAAGATGTACCTTTTTTGAGCCATTTCTGTTCAAATAGTGTAAGGTCCCTTGTTTTACGAGGAAAACATAGCAACTGGAACGAGCTATCTACAAATGATGCAGAACTGGCTATTTCCACAGGTTTCTGAGGATGATTTCATTGTCCAACAGGATGTAATTCCACCACAATGGTGCAACAACATACGTCAGTTTCTCAATGACACTTTGCCTCTACTCTGTACACAGCGAACAGGACCTCGAGACACTGATCCTTGCCGTTCTTGTGGGGATATGTAAAGGCAAGTGTACTGCACTTTACCTCGTGACACAGAATGTCATTCTTTTTGAAACACCCTGTGTTTTAAGCTTTACAGTCTTTTATTGTGCCGAAATACAATGAACTACAACACAGTACAAATGTTGAAGTGAAGTTTAACCATTAGCAATACATCCTTCGAATTATTACATTAAACGAGGAATTATCAAATATTGCGTTTTTTTTCCAAAGCACTACACAGTCATTACTCTATCGTCACTTATAAGAAAAAACTTACATTCTATTGTATTCTCGTTTGTGTAGCTGACTGATTTCCTTTTAGTGTTACAGCAAATTGAAAAAAAAATAGAATGGGAGAGACACAGATATGGTGCTGTATACGTGCTTATGATGAACCCCTTCCCCTAAAAGTATTTATCTGTTTCATACCCCCTCTGTGTTACCACACATGAAGTGTCGTAGATCTCTTTTGTACTAAGATTTCTGCTCACGCGAGGTACTTATTTGCTTCCACCGCCCTGAGTGGAATGTATAAGTTCCAATAAATGTTCCACCCTGCAGTCTTCTATAGTTGTTGTCCCCTGCGCAGAAAACAGTACGCAGGTCGTGAATCCGTTAGCTTGAGGCTGTAAGAACTTTTAGCGAGGAACTCTCATTTTAAAAATAATCAAATTTCCAGTTTGTTTGTACGGGATGCAACTCGCTTTTTATTGACAGAACACGAGAAACTGCACAACTACACTCCACTTTAGATTCACAAATAATTTCTGTTCTCCAATAGAGTAATGAAATGCGTATTTCTGTGATTTCGAACTCACATTTGTCAACTACCCATTCATACAACCATACGTTGCTAATAAAATCATAACCTGACGCCGACCGCGGCAGGCAATATGTGTATCCTCCGAAGCTTCCAATCCAGCCAAGTTGGTTGCGATCCGAAGATCAGCGAAGTGCTTCGTCTGCCTTTTCGTTTAGGAGTTGTTTATTATTCTGCTTCTTATTAATAACTGTGAAATGGTGGAATGACGGCACGCTATTGAGAGATACTTTAATTTGAAATTCAAGGAGCCAGTCGCGGAGAAGGAGCTCAACTTGGGAGTCTTTCTCAGGATGCCCGTACCGAACAAACCATCTGCCATCGGTATCTCACACCACTTCATCTTGCCACTGCTACCTTCTCGACTGCTCTAAAAAGAACTTGTTGTAGCTGAACATCATTGCTGAAAAGCCAGAAATACATGACTGGCCATTAAAATTGCTACACAAGGAAAAAATGCAGATGATAAACGGGTATTCATTGGACAAGTACATTATACTAGAACTGACATATGATTACATTTTCACGCAATTTTGGTGCATAGATCCTGAGAAACCAGTACCCAGAACAACTTCATTTGGCCGTAATAACGGCCTTGATACGCCTGGGCAATGTGTCAAATAGAGCTTGGATGACGTGTACACGTACAGCTGCCCATGCAGCTTCAAGACGATACCACAGTTCATCAAGAGTAGTGACTGCCGTATTGTGACGAGCCAGTTGCTCGGCCACCATTGACCAGACGTTTTCAATTGGTGAGAGATCTGGAGAATGTGCTGGACAGGACAGCAGTCGAATATTTTCTGTATCCGGAAAGGCCCGTACAGGACCTGCAATATGCGGTCGTTCATTACCCTGCTCAAATGTAGGGTTTCGCAGGGTCGAATGATGGGTAGAGCCACGGGTCGTAGCACATCTGAAAAGTAACGTCCACTGTTCAAAGTGCCGTCAATGCGAACAACGTGTAACCAATGGCACTCCATACCACCACGCCGGGTGACACGTCAGTATGTCGATGACGATTACACCCTTCCAGTGTGCGTTCACCGCGATGTCGCCAAACACGGATGCGACCATCATGATGCTGTAAACAGAACCTGGATTCATCCGAAAAAATGACGTTTTGCCATTCGTGCACCCAGGTTCGTTTTTGAGTACACCATCGCAGGCGCTCCTGTCTGTGATGCAGCGTCAAGGGTAACCACAGCCATGGTTTCCGAGCTGTTCGTGCAGATGGTTGTTGTCTTGCAAACGTCCCCATTTGTTGACTCAGGGATCTAGACGTGGCTGCACGATCCGTTACAGCCATGCGAATTAGATGCCTGTCATCTCGACTGCTAGTGATACGAGGCCGTTGGGATCCAGCACAGCGTTCCATATTACCCTCCTGAACCCACCGATTCCGTATTCTGCAAACAGTAATTGGATCTCGACCAACGCGAGCAGCAGTGTCGCGATACGATAAACCGCAATCGCGATAGGCTACAATCCGACCTTTATCAAAGTCGGAAATGTGATGGTACGCATTTCTCCTCCTTACACGAGGCATCACAACAACGTTTCACCAGGCAACGCTGGTCAACTGCTGTTTGTGTATTAGAAATCGGTTCGAAACTTTCCTCATGTCAGCATGTTTTAGGTGTCGCCACCGTCGCCAACCTTGTGCGAATGCTCTAAAAAGCTAGTCATTTGCAAGTCACAGCATCTTCTTGCTGTCGGATAAATTTCGCGTCTGTAGCACGTCATCTTAGTGGTGTAGCAATTTTAATGGCCAGTAGTGTATCAGCAAATGTCGGCTTCAGTTCAGTTCTGATTGCCTGGCCACGTTGCTCCCCACGAATCATAAATGAGACGTGTGATACACGGCTAGCAGGTACTCTACAGAGTGAAATTCCTCGATGTGACATCACAAGCTTCTACCATCGCGACGCCCCGTATGAGCACTGCTTTTGAGGGCGGCTCTAGCAGTCTCAGCGCGAGATCACAGAAGCCGCTCCTGTGTTGACAGCTGCTGACCGCCCAGATGCAGATGGGCCGCGTGCAGCACTCGTCAGCAGCGAGCGGTGAGCAGGCTAGTGGCGAGCGTTCATTAGCGGTGCGTGGCGGGGCTGCGGCCGCAGCACGCACCCTTCTAATTGCGTAGACCGCGCACACGCCGGCCCTAATTGGCCCAATAACTCGGCCCGCCAGAGCCCGCCGATCGACGCGCCGTTTCTTCCCCCCCAGTGCTGCTTTCATGCCCTGCCGCTGGCGCTTCACGTCGTTACCTTAATCACTGAGGCGCGATTCGCTAAAAGACTTTATACTGTGTATCGCCGGGAGTGTTTCATTCTGTTGTTAAGTACGATCCGAAGGTGATGCATTACACACACAGATTTGGATGTCTGACCGAGGTGTTACATCACTTCTCACATTTTTCCATCACACACATAAATTATACACTGTTCATCGTCATCATCGTTTACTACGTTAACAGGACTTTGAGGCCTACAGCAGGAAACAGAAAGCAAAACCACGCAACAGAAGAAAAATACAAAAATGTAGACTATAAAAAATGATTAACCCTAGGACGCCCAAGCGTTTTTTTCCAACTTGGATGCCTAAGGGGGGGGGGGGGGGCGGCGAGCCCACAGGTATTAAATAAGTTTTAATTTCCAAAATGGTTTATGTATTTTAACTAAGGCATCGGTTTAATAATGTTGTTAATTGTTACAAGTATTGGATTGAGGGAATAAAAAATTGACATATTACAATACAAAATACAGATGTGTTCATATACAATAGACTACTCTGAGTCCTCAACTTCTAGGCAAGAGACACACTTCACAATTTTTTCTGAATGTGTGTTACACACATGTTTATGACACTGTCCACAATACTGTTTTGGTTTACTTAGATTGTTGTACTTCTGCTTCTTTGTTTTAGCTTTTCTTACACGAATATGGCACCGACCTTTCCCTGCAGAAGGTTGACGTGCTTCTGTTGTCACTTCTTCGATTTTCTTTTGTAGAATAGTCTCCATTGATTGAACAATTTGGTTAGATACCCTCTTGCATTGGCACTTCTTTCTTCTACCTGCAATTTATCTAGTTCCATCCCAGCTTGCAGAAAATAAAGTATCCGTTTGTTGTGTTTCTCCTCATTCCATCTTGCATGTTGCTGGATGAGTATGGTGGTTGCATTGATAGCACAAATGTCGATGAGAGAGTAAAATACAGATAGAGGCCATCTCTTTGTTCCCCTCTTGCAGGTGTTGATACGCGCCATTTGATCAATGGTATCAATTCCATCTTTAGTGGAATTATAATATGCATTTGTCTCGGTTTTATTCTTCTCTCCTCCAACAGTGCCTTTATCTTGGTGCATTGTTGACAAAATCAGTAAGTTTTTACTTGGTTTCGTTTTTGCTGTGTAGGACACCAAAGGTACTGGAGGCCTACGTGTTGGGAACTGCACTAAGTCACTGCAAGTTTACAAGATAAATAACAGCTGACCAGGCTTGTGATATCCAGACAGCGCGATTCTCGTACCAACCTCATGAAATTCTCGTATTTTAGTAAAAATTCTTGTACGTTTTGAAAATTTTTTATTATATATATATATATATATATATATATATATATATATATATATATAACTATGAACAAGAATTTGTAATTATGAAACAAATTCGATGTATATATCTTGTTCTTCCTGTTTCGTTTTATAAAGAGTGTCCGACGTCATTTTCTCGTACATTTCGTGTGTTGGCTCAAAAGTTACACATGTTCCGTTGTTTCCTGGTCGTTCTTTAATGCATTCAAAGGCAAGAAGTGCTTCATTCAGTGTACTGGTTTGGAGTCTGTTCCTAATTTTGGTTTTCATGAGGTTTACCTGAAGTTGAACATGAAACTTCAATAACCTGACAAGTATGAAATCATATTATTAACTAGTTATTAGCTTCATTGGTTTAGCTTAAAAAAAATCTCTTTCGCAGTCTGCATTTGAATGAGGCAAACTCAAAATTGAGAGAGCGAAAACGCTCAATTCCTTAAATTCTTCAGATTCGTTATTTAATATATTCCACATTTTTTCCGGTGATTGTTCCTTTTGTAGTGAGTCTGGGAGACAAGCCAAAACCAGAGGGAGACGCCTCCACTGGTCATCTGTAGTTTGTGCCAAGTCGAGATCTTATTGAGGAATTATACGTGGCAACGGTTCCACTAAAGACATGAGTGAAGGTGTTGTATCTCGGAAACTTCGTGACAGGGCATTTGTAGGTTTGAGTGCCGCTAGTTTGGACAGCACTTTATCTTCCATATCATACAGTAATTTGATCTGGCACGAAGCTGTCTGTAATATTTGAGAATTAATAGCTCTCATTAGGTATGCCACACATAAACACACAAATGTATAGAAAACAATAAAACACAAATTATATATGATTTCAAGCAAACGAGGTGTACTTACCACTTCTTGCATCGATGATAAAAATCCTTGATAAGATGTGAGTGATTCTTTATCTTTGGTGTGCCAACGTTCTTCAGAATTTTCACACCCGAATACAGTTGTGAATCTTCCAGATGATGAGCTGCATTTTTTGGGTCAACATCACTGAGATTTTTCCCATGACATGAGTACGTTTCATGAAATACAGAAGTATTTCTGTATAGAGAGCTCTAATCTTGTCTTGAAGGTCAACAATTACTACTGCTCTAGACTGGAAATATTCGTTGACAGTAGTAAATTTTGGTAGAATCCACTCTAAGAATGTTTAGCCTATTTCCACACGATCGAACGTAAAATAAAGTCTATGAGATATAAAATGCTACAATACCTGAAATTCCTTGAACTCTGCCTGCCTCTTCGCACTGAGTTTGAAAAAACCATAAATGTCCCTCGCGAGGTCCTCACAAGCTCTTGGAAGTTTCTTGCACGCCTCGCTTGCGCATATATGCACCGAATGACAAACACACTTCCTTCCAAAAATTCCCGGGCAGCCATCTCGGAATCTGCTTGCTACAGTATTACGAACTCCCATCATAGTATTGCAACCATCTGCTCCAAAGCCAATAATATTGGCAAATGGAATGTTATGCTGTTGAAACGTTTTTACTACACCATTGTAGAGATTTACTGCAGTAGAAGCTTTCATCATTTAAGTCTCCATCTTCATAAACTTTATATAGCTCCCAAAACTTACTTTCAATACAACCTGTAAAAGGTGAAGTGATACAAAGTGGTAACTTAACAGGAAAATTTATTTTAGAATTCATTTGGTCATTACTTCAAAACTAGCTCTTATTATTTCTCATCTGAATCTTTGCCATAAAAGCGGATCGCCACGCAGGAATTTTTCACAGTTCCGATATCGGTGGACTCGTCCGTCATTATGCTAAATTTGGCGTGTTGCAGTTGTTTCGCCAACACTTCTTTGTGTGACGTCCCAATAACATTAGAACCAATGGCACGTGCTTTGGCACGTGTTTAAGAGTCATTGCCCTCGCAATATCCGAGTCTGGAAAAATATCTTTTAACAAACCGGATAAATGGTCAGCAGCTAAAAATGACACATTATGTTCTGCTAAGAATGCTGATAATTTGATTTCAGCTTTAGCAACCTTCTTCTTAACTGGTTGTGCGTTTGTGGCAAATTGAGCAACTGAAGGCTGTCGCACGGTAGCAGACTGCACCACGTTTAGGTGCTTTTTAATATTCTGGATTTCGGAAACCATGCTGGTATTGCAATAGATATTGCAATACAAGCATGGTTTCCGAAATCCATCGCTCCCTGAGAGGATCACTATCGCGCACCAGCCAAATACGTAAACCTGGCATATGTAGCCACTCATCACGAAATTTTTGTTGTCGATGGACAGGCCGTTCTGTCTTCGAGATTTCACCTCTTTTTAGACGTTTTTTCTCCGGCGTGTACGAAAGTTTCGTGTTTGTGTTTTCATATTCACTGTCACTTTCCATTTCTCCATCGACGGTAACACACAGGAACCCGAAACACTTACAAAAAGAAACTACACAGCAAATGAATTCAGCTAAACATACTCATAATGACTATAAGCGAAATACGCATTGTTAAGAGTATCGTTTGCTGAAGACGAAACAATACTGTCTGATGAAATGTCTTTCGTTTGTACTTAACAATTCCACAGTATTGTAGGGTAATTAGGTCTACTGTTAATTGCTTTCCAATAATAGTCGATTAAAGTTCCATTTAGTGCTTTGAGATTCGTTGGTCGCTGTATTTCTGAAACTTAACAATTCGAACTGAGTGAAATACGTCGTGCAAAGCAAAGTGATTCGCTATTGTTAGCTTATTTAATTCATTTTCCAGGGCCAGGCTTTGAACTAAGCCTCATTCTCGACTTTAATCGTTTTGTCATGTCGGTACTTTGGCGCTCTCTCTCCTGCCTGAAATTTGTTGATTGACAGAGACTGCATGGATTCGTAACAGTTTCTAATCATTTTTAAAATATATCAGGTGAATTGATTATTTTCCAAACAAACGTGTATAATGTATATTTGGTAAAAAATTTGGACCCGCCTCCATAGCCTTGGTGTGGTGTCACGAGCCACGAGCTGCCCGCAACTACTAAGGTTCGAGTTCCCCCGTGTGCATTTATGTTTCTGTGATGTCTGTAGACTAAGTTAGGATAGGATAGGATAGAGTAAGTCGTCTGTAACGACTCCAGTTATCGATCGGATTAAACGCTAAAAAAAAAAAGTTTTGGGCAAAATTCTCGTATGTTCGTGTACGATATTCGCTTTTGCCTCGTACATCGTACAAATGACGAAATTCTCGTATGCGTACGAGAATTCTCGTACATATCACAACCCTGCAGCTGACTGACATCAACAATCACTTCCTCTGAAAGTAAACCGATTGTTGTGAATATCAAGAACACCAAACAACAAGAACTAATAAGGGAAATTTTCTATAGCATGGAGGCCTAAGGGAGGGGGAGGGGGGGGTTGTTGGACCCATAATAAGTTTATTTATTTTTTCTTTCGAAGCAGGAATTTTCCATAAAATATATTGACACTAACGTTTCATAAAATAGCCAACAAACAATAACTCAAAGGGAATATGTAGTATTTAAGTTTACTTGGGCAAAAGCAGGGGTGATAAAAAAATTATGGGTTCTACGAACCCCCCCCCCCCCCATCCCTTAGGCGTCGAAGGATTAAGCTGTCTCCACCACAGTACTCAGGAGTTAAAATCACTGACTGCCCGGGCGCAGTGTCAGCGTCTGGAGCCTTCCAGAGAGTGCCGGAGTGACGCATGCGCAGAAAGTAAGTTGGGCAGCTCTCGAGCTCCGTTCCACCAGCGGACGGAGTGAAGTCCGATGGTGCGAGAAGCAGGCTCCACCTTTGAAGCTGTCACTCTGGCATCCCTACAAGCATCAAGCCTACGTTTTTGCTTGCGTTCGGTGTCCAGAGCCCGAACCCGTACCACTAAGTGTGTACCTCTTGTCTCCTTTATACTTGCTGCTTTTTGTTCTGATTTCGGACGCATCTTTTACAACACAATCCCAATATGAGGGTCTCTGACCCAAACTCTCGTCTCTTGAAATTGCACTTCACGCCCGTTTTCTGGGCACTGTTCAGCCGTGAACCGATTTCTCAAGTTGCCTTTCTTCAACATATCGTGAGTACCCTGTGTGGCGTCCCCGGACTCCAAACGCATGCTGATATTGTCGACGCCGTAGAACTGCTACTGCCACAGCTCTCGCAGTGGAGTTGAGGCACGATGCGCGATGACGTAGGTCCCCGTTAGTGAATGGGAGACAGAAATGCGAACTCGTACGATGAATGCTTCTTCTGATTTAAGATTGCATGATTCATTGCCTGGATACACCAATTGCGAGGAAACATTGTAATTAGCAGTCTTCTCGTACGTTGCTGGCTCGTTGCTATGGAGTTGTTGAACCTCTATGAAGTGAGATGCACTGATACTCTTTGATCACATCCGAGTCAACCTACGACGTAATGGTAAAAAAAAAGTTCAAAAGCTCTCTTTTCAATTAATGAAGTAGGTATTTTGATATTCAGATTAAATTGTCGCTGATTAAATCACTTAATAATGTAATCCATGCTTGATATTTCACTTGGAACGAACAGTTTATTGTTCCTTGGCCAGTAAATACTTCATAACTTTCGCACCACACGCACACGCAGTTGGTTGGTAAAGTCAGTTCTATTAAAATTAGGTTTCATGACAGTTACAACTTGACTCTTCAGTGTAATTGTATTATCTTCGTGAAATCGTGTAATTGTGTCCTACTCGAGACTAATTGAGTGTAGTCCTTTGATATACTATCCACTCTTCTTTTAGTTCCAACTATTTGAAAGTCAAGTCCAATATTCACTATTTCGTCAATAAAGTTCAATTAACTCGGTATGCACGGTGAAACGCGTCTCTCAGTTCCTGTCTCTGCTTATAAAATCAGTTTCCGAAGCTCGTGAATCACGTCGCGCAAGAAACACTTCTGAACGCAAAACAATCTCGTCGCGTTCCGTACTCTCAATCACCAAGACAAGAATTGTTCTCGCACGTCTTTACAGGACGAGAGCCAGCAAGTGACTTCTTCTGTGAAAGAGTATTGAATTTCTTCGTTGCGCTTACAACTCTCTTCCACATAAAAGTTATCTCTGACTAACATCACCTTGGACTTAGCTTTTAAGATATTAATTGCAATTATCACCTGGATATTGGTCCATTAGTTAAATCTCAGGTTTCTTCCTCCTCTTTTTATAACAGTGGTGGTGGTGGTGGTTAGAGTTTAACGTCCCGTCGACAACGAGGTCATTAGAGACGGAGCGCAAGCTCGGGTTAGGGAAGGATTGGGAAGGAAATCGGCCGTGCCCTTTCAAAGGAACCATCCCGGCATTTGCCTGGAACGATTTAGGGAAATCACGGAAAACCTAAATCAGGATGGCCGGAGACGGGATTGAACCGTCGTCCTCCCGAATGCGAGTCCAGTTTTTATAACAAAAACTCTCAGTGATGTATATCGTTGTTGTTATCAAAACTTCTTGGTGTTAGCTTATTGGCAAAGATGTATTTGCCAAGATAACTCTTCCCTACTTCCTATTATGATATTCTGTCTTAATTGACTTTAAGGGGGTCGTTGGGGTGTTATACGTGCACAACACTCAGCAACAAAGCGAATAGTTTGACATGTGCAGATGCTAGCACATTCACAGGAGACACCAGACACGCAAGGAACTCGAAGGCCTATGTTGCCTTTGGAGGGGCGTAACATATCTCTTGTCTTGCAGGAAAGCCGGAACAATGGTCTCACTCCACGTATCTTCACAACCCGTCATATTTTGTTGGCAGTCGCTCCACAGTGCAGATGGTTTAGCCTCTTCCGCCGATTCGCAAGGCGGCTGAAAGCTTTTGTAATTTCTTCCTTGCTGTAGTCATCTTCCCTGAACATCCTGAAATTTCGACATTGCCTAGAAAACGGACATTCTTGGAGTCCGGTATAAAAGAAGCGGCTGAAATCAGAACAAACAGCAGTAAGTTTAACAGAGAGCAGGGGTACACCCTTAGTGGGGCATGCGATCGGGCTTTGGACATTGAGCGAAAGCAAAGATGGAGCCTTCACGTTCGCAGGGACGCTGGTGCGGCAGCTTCAAAGGCGGTGCCTGCCTCTGGCGCGCTCCGATTTTACTGGTCCCCTCGCCGGCAGGATTAGTTGGGAGCTGCCCCAAGTGCCTTCCGCACATGCGTCACCCCGGCCCTCCCTGGAAGGACTCGGACGCTGCCACTGTATCTGTATGAGCAGACCATCGTGTCAGCCCCAGTAGTGAGTCGTTGTAACTCCTGATGATGACGGAGACAGCTTTATAACCTCACAAGCTGCGTGTAGAGTCGCCATCGGGTCTTTTGCTGTGTCATCCTCAGTCATTCATCATCAGATACGATGTGGAGGGGTACGAGTTGAGCACACCGCACTCTCAGTCATTGTCGACGCACACCTCAACTGGCATTACTATTCTGACTGCATCATGGCCCAGTCCTCCCACCAAGTAAAGATCCCTGGCAGTAACGGGAATGGAACCAGGGTCCCCCGTATTGGGGTCTGTCGAGGTGCTACGGAGGCAGACAAATAATGATATAAAGCGGTTGTTTCATAATAAAAGAACAGACTACACAGGATTTCATTTAAGAAACATAAAAATCATTTCATGTAGTGAAAATGTGACTTATGATTGGACGCCACAGGCATCACAGATTCGGGGTCTTCTCGTCGGAGTATGATGCCATGTTCGGAGGCGCGTCAGGCTCACTTCTCGCAGCCGGAGACTGAGTTTCACAGAGAGCAGCCACACTTCCTCCACAATCGCGTAGAAATCTGACTCAACAGGGAAATGCCAGTCTGCGGGAGGAGGGGGGGGGGGGAGGGGAGGGGAGGGGACGGAATGGCGCGTTGTGTAACGTTCCCTGAAGGTCTCCTGGTACTGAGCAGGATGATTCATTTTGCCCCTCCTGGTGGAGGAGGAGAAGGGTAAACAATACGTTTTGCACCATTATCTGCACTGGGTACAACTACTGCTGTAAGGCTTCAAGGGAATCGGCCAGCTGAGAAACTTTCTGCTCTGAAGGTGCCTTATCTGGGTCGGTACCATCAGAACTGTTTGAGGCTTTGTAGCAAATACGGTGTATTTATTGAGAAAGCGGGTTCTGAAGACGCAATCGCAGGGCAATAACTTTCAACCTTGCGCAAATTAAAATCGCAGGAAGACCACACTACTAGTAAACAAACGATAGGTGACACGACTGTATTCAGATTTTTGGTCTGATTCCCCAGATCTGTACAAATATTACCAAGAAATACACTACTGGCCATTAAAATTGCTACACCAGAAGAAATGCAGATGATAAACTTGTATTCATTGGACAAATATATTATAACAGAACTGACATGTGATTACATTTTTTACATTTTCACTCAATTTGGGTGCTTAGATCCTGCTGGGGTTTCGTACCTACATCCTTCAGATGGCCCCATAGAAGTCCCGCAGGTTGAGGTCAGACGAACGAGACGGCCACGTTTCAGGGACACCTTGACAATCTGGCGATCTCCAGAAATCCACCCGATGTGGGTTCTAGCAACTAGCGTGAGTGTGTCGGTGCAAAAAAAAAAAAAAAACAAAAAAAAAAAAAAACAATGTTCAAATAGCTCTGAGCACTATGGGACTTAACATCTGAGGTCACCAGTCGCCTAGAACTTAGAACTACTTAAACCTAACTAACCTAAGAACATCACACACATCCATCCTTCAAATTTTGTATGGCTAATTAGTTCCTGCGAGAATTTGGCCAATGTGATGTAAAGTCTTTCTATTTATTAACGCACATTACAAGCTGCGATGAAAATAAAGAGACTTTCACCGTAGACACAAAAGTTATATTTGGCAAATATAAGCTGAACGAAGCCAAAATGAGCATCAGGAGAAAATGTGGGAAACTTCTAGCGCATCCTATGTTAAAATTATTGGAATCGATAAGATTAAAAATCTTTACGTGTCGCACATAAATGCAGTAAGCGACCGGAAACACTATTCACTCGCTCAGTGAGCTAAATGGTACAGAAACGTAAAAACGATAGAAGGAAAGGCGAAATACCGAATTCGGCCTCCCGATATTGAGAACGGTGCGTCGAAACTTGCAACACTAGAAGAATAAATTATATTTCCTAGGCAGTAGTAAAGCTGTTAGTGACTCATGAGGAAATTCAATACTCAGGCACCCAGTAACATTAAACATCTGACAACTAACAAGCAAAAGTTTAAATCTAATGTGAAAACGTTTCCTCTGGACAAGTGCTGTTCTATAACAGAATATTTATTTGAACACTGGTGCCATTTGTACTACAGGAAACAAAGAAATTGGCTTTGTTTTTCGATTTGTGTTTCACTTGCAGTACGAGTAATGACAAAGTTTAATAACTTCTTTTTTACTGAATGTAAGCCACTGTACTATAAAGTAACACATAAAAACTTTCATGGACCTATTCAGACAAGCAAACCATGTACATCTTACATGGAAACTGGCTCATCTGACAGTATGCGAATCAGGCAAATGATACATCGAACATACAATTAATAAATTAAATAACTGAAGACAATTTTCCAAAAGTTTGCAGTTGCTTTCGCTTCGGTTTTCTTGAATTACGAGATTTACCGGAGGCTTTTTTTACGAGGGTCGGTCAAAAAGTAATGCCTCCCATTTTTTTCTACTTAAAAAAATTAAGTTAAGTGAAAAATTTGAATTTGGCGCCATTCCTCAAACCTTCTTCTGCAATCCACTGCAGTAGTAACTTTCTGTGTCAACAGGTGGCAGCACAGCAGAAGTTTGTAAGATGGCCGACATCGATGTTCGTTTGAGACAGCGTTGTGTGATTGAATTCTTGAATGCAGAAGGTGAAACGCCCATACGCATTCATGAAAGACTGAAGAAGGTGTATGGTGTTGTGACAGTGGATGTCAGCACTGTTAGACGATGGGTTCGTCGTTGTAAGGAAGCTGAAGGGCAAACACCGTTGACTGACGAAAAGCGGAGCGGCAGGCCGGTGAGTGCAGTGACTCCACACAACATTCAGCAAGTTGATGACATCATTCGTGGTGACCGTCGGGTGACTGCAGATGAAGTGTGTCGCATTATTTCTCTTAGTAAAGGCAGTGTGATCACGATTATTAAACAATTGGGGTACTCAAAAGTTTGTGCACGGTGGGTTCCAAGAATGTTAACCGATCAGAATAAAGAGGCAAGGAAAACAATAGCCTCCCAACACTTGCAGCGCTTCCGTTTGGAGGGAGATGAGTTTCTGAAAAAAATTGTGACCGGGGACGAAACATGGGTGCATTTTTTTGAACCCGAATCAAAGAGGCAGTCAATGGAGTGGCGTCACACAAGCTCGCCGAGGAAGAAAAAATTCAAAACTGTGCGATCGGCAGGGAAAGTTATGGCAACAGTTTTCTGGGATACAGAGGGTGTGATTCTGGTTGATTTTTTGGAGCAGGGATGCACAATAAATTCTGTTCAATACGTCACAACCCTCAAAAAACTTAAAGCACGTCTTCAGCGAGTTCGCCGAACAAAATCAATGGCAGATGTTCTTCTTTTGCATGACAATGCAAGACCACACACCAGTCGTCACACCTCTGACGAGATTGTCAAAATTGGATGGGAAGTTTTGCCTCATCCCCCATACAGCCCTGACCTGGCACCATCAGACTTCCATCTGTTCGGGCCACTAAAAGAAGCTCATCGTGGGATTCATTTTGAAGATGAGGAGGCCGTCAAAACATCCGTGCGTCAATGGCTTAGGAAGCAGAGCTGTGATTTTTACCGTGCTGGGATACATGCCCTTGTTCAAAGATGGACCAAAACTGTAGAGATGGGCGGAGATTACATTGAAAAATGACAAAATGATCCTCAATGTTGTGGTTTTCAACCTATGTAATTGCATTTAAATTTCCTGACAATTAAACGTAGAAAAAAAAATAGGAGGCATTACTTTTTGACTGACCCTCGTATGTTGTATTCTGTATTAAACCGCGGACATAGAAACGACGGAGAGGCTTCGTCCCGCCGTTGCCCTCCGCCGTTCACAACCCCGCAACAGGCGACAGCAGTCCACCCACCTCACTGTCGCCCCACACCGAACCCAGGGTTATTGCGTGGTTCGGCCCCCGGGAACGCCACATACTAGACGAGTGTAGCCCCAAATGTTTGCGTGGGAGAGTAATTCTGGTGTACATTTAAGTGGTGACAGTGTTTCCGCAGCAGTCGCCGACATAGTCTAACTGAGGCGGCATAAAGGGAACCAGACCGCATTCGCCGAGGCAGACGGAAAACCGCCTCAGAACCCGTCCACAGGCTGGCCGGCACACCGGACCTCGGCACTGATCCGCTGCGCACATTCCTGCCGGGGACCGACGCGCCTTCCCGCTCGGGAGGCAGGGCGTTAGAGATCGCGGCCAGCCGGGCGGGCTTTCTTATGTTACCTCGTGTCTCTTGAGGCGCAGTTTGCGTACTCACAAATAAAACTTTCCTGGTATCTCAAGCCACCTATTGTCGCACTTTATTCAAGTTTAGGCCGCTATTGCAAGGCATATTGTCAAAGTAGAAACTGCTTCTCAAACTTAAAAATATCCCAATATTCTGAAACTCTTCATCGCGTCATTGGTATGCGACATGTGTTTACGCTTGACTGATAAAGAACAAAAGCAGCCGAAGACAATGTCCTGTTGGATACTATTTCTTGGTAATATTCGGACAGATTTGGGGGATCAGACGAAAAAGCTGTCACCTATGATTTGTTTACTAGTACTGTGGTCTTCGTGCCTGATGTTAATTTGGGCAGGGTTGAAAGTTATTTCCCCGCGATCGTGTCTTGAGGATCGGCTTTCGCAATAAATACACGTATTTCCTGCAAGGACTCAAACAGTTCTGATGGTACTGGAGCATATAAGGCGTCTTCAGAGCACAAAGCTTCTGAGCTGCGCCGATTCCCTTGGAGCCTTACAGCAGCAGTTGTACCCATCGCACATAATGGTGCGAGAAGTATTGTTTACACTTCTACTCCTCTACCAGGAGGGGCGAAATGAATCATTCTTCTGAGTACCAGGGCGTGTTGGAATCAAGGGAAACGATCAAGCCGACCAAGAAGCCAAGAAGGCCTGCAAGGAACGTGACACAATGCGCCATTCACCCCCAACGGCAGACTGGCATTTCCCTGTTGAGTCAGACTTCTATGCAATTGTGGAGGAGGCGTGACAGCTAGTGAAGAAAAATAAACTGCTCTCTCTGAAACTAAGTCTCCGAGCATGGCGTACCTCAAGGCTGTGCATCCGGCAGCGTGAAGTGGGCCTGATCCGCCTCCGAACATGGCATCATACTCCGACGAGAAGACGCCGAAATGTGATGCCTGTGGCATACAGTCAAATGCTTTTTATGTTTCTTAAATGAAATCCTGTGTAGGCTGTTCTTTTATTATGAAGCAACCACTTTATTTTATTATTTGTCTAAGGCGCTGCAGTCATGAATTGTGCAGCTGGTCCTGGCGGGGGTTCGAGCCCTCCTACAGGACTGGGTGTGTGTGTTTGTCCTTAGGATAATTTAGGTTAAGTAGTGTGTAAGCTTAGGCACTGATGACCTTAGGAGTTAAGTCCCATAAGATTTCACACACATTTCAACATTTTTTTTATTATTTATCTGCCTCCGTAGCACCTCGACAAACCCCAATACTGGGGACCCAGGTTCCATTCCCGTTACTGCCAGGGATCTTAACTTGGTGGGAGGACTGGGCCATGATGCAGTCAGAGTCGTAATGCCAGTTGAGATGTACGTCGACAGTGACAGAGTGCGGTGTGCTAACCTCGTACCCCCCCTCCCCTCACATCGTATCCGATGATGAATGACTGACGATGGACACAGTGGTCAGTCAATAATAGCGTGGTCTTCAGGGCTTGATGGAGGAGTTCACTTTTTTTATTTCATTATATATCAGTTTTCTAGTTTCGCCCCCGTGGTCATTATCAAGCTACATCATAATAACAGTTATCCTTACAAAATCATTGTCAGGGAAAGAAACAGGATTTTATACTGTGATGATATCGCAGAAGCAAATGTAAGATCGGCTCTTTATCTCAGCTAATGGCGATACGAGTGTGGTAGGGTTTTAAAATTTTGCGTAGTGTCTGGACTACAGCTGAAGCTTTTAGGCGGAAGATTTTAGCGTGCCCTTTTTGTTCCAGTGATCACCCAGCTAAAGCTATGCGTTATATTATTATAATTATTTCCTCTGATCCTTTTCATACAAAGTTTTAGTATGCTATCAAGCGCCCAAATCACCACACTTACCACATCGAAATCCGCGAAGGTGTCCATATGTAACCTCTTTGTTTCTTCACGTTATTACGCCACTTGACTGGGATACTAATTTTTAGCTTTAGTCTTGATAATTGGTCTGTTCGACGTGCGTAGCTGCGCCTGCTCGTATAGCGTGAAGCCCAGCGCGCTATCTTGTGAGACAGGGAGGTAAGCCACATACGATATCGAATCCACATCTCAAATTAACGCCTGTGGGCTGGTACACCGGCCATCCTCAGTGTGGCTTTTAGGTGGTTTTCCACTCTCGTTTACTCAAATTCTGGCTTGGTTCCCACATTCTGCGTCAGAACGTACGATACCGAAACCTGTTAAACGCACAGTGCAAAGCTTACTCGATTCATAGACACGCGGCACACAAGACTTCCCTCTCTTAAGTAACTTGACGGCTGAAGCGTTGGGAATGGGAAAGACATAACGCTTCGTCCTCCCACGAAGTTAAATAATAAAATAAAATTTGCCAAGTTCTATAAAAGCAGACCCCATGATAGGCGAGATAAACACTACCTAAAATATGAAGTTGTGATAGTACGTGCCTGGCTTCGTTGAAGTTTGTGTGTCCTTCTCATTCACTTCGCCGTACTGTAGCTGCGGTTTTGTTATGTTGCTATAACTGAATTCATTTCTCAAATGTGTGTGAAATCTAATGGGACTTGACTGCTAAGGTCATCAGTCCCTAAGCTTACACACTACTTAACCTAAATTATCCTAAGGACAAAAACACACACCCATGCCCGAGAGAGCATTCGAACCTCCGCCGGGATGAGCCGCACAGTCCATGACTGCAGCGCCTGAGACCGCTCGGCTAATCCCGCGCGGCATTCATTTCTCGTGCTTGGTCAGTTCTCCATTGTAACCTGAACAGATATCGGAATTCAGCTCATACACCCACGGTGCTCGTCGATGTTCTACGACGTTCTTTGTGAAAGCCGGGAGGTTTCCTAACTTGTTGTCGCAGATCGCCTTGATGCCCACTCGTGGCAGCATTTTACCTCCTCGCTCTGCCTCGCCTTAAATTAACGGGAGAAGTTCATTTACATTCTGTTCGTCTTTTGTGTTCTCATTCGGCCTCCGGCATGACATAGCTTAATTAATTGTACCTTCATCGTATGAATTCGTCTGGAATGCTGTCCGTAGGTGTGGCAGCTATTGTTTCAAGCTGACGGTGACACAAATCTGACGTAAACTTGTGATTAACGTATTAAGTACGGACCTTTTCCGTACACACAGCCTTGCGTGTCTAGATAAATTACATTACGTTCTGATGAATGTGAAAAGAGATTGTATACAGGGCTGAGATCACACAGCAAATGCTGATCCAGTACCCTCTCGGTACAGTAATGTCATCTTCCGTTTGAAATGTATTTTAGTTACCAGACATCTAATTGCCAGCTGCACGAGGAATTTGCTAAGGAAATGAAATGTCAACAGCTTAACGAAGAAACCCAAGAAATTAGGTCGGGGACAGAGACAGATTCTGAGAATACACTTTTAAATCAATGTTTCGTCTTGACGTACTTTCTTTTCAGAAACACCTTGATTACATAACTTATTGAAGAACATCATTCGTGCTGCTTCTTAAGAAATGTTGCGAAAACTTTTATGTCTGCAGATATTTTGAGCGTACTTTTACTGTACGATAACATACGGACGACTACCAACAACTGTCAGCTACTAAACTGTTGGCCTCTACTGAAAATCTTATTTACTTCTTACCATCACCAGTGCCCTATATTTTGTCCGTCATAACATTACGGCATTGCTTTTATAAGATTAACTGTCAATCAGAGGATGTCCCGAGCACCAAGGTTTCGTACAGTACAAAATAATTTTAAATTGAGAAATATTAGGAATATTCAAACATCAAAAAAGTTTTGCATCACCTCGCTTCCTAGAGTTCCGAAACCTGTACAGAAAATTTGAATAGACGTAAACATAAACATCATTTCTGACCTCTTTGTTGTTGATGAAAACTACACATTGCATGTTGTACCACCACACAACGAGACCTTCAGAGGTGGTGGTCCAGATTGCTGCACACACCGGTACCTCTAATACCCAGTAGCACGTCCTCTTGCACTGATGAGTGCCTGTATTCGTCGTGGCAAACTATCCACAAGATCTTCAAGGCACTGTTGGTCCAGATTGTCCCACTCCTCAACGGCAATTCGGGGTAGATCCCTCAGAGTGGTTGGTGGGTCACACCGTCCATAAACAGCCCTTTTCAATCTATCCCAGGCATGTTCGATATGGTTCATGTCTGCAGAACATGCTGTCCACACTAGTCGAGCGAAGTCGTTATCCTGGAGGAAGTCATTCACAAGATGTGCGCGATGGGGGCGCGAATTGTCGTCCATGACGACGGATGCCTCGTCAATATGCTGCCGATTTGGTTGCACTATCGGTCGGAGGATGGCATTCACGTATCGTACAGCCGTTTCGGGGCCTTCCATGACCACCAGCGGCGTACGTCGGCCCCACATAATGCCAACGCAAAACAGAAGGGAACCTCCACCTTGCTGCACTCGCTGGACAGTGTGTGTAAGGCGTTCAGCCTGAACAGGTTGCCTCCAAACACGTCTGCGACGATTGTCTCGTTGAAGGCATATGCGACACTCATCGGTGAAGAGAACGTGATGCAAATCCTGAGCGGTCCATTCGGCATGTTGTTTGGCCCATCTGTACCGCGTTGCATGGTATCGTGGTTGCAAAGTTGGATCTCGCCATGGACGTTGGGAGTGAAGTTGCAAACCATGCAGCCTATTGAGCACAATTTGAGTCGTAACACGACGTCCGGTGACTGCACGAAAAGCATTATTCAACTTAGTGGCGTTGCTGTCAGGGTTCCTCTGAGGCATAATCCGTGGGTAGCGGTCATCCACTGCAGTAGTAGCCCTCGGGCGGCCTAAGCGAGGCATGTCATCGGCAGTTCCTGTCTCTCTGTATCTCCTCCGTGTCCAAACAACATCGCTTAGGTCCACTCCCAGACTCCTGGACGCTTCCCTTGTTGAGAGCCCTTCCTGGCTCAAAGTAACAATGCAGACGCGATCGAACCGCGATATTGACCGTCTAGGCATGGTTGAACTACAGACAATACGAGCCGTGTACCTCCTGCCTGGTGGAATGACTGGAACTAATCGGCTGTCGGACCCCCTGCGTCTAATCGGCGCTGCTAATGCATGGTTGTTTACATCTTTGGGCGGCTTTACTGACATCTCTGAACTTCAAAGGGACTGTCTCTGTGATACAATATCCGCAGTCAACGTCTATCTTCAGGAGTTCTGGGAACAGGGGTGATGAAAAACTTTTTTTGATGTGTGTAATTGAAAATTAAGAACAGGATAAATGATTTAGTGATGTAAAAAAATGAAAGTGCCCAAGTATTAAGAAAAACTTACGTTTTTCATGTAACGTAGAATATGGAGTTGAGACACTGATGACTGCTGCCTCCTTTTGTAACACAAGTCACGAGGACAGACTGTAGAGAGCTCAAAAATATATGGCACCTGACTCTACATTTCAGCCCGAAATATTCATAACAGCCTGACCTACTAGTAATCGTCTGGAATGTATAGAGAGTGATTCAATCTCGTGGTCGTGCGGTAGCGTTCTCGCTTCCCACTCCCGGGTTCCTGCGTTCGATTCCCGGCGGGGTCAGGGATTTTCTCTGCCTCGTGATGGCTGAGTGTTGTGTGATGTCCTTGGGTTAGTTAGGTTTAAGTAGTTCTAAGTTCTAGGGGACTGATGATCTAAGATGTTAAGTCCCATAGTGCTCAGAGCCATTTTTGATTCAAAAATCATGGTCCCTAGGACAAGTAAGTGAACCAGCAGGGGTGGTAGTAATAAAAAGAAAAAAAACGAAGTTAGTAAACATGGGCAGTAAACTGCGTACCTTGAGAGCTATGAACACTTCGTCGACTACGAAGCTGTGAAACATATTTCTTCTACTGTATTTTGTGTTCCATATTTTTTAAAGGTGATATTACGGACCAAAATAAGAAACAAGGACTCTTAAATGTATAGCTTAAGAACTATGAACAGTTGTTCAGTAGATGAGATGTGTTTCACTCTAACGAAGATCAACGAGTGCTCATAGTTCGTAAATTATGCACTTTACCGCCCGTGTTTATTGGACGGATTTCCTTTGTTTTGGTACACAATGCCACCTTCAAAATATGAAAATGAAAAGACTTCCAGTAGAAGAGATTTGTTTCACAGTATCGAAGATGAAGAAGAGCTCATAACTTGCAAGGTATTTATTTATTTATTTATTTATTTTGGTCAATGTTAACAAGGTATTTTCGTCTAGTTTTGGTCCATACCACCACCTCTCTCCTCTGAATGGCAGTGGCTGGGGTTCCAGTATACACTATTTGTCCTACATATTACGAGTCTTATTTTTATTACTGTTGTAACGGCGACGGGAACAGTGGCGGGGTTGAAGTGACGGAAAACGCGAACAACACAACGGGAGAGGACGGACACGACCAACGAAGGACCTTACGACAACAACAAGAACGAGACAACTACGTCCACTAGCAAATAAAACACGAAAATAAATACGTTGTCTAAGGCGAGACGATATGTCCAGAGACGTACGCAATGTTAGACTGGCTGGCTGAGCGAGAGGCGGCGCCTAAGCACGCTATCGGGGGCGCCGCTATTGGCCGCTGGGACCACGTGTTCCACTGTGGCGCCCCCATAGAATAAAAGCGGGCCAGGAGGCGCGCGCCGCCACAGCTTACGGTGCAGAGACCCCTAGGGGTCTTCGACGTCCATGACGTCTGGCGGGGATTCAAATTCCGCGGCGCGCGGTACCAGACTTACGCATAACCACAAATAATCAATGGCCTTCCCGCAGGGGTAGCACCGATTCCCAGCCAAGTTAAGCGCTGTCTGGTTTGGCTAGCACTTGGGTAGGTGACCATGCAGGTCTGCCTGCCGAGCGCTGTTGGCACGTGGGCTGCACTCAGCCCTTGTGAGGCCAATTGAGGAGACCCTTGGCTGAGGGGTAGCGGCTCCGGACACGCAAGCTGAGAGCGGCAGGGGCAGTGGTGTGCTGATCGCGTGTCCTTCGATACCCGCATCCAGTGGCGCCTGTGTCGGCTGAGGATGACTCGGCTGTCGGACGGCACAGTTGGGCCTTTCGAGGCTATTCGGGTGAAGTTTAGTTCGTATCTTATGGATAAACTTCACAGCCGTTGCTCTACTGGGTTAAGGAAAGAAAAGGGAAACCAGTCAACTGTTCCTACGTCTACATCTATATCTACATCTACATACATACTCCACAATCCACCATACGGTGCGTGGCGGAGGGTACCTCGTACTACAACTAGCATCCACTCCCAAACAGAACGAGGGAAAAATGAGTGCTATATGCCTCTGTACGAGCCCTAACCTCTCGTGTCTTATCTTTGTGGTCTTTCCGCGAAATGTAAGTTGGCGGCAGTAAAATTGTACTGCAGTCAGCCTCAAATGCTGGTTCTCTAAATTTACTCAGTAGCGATTCACGAAAAGAATGCCTCCTTTCCTCCAGAGACTCTCACCCGAGTTCCTGAAGCATTTTCGTAACACTCGCGTGATGATCAAACCTACCAGTAACAAATCTAGCAGCCCGCCTCTGAATTGCTTCTATGTCCTCCCTCAATCCGACCTAACAGGGATCCCAAACGTTCGAGCAGTAGTCAAGAATAGGTCGTATTAGTGTTTTATAAGCGGTCTCCTTTACAGATGAACCACATCTTCCCGAAATTCTACCAATGAACCTAAGACGACCATCCGCCTTCCCCACAACTGCCATTACATGCTTGTCCCACTTCATATCGCTCTTCAACGTTACCCTCAAATATTTAATCGACGTGACTGTGTCAAGCGCTAACTACTAATGGTGCTTTCAAACATTACGGCATTCTTTTTCCTATTCATCTGCATTAATTTACGTTTATCTAGATTTAGAGCTAGCTGCCATTCTTTACACCAATCACAAATCATGCCCAAGTCTTCTTGTATCCTCCTACAGTCACTCAACGACGACACCTTCCCGTACACCATAGCATCATCAGGAAACAGCCGCACATTGCGATCCACCCTATCCAAAAGATCATTATGTAGATAGAAAACAACAGCGGACCTACCACACTTCCCTGGGGCACTCCAGATGACACCCTCACCACCGATGAACACTCACCATCGAGGACAACGTACTGGGTAATGATACCCTTCATCCATGGTTCGCAGGATGATGATTTAGAGAAAAATGTAAGTATAGTTCTCCGTAAGAATGGAACACACATCTAAATAGCGGTTGTGAAACTGAGACTGAGTCCACACGAAATAATTTCGTGAGTAAAATACAGGTTCACCCTGTAGCAAGAAACAAACAAACACACACACACACACACACACACACACACACACACACACACATACACATACACAGAGAAAGATGCTAATACTTGCATTCGGAGCGGTAAAACTATTAGAGATTGCTGTAAGGAACATTCTAAATCAATCGCATACCTGCGAGCCAGTCACAAAGTAATTTGAATTTCGTTATATATCTGTTGAACTACGTGGACAGTGTGCCAGATTTCGGGGGCCACCTCCAAGTTAGTCACCACCTTGTGTTATTTCCCGCGCCAGGCCTGGAGACACACGATCAGACGTATTCGAGCCCGGGCTCTAACGAACTCCAGCAGCTGTAAAGCACTGTACAAATGTTACAAACCATCGCCGCGCGGGTGACCTTTCTTTTTACGTGGTTAGTCAGCTTACGCTGCGACGCCCCAGATGCGCCAGCACCGTCCGTAAAACGTTCTTCGGGTAATAGCTACGAGATAACGGCGGCCCTCCGCGTGCTCCCCCTGGGGGTCGTGGAACCGCTCCCCGGCCGAGATGTAAGACAAGAGAGGACGCGGCAATCGTCGGCAAGCGCACACTATCTGTGGCCCGCGTTCGGACGGGGCTCCTTAATCACCGCATCGACGCGGATCCTTCCTCGGTTATCCGGCCGCGCGAGATTAGATCCGCCCGCGGCCGTCCTTCCCCCTCCCCTGCCCGCCTCGGATACCCAATTACAGGCGCAATCGGCCCCGTCCGGCCTCTCTGCCCGCCCCCCAGGGCTGTCCACCGACTGTGCGGCCTGCTGCATCCTCGCTCCGCGGGCAGCGGTTCACGCACGGGCGCAACCAGTCCCACCTAGACTACGGGCGTGCGCGCACGCTTGTGACGTCACATACTGATGGCCTGATCTGTATCGGAACGCTCCTGTTAAGCACTCTGCAGCTATACGAACAGTACGAGTGTAACAAGACTTCTGGTCAGGTGACTACAGGGTTATAAACACAAAATCAAATAGGGGTAATGCAGGAGTAGGTTTAATAATGAATAGGAAAATAGGAATGCGGGTAAGCTACTACAAACAGCGTAGTGAACGCATTATTATGGCCAAGATAGATACGAAGCCCACACCTACTGCAGTAGTACAAGTTTATATGCCAACTAGCTCTGCAGATGACGAAGAAATTGATGAAATGTATGAGCAAATCAAAGAAATTATTCAGATAGTGAAGGGAGACGAAAATTTAATAGTAATGGGTGACTGGAATTCGGTAGTAGGAAAAGGGAGAGAAGGAAACATAGTAGGTGAATATGGACTGGGGCTAAGAAATGAAAGAGGAAGCCGCCTGGTAGAATTTTGCCTAGAGCACAACTTAATCATAGGTAACACTTGGTTCAAGAATCATAAAAGAAGGCTGTATACATGGAAGAAGCCTGGAGGTACTAACAGGTTTCAGATAGATTATATAATGGTAAGACAGAGATTGAGGAACCAGGTTTTAAATTGTAAGACATTTCCAGGGGCAGATGTGGACTCTGACCACAATCTAATGGTTATGACCTGTAGATTAAAACTGAAGAAACTGCAAAAATGTGGGAAATTAAGGAGATGGGACCTGGATAAACTGAAAGAACCAGAGGTTGTACAGAGTTTCAGGGAGAGCATAAGGGAACAATTGACAGGAATGGGGTAAGAAACACAGTAGAAGAAGAATGGGTAGCTTTGAGGGATGAAATAGTGAAGGCAGCACAGGATCAAGTAGGTAAAAAGACAAGGGCTAGTAGAAATCCCTGGGTAACAGAAGAAATATTGAATTTAATTGATGAAAGGAGAAAATATAAAAATGCAGTAAATGAAGCAGGCAAAAAGGAATACAAACGTCTCAAAAATGAGATCGACAGGAAGTGCAAAATGGCTAAGCAGCCATGGGTAGATGACAAATGTAAGGATGTAGAGGCTTATCTCACTAGAGGTAAGATAGATACTGCCTACAGGAAAATTAAAGAGACCTTTGGAGATAAGAGAACCACGTGTATGAATATCAAGACCTCAGATGGCAGCCCAGTTCTAAGCAAAGAAGGGAAGGCAGAAAGGTGGAAGGAGTATATAGAGGGTCTATACAAGGCCGATGGACTTGAGCCAATATTATGGAAATGGAAGAGGATGTAGATGAAGATGAAATGGGAGATACGATACTGCGTGAAGAGTTTGACAGAGCACTGAAAGACCTGAGTCGAAACAAGACCCCCGGAGTAGACAACATTCCATTGAAAGTACTGACGGCCTTGGGAGAGCCACTCCTGACAAAACTCTACCATCTGGTGAGCAAGATGTCTGACGCAGGTGAAATACTCTCAGACTTGAAGAAGAATATAATAATTCCAATCTCAAAGAAAGCAGGTGTTGACAGATGTGAAAATTACCGAACTATCAGTTTAATAAGTCACAGCTGCAAAATACAAACGCGAATGGAAAAACTGGTAGATACGGACCTCGGGGAGGATCAGTTTGGATTCCGTAGAAATGTTGGAACACGTGAGGCAATACTGACCTTACGACTTATCTTAGAAGAAAGATTAACAAAAGGCAAACCTACGTTCCTAGCATTTGTAGACTTAGAGAAAGCTTTTGACAATGTTGATTGGAATACTCTCTTTCAAATTCTGGAGGTGGCAGGGGTAAAATACAGGGAGCGAAAGGCTATTTACAATTTGTACAGAAACCAAATGGCAGTTATAAGAGTCGAGGGACATGAAAGGGAAGCAGTGGTTGGGAAGGGAGTGAGACAGGGTTGTAGCCTCTCCCTGATGTTATTCAATCTGTATATTGAGCAAGCAGTGAAGGAAACAAAAGAAAAGTTCGGAGTAGATATTAAAATCCATGGAGAAGAAATAAAAACTTTGAGGTTCGCCGATGACATTGTAATTCTGTCAGAGACAGCAAAGGACTTGGAAGAGCAGTTGAACGGAATGGATAGTGTCTTGAAAGGAGGATATAAGATGAACATCAACAAAAGCAAAACGAGGATAATGGAATGTAGTCGAATTAAGTCAGATGATGTTGACGGTATTAGATTAGGAAATGAGACACTTAAAGTAGTAAAGGAGTTTTGCTATTTGGGGAGCAAAATAACTGATGATGGTCGAAGTAGAGAGGATATAAAATGTAGACTGGCAATGGCAAGGAAAGCGTTTCTGAAGAAGAGAAATTTGTTAACATCGAGTATAGATTTAAGTGTCAGGAAGACATTTCTGAAAGTATTTGTATGGAGTGTAGCCATGTATGGAACTGAAACATTGACGCTAAAGAGTTTGGAAATGAAGAGAATAGAAGCTTTCGAAATGTGGTGCTACAGAAGAATGCTGAAGATTAGATGGGTAGATCACATAACTAATGAGGAAGTATTGAATAGGATTGGGGAGAAGAGAAGTTTGTGGCACAACTTGACCAGAAGAAGGGATTTGTTGGTAGGACATGTTCTGAGGCATCAAGGAATCACCAATTTAGTATTGGAGGGCAGCGTGGAGGGTAAAAATCGTAGATGGAGACAAGAGATGACTACACTACGCAGATTCAGAAGGATGAAGGTTGCAGTGGGTACTGGGAGATGAAGAGGCTTGCACAGGATAGAGTAGCATGGAGAGCTGCATCAAACCAGTCTCAGGACTGAAGACCACAACAACAACAAAATCTAACAAATACATCGAACGCCACTCTGGTGAGCAGCAGGACGAAATTACTATAAACTATCAATTAAAGTAAAACGTTGTTAAAATTCTTTTAAACAATAAGAGTGGGCTCGTGTCAAAACTTTAAACATTGGATTCGCCGCGTTTTGAGCTCGCGTCACTTACAAAAGAAAATGGGATATGGGAATTATGTCAACTAAAAGGTGCCAAAATTGTCGACTTTAGGAGCAGATCCATTTTAGAGTATCAATTTTAGGTGCACTTCAAAGTTTCAGTTCCTACTGTTTTTACAAAAGTTTAAACTATCAGTTTAAAAAAATATTTTGGATGAAAGGTGAGACTTTGAAGTTTCAGAAAATAATTTTGGCGCCTACATTTATTTAATAGTATTAGAAGGTACTAAAAATTCTCTTCTTGTGTGGACTTATTATAATCTCACTTGTATATGCAAACAGGCGCGTATGTGCAGATGGCTTAAAGTTTTTCAGTTTCAGGGCCTGTATCCAAAGCTGCCTTAGGCTTTCATCCTTAGGGAACCTATGAGTAGGAAAGAGAAACTGTTATACTTACTTCTATAACAGAATTATCACAGATACTTTCCAAATGTAATATGAGTCTGACTTTACAGGCATCACGTACAACACATTAATTTACGTGATACTCTATTTCAATTGCAAAAGGCATATAAAAGTCACTTCAGCAGATTTCAATAAACGCATCTGCACTGTCATAGAAACACTTATACGTGAAATGTAATGCCATTTTCCCCGACAAAGCGCTGAGTACAGCCATAAGCCCAACACGAAACAACCATGTTTAGCCAACATTCACGTGACTTCAGCCCAGAGATGATGGAGCCACGAAAATGAAATCAGGGCCAGTCTATGATATATATGGTCGAAGTACATAATACATGTTACAGTCTATACCTTATGCGTGCTGAAATGTATTTTGAGTTGGACTATTCTGTGCTTATTTATGTTTCCCTTTTAATCCTTTATACATTTATTTGCAGTTGCACTATTAATCTATTTTCCAGCACATACTCATATGATTATAAATGAGGCCGATCGTGCTTTGTCTTTGTTGGCCAGTAACGTTAAGATCTTTTTAAAAGTTGCAAAGATTTTACTATCACACAACTCCATAGATGTATAAAAACAAATGTGTAACCATGTATCATCGCTGACGTAAATCGAAGCTGTCAGACTTACAAAATGTTAACAAGATGTTAACGAAACTGGCCAACAAAGAAAAATTCCACTGCAGAGGCATTACTTAGCGAGTAATTTATAATTTTGCCTGTGCTTTGCTTAAAAACGCTCCAACTGAGATATCCGACAGCAAGAGCGTCAGCGACGTAATATGGAAATAAGTCTTACGCCAAATGTACAAAATAATTATTTATTACGAAAATTCACATATACATAAACTAAATACAATACTATATGTTGCAGATTGCTTGAAAATGGCCCTTGAGCCGAAATAGGCCGATAGAAATAGGCCTATAGCCAATGAAAATAAAGTCGCAGTAATAACAACTGCTACACAAAGCGGCGTTTTGGCTTTATGTACACATAATGTCCTTGCAAGACATATATAACGCTGCAGGCCCAGAGGAATTTAAAATAGGTTAAATTGTTTACAAAATAAACAAAACGAATAAAGGTAAACTGAAAGACAAAAGTTAGCCTTAAACGAGTTCAGAATGAAGAGAGAGGCAAATATATTGCTTTACCATATTGCGGACAAATGTGAGACAAAATTCAGCACGATCCGCAAAAAAAAAAAAAAAAAAAAAAAAAAAAAAAAAAAAAAAAAACTCGGTCCAGACCAGAGAATATAGTAAGAGCACGAACATACCATTCGCTACGACAAACAACGACATTTTCCAGATCTAGAGCTTATAAATTAAAATATAAAGACTGTGAGAAAACATACAATGGTCAAACAATCCATCAGTATTTAGCACACACGTGAGAGAGCAAAATCACGAAACGACAGACATAGCACAATGATTGTCATTTCTTTCCATTGCCGGTAAAGGTAAATTTCTAGACGTTCTGGGGGAACTAGAAATTTATACTAACATGAAAAAGGGTTCGAGTAATATTGTTAACGAAAAAACCGAAACAAATATTTTATCAAAAATTTTACAAATATTCTCGTACAAAAATAAAACAAACTTTTGAAATAAACGTAACGGTCTTTATTCTATTAATGTTTACACATTTTACTCTTATTTTAACTATATTTTATGTATGCTTATTAAGAAGGGCGAAAGAAACGTAGGTATCACACAGGTTATCAAAACCAAAGAAAAAATGCGCAAGAAGTGATATCTTTGACATCTTTGGCATTTTTCACAAAAATGTAATCATATGAGAATATGCTAGCTAGTACATAGAATTAATTGAAGGTTTGAAAAAAAAATCTATGAAGCCTTAAATGTAAGATAAAAGTAGGCAATGAGCAGTGCAACACAAAATAAACTTAATTATAAACACATTCTAACTCACGTAACATATAGGCTATAGCAGTTATTGTGTGTTGCTTGTATGTATCTTCGTTAGAGTGCTGATTAGTATGTCCTTCATATTGGTCCGATAAAATAAAATAATGTAGAATGAACAAGCACCGCTGTCTTCATGCATGCAAATAGAAATGTCTTTCATCAATTACATGAATGTTGCAAGATAGATTGAATACAGAACTTCCCACGTTTTACTATCTGCAATATTGTGCGTATGTGCAGCATTGGGTTTACATGTAAATGACGAAAACATCCACAAATGGCTAAATAATGATGCCTATGAATTTGAGCAGATAAGTAACGCGGATATAGTGAGAAAAGTGATTTCGGTGGCAGTAGAGAGCGAAGACGATACTTACGAGGAACCGAGCACACCGGGGTACTGAAATTCGTTTATCTGTTATTAGAGTACCAGAAACAAAATTCGTTTGGCCGTATCCATTTTTTGAATTTGAAAAGTGACAATTGTTGTTATGAAAAAAATTGAATGAAAAACAAATATATAAAAACATGGACCATTATTTCCGGAAAGTGAGTTGAACACGTAAGTAATCTAGGGATTTTCATGTGTGACACAACTAACTCACAATATTATTCTAGTAATAGATTGAAAAGCATTGTTAACTTTAGCTATTAGGAGGCTTCGTCTAAAATCTACTTATGACAGGTGTTATAAAATTTACTGGTTAAAGCAAAAAATTTTAGTAAGTCGGAACGCTATATCTCGGCAAGGCTATATTTGCTGTCTTTACTTACCTTTATCTCCGAAACTTTGAATCACACTTAACAAACAGAATGCCAAATGATTGTTGTGTATGATTCAGACAATGTCGGAAACTCAGAAAATGTTAGTGATATGTGCACTCCTTTTCTTATGACCTTCCACATCACATTCCAGAAGCAAAATTGGTACTTTTTGCAGACAATACTAGTGTTACAATAGATCCCAGTAGAGAGAAAGCAACATAAGAGATAATAAACAATATTTTCCAAAGAACTATTAACGGATTTTCTGAAAATTTTGAAATAACACCGTACAACAAAAGCAGTCAGTTTCAAATGCGGGTTGTATAAATTTTATCAACAGAGTTTCTCGAAAAGAATGCAGCCTTCCCTCCCGGGGTTCCCATTTGAATTCTCTGGTGAACACTCGCCGTCGAGGACGACATACTGTGTTCTGTTACTTACGAAGTCTATGAACTTATTCCGTGTGCTCGTGAATTCGTTAACAGCGTGCAATGGGGCACCGTGTCAAATGATTTCCATTAGTCTAGAAATACGCCTGCTGACCTTCATCCACAGTTCTCAGGATATCATGTGAGAAAACGGCAAGCTGAGTTTCGCACGAGCGTTCATTACATTCGAACTGAGAGTTTGTTCAAGGAATCTGCAGCAAAACAAGTAAGGGATATTGGTCGTTAATTCTGCTGATGCGTTCTTTTATCTTTCTTACGTTCCAACATTCTGTGTGGTGTCTGTTTGTTCCATCTCGTGTCTCCCCACCACTTTCGCGCAACGACGCTCTGAGCGTGTTTTTTAGGGAATTGACTAGTTTGAACTTGGGACCTGTTGCTGGTAAGGAGACGCCAGACCACACATGACATGTAGAGTTCAGAAGAGTTCAATGAGACTAGCGATGATATAATCAAAAACTGAATGATTTCAGCGTCAGCTCCACTGCACTCCCTGTAAAAGAATCTTAATACTAACTAAACTTAGTGGAAGGGTTTCAAGGCTTTCCTATTTTTAGTTAGCTAGTAAAATAACGTCGAAAAAGCAGTTAAGTTTACCATTGGATATTTATTCTACTCAGAAAACATTGTTTATAAACTGCACTATTGATAAAAGAAAATATTTCAATACAGGATGAAAAAAACTAACTGCGTTCAACAAAAATGTGAACGAATGTTCCCTGAATGGGTTTCCAAATTCTACAATGGATCGAAGGATGACCTCTGCCATATCACGTCTATAATCTAGATTTAAGTTAAGTTTCATAAAAGAGAAAACTATCAAAATGGTCTACAGTGACCCTAAATTATCTTTAATTACTTATTTAACTTGTCATAAATTACAGTGGCTGATGTTGCTTCTCAGTAATTATGTAACAGAAATATCATCGTGTTTCAGATTTTAACTTCTATTAGCAAATGTGAATACCATGAGCTTTAATTGACGATCGACACTAGTATTACGTAAAAAGGGGATGTAACAGATGAGACTTCTGCCGTTCTGAGTGAAGCCTTATGCGCTCAAAAATGCGGCATCGCGTGCATTCAGTACCTTGTCGTTGGTTAGGCAGCGTCAGGGGGCGGCGGTCGGCGCAGCTCCACACAGCTCGCCGTCTCGGAAGCAAATCTCTCTTAACTTCTCCTTACTACAATTTACCGAAGTTGGGTTGAAAAAAGCTATCTGCCTGTGTTTTTAACTGACCAATCAGGGTCTCAATGTTACCCTTAAGCTTCCCTTACAAAAATTTTGTCTATCCAATGAGAAACGTTATACTTTTCATGGTGGGGCAATGTTTTTAAAGTTTGCAACGTAACAGAGACGCGAAAGAGTCTCACACTAAAACTTGCAGCTGGTGTGGCCCTTTTAGTGTTATGGTAAGATCTATATTGTTCTTCTGGAGGGCTCTATCTGTTAACATGGGGGGGGGGGGGGGGGTTTGGCGGTCAGCTAGCGACGTGTTTGTCCGTCCTTATCGTAGGGCCTCGAGCCTACACGGCGCTGCTCTCGGCTTCTGTCCTCGTTTCTCACCTCGGAACTGCGTCTGCCTCACGGTGGGAAGGTATGACATGCATTTAGGCATTCTTGTGTTAGTCTGTGGTATTCCATTTGCTCACTCGTTGATCGTATTACTTTGGTTAATTTAATGTCACGATTTATTTGGAGCTATGTGACATACTGCCGGATTTGCTATCATGTCAGGGTTTTCATTGAAGGTGTTGGATTTGCCTGACACCTTACATATCACCACTCTTCGAACTTAATTTTTGCACTGAAGTTAGGCAATGATTGAATTGTTGTCTAAGTCAGTCAAAAATTATTCCTTTATCTAAATTTGGTTGCCTACTGTTCAGCCACGTTATTCTGGTTCTATGCTAGTTTGTATTACTAATTTATATTTTTATATTCTTCCACATTATTCTCAAAAATATGTTTATTTTGACAAGATAAGAATATTTTTATGCCATTATCATTATTAAATTTTAATTATTTTCTTTCTTTATTTAAGTGTGAAGTTTGTTTTTTAAGAAGTTTGTTATCGAAATTGAGGAGTCTATCACATCGATTTCCTTGGAATTTTTTTTGTATAAATGTAGTAATTAAGTAAACTCTATTCCTAACACATTTTCTAAATGTCATGTACAAGTAAAATGTTTTTGTTTCTAGACACTCATTTTAACATTGTTACACTAACGAATAAGAATTGCTTTGACAAAGAAATATACATACACAAGTACTGCGATATTATCCTAACAAATGGTACAAATGTTAAAAAAGGGAAAACATCCAACAAGATAATTTTTTATTCTTTGTTTTTATAAGGAGAAAATAAGTAAAATACAGTTATTCTTTTATTTTTATGAGGAGAATATAAGTGGCACATAGTTTTAGTGTTTATTGTGCCTTACTTTTGTTCTTTAAATACTGTCCATTTCAGAACTAATGACTTATTTTTATCGATAGTCTATTTTTTACTTAAGTCCATAGTCAATGACTGTTATTAATAACTAGTCGCTTTGAAGTTCTCCTCTTAGTAACAGTTTGATAAATTGTTTGGACGTGTCAGTTCTACTTTGTAGAAGTTTTCTTCAGTTTCGTACTGCAGCGTGCTGTTCAATAGCAGTAGTGTGACTTTTACACATATTTTTTGCCAGTGGTGGCTTGCCCAAGCCGTCTTCTCGTCGGGCGGCTTTTTTGCTCACTCCACTGAGTCTGGGTGTCCCGGGGCCCTCTTGGCCTTACGTGTCCTGGCCCAGCAGGATTCCGCCACTCTGTGGTTCCGCTTAGCAGCAGATTTACTGCCCACTTTGGATACTTTGTTGGTCTCGCTGCACTTTCCCTTCTCTCGACGCTTCTGCCTTGTAGGAATCGTGTCTTGCTAATTATATCCTTTTCTTTCTTCATACTTCTCTCGTTGCAAGTTGTGGGTCGTTCCATCTGGTTGTTGCTGGAGTGTTTACAATGGTTCTTACAAAAAGTTTTACTTAACCTACTTGTTTCACGCCTTCTTAAAAAATTTTACAAATGTCGGCGCCCTTTCCATGTTACAATTCTAAGATATTTTTAATCTTAACTTCTACAGGAATCCTGAAATTCGTTTTTTATTTTTGTGTAGTGTCGTGGTGTATAGCATTTTAGTATTTCATGCTGTTAGACTATCTATGCTTTATCCCTTCACCTTAGTCTATGGTACTCTTGTGTTATTATTGAAACTACTGTCTTTTTCCCACCTTCCTCTCTCTTCATTCTTCTTTCTACTGACGATCTTACCTGCAACATAACTTGAAATATTGTGTGGATTATTTACTTGATTTTCTTGAAATTTTTCATCAATTTCTTAATGGACTTCTAATATGAGTTGAGGCGATTCCTTCTTTTGTGCATACCATTCTAATTCTTCATCCTCTTTATCTCGCGTCATTCTTAATTGTTTGTTTATAACTGGTATCTCTTCTAATTTTAGCTTTTGCTCAAAGAGAAGTGTGACATTCCCGAATGTTACGCTACCTTTCCCCATATCTATTATCGCTCGTCTCTCATTTAAAAAATCTGCACCTATAATCAAATCTACATTTAGTTTAGGTGTAATCACGAAGTTGCCTTGGATCTTTTGACCTTGGCACGAAAGGGTTAACCTTGTTTATCTAGTAACTTCCGCAGCATTGTTTCTAATAGGACCTCTTACTTTAATCTTACGTGTTTTCAGAACTGGCAATTCCTCATTGGCATTACACTGCATGAATAAATTTTCTGAGATCGCAGTCAGTTCACTTCCGCTATCAATTACAATATTGACTAGGATATGCTTTACCATGGCCTTCACAATTGGTTGAATTTGAAAGGGCTGGTTCTGTTCTTCTTCATCTTCTTGCATCAACGTATCCTCCACTGAATCATGCATGAGTCTTTTCAGGAATTTCCCTTGTGAATTCGAACTTTCTGTAGGATAAGCTTCGACTGCTACTTCTCTCTTTTATTTCCTTTTCTCTATTTCTTCCTTCAATTACACTTTCTTCAACATCCTCTACATTTTCCTCATCCTCCTCCATCTTCTCTATCTTCATCGCTACTTCCACATAATCCCATTTAAATGTTTTAATTAACGCTTTATAACTTCCTTCATTATATATGTTGGGTTGTGTGCGCACTAGTAACTTATTTTCAACTTCCGTCGATTGTGCATTATCCTCATTGAATACGCTTTCCCTGGTTTCCATCTCAAATAGCTCTGCAATACTCATTATTTCGTCCTTTCCTCCTACATCCGTTGTGCATGTCTCTGGTAATTCATCTTTCTCGTCAGTATTCTCCCAATTAATTTCGTCCCAACACGATATTGTTGTCTTCGTTTTTATCTGGTCCCTGCGGTTTTGTTTCTTCTTTCTTCTCTTCTCGTGATAAGGTATTTACTTCTCTGTTCAAGGTGCTGCAATTGTCCTGGGCCAGAGACTCATTGTCTTGGGCATGGGCGCTTAGCTGTCAATCCACCTCTTCAATCTGTATTCTCATTTCTTGCTCCGCTTGTTGATATTGGTTTCTTTGTTGATAATTGATCGGTCTATTGGTTCTCCCATACCTGTGCCGGTTGTCATTATTCCCTCCGTAATAGTTGTTGCCGTTCCTGGGTTAATTATAGTTATTGCTATATTCTCTTTTAAATTCATAACCGTTTTTTTTTGTTGAAATCTGTTGTCGTTTCTTGGTGCGAAGTTATCGTGTGGATTCCACTGCCTTTTGCTTTCGCTTTCACGCGTGCTTCGTCTTTTTCTTGCGTCATCTTCCGAAAATATAAACTCTAGTTCCCTTAGAATTCCTTTAAATGCTTCGATGTCATTGCCTCTGCGACCTACTAATGATTGTTGGTATTTCGATGGTAAGTTCATCGCGCATAATTTAATGAACTCTCCATCACTGTACGGTACATCTAAGCATTGATTTTTCTTTCCCTTTACTTCGAAAAATTTCACGGGGCCCTTTGTAAGGTGTCAGGCAAATCCAACACCTTCAATGAAAACCCAGACATGATAGCAAATCCGGCAGTATGTCACATAGCTCCGAATAAATCGTGAAATTAAATTAACTAAAGTAATACGAGTAACGAGTAAACAAATGGAATACCGCAGACTAACACAAGAATGCCTAAATGCATGTCATACCTTCCCACCGTGAGACAGACGCAGTTCCAAGGGGAGAAACGAGAACAGAAGCCGAGAGCAGAACCATGTTAAGCTGGAAGGCCCTATGATAAGGGACGGACACCCACGTCGCCAGCTAACCACCAGGAGAGAGCCCTCCAGAAGAACAGTACAAATCTTACCATAACACTAAAAGGGCCACACCTGCTGCAAGTTTAAGCGTGAGAATTTTTCGCGTCTCTGTTACGTTGCAAACTTTAAAAACATTGCCCCACCATGAAAAGTATAACGTTTCTCATTGGATGGACAGAATTTTTGTAGGTGGAGCTTAAGGTTAACATTGATACCCTGATTGGTCAAATGAAAACGCAGCCAGAATGTTTTTTAAAACCAACTTCGGTAAATTGTAGTAAGGAGAAGTTAGGAGAAGCGTTGCTTCCGAGATGGCAAGGTGAGCGGAGCTGTGCTGCTCGCCGCCGCACTGACGCTGCCTAAACACCGAGAAGGTAATGAACGCACGCGATGCCGCATTTTTGAGCGCATAAGGCTTCACTCAGAACTGCAGAAGTCTCATTTGTTACACCCCTTTTTACGTAATACTAGTGTCGATCGTCAATTAAAGCTCATGGTATTCACATTTCCTAATAGAAGTTCAAATCTGAAACACGATGATTTTTCTGTTATATAATTACTGAGAAGCCACATCAGCCACTGTAATTTACGACAAGTTAAATAAGTAATTAAAGATAATTGAGGGTCAATGTAGACCATTTTGATAGTTTTCTCTCTTGTGAAACTTAACTTAAATCTAGACTATAGATGTGATATGGCATAGGTCATCCTTCGATGCGCTGTAGAACTTAGAAACCCATTCAGGCAATATTCGTTCACATTTTTGTTGAACGCAGTTGGTTTTTACCATCCTGTATTCAAACATTTCCTTTGTCAATAGTGCAATTTATAAATAATGTTTTGTGAGTAGAATAAAATTTCCAATGGTAAACTTAACTGCTTTTTCGACGTTATTTTACTAACTAACTAAAAATAGGAAAGCCTTGAATCCCTTCCGCTAAATTTAGTTAGTATTAAGATTCTTTTACAGGGAGTGCAGTGGAGCTGACGCTGATGTCATTACGTATTTTGTTATATCATCGCTAGTCTCACTGAACTCTACATGTCATGTGTGGTCTGGCGTCTCCTTACCAGCAACAGGTCCCAGGTTCAAACTAGTCAATTCCCTAAAAAACATGCTCAGAGCGTCGTTGCGCAAAAGTGGTAGGGAGACACGACATAGAACAACAAACACCACGCAGAATGTTAGAACCTCTCGGCCACTCCGGCTGGCCCACACTGCCCGTACAACAGTTGCAACGTAAATAAGAATAGTAATCCCCACAATTTTTTTCCCAAGAGTTGTACATTCAACCAACATTGAATTCAATCATACAGAAATGACACTACTAAATAAGGTTTTGAAGCATAATATAAATCCAAACATCAATCACAAAAACATAAAAGACACCATATGCTCACTAAAGATAGCCAGTGACTTTGCAAAACTTAATGACACTGAACAATCAGTAATAGGCCACAAGGCTAATAAAATTATACAGAAACACATAACCACAAAAGCAACAAAAACAAACAACTTTGAAATAAATGTATTCCAGACAATCAATAAGAAACTACAAAACCATAATGCCCTGGCAGTAAAATCTGATAAAGGTTCCACAACAGTTATTATGTTTAAGAACGATTATATACACAAAACACTCGAATTCTTTGCAAACAACCACATACTGGAAGTTCAAATTGACCCCACACCAAAGTTTCAAGCTAAAATAAGGAAATGCCTCAACAACAGTAACTTCCTTTTTACTAAGAATGAAGTACGGGATTGTTGTGATGAACCCAACAGCCCCCAAACTCAGAGCACAACCAAAAGTCCATAAAACCAACAAACCTAGCAGGCCTATTGTAAACTCAATTAATAGCCCAGCCTACAAATTAATGAGAAAATTAAATGACATACTTGTAGACAAATACACATTTGAAAAATCATATTCCGTAAAGAACAGCTATGAACTTATTAACAGTTTGAAAGATTTGACAGTACCACCTCAAGCCAAGCTTCTATCCCTAGATATTGTTAACCTTTACAGCAGTATACCTGTAGATGAAACAGTTGCGATAATAAGAAGGAACTTATTGAGATACAAGACAATGAGCAAACCAGAAATCACAGAACTTGTAGATGGACTTAATCTAGTGTGCTCACATAATTACTTCTCTTTCAACAATAAAGTTTACAAGCAGGACCAAGGACTAGCAATGGGAAGCCCTCTCAGTGGCCTATTAGCTGAAATATTTATCAACCACATAGAAAATAAAATGCTAACCCTAAATGATAACATCACAAGCAAAGTTAAATTCTATAAGAGGTATGTAGATGACACCCTCATTCTATCTGATGGCACAGAGGATGAAATGACAAACCTTTTTAACAAGTTCAATAGTCTACATAAACATATTCAATTCACCCTCGAACAGGAAGAAGACAACACCATACCTTTTCTTGACATAAAAATATCAAAACAGAACCAAAAGGTAGCTTTCAGTGTTTACAGAAAACCTACTGGCACTGACACCACTGTACCAAACTCCTCAACACATCCCCCTACCACAAAAAAGCTGCTGATAGATCAGTGCTGTACAGAGCACACAAATTTCCACTTCAACTTACTCCGACAAGAAATAGAAACCATAACATATATTGCAATAAACAATGGATACGACCCTTCTCTAATTAATACCATGTCACAACAGACAAAAAGCAAACTGAACAAACAACATCAAACTACACTCACAACTGACAGTGCCCCAGCAGTCAAATATGTAAAAATGCCATACTTGGAATAGTATCTGACAAATTAGCAAGACTATTCAAAAACACAGAAGTAAAAATTAGCTTCAGCACCAACAACAACCTAAGTAGGAAGCTTATCCACAATATAAAACCACCAGATAGAAGTCTTGATGCATCTGGCATTTACAAAATTACCTGCAGCCAACGTAATAAATATTATTATATCGGCCAAACAGGCAGAAATTTCAGAACCCGATTCAAAGAACATTTAGACTGCTACATGCTTGATAAATGTGACAAATCAGCAGTAGCAACTCACATTAAAGACACAGGCCACCCTCTGAAAATAGAAGACAACCTCGAAATTTTACACAAAACAGAAAAAAGTAAAAGAATAGATATCATGGAAGAAATGGAAATTTTCATACATAACACACAGTATGGAGATAGCATTCTTAATGAAATAACCGTATTCAAAAACTCAAAATTCTTCAACAGTCTTAAGCCAGTTCTAACTCAATAGATTCACGAAATGTCGATGTAAATAATCTACCAGAACCAAGAATATCGATACAAACCCTTGATAATCGATACCGACTCACATGCTACAGTCCGCCATCTTGTGTTGTGTGTACAACATCGAAGCAATCTGTGCAGTGACATTCAGTGACAAAATAATGTGCAATAGTGTGATGTCTATCAACAGCTCCGCCATTACACCAGTGATACAAGTGAAGCAGCAAGAGGCTGTAACTGTAAGTGATCAACTGCCATATAAAAGCCTTTCACACTATTTTCGTAACACATAACTGATGCAAATCTATCTGCATCCGATACAGGCTGTGAGATACATAACCAACAACAGAGAAGAAAACTAGCAGAAGACATCACTGACTTCGATCTCTATATATACACTGCCCCCCTACTTCCCCCCAAATGCCACACCAGCAGCTACAGTAAAAAACAAAGTGTTCTAGATTGATCTAATTTGAAATTGTTTATTTTAAGTAACATTTCTCGATGTATATATCTATGTACAAACGCTTGAAAATGAACAAAATATGTTCGAAACGCGTTGCGTTATGTTAGATTAAACATAAAATAAAAAGTGACTGGTAGCAGAAACCTGAAATAAATAATATTCCCACACAGTCACGGTATAGAAACATAAGCCATTATGGCTGAAAATAATCATAGACCTGCATTTTGAGTGTCTTCCTCATCAAATGGTTCAAATGGCTCTGAGCACTATGGGACTCAACTGCTGTGGTCATCAGTCTTCTAGATCTTAGAACTACTTAAACCTAACTAACCTAAGGACATCACACACATCCATGCCTGAGGCAGGATTCGAACCTGCGACCGTAACAGTCGCACGGTTCCGGACTGCGCGCCTAGAACCGCGAGACCACCGCGGCCGGCTGTTCCTCATCCATCATACTGACTAGACCTTGCCCCAAGTGATTTCCATATGTTTGAACCAGTCAAAGATGCAGTGGGAGGAAAGAAGTTACGTTCTGATGAACAAGTACGCCACGCGGTGCATGAGTGGTTGCGTGGACTACCGAAAGAACTTTTTTCTAAAGGAATGTAAGCACTGGACGACTTGCATTGAGCGTATGGGACATTATGTTGAAAAGTGATACAGCGTTGTACCACTTCTGCACACTAATAATATTTTTTTTAATATTTAAGGTTTTCATTTGACTCACCCTCGTAAAATACGCAACTCTTCAGATTCATGCTCGGTTTCACAGAGATTCTCTTCACCTTTCTTTCCGTCATCACTTTCTGTAGCTGATGTAACGATACGACGATAAAACTTGATGTCATTATTCTCTTTATCATCGACATCGTACCTTTTTTAAGCAATGTATCAAAGTCTAAAACTTTCACCTTCTTCAGGAGGATACGTACTGGCAGAGTAGCGGACTGATCTAAAATACATTCTTTACTAAATATCACATGGGCTTACCCAATATCAGATTTCTAGTAGGTTCGACTCTTATTTTCGCTCCTTCTCTTGAACGAGTGGAAATCATTCGCTTCGCTCCGATAAACTCGTAGTGTCGATGTCGTGGACGTTTCGGGTACTGCACCTTTTTGACATTTCGGAACAAAACGAAGGTCGTTTCATAATATTGAGTTCTAACTGTCTGAAAAATTTATTTGCTTAGAAATTACCGGCGTAAGCTTATTATTACACAGACCAAAGAAAGTTTTCGTTTCAGCTGTTCGCGCATACTACTGGCAAACGAGAACTTTTTACAGTTTCAGCATGCCTGTGCAATGTGGTTATCGTCGACGTTGGCGGCGCAGTGTTCTGTGTACAAGTCTTTGTAGGCGATACACATTGACCTTGCTGGCCAATTCAATAAGTAGCAGCTTATTGGTGGTCCAAATGTCTTTCATGGACTGAGAATGCAGTTCACGTGTGATGTATCAGCTGTGTTTGGGGTAGTACATGGCTGACCTTGCTTGTTGTATAGGGGAACCGTGCAGGCTATAGTGGCCTTGAAGCTTTGCCTGATGCAAACATTTTGGCTTGGAAGACTTGGAGTATAGCGGAGAGTACACGACCACTAGCGAAGGTTTTGTACCTTAGTTCCAGACAAGCTCTATCATTTGTCTACAAGAAGAAAGAAGAAGCTGAATGCAGAGGAGTTCATTTGGGCGAAAGTAGGCAACACAGTTGTAAAATAAAGATTACTGGTGACTGTATGTTGTATTATAGACGGTGAAAAATACCTTGTCTCCTTTCCTAACTCTAAGGGACGTAAACTCAGAAAACCCAGTCATAAGGTATCTGTTAAAAATGTTCCTGAAAAGTCCTCCTTACTGTGGTGTACATGTCTACAACTTACTGGCTGAAGTAAAAAATGTTCAAATGTGTGTGAAATCTTACGGGACTTAACTGCTAAGGTCATCTGTCCCTAAGCTTACACACTACTTAACCTAAATTATCCTAAGGACAAACACACTCACCCATGCCCGAGAGAGGACTCGAACCTTCGCCGGGACCAGCCGCACAGTCCATGACTGCAACGCCCTAGACCGCTCTGCTAATGCCCCGCGGTGGCTAAAGTAAAAGTCTGTATTGCATCTCTCATGCCAGAGGAACTACCGGGATTTGCATTTAACCCGTAATTTTCGTACAGAAATATGTTGAGTAACTGTCTGCTTATAACATTGTATAAATATCTACAGATTTCATTTCGGTAACCACAGAAAATCATAAAAACAGTTTCCAGTGAAAATCGGAATTGATGGAATTTAAATTTGAACACCATATTTGTCCAAGGCAGAAAATTAATATTCTGTAGTCCGTAGTCTGAAGGGAGTCTATTTCATTCTTTACACTGTCTTCCACACCAAGCCTTCACACACATACATACATGGGGTGAAAGTTAATTAAACCTACAAACTCTGAGATTGCACTGGACACAAAAACAAATATTTTTATAATGTCATATTTTCCGGTGAGGATTTTTTAAACTGACAGAGGGTGTTTTCTCTGGATGAAAATTAATTTAACCAACAATCTCTGGGAGGTTGCATGAAACAATTTCTATACTATGTTTTAATGTGAGACACCATTTTACTGTTAGTATCTGGGCAGCCACATCCTCCTCTGATTCAACAGAGGTTTTGTAAACAACGTTTCGCCTCTCTCCCCACACAGAAACGTCCAGAGGTATCAAATTACTAGATGAATTAGGTCGTGGTATAGTACCACCACTGCCAATCCACTTTCCGGAAACTTTCGGTGCACGTATCGACGCACATGACGCTGTCTTGCAGTGACTGCACGTCAGTCAGAAGTTCTGACACTTCTCTTGCTATGAAACTATAATAGTGCGAGCCATTTGTTGGCATAGCTAGGAACTCTAACAACTCGTGCCAGACTTTGACATTGAACTGACGTGATGACCATGAATAAATGTTGCATGGGCTTAAATTCACTCCAGGGACGCGAATTGTAGATGCTGCCCGGGAACTGCAAAGATGGTGGAAATGTAGAATACATTCGACACTGTTCCAAGTGCTCTGAGTGGAAAGTCATCTGGTTTCAGGTTGTGCTCATGTTGTAAGTGAAATGGATGTAACAGCTGCTCAAGGCTCAAGAAGGACGTTTCCTACATTCATCTGATTCGCCCTCGTGTTAGGCAAAGTGGAATGAGACCTGATGTAAGCATCTCACTCCGTGTGCTGCAGGACACCTTCTTCAAATTGCAGAGTTTGTACTGTGCAACTTCGTCCCTGTCCAGATAATCTGCTAAATTACCCTGACTCGTGCAGTGACTGATACACAGCAATAAACTGCCGATACGTGACGGAATTTTTGCTGACAGCAGCATCAACTTCCCCGGAATTGATGATATCAGCATCAGCTTTTCCCAGAATCGCTGACATCAGTATCCAGCAATCGGGCAATGACATTACTCCTGCCTACTGTGTAAATGCATTAAAAGATGCATGCAATGTAAATAATTATCTGCCTGACCTTAAGCATAAGCTTTCGCCCTAACAGCACTATCTAAATTTATTAAATATGTGCTGTTGCTCTAAGCCAACAGTTGTAGGGCTCCATTACTCTCAAGTTATTTATTTTCCTCTACATTAAATATTCGATTGAACTCTCATTTCTTCAAGTTTCAGCATGTCCCTAAACACATGTATTTCTACCGAGTCGGTCATTGTTAAAAGTGTTGGCTATTATAGGAGTCTTCGAGATGGTGTCACACAAAATTACGTGCGTGTGAAACATAACACAACTGGAATAACAATGCTTGTGTGAATTGTGGTAAAAATAATGTGTTTCTTTTACCTTAATATAGCGCTTCTGTGTCGTCGTATTTGTTGGAATCAGTGACGTTTATTAAAGCTGTATGCAGACAAACATATTTTATTAACCATGATTGACTGGATGATTTACCTGAACACCAGCAGACAAACTACAGTGCACTGTTGAACGCAACACATCAGTTGTTCTGGTACGTCATTTGTTAGCTGGCAGCTCATATAAACACGTTATAAGCATTGTTTGTCAGCGTTTAAAGAAACATTTACACTTTATAGCCCAGGATCAAACACATGCCTAGAGATGACATAGTCCACCCCTGGGCATTTGATTTGACATGTTGTTGTTGTTCTTGTTGCGGTCTTCAGTCCTGAGACTGGTTTGATACAGCTCTCCATGCTACTCTATCCTGTGCAAGCTTCTTAATCTCCCAGTACCTACTGCAACCTATATCCTTCTGAATCTGCTTAGCGTATTCATCTCTTGGTCTCCCTCTACGGTTTTTACCCTCCACGCTGCCCTCCAATACCAAATTGGTGATCCCTTGATGCCTCAGAACATGTCCTACCAACCGATCCCTTCTTCTGGTCAAGTTGTGCCACAAACTTCTCTTCTCCCCAATTCTATTCAATACTTCTTCATTAGTTATGTGATCTACCCATCTAATCTTCAGCATTCTTCTGTTGCACCACATTTCGAAAGCTTCTATTCTCTTCTTGTCCAAACTATTTATCGTCTACGTCTTACTTCCATACATGGCTACACTCCATACAAATGCTTTCAGAAACGACTTCCTGACAGACAAATCTATACTCGATGTTAACAAATTTCTCTTCTTGAGAAACGCTTTCCTTGCCATTGCCAGTCTACATTTGATACCCTCTCTACTTCGACCATCATCAGTTATTTTGCTCCCCAAATAGCAAAACTCCTTTACTACTTTAAGTGTCTCATTTCCTAATCTAATTCCCTGAGCATCACCCGACTTAATTCGACTACATTCCATTATCCTCGTTTTGCTTTTGTTGATGTTCATCTTATATCCTCCTTTCAAGACACTGTCCATTCCGTTCAACTGCTCTTCCAAGTCCTTTGCTGTCTCTGATAGAATTACAATGTCATCGGCGAACCTCAGAGTTTTTATTTCTTCTCCGTGGATTTTAATAGCTACTCCGAACTTTTCTTTTGTTTCCTTCACTGCTTGCTCAATATACAGATTGAATAACATCAGGGAAAGGCTACAACCCTGTCTCACTCCCTTCCCAACCACTGCTTCCCTTTCATGTCCCTCGACTCTTATAACTGCCATCTGGTTTCTGTACAAATTGTAAATAGCCTTTCGCTCCCTGTATTTTACCCCTGCCACCTTTAGAATTTGAAAGAGAGTATTCCAGTCAACATTGTCAAAAGCTTTCTCTAAGTCTACAAATGTTAGAAACGTAGGTTTGCCTTTCCTTAATCTCTCTTCTAAGATAAGTCGTAGGGTGAGTATTGCCTCACATGTTCCAATGTTTCTACGGAATCCAAACTGATCTTCCCCGAGGTCGGCTTCTACTGGTTTTTCCATTCGTCTGTAAAAAATTCGTGTTAGTATTTCGCAGCTGTGGCTTATTAAACTGATAGTTCGGTAATTTTCACATCTGTCAACACCTGGTTTATATGGGATTGGAATTATTATATTCTTCTTGAAGTCTGAGGGTATTTCGCCTGTTTCATACATCTTGCTCACCAGATGGTAGAGTTTTGTCAGTATTGGCTGTCCCAAGGCCGTCAGTAGTTCCAATGGAATGTTGTCTACTCCGGGGCCGTTGTTTCGACTCAGGTCTTTCAGTGCTCTGTCAAACTCTTCACGCAATATCATATCTCCCATTTCATCTACATTCTCTTCCATTTCCATAATATTGTCCTCAAGTGCATTGCCCTTGTATAGACCCTCTATATACTTCCTCCACCTTTCTGCTATCCCTTCTTTCTTAGAACTGGGTTTCCATCTGAGCTCTTGATGTTCATATAAGTGGTTCTCTTATATCCAATTTCCTGTAGGCAGTATCTATCTTACCCCTAATGAGATAAGGCTCTACATCCTTACATTTGTCATCTACCCATGGCTGCTTAGCCATTTTGCACTTCCTGTCGATCTCATTTTTGAGACGTTTGTATTCCTTTTTGTCTGCTTCGTTTATTGCATTTTTATATTTTCTCCTTTCATCAATTAAATTCAATATTTCTTCTGTTACCCAAGGATTTCTACTAGCCCTCGTCTTTTTACCTACTTGATCCTCTGGTTCCTTCACTACTTCATCCCTCAAAGCCACCCATTCTTCTTCTACTGTATTTCTTTCTCCCATTCCTGTCAATTGTTCCCTTATGCTCTCCCTTAAACTCTGTACAACCTCTGGTTCTTTCAGTTTCTCCAGGTCCCATCTCCTTAATTTCCCACATTTTTGCAGTTTCTTCAGTTTTAATCTACAGGTCATAACCAATAGATTGTGGTCAGAGTCCACATCTGCCCCTGGAAATGTCTTACAATGTAAAACCTGGTTCCTAAATCTCTGTCTTACCATTATATAATCTATCTGATACCTTTTAGTATCTCCAGGGTTCTTCCATGTATACAACCTTCTCTCATGATTCTTAAACCAAGTGTTAGCTATGATTAAGTTAGTCTCTGTGCAAAATTCTACCAGGCGGCATCCTCTTTCATTTCTTATCCCCAATCCATATTCACCTACTATGTTTCCCTTTTCCTACACTCGAATTCCAGTCACCCATGACTATTAAATTTTCGTCTCCCTTCACTATCTGAATAATTGATTTGATCATACATTTCATCAATTTCTTCGTCATCTGCAGAGCTAGTTGGCATATAAACTTGTACTACTGCAGTAGGTGTGGGCTTCGTATCTATCTTGGCCATAATAATGCGTTCACTATGCTGTTTGTAGTAGCTTACCCGCATTCCTATTTTCCTATTCATTATTAAACCTACTCCTGCATTACCCCTATTTGATTTTGTGTTTATAACCCTGTAGTCACCTGACCAGAAGTCTTGTTCCTCCTGCCACCGAACTTCACTAATTTCCACTATATCTAACTTTAACATATCCATTTCCCTTTTTAAATTTTCTAACCTACCTGCCCGATTAAGGGATCTGACATTCCACACTCCGATGCGTAGAACGCCAGTTTACTTTCTCCAGATAACGTCATCCTCTTGAGTAGTCCCCGCCCGGAGATCCGAATGGGGGACTATTTTACCTCCGGAATATTTTACCCAAGAGGACGCCATCATCATTTAATCATACAGTAAAGCTGCATGCCCTCGGGAAAAATTACGGCCGTAGTTTCCCCTTGCTTTCAGCCGTTCGCAGTACCAGCACAGCAAAGCCGTTTTGGTTATTGTTACAAGGCCAGATCAGTCAGTCATCCAGACTGTTGCCTTTGCAACTACTGAAAATGCTGCTGCCCCTCTTCAGGAACCACACGTTTGTCTGGCCTCTCAACAGATACCCCTCCGTTGTGGTTGCACCTACGGTACGGCTATCTGTGTCGCTGAGGCACGCAAGCCTCCCCACACCAAAGGCAAGGTCCATGGTTCATGTGGTTCATGAGGGTGATTTGACATAGCAGTTCATTATATATTTTTACTCTGCAGTTGGAGGTCATCCACTTGAAAAAGTCAATTCCAACTATATTTTCGTTATTCACCATCACATTTCTGTTGGTGAGACGGTTGAGATTTATGTATGCAGTCGCGCATTAAACTTATTGTATTGGGAAGCATTCTACGTCTGAATTATATCCCAATTGTCAAGTGCAATCTGAAGTAAAAAGGGGGTGGAACAGAGCAAAATGAAAGCGCAAGGAATGGTAGAATTTGCCGCCCAACTTTAACATAGTACGATTATGGACACAGACGCCACTATAAACAAACGAATACTTTTATTAATCGCCAAAGAGGTGATGGATTATCTGTAATCACAACCACCACCTATCTTTATCATCCTCGCACACTAAAGCAATACCTACAGAATAAAGGGCACAGTGTGCTCGCCTACCAAAACTAGCAGCTGAGCTACCTAGATAAGTAAAAATAACGGTCCTTTTCCTCTGGTATATTGGATTAACGACAGCTCTGCACCCATCATGCGTGAGCACCACGTCTTAATGCAAAACTGTAAATTAACATAGAGACTGTAAAACGCCACAACTTCATGCAGCCTGAATGCATTTTAAGAGGCGCTTCATTTACTGCCTGTCTTTCAATTCGCCAGCCCCGCCACGTGGACAAAGAGTGACACAGTGCACTCTCATTCCAGTTCAGCGATATGCAAATCACGTATCTGTAAGTAGCAGGGCATTTATATGAGAACGAAGTCTATTGTTCGATGTGGAGAGACTTCGATATCTACGCAAAGCGCAGAATAGTTGATCGTAATATGCCTTTGAGATGGCGCTGCTTCACAATACACATGAACCACATCGGATCTGCGAGATGTCTGCAGAATTATTTAGTATTTCGGTCTAATTGTTGGTTGTAGTTTTATATATATATATATTGGATGTAACCTCTGCACTGGTTTACCACCCCGTGCAGTAAAAAAATGGGCTTCCATGATATATTTTATCATTGTAATTACACCCCACATCAATTAACCAACCTGGTAAGTAGCCCAGGCTGATGAACAAATTCACTATTTTTTGCACGTAACAGTACTTTTTCTCCAGATTTATATTGAGAGTAGTGTAGCATGGTGGAACTGTGTGCATTTACACATAAAATGGTATCTGTTATAGCATAATATTTAAGCACCTGGCTGAAAATGACTTACAAGTTAATGGCGCCCTCCATCGGTAATGCAGGAAGACAGTATGGTGTTGGCCCACCCTTAGCCTTGATGACAGCTTCTACTCTCGCAGGCAAACATTCAGTCAGGTGCTGGAAGGTTTCTCGGTGAATGACAACCCATTCTTCACGGAGTGCTGCGCTGAGGGAAGCTGTCAATGTCGGTGAGGTGTGGCGCGCAGTCGGCTTCCAAAACATCCCAAAGAAGTTCTATAGGATTTAGGTCAGGACTCTGTGCAGACCAGTCCATTACGGGAATGTTATTGTCGTGTAATCACTCCGCCACAAGCCGTGCATTAGGAACAGGTGCTCGATCACGTTGAAAGATGCAATCGCTATTCCCGTATTGCTCTTCAACAGTGGGAAGCTAGAAGGTACTTAAAACATCAATGTAGGCCTATGCTGCGATAGTGCCACGCAAAACAACAAGGAGTGCAAGACCCCTCCATGAAAAACACGACCACACCATAACACCATCGCCTCTGAAGTTTACTGTTGGCACTACACACGCCGGCAGATGACGTTCTTTCGGGAATTCGCCATATCCACACCCTGCCATCGGATCGCCACTTTGCATACAGTGATTCGTCACTCCACACGACGGTTTTCCACTGTTAAGTCGTCCAATGTTTCCGCTCCTTTCACCAAGCGAGGCGTCTTTTGGCATATACCGGCGTGATGTGTGGCTTATGGGGAGCCGCTCGACCATGAAATCCAAGTTTCCTCACCTCCCGCCTGACTCTCACAGTACTTGCAGTGGGTCCTGATGCAGTCTGGAATTCCTGTGTGATGGTCTGGACAGATGTCTGCCTATTACACTTAACGACCCTCCTCAACTGTGGGCGGTCTCTGTCAGTCAACAGAGATCGGCCTATACTCTTTTGTGCTGTACGAGTCCTTTCACGTTTCTACTTCACTATCACATCCGAAACAGTGGACCTAGGGATGTTTAGGAGTGTATAAGTCTCGCGTACAGACGTATGGCACAAATCGCACCTAATCACCTGACCATGTTCGAAGTCCGTGAGTTCTGTGGAGCACCCCATTCTGCTCTCTCACGATGTCTAATGGCTACTGAGGTCGCTGATATGGAGTACCTGGCAGTGAGCACAATGAACCTAATATGAAAAACGTATGTTTTTGGCAGCGTATAGTTTTACTTTTGGTCACATAGCATAGTCCGCCCCCGGTAGCTGAGTGGTCAGCGCCACAGAATGACAATCCTAAGGGCCCGGGTTCGATTCCCGGCGGCGTCGGAGATTTTCTCCGCTAAGGGGTTGGGTGTTGTGCTGTCCTAATCATCATCATTTCATCCCCATCGACGCGCAAGTCGCCGAAGTGGTGTCAAATCGAAAGACTTGCACCAGGCGAATGGCTAAAGAGTCGTTCCTTTAGAGTGGATACACACCAAGCCTAGTCCCTTGTGGAAATCCAAAATGTCGAGTGAGTGGTTCATGGGTTTTATATATATATCAGGGACACACTTCTATTACTACACAGAAATTCTGCGACAATGTGGAACAGAATAGCTAGATTCAGTTTAGGTGTAAACTGGTAGGCATCCATGCTTTTGCTAAAACAGCACAACTCTACAAAAGGACTAAGCGTAAAACAACATGAAGTCCATCACATTTAGATTAAATCCAAACATGCATTGTTAAAAAGATACATAGAGTAAAAGGTGCCAGTCTGTTGTGGTGTTGAACAGTGTTCTGCAGTTTGTCTACTGGATTAAGAGGCCTTCCTATTTGACCAGTAAGCGAAATGTTCGTCCTGACAAGCTAGGGCTTGCAAAAGTAGCTAGCCAATAATTTTAGCAATCATCCCGAATATTTAATGTAAATGTGTTACACAGTGTCTAAATTTGTAGAGTACTTACAGAAAATCTTCAGTACTTTGTTGGATATAAATTCTTCGTTGCAGTACTGGTTGCGAAATGTCAGAGTCGAAACCGTTTACCTATATATATTGAAATTTCATGAAAAGAAGTACACTTGTACTGCTAACCCCAACTTCTTGTGCACATTGCGTAGCGAGGACCAGTGGAGAATTAACAAATACGGGAGCCGACGACGCAAGACTTGCAGCTGTTCGCTGTCTTCCTGATCTTCCTTTGTGAATATCACAAATCGTTTCATGCAGTTCAAACTTGACAATGATGCTTTTAATTGTGATCCGGGTTGGCGGCTCTGTTTCAAACTCCCGCCTCCACTGACGTTGCACTTCAACGGCATTACCAAACTTGAAAAACCCCTTCACAATACATTTTCGTTGCTCGAATGTTAAGCGTGCTCTAGCCATATTGTTTTCGCAATACTGAGATGGAAGTACTAACATCTGTTGAGCCAAAGACCATACTACAACACACTCGTAACTCAAATCGAACGACAATATCGGTATCTCGATAGAGCCTGACAAATAGCCCTTTTCCTGGCAAATTCTATGTATCCACTGAAGCAGGAGTTGGTGTCTGTTCTTTCGGACACGTAGGCTACTGGTAATGCGCCTCTTTCACTTCCTCCCATCCAAATACATCTGTTCACGGAGACCATCATCCATTGTCCATCCTCTGGCCACTAGATCAGCCTCCTTCAAGTCCAGCCATCGGGTTCGAGGTCTTCCTTGAGGTCTTTTCCCATCCACCTGCCTTTCCAAATTTATTTTGGGCGTTGAACAACACTAAACATATAATAATATATGCACCTGACAGTGAATAATGATGACTTCAGTGTGGATGTACAATATGTCTGAACTCTTGCAGGCTTCTGGTTCAGCTGCCAGCAGTGCGGATAATGGACAGTGGATACTGCACGCGCAGTATGTGACAAGTTGGGAATTTTGGCTGGACGAGAGATGTGCTCAGATAGTGCAAGCAGTTAAGGCGGCCCCTTGCGTAAAGCGGGGAATCCCAGTTTGAAATTCCGGTCTGACACAAATATTCACTTGTCGTCACTGGGTTTATTTCAATGCCCGATTTCAGTTGAGGTCTCAGTTACTCTCATGTCATGATCTACAGGTCTTCCACTCATTCTCCAGACTGCTAGTGAAGATTCAGATATCCACATTTCATTCTTACTCTTATTACTGTGTTTATAGTTTAATGCGAGTTACTGAAGAAGTTGCTTTTGGTGATAGCGAAGTTCCCCTGAGAGAGTTCAAGAAAATATTCAATTGTGCACATTTTTTGTAACTTATAAATAAATAGCCTGATGTAATTCTGTACATTAATCCTCTATCCTAGCTAGCAGTCTCCAACTCGTTTACTCATTTCTATGTTTTTTTTCATTTCACGCTTGTATTTTCATTGTTTGTCTGTATCCTTACTCTCCATCTACCTGCCCCCCTGCCCTCTGTCTGTCTGTCTGTCTCACTCTCTCTTCGTCTGTCTATCTTTTTACATATCTCTACGCCTCTCTGTTTCTATTTCTTTCTGATAACATTATTTTTAGTCGAGATAGATCTATTATTTACAATTTCGCAGCACATACATAACCACAGAACTTGTCTAAAGTAATTGAGGTGTCTAACATGGGGTAGTAAGGCGGCATTCAGTCCGAAGACTGCTGTGTGGGAAAAGTAGTACATCAACAATACATAACAGCAGACTGGGTTGTTCCCACAGTTTTTCATCACCAGACATTGCGAAAATTCCGACACTGAAGACGAAATATTGACTGATTCCTACTTAGTGGTGGTGATGGTTAGTGTTTAACGTCCCGTCGACAACGAGGTCATTAGAGACGGAGCGCAAGCTCGGGTTAGGGAAGGATTGGGAAGGAAATCGGCCGTGCCCTTTCAAAGGAACCATCCCGGGATTTGCCTGAAACGATTTAGAGAAATCACGGAAAACCTAAATCAGGATGGCCGGAGACGGGATTGAACCGTCGTCCTCCCGAATGCGAGTCCAGTGTGCTAACCACTGCGCCACCTCGCTCGGTGATGCCTACTTAGATTACGCTTTCAACTCAATGGTCACAAAGAAAGAGAATTTGATGCTCTTTTACTCTGAATAAGCCCCAGTTAAATTAATTGATAGGTTGGTGGATAATTAATTCAGTTAAAATTTCAAATGAAAAGTCTCGAAATTACCATTTGATCAAAAGCAGAGTAGAAATTCTTCTTTCAAAGATGCTACACTAAAATACAGATAGTTGCTTTTGAGGGGACTGTTAAGCACATAACTAATACAGCTGGAGCATCATGGTTTTCTGCTGTTCTCTGCGACCTGATTGCCATATTAACATAAATTAACCTGTGAAGTTTGCACAAGGAACCACACCAGATGGATTTGATGAATCCTAGGCTGAAACATTAATGTAGTTTGCATGAAATTATGTTAGAGTCACACTTAATAATTAACTGAACATTTATTTTCTGTTTAGATTACAGTAAAATACAAAAGATGGCAAATAAATATTACAACTGCAAGATAATGCTGGTGCCTGATACTTATTACACAATTCACTACACTGTTCATGACGTGAAAAATATACACAGCAACGTCTGAAATAAAGATAATTTGGCACAAGATATATCCTAATCCAGATTAAACCACGAACGTGAGCCCAGTAACATCTATACAGCTCAGTAAGGACAAGCTTCTACTTCAGAAAACGAGATGAGAAACATATGATCTCTCGACAAATTTCACAAGAACGATACACATTTACCAAGAAGTTGTATTTAGTATTCAGAGCAAGACAAAAAGCTTACCACAGGTCGAGAATATATATGCTCTAACTCAGACAGGAATCACAATACAAAAAACTGAACTCATGAAAAAAATTTTGTTGAATGAAATCATATTCACACGGAACAGAACTAAAAGGATACAGTAAAGGAAAATGAATTATCGAGCTGAAGGCTCAGTGCGCCATATGAGAAACACGTGGGTGCTATCACACAGTCCTGTACTACAAGAAACACGGAACTCGCGAAAATTAAATAGAACGAAAGGGAGAAGTATTCTAGAACGAACATACAGAAAACTGAAAACGCAATTCACACATAAGAAATACAAATTAACTGAATTTAGACATAGCTCAGCTATACCACTCATCCCGTATTTAGTTGCGGTATATTAGAGATATTAATAAAAATTATACCATTCCCTAACTGAATTGAAATATCCGACATGATTTTCGATGTTTACACCTGAAAGACATACGTTAGATCGTGAAGCTAAGCTAAGTTTTAAATGTTCCAATTTTTTCACTTATGTTACCAGAAATGATGTGAAAAATTACCTTTACTAACTGGAGCGACAGAGTACAGCGAGGGTCCACACTACCAGACCGTAGTTTCTAGCTACTGCTGGAAATAGTCGGAGAAAATACTTGTCAGCTCCTGTGCCAACCTACATAATAGCTGTTGAGCAGTGGTCATCAGTGTCTCTTTGACCCAGCATTGCCCTACCCAAACTCTACACAAAAGTTGACAAAACAGCTACTAACTTCCAAAGAAACCGTGCCCGTGAACCAAAGCATTTTGAATTCTTACAAACATAATTTCTCAAGCAGACAAAAGAAGGAGCGGAACGGGAAAGATACAAACATTGCACAGATACATAATAAACATGAATTTAGGAGTACATAAACTCTTAATAAACATATAGGTGCGTGAGGCATAAATTACGAAATTACAAGTTCTGAATATTGAAAAGCCACTTGAAATGCGGCAGGAAAATTTTTATTCTGCCATCGATTCAATGATCTAGAGAAAGAGAACGATGGAGACTGCTATGAACGCTTCATTAATGAGCATGTACCGCATGTGACTGGCAGTTTGGTGTCCTATTTAAGCACTATTTCCTCTTACGTGATGAAGGACTCAACTGGTTTCAATGTGTTTGCTGTTGTAAGAAGACACAGTGTAATGGAACTGAGAATGGGGAAAGAAGAAATTCTACGAGCAGGCCGTTGTGAACGAGCGGTTCAAGGCGCTTCAGTCTGGAACCGCGCGACCGCTACGGTCACAGGTTCGAATGGAATGGCTCTGAGCGCTATGGGTCTTAACATCTTAGGTCATCATCCCCTAGAACTTAGAACTACTTAAACCTAACTAACCTAAGAACATCACACACATCCATGCCAAAGGCAGGATTCGAACCTGCGACCGTAGCAGTCCCACGGTTCCGGACTGAAGCGCCTAGAACTGCACGGCCACCACGGCCGGCTGAAGTCACAGGTTCGAATCCTGCCCCGGGCATGGACGTGCGTGATGTCCTTAGGTTAGTTACGTTTAAGTAGTTCTAAGTCCTAGGGGTCCGATGACCTCAGATGTTAAGTCCCTTAGTGCTCAGAGCCATTTGAACCATTTTGCAATGCTACGAGAGCGCCACTATGGAAGGAAACTGGAGGGTGAGGGAGCGAATTTGTAGAACTGGGCTTGCTGAGGCTCTTCAGGTGCCCACTAGGCTTGTCCGGTTTTACAGCCCCTGGCTGCGTGCCACAACAAGTAGCCCAGGGTTGTATCTGCATGTTTTTGCAGACTGGCTTTGGAGATAGCCGTCGAGTGCTTTCGGAAACACGCGGCTAACAAAATAATGGGCTAGTCTCTTGAGCAGCATTTTCCTAATATCGGAAGCCCTCAGATGCGAGGCTAGTGCCCTGAGAGCAAAGGCGCGGAAGTGGAGTGTTTGAATGAGACGTCACGCGCACAGAACGAGGGCACGTGTTTCTTAATAGTAAGAGAGTGCTGTAAGAAAACAAAACGCTGTCTGAAAGCAAAGCGCAGTTCCTGGCGAGACTCTGGTTTGGAGGGAAGCCTCCCCATCGGACTGAAGTGCTTTTGCAAATTTTCTGTTGAGCAAAGAAACAGTTCGGTGAGAAACAGAGCGAAGGCAAGAGAAGAAACCAAGGCATTTTGAGAGGATTCGGTCGCCGACCGCAGATGACAGCGGTCAGACGTTCTGACCCAGACCAGCTAGAGAGGACACCGAGGTTCGATTGCGCACTTGATTTGAGGCGGGCGGCAGCACAGCTCATCAGACGAGCAGTTGGTGCTATCGCGATTTGCCCACTTTTTTTCTGAGCCACATGACGTCAGCGCCGTTGATCACAGCGTAGGAGAATTCACGGTGAGTGCTGCAGACAGCACCGAAGAGATAGATCAGTTTGCCCCATACTTGAGGGATTCGATGTGATTGCCAGTCTCATGATGATAGTATACGAGCCGAGTGCAGGATTTTCGAAAGAAATCACTTCACTTCCAGTTGCTGTTTCCGTCAGGAACTCGTGGGTGCACGTAAGCTTCAGATGGCATTTGAGTTCACTACCCACGTGTGGAAGACAGGAGAGTAATTCTGTTGGTCAAAATAACCAGTAATCATTAGTTTCACACAGCGTTATTCATTGTTTCTCTGTTTCCTGAAATAAGGATCACAATCGTTGTTTTATTGGAGTACACTTCTGTATTTAAAAGAAAGATTGTTTGTGTTACAAATTTTCCTATTATATTAGAATACTGGCCATTAAAATTGCTACACCACGAAGGTGACGTGCTACAGACGCAAAATTTAACAGACAGCAAGAAGATGTTGTGATATGCAAATGATTAGCTTTTCAGAGCATTCACACAAAGTTGGCGCCGGTGGCGACACTTACAACGTGCTGACATGAGGAAAGTTTCCAACCGATTTCTCATACACAAACAGCACTTGACCGGCCTTGCCTGGTGAAAAGTTCTTGTGATGCCTCGTGTACGGAGGAGAATTGCGTACCATCACGTTTCCGACTTTGATAAAGTTCGGATTGTAGCCTATCGCGACTGCGGTTTATCGTATCGCGACATTTCTGCTCGCGTTGGTCGAGATCCAATGACTGTTAGTAGAATATCGAATCGGTGGGTTCAGGAGGGTAATACGGAACACCTTGCTGGATCCCAACAATCTCGTATCACTAGCAGTCGAGATGACAGGCATCTTATCCACATGGCTGTAACGGATCGTGCAGCCACGTCTCGATCCCTGAGTCAACAGATGGAGACGTTTGCAAGACAACAACCATCTGCACGAACACTTCGACAACGTTTGCAGCATCATGGACTATCAGCTGGGAGAACATGGCTGCGGTTACCCTAGATGCTGTATCACAGACAGGAGCGCCTGCGATGATGTACTCAGCGACGAACCTGGGTGCACGAATGGCAAAACGTCATTTTTTCGGATGAATCCAGATTCCGTTACAGCATCATGATGGTCGCATCCGTGTTTTGCGACATCGCAGTGAACGCATTTGTTTTTGTTGTAGCAATTTTAATGGCCAGTAATGTATATGGTACTTTAAGATCTATGTCTGAGGTCTTTAAAAAAATTGCGAACATATAAATTATGGGATTAGTCTTATAGAAATGGCCTCCCGACAGTTTTTCTGGGCAGGGAATATAAATCCACGAAAAGGGGACTTCGCACTCTAACTGCTAAAACAAAACACTTCGCTGCTCGTGTTTTCAAAGCCCAGATGTACCGAAAACCACAGGTGCCAAGAAGTATAAGAAAGCTTATGTCAGCTTACCAAAACCAATGGAACGGCTCATGTGGAAACGTTTGAACGTCTCCGTCTTGTACGCACTGGAGGGAAATGTTGGCAAGCTAGTAGTTATTAGTTCTGCAGCTCGTTTGGTGGTACACGAGAGGATCAGGCTGTAAATCAGTACCCTTTTATTTATTTATAACCTCAATGCTGATAATCACTTGTATACAACAATGTGTAGCACGAAAACATGTTAGAACCTTCGATACGATCGTCCATAGAATTCGACAAATTCTTGACATTCCACATCCATAACAAAGATCAACGAAGTCCGAATTCAAACGAATGGCTAGGTACCATAATGTGTAAAACACAGGAGCAAATCCCACAAACGAGAATCACGCCAGGACATCGAAAAAAAAACTGTAGAAGTGGACGTAAGGCGGTGGACTACGCGGCCCGACTTTATAGCCGCTTCACAACATGAAGTAAACTTAAGTAGGTGACGCAACACGCATGACGCAATTGGAGCGCCACAGGCGGCTATTGTCGCAATTACGCTCAGCCAGCACTCCTGGTTGACCTTTAAATACAAGGTCACCGGGCGGTCAAGTGACTGAAGCATGCAGCCCAGGCTCCGCCCTCACAGAGGACAGACTCATTCAGCTCCGGAACCGCTACAGCGTCCACTTCGTTCCGGTATAACGATCTGTACCCATCACTACCTTCATACAGAGTGACAATTATTGAACTATATGAAATAAAATCGTCTTAATTTCTGAACGGTTTCCGTTAGAACGTTCAAACTGCACGGTCGGCCGCGGGGCATGATGGCAATTAGTATGGTTTGGTTTAGCGACGAAGTCCACTTTCATTTTGATGGGTTCATCAATAAGCAAGGAAAATATGCTGCACTACAAACAAACAAAAATAGCAAAGGTACAAATATCCGTCGCCTAGCATAAGAGGCAGGCGGCGAGCCGTTGCCTGGCGGCAACACAAGGGGTTGTTACGTCACCCAAATGCAGATACTAATACTAATGTAGAACCTCAGTTCTGGGAGACAATACAGTTTACGTACTTTAGGACATATAGACGATATGTACATGAAGGGAGGAGTTGAATATGACGTGGCCAGGCACGTGAAACATCACACGTTTAATTGGGCCAACTTCCAGGTTTGTCTCCTTTTGCAAGTTGACGAACTGGAATACGTAATACTGCGAGATAGTTCAAAGAAATGTAACGACGTCCGGAGAATGAAGATGTCGCGGAGTTCACAAGACATCCAACACCCCAGCGAAACACAGGCAAAGACAACTGCACACTACCAGCACAAGAAGCAGAATATGATACAACCAAATGTAGACCCTATGTTACACCAGTTCGTTTCGCCTACGGGGGTAGCACACACAGTGACTACGAGAAAGAAATAAGTAAGGTGGCTGAATAGAAGAGACACTTCCGCACCGGCACACTGCCACACACAACCACCCCGGAAACGGACATACAACATTCACTTTTCCCGAACAAGTCCCCAGAAGAGATCAAAAACTAGAAGTCACTATCAGGGGAAATGCTCAGCGACAACATATCAAACTTCACACAACCACAAATCATAAAGCAAGGAAAACATGCTGCACTACAAAATTACTCGAAGTCGGAGCAACAAACAGTCAAGAACCCAAACGGACACAGCCAAGGACCCCCAGCTGAATACCGTTAATCACGTAAACTACGAAAAGTTGGAAGCTAACCTACGGCTTAGCAGACTAGAAAACAAGGATATATTTCAAACAGCTCTTCGCTATGTAATACGAACTAAGCATGAAAACGGGGATGAAATCTGCTTCCCAATTACAGAACAAACTGACAGGATGATCCTAAGAGTTGAAAATCTGCCAACGAACCCCAAAGAATTATGTAAGCCTATAGGTGAGGCATGTGCGCGAAGGGGAGGGGGCCTAAACCTAGGGACAGTACACAAGAACTTCGCTAGAGCACATGGACGTGTGTTGCTAGATTTTAAAGCAATCACACCAAGTGTTTTTCCTTCACTAGATATCCCTTATGAAGGTAATACAACTAAACTGCCAGGGCAGTACCCTAGTAAACAAGGAACTAGGTAGGTTCTTAGAAGAAACGATCGCCTGCGTTCAGGAGCGTTTTCTGCGAGGCGGGAAGATTTCAGGGCTCCCCTTGCACTACATCACTATAGTAGGGAACGCAAAATCTCTTCCATTAGTCAACAGATGGAGGGTATTGGATTGAGCCACGCACAGCGATCAGAACGCAGTCGCCTTAACCACGGACAGATATGTCAATATACATATAATGGACCATGAACAGCAGTGTTTACTCATGGGAAAAGCCAACTGGCAAAAAGTTCGAGATACTGTTGAGGGGTCGTCACTAAACTGGCAAGATTAAGGAAGGATTCACGGGACAAAAGAAAGTACTACCAACAAGCAAAGACAGCTCCTCCTGAAAGACAGATAAGACTTGACCTGTATCGTTACGCTAAACAGAACTACCATAAACAACTTAAGACTACAAGGTAAGACTACTGGACCAATTTCGTCAAAATCCAGCTACAGAATGACATCTGGGGACTACCTTTCAAGATAGAAAAAGAACGAGTTAAGACACCGACAATTCTGGCAACACTAAAACAAGCTGACGGCACAATGACCAGAGGATGGAGGAGCACAGCGGAATATCTTCTGAACAGGCTCCTCCCAGATGACGACGCCACACAAGACGAGAGACACCACGCTGACTTGAGAGAGAGCATGAGGCAACCATACGTCAGTGACAGTGTAACCATACCATTCTCACAAGAAGAAGTCGCGATGGCAATCAGCAGGCTTAAAAACCGAAAAGTACCCGGGGCAGACAAAATATTTTCAGAAACATTAAAACAAACAGTAACACAAATCACACTTTTCTTACTAATATGTTCAACGAGGCACTACGAACAGGCAGAATTCCAAACCTCTGGAAGACTGCTAATGTACTAATAATCAGGAAATCACAAGACAAAGAGCCAACAGACCCCAAAACGTACCGACCGATGTGCCTCTTAAACACTCTCGCCAAGGCACAGGAAAGGCTCCTGTGTGACCGTTTACAATCGCACAGGCGGCTCCTCGGGCTAACGCCCCATCAGTTCGGCTTCAGGGAAGGTATATCAATAGAAGATGCCGTCAACCAAGCACTGACAGTTACAAATAGCGTCAGTGACAAATACGAACCCGCCATACTAATCATCATAGCCGGGGCTTTTGACAATCTGTGATGGCCGTCCCTCTTCGCCAGGTTAAGGGAAATGAGGCTATCAGCTTCCCTGTGCAGTAGCCTCGTCGACTACTGCAGAGGCACAGTGGCGGAGTGGAGGGCTGGTACACGGAAGGTTGTCAACAGAATAACGAAGGGATGTCCACAGGGCTCGATTTGCGGACCAATATTGTGGGATATCGCAATCGAGCCCTAGCTGAACACATTGGACGGTGACGACAGGGTAAGAGGCGTGGTGGCGTACGCAGATGACCTGCTCGCAGTGGTGTCAGCCAACTCGAGAGCAGCACTAGAGACACTTGGTGCAAAGAAAATCCAATTGTAAAATCAGACGATACAAGCATACAGACTAAGCGAGCCACACGTTATCTCGGACAGCATCTAGACGAACAACAGACTTTTAACTATCATATCAAACTGAAAATTGACAAAGCCTCCAAAATTATGCACAAACTAGCAAGTCTCAACACAACTAAGTACAAATTACCTACTTAGACGATAAGGACCTACCACATTGCTATATTTGAATCCATCGCATGCTTCGCCGCAAGTGTGTGGGCTAAGAGACTGAACATACGGACTAACAAGACAACTGCAAGACGAGGTCAACGTGGTGTACCCCTGAGAATGAACGGAGCCTTCAACACCACGTCACCAGAGGCACTTTGCGTTGTGATGGGGACCTGCCCTATAGACGTAACAATACGGTACAGAGCTGCACTTTACTGGCATAGAGGGGACAGGCTTGATAAAGCGACCAAAATTACAGGAACCAACATTATGGACAAAACACAAACGAAACAGTGGCGGATGCAAACACTGCAGAGAGAGTGGGACGCACCCGACAAGGGTCGCCAATTACAACTGAAAAATGTCGACCCAAGCCGGGAGATGGTCCAGTTCCTGAGAGGCCTCGGGCCGTATCCGATACATTTAAACCGCATGGGACTAAATATCGATGAAATATGCGTTTGCGGAGAAATTGGGACTCTAGAACATGTCACACTGCTGTGCAACACGCTAGCACAAGTGACCTATACAGAAGGACAATGACGTCGCCTGATTAATACGTAATCCCGATGATCGTAACAGTAAATAGCGTGGTCGATATTGTATCGAACAGACGGCATGAAGGAGGCGTAGACAAGCACAAACGACACAACAAACCACATAGGAGGACACAAGCACGACGACAGATTCCGAAACCGAGGAAGGAGCCAACACTCTAAGTGAACGTGACTCAGAAGTGATCAACACGGAAGGGACTGAAACCAACAACGCATGACACTGCACACCACAACACAGTCACAAACAACACAACAGGCAGTAACAGTTACAAAACAAACAAACACCGACACCATATAATAAGACTATAGTAACAACGTAATGTCGCTTGGGAGGAGAAGGCTCGAAGAACTTTTATTCCGAGGCTCCTACTACCCAACGACATATTGCCTAGTGTTTAAAGTATACTGCACACAACAGTAATGTATTGTTCATCTTATTATGTGCAGATAGAAGTATATTCTCTTCTCTATTTAAAGTTACAACGAATTAATTTTCTACATGAAATATATTTTCTATATAAAGTATGTATAAAACTAGAAATGTAATGTATTGAATTATTTAAGGAATAATTCATTCAAGTAGCAATGAACTACATTCTATTTCTACTAACAAATTTGCAAACATATGTGTATTTCTCATGTAGTACTAAAATTCATGTATTCCATGCATCAAATGTTCAGTCAGTATTTAACCTGTATAATACCAGGTGTGTGAATCTAAGGTATCACACAGTATATACCGCAACTACCAACAACAGAACAAACGAACAGCTGCTGAATATCACCTAGTGACCTGACTTGCAACACACAAAAACAGTAAACATACATAAGCACAAACCATTTTAGATGAGAATAGCTCGAGGTCCTACCGACACCTTCTCACCTGGAATATGCAGAAATTGGCCATTACCAACCAACATGCTACATAGGCTATATTACACATCCAGATGCAGTGTATCACTTCCCTCTATATATTGCAATTATTTCCATCACACTCAATGTATTACATTTGCCTTTTTATTATTCTTTGATATTTGCATTGTATAAATTATATTCTCATCAACTAGGCAGAAACAAATTACTTAGAACTATTTTAACAACTATTAAGAACTCAATTCTCTGTAACCTTAGAGAAATTTTTATATATTATGTTGTTTATATTATTTCACAAAAAGCATTAACAACTGTATACCAATAACATTGTAACGACGAGAAGTGTTTGCTGTTGGATTTAGAAGCTTCCGACCCACCTTACATTTCAAGGCCGTGGGTTGCTCTGAACTGCTAGTGAAATAAATAAATAAATAAATAAATTTACCAAAACTGCCGTTCGGTAGTTTCGGTACAGTACAGAAACGACTAAGTAACCGGTAGGAGTACCGATAGTACTGGTCGTGGAGGTAGGGAAAGAAACATTAATGAATATGCAAGAGAAAAATGGGAGCCGGCAAATCTCTCGTTGCTGTGTTTTGTTTGTTTGGTTGCTTGTTTTGCACATAAGTACAATCACACATCATTCCCTGTTAGTCCATTGTTATTTTATATTTTTACAAAATATAAATTGCATCTTATAAATAATAAAAATTAGCTGGTCGTGTAACCTTTGAGCTGTTATGTAGCCAGAACAATTATCTTTGAAACAACAACAGTTTACATTAACAAACATAAAAATTATGGATAGAATTGGAAGGAAAATCAGCATTGGCCGTATTTTGTTGTTTTATTGTCAGCAAAATGGATTTTCGCTTCTTCCAATTTTATCCACTATTGGTTCAGGTGCACACAACACGCCATGGAGTCACCAATCAATAAAAATTATATATATTAAGTCTTGTTATTTTCGATAGAAAGGAACGTTCTGCATCGTGAACAAAGGCAAAAATGTCCTGTTCTTATTGATAAATGCATAAGATTTGTTACTTTAAACATTTTTTGAGCGAATTAGGTTTTATAGCGCTATATGCCAAATCTTTACTGCTTTCTTTACTTTTGCTACAACATACCTCTCTTTCACTTTACATATAAACAATTTTCGAATAAAACCTGATTAAAAATTTTTCAGTTTCAATTTTGCGAAAAATAGTTTGTTTTTAAGTACCTGACTTGAGATTAATGTTCCGTAGGCTACATGCGTCGCTCGGTTGCTAGACAACTCACAGCTTCCAGCTTCTAGGGGAATCTTGGAAGACACAGTTTGCACATGAAAAGAAAGCGGTCATTACGAGATAACGTCCGATAAGGACGCAACCTCCCCCCCCCCCCTTAATCGGGGACCTAGAAACGACGCAGAGGCTCCGTCCCCGCCGCAGGCGCAGTGCTCCACAACCCCACGACGACTACCGCAGTCCACTTCACCCTTTCGCCGCCCCACACCCAGGGTTATTGTGCGGTTCGGCCCCCGGTGGACCCCCCAGGGAACGTCTCACACCAGACGAGTGTAACCCCTATGTTTGCGTGGTAGAGAAAAGGTGGTGTACTCGTACGTGGAGAACTTGCTTGGGCAGCAATCACCGACATATTGTAGCTCAGGCGGAATAAGGGGAAGCAGCCGGCATTCGCTGAGGCAGATGGAAAACTGCCTAAAAATCATCCGCTGACTGGCCGGCTCACCGGACCTCGGTACAAGTCCGCCGGGCTGATTCGTGCCAGGGACCAGGCACTGCTGAAAGCCGTGCGTTAGAGCGCTCGGCTAAGCGGGCGGGCGAAACTACCTTAGTCTACGCTTACTTACGATATGCTGCGGTAGGTTGCGTTAGTTTTACAGCTCTACTGATACCTGATACGTGATGGTGCCAGACTTTAACTGTGCCGTACACACGCGTGAAGTGTGGGATTGTGCCTGCTGTCCCCAAGCTAGCGAAAAAAACGAAATATAAACAAATAAAACAGAAACAAAGCTTTGTAATATATGTTCGCAAAACAAAAACAGGTTGTTTCGCCTGCGATGTGTTTGTTGTCAATGTTAGTCTTGTCTAATTTAGTATTTCTGCTAAGGCGGTTGTTTGACGGGATGCCTCTCTTCCTCCCACAGGCGGCGAGTTGGTGATGGCGTGAGCCTATGGAAGCAGAGTCGGCCCCCGCGCTAGGCGAGCGTCCCGTGTCGGCGGCGGCGCAGCTGCTGCACGTCCCGTGCGATGGCGCCGCCTCCGCCCCCGACACCGCCCGCGACTTCCCGCCGCCGCCGCCCCCGCAGCCACTGACGCCCCCGACCTCGAACTTGGACCGCCTCGACAACGACGTCGCCGATAACAACAACAACAACAACAACCACCGTGCCTCGAGTAACGGCGGCGACGAGGAACGCTGTTCGTCGACACTGTCGGAACGGACCTGCTCCTCCAACAATAACCGTGAACCGGGTGCCGGCGCCGAAGAGTTTACTACCCAGAGGAGTCTACTGCGCCAGGCGTCTTCGCCCTCCAGACTGGCACTCGTCGTCGCTGCAGACGAGAACCTGAACACCTACAGAAACAGCAATGCGGGGCAAAACTGTGCTGTCGGGCGAGCGCCGTCGCAGTTGTCGGAGGTGGAACTGGAGCCGCCGTTCGCTAACATTGTGGACGAAGAGCAGGTCAGACGGGAGACCCCCAGCGACGCGGCGGAGCGCCGCGCCGTGTCCTCCAGGTCCAGCTGGGAGGCGCCGGGGGCAGCTGCCGGCGCCGGTCCGACGGCGGCGGCGGCAGCAGCAGGTGGTTGCGCGGGCGCCGGCTCGGTGCGCCGGCGCGCCGGCGCCGCCGCCGGCGCCGCCCCCGACGCCGGCGACCCGTGGAGGCTGCTGCGGCGCCGCACCGACCCTCTGGACGCGGCGTCGCTGCTGATGCCGCTGCCCAGGGACTACCGCGACGCGCTGTCGTCGCTGCTGTGGCAGCCGTACGACTGCCGCAGCGACGACGACGCCGCCCCCGCGCTGCTGGCGTCGTCGGCGTCGTCGTCCCCGTCGACGAGCTCCTCCGAGTCCAGCGTGGCGGCCGCGCCCCTGCTGGCTCTTCAGCGGTGGCCGGCCGCCGAAGCTGCGGCGCTGCCTTCGCCGGCTGCCGGAGCGGCGGTCGGCGGCGGCGGCGGCCGCGGCTGCGACCAGTTGCCGTTCGGCTGCCTCCAGTGCTGCGCCGACAGCGGCCGCGCGGCCTGCCCCCGCGACATGTTGGTCAACGTGCCGCCGCCGCCGCCGCCCCCGGCCCAGCAGGCCAGCCCGTCTACGGTCCTCGCCCCCTCCCCTCCTCCGCAGCCGGAGTCCGTCAGTGTTGTGGTGAATAGTGGCTCGTTCCCAGTGGTGAATGTGACGAACGTGCGGACCTTCACTTCGACCGAGGCGCAGACTGACGATTTCGGCGACGTGGCCGGCCCGGGGGCGGCACCGGCCGTCCCGGCGCTGCCGCAGCCGCCGCCGCCCCGCGTGCCGCCCCCGGCTCCCGCGCCCGCCGCCGGTCACACGAACCGCGAGCAGCGGCGTCGCGAGAGGCGCGAGCGGCGGCAGCAGCGGCGCCTGGGGGCAGCGTCGGGGGCGGTGCCGCCCCCGCTGGCCGACGGCCCGCCGCCACCTCCGGGGGACCGCCTCCCTGACCTGCTGCACTCGCACCTGCCGCCCCCGTACTCGACGCTCCCGCTGCCCCCGCAGCAGCCACCCCCGCCGCCGCACCATCCGCCGCCCCCACCCGCTGTTTCGGGCATGCGCTTTCCGTTCCAGATTTCACCCGCTGGAGCTAGAAGGTGAGTCTCTCTAGTTGATGCGCTTCTCTTCTGCAATGTAAATACTTATTTCTAAACCACCTGAGAGCAAACGAGCCAGGGTCGGGTTTAGTCATGCTAGTACGTGGCTAAATTCTCTTATTACACAATGCCAGGAATGCAATACAGTACTTTAGGTTACGATTCGCCGTTACGAATATCAGTTGAAACTACCCATGTTTGTATCCATTCACACTGACGTATCGGTTCACATCGCGTTTCAAGCGACTTTCGGGTAACAGTGGCACATTCTGGCAGGGGGTTAGGTTGGGTTTTTCGTGGGAGGAGACCAGATAGCTAGGGCATAGGTCTCATCGGATTAGGGAAGGAAGTTTGCCGTGCCCTTTCAAAGGAACCATCCCGGCATTTGCCTGGATCTAGCAGGGGAAGAAAGCTCAAAGTAATGTGCATAATTTAGCAACACATGTGAATGTTTTTCTATGCTCACATGCTCCTTTACGACTGTAAATAAGAAAGGGAAAGAAGCCTGTGACCGATGAAATTTACTAACATTTATATTACTTCCTTATTTGACCTAGGGAGACAGGCGGTTTAACTCAAAATCGCAAGAATTCCTTGACGAGCCACCTTCCACTCATTAAAAATTATTACTTAATACAGTGTATATCAGCTATCAGGCATTACACATCTTCATAATCCGTTGAGCTGAATCTCCCTTGTTGGCATGTGCATATTGAGACGGACATACTAATGTAAAAGGTAACCATGGCGATCTTCTTCCTCAATATGTAGGCCTACAGTGTCAACAAGAGCAGTTCAGCTCAACAGATTATGACAATGTGTAATGCCTGGTGGCTGATACACACTAGGTTAAGTAATAATTTGTATTATCTGGAGATGGTTCGACCATGAGCTAAAATTAGTTATGAATAAAGAAATTTTTTGCGAACCTGACTGTGGAACTATTTTTATCCACGCCTATTTGTATCTCTGTTCCCTTATTAAATCAAAACATCGACATAACTTTTAGCTTTGTATTAAAATACTTGACAGACTGTGCCATAGGGTATCTGAAAAGCGTAGTGGAAAGTTTATTGTAATAAACTTCTCTGATTGCAGCCGTTTGTATTGGCAATTGATGTTCAGAATCGAGACGAGAAAAGATGTAAAATGTTTCAACATTAATGCTACCACTGCAATGTGGCAGTCAGCGGGACGGCTACCAGTACTGTGGAAATGAAACTGGGCGTTAAAAATTACGATGTTTATAGGTGCTCTCAGTTCCAGTGTAACTATTGAAGCGCTGGGATACAATAACCTGGAAATGCTAAAATCATGAGGCATGGATGTGGTCGTATGCACTTGAGAAACTACCAACCACCACTATCAAAGGCCAGAAACATGTCAGCTGCTTTTCCGTCAGTGACCCGTTAACGTAAAGCTAGGTACGTGACAAGAGAGGATTCGGATAACCTCATTTTCACTGACGGATCTATTGGAAAGAAAACCGTTGCCAGGAAACAATCGACGGCAGAACGTACATTCTGATTTTTCCCTGCGGATGCTTTAAAGAAACTTTTGCCAGTGGTATCACGAGACGCCACCATCAGGCTTCGATCACACCATCTGTACCGATGACGGTGGTTTCTCGCTGCGATGCGGGAACGTCGTGGGTCTTACGCTCTTGTCTCTGATGTCAGGTGGATATGTCCCATACAGATGTCTTGGGTGGGCAACTTTCGGGTAAACAGTGGCACAGTGTGGCAGCGGAAGAAAGCTCAAAGTAAACCGTTGTTCATCTCATCTATTAAGTAGTGTAGAAATAGCTGACACCTGTCTCCAAGAAATATAGAACAAGTATTATTTCCGGTACGTATTCGAATTCCGCCGTGAAATGCGTCACTAATGACATGCGGGATTTAAAAGTTCTTCAGTTTTTGTGCATCATATTTCTTCAAGTCAAAGGTGATGAACGGAGAGTGCAAGTCATTCTCTTATATTTTATTATGTCAAGTATATCTCCTCTCAGCTGTCCTATTATGAACTTCTAACTATACTGCGACAGAAGATTCCATCTGCAGACACTTCTAGGCCCAAAGGATTCAAGTAATCAAGAATTCAAAAGTTACACTTCACTCTATAAACGAGGAAAAATTAAGGTTACGAAAGCTGATGGTAATCCTGGTAAGCGTGTGATGCGTGGATGGTTTCATCTTTCCTGGCCCCTCGAGAGTTTCGACATACTGATTCTGGATTCCTCAAGACGGCCTTTGCAGGTTTCTGAAGACGAAATTTTTATAATCGCGAAATCAACCGAAGGGTAATTTGAATACAAAGTAATTAGCACAGCTGGGAGGAAAATATATTGTGTATAGTATATACCGTGAAAGCTCGCAATCGCAGTTCGTATTCTGCCATTGATGGATCCAACAATAAAACAAAAACATTTCATGCCGCTGACTTCAAACCCGTAGTTTACGTATATCTGGCATTTTGTAGAATAATACACTGTTTATTATCCACATGAAAGAGTACTGTCCTGTTGACACTTCGATACAGTCCCAGAAAATTGGTATCTGTTGATAGGCATTACAATTCGCTATTCAACTTCGAACGCCTTTTAATGTTATGGTTCTGATAAAGGCCAGTTTATACCGATACTGCTCCACATTTTGGAGCTTTTATTGAGTGTCCCAAATGAAAATAACGTTTCAACAGTTAAATAATATTCTTGAACGATGATATGTCGTTCTTCCGAAAACAATGTCTGTACTTCGGTTTAAAAGAAGTTCTCAGAAAGACGAGAAAGAGCCAAACCCAACCCCAGCCTACAGAAACGTGGAAAGGCTAAAAAAACAATGTGGAGCATGTGTTTTTCAGAACAAGAAAACTGTCTCTGGCTGGAAATCAAATTTCCACATTTCCAGCAGACCCATTTTAAAGCGGAATGAACTACTATGAAACTGTCTTCTCATTCAAATGGAGATCAAGAGCGACTTTTGACTGGAGATACTCACTTGCGGCATTAAGCACATTCATCTTGTTGACTTCTGTCTCATGTGCTGACGAATGACGAATCCAGAGAAACTTAACGCGATACTAATATTCCTATAACTACGGTGCAAACAGACCGAAGTGTATCAAAAAGACGCCTTCACTTTTGTTTATTTATTTATTGTTCCGTGGGACCAAATTAAAGAGAAGTCTCCATGGTCATGGAACGAGTCAATACATGAAATTACAACACGATAGTAGAAACAGATAAAATGAAATATAAAAAACATATTCAGGCGACAAGTCGTAAGTTTAAATAAAGAAAATCAACAATGTAACATTGGAATTTGCTGAACTTTTTAGCTCTTCCAGGAGCTCCTTGACAGAATAATTAACCCAAAAAATAATACCATACGACATAAGCGTATGAAAATATGCGAAGTAGACTACTTTTCGTGTTGAACTGTCACTTATTTCAGATACTGTTCTAATGGTAAATAAAGCAGCATATAGATTCTGAACAAGATCCTGTACATGGGCTTTCCAGCTGTCCCAGCCACCGTAACTGCTGAGATCTGCTGCATACTTCTACATCTACAGCTACTAGAGATTCCTCTCCACTAGACTCTGACAGTTGGTCATATCTGTTGCAAACACCAATAGTAAAACTATCTGAAAATTTTCTTCTCCTAGCAGATCACCTCCCTAATACTGGAGTACAGAGGTCATCCGTTATCAGCGATCCAGCATTCGACTTCAGCTCTGTTCTTTAGCAAGCGCCGTTCATGTACTGTAGAGATGCAAAGTCTCATACGGACGTTGTATTGTTGAAGGTGATGTCCTACTGCAATAGCACCTGCTGTGCCTTGCAACAGGTGTGTGATTCTAACGTTGATACCACGTCTTGCGTTTGTAGCTGTGTGTTACGATCCTGAAACCTGTGGACTGATATCGTTGAGCTGAAACACTGGCGACGTTATTTGCTCTCGTGAGAGGCTTTAGCGCCCGTTACCCGGTTTCGAACGGCACCCACCTGGAGGGAGAGACGCTTTGCTCGGCGGCTGTGACCCAGTAACGGCGCGAGTAGGCAAGAGAAATACCAGGACAGGACGGCACGTTTCTCTCGCCGTGAAGGGGCCTCACCGCTGCTGAGCCGGGGAAAACTCCCGGTTCTGCTCATTACCCTCGAATGACGGCGCCGCCTCCGATTAAGTCTCCGGGTAAAAGTGGCTCCTTAATGAGTGCATACCATGCAGCCCGGTGTCTCCCACCTCGAGCACGGCTGAAATATCGCAGGTGAACGATGTGAGGTACAAAGAGATCCCACTCATCGTTATGTGGATCGTTGCAGCTAATAACACTGATACTTTCATCCATTATTAGATACCGTGCATGACCAGTAGTCATTTCATACTGCACACACACACACACACACAAACACACACATAAATCGCTCTCTGTCAGCTGGAGTGTGTAAGGGGTGAGGGAAATCATGTGAGTTTCATGGAAGGGGAAGAGGGTGAGGTATTTCTACAAAATAAGACTATTGAAATAACGTATTTATCAATATCCAAACATAATGAGGCTACCATTTTATAATAGATAATAATAATAATAACCCTTTAGATCAAATAACATCAACAGATACAAAGAAAATAAATTGGAAAAAGAAAACACTACATGGCAGGCACCAGTATCACCTAACACAGCCACACATTGATCAAGACGCATCCAAGACATGGCTAAGAAAAGGCAACATATACAGTGAGACGGAAGGCTTCATGATTACAATACAGGATCAAACAATAAACACCAGATATTACAGCAAGCATATTATTAAAGATCCCAATACCACAACAGATAAAGCAGACTTTGTAAACAACAAATAGAAAAAGTAGATCACATCACAAGCGGATGTACAATACTAGCAAATACATAATGCCCCAGAAGACACGACAATGTAGCAAAAATAGTACATCAACAACTTGCCATAGAACATAAACTAATAAAACAACACGTTCCCACATACAAGTATGCACCACAAAATGTACTGGAGAATGATGAATACAAATTATATTGGAACAGAACCATTATAACACATAAAACAACACCACATAACAAACCTGACATCATACCAATAAAAAGAAGAAATTAACACAACTAATCAAAATATCCATACCCAATATAACAAATATACAGAAAAAAACAGGAGTAAAAATTGAAAAATATATCCAACTGGCTGAGGAAGTCAAGGATGTGTGGCATCAGGATAAAGTTGACATTATACCAATTATACTATCAACTACAGGAGTCATACCACACAATATCCACCAGTACATCAATGCAATACAGCTACATTCAAACTTATATATACAACTACAGAAATCTGTAATTATTGATACATGTTCAATTACCCGAAAGTTCCTAAATGCAATGTAACATATACCGCACAGTTAAAAGGAAGTCACGCTTGATCAAGGTCCGCGTCACTTTCCATTTTTAACCAGAATAACGTCTGAGAAAGGAAAGAAAAAATAATAAGATTTTATTGTCGTTAAGCTTACAGAAGCAACAGACAACGTCAAATTACAAAATATAAACAAAATTATATGCAGGAGTTATAAGTACAATACTAACTGCCCTTTGAAACTTTGCAGAGAAAAACATATTAACACTTATTACTAGCTACTAACAAATAGATAACTAGAACTGCTAATGGAACAATTAATATTATTACTAGCTACTAAGAAATAGGTAACTAGAACTGCTAAATGAAATAATTAATATGGTATATCGGGAGCAGCCAAAGTTTATAATATTATTTGTTTTTGACTGCAATCAAGAAATTCATCAAGGGAATAAAAAGGGTGCTCGACCAGCCACTCATACAGTTTTAGCTTGATCTTTTCAATAGGACAATCTAATTTACAAAGAGAAAATTTATTGCAACATTTGAAACCTATTACATGATAGCGTCTTAAAGACTTAGTTAAACGTTGAAAAGGTACATCAATGTGTTTCCTGTTTCTCGTATTATACGAATGTATATTTTCTCTTAATTGCTCGTTTGGTAAATTGTCTGCAGTGTATTATGATTGAGGTATGAACTATAATTATGCTATTACGCTGCAAATTCTTTCTGTATTCACATTTTTTCACGTTTATGACACTGACTGGCAATACGAAGAAAAAAAATCTGATGAACTGAAGGTACAACGACACAGGAAACTTTCAGAACTCAAAACTGTCATTTTCAGCTGCAAGGCGAACAGCGGCAAACAGCAAATTATTTTTCAGATTTCATGACCGGCAGCTCCGTGTACATTCGGAACGATGTAGTCACAATCTTATGAAATAGTTTTATATATGCTGTGCTGTCTAGACGGCAGAGAATGCATAAAGAGTGGTTATAGAGAGCTGCTGAGGTAACTGTTTCTTTCTTTCCCTCCTTGGCCTTCAGCCAGTTCCCCACTGATGCTACTGTTCTGTTGCGTGACCCACATTCACGCACGTAATCTGGTATACTGTGAGTATGTTTGTCTATCTGAAGGCTGCTAGCTCCAACAAAACCACAAACACAGCGTATACGCACGTGACACAGACACACACACACACACACACACACACACACAAACAGAGAGAGAGAGAGATGGAGAGAGGTCGGCAGTCGTATGTCATGGATTTGGATGGATTTTCGCACATACGCTCTCAATTAATTTAAATTCGAAAGTTATTTCGGATTTTCGCTCGACACTACGTAGTGTTTTGAGACAAACGACTTAAAAACTTCACTGTTTCCATTCAGTCCAAGTCCTAATGTGTACAAGGCTTTGATTATACTATTTTTTGTATTTTCATCAAACGGTAACACTCACGAGCAAGTCACAGACTAGAAACATATTCATTAGAGCCCGCTTTTTTTCAATCTTATGACCGGTTTGATGCGGCCCACCAGGAATTCCTCGATTTTATAGCAGTTACACTCATCCTCAAGTATCTGTTGGACGCATTCCAATCTCGGTCCTCCTCTATAGTTTCTCCCCTCTACAGATCCCTTCAGACCATTTAAATTATTCCCTGATGTCCTATCATACTGACCCTTCTTTTCGTCAGTCTTAAGTTTATCGCTAATCTCGTTTCTGTTGCTTCTCTTTACTTTCACCTTCTTCGATTCACTCCCAATATGTATTCCGTACTCATTAGACTGATAATTCCATTCCACAGGTCCTGTAAATCTTCTTTACTTTCATTGAGGATGGCAGTATGATGAGCGAATATTATCATTGAAATCCTGTCGCTCTTAATTATAATATCATTCTAACACTTTTCTTTTATTTCGGTCCATGCTTCTTTGACGTGTAGATTAAACAGGAGGGACGAAAGACTGCATCTCTGTCTTACACAATTTTTAAGCTGAGCACTTCGTTCTTGGTCTTCTATTCTTATTGTTTCTTCTTGGTTCTGGAACATATTGTGTATTACTCTTTCCCTACAGGGCACATCTTTTTTCCTCAGAATTTCTATTGACTTGCATCATTTTACATTGCCGAACGCTTTTTCTAGATCCTATCAACTTATCCTGTTTTTTCTTAAGTCTTGATTACATTATCAGCTGGGACGTTAGAACGGCCTCTCTGGTTCCTTAACCTTATCTAAACCCAAACTGAGCGTAAGGTAACACATCCACAATTTTCTTCTCCATTTTTCTGTATATTATTGTTGTTTTCACTATTGCACTACCTACCTCATAGAGAGCTTCAAACAGCTGTCTGGACGCATGCGCTGTTCAACTGATTGTTTGATATTTCTCGCACTTGTCCGCCCATGCTTTTTTCGGTGTTATGTGGATGACACTTTTCCCGAAAATTTTATGGTATACCACCAGCTCCTTTGGTTCTACACACCTACTTGAATTGTCGTTTGGTTGTCACTTCCCCAAATGATTTTAGAAATTCCGAATCAGTGTAGATTACCACTCCTGATTTATTTAATCGGAATTCATTGAAATCTTTTTTTATGGTCTGATCATAGTACTAGATCGCCTGGCTGATCCATATCGATGCCCCTTAATTCTTCGTCATCAGACGGTTCCTCCCCCTCGTATAGGCCTGAAATCTACTCTTCCCAACTATCCGCTCTCCCTTTTGCATTTAACTGCGTATTTCACGTTGCAGTATTAATGTTGCCTTTCTTGCTTTTATTTTCACAAGAGGTTTTATTAACTTTCCTGTGTCCCGGGACAGCCATTTCTTGTTCTATTTCTTCACTTTTTTGCTGCAGCTGTTTCGTCTTGGCTTTCCCACACTTTCTTTATTTCATTCCTAAGCGAATTACTTCTATTGCTATATTCCGTTTTTTTCCTATTCCATGTTTCCTTGATCCGTTCGAACATTTCATCTATTTCTCGAGGTTTTTCCGCCATCACATTCCTTGTGTCTGTATTCTTCCGTGAAATATCGTGATTGCCCATTTTAGATACATCCACTTACCATTAATTAAACTGCCTATTGTAGTATTCATTCTCGCACTCCACTTGCATCTCATCATTCTATATTACTTGATTTTCCGTCCTCAGTGTACTCTTCATCATTACTAAATGGTGATCTGAGTTTATATCTGCTCGAGGGTACACCTTACAGTCCAGTACCTTATTTGGTAATTTCTGTCTGACTATGATGTAACCTAGCTGGAATCTTCCCCTGTCCCCTCTTTTTTTGTGTATTTACCTTCTCCTCATGTGATATTTGAACAGTATATTAGCTGATTTCAATGGTGTGCAAAACATTGTTATTAGAGGAAATTTCGTGTTTTTGTTTGTTTCAAGTCTTTCTTTTAGTGTACTGTATTATATAAAATTGAAATAAAGAAAGACTTCACGCGACCGTGCACTTCCTGTACCATGCACCTAAAAATGCATTGATTCGAGGTACTATCGTAGCCGTTGGAGAGGGGGAGAAACCAATATTTGTGTAAGTGACTAAATAGGGGCCACATCTTTCTGATGTTTCCTGAATGAAAGTAAAGTTACATGTAATAAGAGATACCACCATTCACTGAAGTTATATATATATATATACCAGATGTATTGTAAATGAGTCTTTATTGATATATCTAATAGAAAGATTTTGGGACTTTCGGATATTTTTAAAAAGCTGTTTTATTTGTCTCATTATTTGGAATTTGAGTTTATGTTTGATACTGAGAAATTCTAGAGAATAATAAATAACCGAAAATAAGTGAAATAATGTGAACGGTTGAAGACTTAACCAGGATTACCATATAGAGAAAGATGAATATTATCTTTTGCCTCGTTTAGTTGAAGCATTTGCCCTTTCAGACAGCCGATGGAAAATGAATATGTACATTTATGCACTACACGTAAACAGGCAACACACATGTCTGAAACCAAAATATTATTTAGGAACAGTTCATATGAAAACTTTTCCTCGGACATGATAAGTGATGTGTTATGCAGAGGTAACGCAAGTAGATGTTTCAGCCTATAAACGGCATGTTACCGGTAGTTTTCATTTAAATAAGGATCAGTGAAGCGTATGATATCTGTATCCCAGTGAATAACATCGTTCCCTTTCTACGATTACACACCAGAACATTACGTTTGGTAGCAACACTTGTCGAGACTCTGACCTTACATCGCTGTCAACGCAATCCGGAACACTCCACCCGCGAGACACTGCTGAAGGGATTAAGGCGTGCTGGAGTACAATTGTTAGTAATTCCGGATGATGGTCACGACTCGTTGAATGACAAATGGACGTTCTTCGCCTGACCGGATGAACGAAGCGGATCGGCGCTGAATTTAAACACCCTACTTACTCCAGCTGGTTACTGATGTCTTGTTCATTGTGTCTTACAGGTCTCGATAACAACGACTTCACGTTGCAATTGAATCCATACACTACCTCCGCCGAACGGCTTCGCGACAATTCAGATCTTTTCGCCCTTAACGAAGCGTCTTTGTTATATACCCCCTCAGTCCAAACATTTTCGGTACTGGATTATTAAAAAGGTAGAGAAAAGTTAAGATGGTTGTTTTAATGCTTCAGGTGTTCTGTATAGTCGTCGTAGGGAACGGGTCTTCATGCTTGAAGAGTTACATGAAAAACATTCGTCAGGTTATCTATCAGGAGAGGGTGGACATACAGTGCGCACTTATATTGATTCCTACATCCCCGTAACATCTCTCAAGACGAACCATTTGTCTCTTAAATAAAGACAAGTAAATTAGACGTACAGCTCAATCCAAAAAAGAAACTTGGAGACTAAACAGGACTTTATTTTTCCTCTGTGAACACAATATATTACGTGCAACAGAACAGCACCAGCTGCTTTGAAAATGCACAGATTATTCAGAATTTAGAGGTAGCATGTACGAAGATTTCTAAAGATTAGTTTATCCACGGTGACTTGTGAGCACAGCGTCTGATTTCGGAAAACTGCGACCAATCACACTATTGTTTATTCAATTACTTATTATTCCGTAAGAAATATTGCGCCTACGTCTATCATTAGACTGGAGCGAGGATATATTGTACAAGTTCTTACGTTGTTATCTTTATGAGGAAGGCCCTATAAATAACTTGGTTTCTTAGATATAAAAAAAATTTACGAACTTGTACAAGAAATGTCCCCTGCCGTCTGAGAGATAGACCTAGGCAAGCAACCAGTTCGAAAAATGAAGAAGTGACCAAAAAATGCTTTCCTGTTTGCGTTCTCGACCTCATTGACAATTATTATATCAGCATAGTTTACACGAAGTTTCGCGGCAGATTAAGAATAAATTTTGCAGTGCCACTTGGATCCCTGCAAGGAGAACATGAGAGTATATCTCATATTTCAACTTAAAATTTTGAACAAGCATGTCATCCGTAGCTCGATGAGAGCAAAGTCGCGGTTTTAATGAATTTAATACTTTCAGAGAAGAAATCGGCTGAAGCACATTTATAATGTTAATGGCATTTAAATCTGATCATATTAAACCTGATACGTTTCACAACTGCCAGCTTTCCTCGTCAAACTAGCCAATAATCAAAACAAACGAAGAAACGCAAAAATCAGTCTCTAAACATGAAGTGGCCTAGTTGAACTGCAGATGCATGTTACGAACTTCCAGGGATGACGGAGAAGGGTTAATGTGTGAATTTGAGGTAAGGGACCCTGGTACAGAAACAACCGAGTGGAAAGTTATAAGCGCAAGTCGTTCTCATACCTCTGACAGCGGACCTCTTCTACTGTAAGATTTCGGTTCTCATATTTTGAGAGGTGCTTTATGGATCAAAACAAGAAGAAATGTGCAGTAAACACGTGACCTTAATTGCATACCTTAAGAGCTTTGAGCACTTGTTGATCTTTACTACTGTAAAATATATCTCTTCTACTGAAAAAGTGACGGTAGCTCTTCAGGTGCACATTTTAGAGACCATGCTTACTTGAAAAATTTTTCTTGTTTTGGTCCACACTACCTCATCCCAAAATATGGAAAGCAAGGAACTTACAGTAGTGGGGGTTCGCTGTCAGAAGTATCGAAAAGATTTTCGTTTTTCGACTTCGTCGTTTCCAGACGAGGGTCTCTTACTACAAATTGATACGTTTACCCTTTTCCATCTCTCCAGAAAGTCTGTAGCATCACCACGGATCCACGCTGTACATCGGACGAACAGGGAAACACGTCGAAAACTGTGATACTTGCTACTGACCTTGAAAGCTGCAGTTCAGCATGCTGTATGGTCGAGAAGGAGATGTTGCCCGACAAGGGCACTTGTAATGGAAGGACAAATAATTCTGAAAAGATTTACATTTTTTTGTGAATTGATTTGTGCTTTGATTCTTTGATGTTATGATTCTTGTGAGAGTTTGAGTCCATAGAGGGAACGAAGTCTGTTGTTCCGAAATACGTAAGTTCTTACATGATGTGAATAGTGTGATTAACATTAGGGTTATGCCGCAATGAATTTTCATTCTACATTTCCTGCAAGATTATAACTGTGTGCCGGACCTGGATTGGAACTTGACACCTTTGGCTTTAGCGCGCAAAGTTTAAACCGCATGAGAGCACACTACAGTGCAAACTGAAAAATCAATCTGGAAACGATGCCTTGGCAGTGGGTAAGCCTTTTCTCAGCAATATTGTTCTTTCGAGGGTCGCTTGTAGTGTAAGGTATGCAGAACAACGTTTGTAAGGTTTGATGGGAGAAGTAGTACTGATGGGACGTGGAGATATGAGGCGGATCTTGAGTCACGCTTGGATAGCTCAGTTTTGATCAGCCAGGAATTTCCGTTATAGATTTGGTTGACCGGAATTATTCTCTAATACCGTCGACCAACATTCTCGGAGAGCACAACCGGTAAGTGCATTGTGTAAGAAAGGTGGAGTCGGGCTGCGGCTTCCGTTCCGATGCACAACTTTATTTGACCAAAAACTACACTACTGGCCATTAAAATTGTTACACTACGAAGATGACGTGCTACAGACGCGAAATTTAACGGACAGGAAGAAGATGCTGTGATACGCAAATGATTAGCTTTTCATTCACACTAGTTTGGCGCCGGTGGCGAACCTACAACGTGTGGAGATGAGGAAAGTTTCCAACCGATTTCTCATACACAAACAGCAGTTGACCGGCCTTGCCTGGTGAAATGTTGTTGTGATGCTTCGTGTAAGGAGGAGAAATGCGTACCATCACGTTTCCGACTTTGATAAAGTTCGGATTGTAGCCTATCGCGATTGCGGTTTACCGTATCGCGACATTGCTGCTCACGTTGGTCGAGATCTAATGAGTGTTAGCAGAATATGGAATCGGTGGGTTCAGGAGGGTAATACGGAACGCTGTGCTGGATCGCAACAGCCTCGTATCACTAGCAGCCGAGATGACAGGCATCTTATCCGCGTGGCTGTAACGGATCGTGCAGCCACGTCCCGATTCCTGAGTCAACAGATGGGGACGTTTGCAAAACAACAACCACCTGCACGAACAGTTCGACGACGTTTGCAGCAGCATGGACTATCAGCTCGGAGACCACGGTTGCGGTTACCCTCGACGCTGCATCACACACAGGAGCGCCTGCGATGGTGTACTCAACGGCGAACCTGAGTGCACGAATGGCAAAACGTCATTTTTTTGGATGAATCCAGATTCTGTTTACAGCATCATGATGGTCGCATCCGTGTTTGGCGACATCGCGGTGAACGCACATTGGAAGCGTGTATTCGTCATCGCCATATTGGCGTATCACCCGGGGTGATGGTATGGGGTGCCGTTGGTCACACGTCTCGGTCACCTATTGTTCGCATTGACAGCACTTTGAACAGTGATCGGTACATTTCAGATGTGTTACGACCCGTGGCTCTACCCTTCATTCGATCCCTGCGAAAAACTACATTTCAGCAGGATAATGCACGACCGTATGTTGCAGGTCCTGTACGGGCCTTTCCGGATACAGAAAATGTCCGACTGCTGCCCTGGCCAGCACATTCTCCAGATCTCTCACCAATTGAATACGCCTGGTCAATGGTGGCCGAGCAACTGACTCGTCATAATACGGCAGTCACTACTCTTGATGGAGTGTGGTATCGTGTTAAAGCTGCACGGGCAGCTGTACCTGTACACGCCTTCCAAGCTCTGTGTGACTCAATCCCCAGGGGTATCACGGCCGTTATTACGGCCAGAGGTGGTTGTTCTGGGATTTATCAGGATCTATGCACCCAAATTGCGTGAAAATGTAATCACACGTAGCAATTTTAATGGCCAGTAGTGTAGTAGAATGGGAGCCGCCCATTCTGGTTAGCAGCCTGCTGGGTGCGTGCGGAAAGGCGCGTGTGCCTTACCGGTGTAACAGCAGGTGGTGCGCTGCGCCGGCGCGCACCGGCAGAGAGCGGCTACTGTGCCCGAGGCTGAGGCTGGCGGCTGCGTTGCCGGGAATGGCAGGGCCGGCCGCCGGTTTAAAGGCCACTCACTCACCGCCGGGCAACACCGCAGCCGTCCCGCACTACAGCCTGCCGCGCCGATCAGCGGCTCTCCGCAAGCCCGGTAGCGCAGCACGCAACGCGTCGTCTCTCAGAGGCCGCTGACCCAGCCACGATACCTTCTCGGCATTCCAACGTGACAGCGAAACATCCCCACACCGGGAATGAAGATTAGCGTTAGCGTCTAGTCCACGACTAGGTCAGCGAAGTAATGTAGCCTGAGGTGACGGGACAGCAGTATGTACATATGCAGATGGCGGTACTATCGCGTACACAAGGTATAAAAGCACAGCGCATTGGCAAAACTTTCATTTGTACTGAGGCGATTCATGTGAAAAGGTTTCCGACGTCGTTGTGGCCGCACGACGGAGTTATTTCAACACGAAATATAGTAGTAGAAAATCGTTGTGGAATTCAATATTCCGAGATCCACAGTGTCAAGAGTGTGCCGAGAACACCAGATTTCAGGTATCGCCTCTTACCATGGATAACGCAAAATAACATGATGGTCGAAGTAGGGAGGATATAAAATGTAGACTGGCAATGGCAAGGAAAGCGTTTCTGAAGAAGAGAAATTTGTTAACATCGTGTATAGATTTAAGTGTCAGGAAGTCATTTCTGACAGTATTTGTATGGAGTGTAGCCATGTATGGAAGTGAGACATGGACAAGAAGAGAATAGAAGCTTTCGAAATGTGGTGCTACAGAAGAATGCTGAAGATTAGATGGGTAGACCACGTAACTAATGACTAGGTGTTGAGGAGTATAGGGGAGAAGAGGAGTTTGTGGCACAATTTGACAAGAAGAAGGGACCGGTTGGTAGGGCAGGTTCTGAGGCATCAAGGGATGACAAATTTAGCATTGGAGGGCAGCGTGGAGGGTAAAAATCGTAGAGGGACACCAAGAGACGAATACACTAAGCAGATTCAGAAGGATGTAGGTTGCAGTAAGTACTGGGAGATGAAGAGGCTTGCACAGGATAGAGTAGCATGGGGAGCTGCATCAAACCAGTCTCAGGACTGAAGACTACAACAACAACAACGGAGATAACGCAGTGGACGTCGGTCTTTAGTTATCGACCGAGAGCAGCGGCGTTCGCGCAGAGTTCTCAGTGCTAATATAAAAGCAACAGTGCGTGAAATAACCACAGAAATCAATGTGGGACTACGAACGTATCCGTTAGGGCGGTGCGGCGAAATTCGGCATTGACTGGCCGTGGCAGCAGACGACGGACGCGGGTGACTGCTAAGACCACAACATCGCCTACAGCGTCTCTCCTGCGTTGGACCCCAGACGACTGGAAAACCGGAGCCTGGTCAGATGAGTCCCCATTACGCTTATTAATAGCCGATAGTTGGGTTCGAGTGTCGCACAGACCCCACGAAACCAATTTTCAAAAAGGCACTGTGCAGGCTGGTAGTGGCTCCATAACGCTGAAACTCCTACGGACCGGGAACGCAAACTTCGTTTGGGAGGTATTCTGTAGAGCTGTGTTACTAACTCATACTTGTCACCAGCCCTTGCACCCTAAATTACGTTTACTTTGGTTCCAATAAATGTATTCCGTTAACTGCCAATACCTGTCACTTCCCATACTCCTCCAATTAAGCTATTGAAAATTTCTGTGTTAACCTTTCTTCAGCATACTATTTATTTTCTCTGCAGTTGATTTTGTTACTTCATCATGTACCAGTATTACTACACAAATTGCTCAAATGTTGTCTGCTCCTGGGGCCTTGTTTCGACTTAGGTTTTTCAGTGCTCTGTCAAACTCTTCGCGCAGTATCGTATCTCCCACTTCATCTTCATCTACAGCCTCTTCCATTTCCATAATATTGTCCTCAAGTACATCGCCCTTGTGTAGACGCTCTATATACTCCTACCTTCCTGCTTTCCCTTCTTTGCTTAGAGTTTGGTCTCCATCTGAGCTCTTGATACTCATGCAAGTGGTTCTCTTACCCTCAGAACAGGTATGGGCTTCGAGTCGAGGGGGCAAGGAATAAAAAAAAAGGTCGAATATCATTTTACAAATACACACTACCGTTTCTGAAAAGTACATCACCGAGAAGGAATTACCCGAATAGCGCCACACTTGGTGGAAGTGGCGACGGGTGTGCAACCAATACATGATACTTTTTACAGCGAGATGGGCTACACGTTGGCCGAGCACAGCCCGCTCGTGTCGGTCCGACTGGCTGGGTGTTGCGCCTAGTGTAGTCGGTGCAGAGCTGTCACAGAAGGTGGAAATAATACGGTGAGTACCAGTATGCCTCGTCGACGTCAAAGGGAGCCATATCGGCATGTGAGCGAGTTCGAACGGGGCGGGAAACGGGGTTGTCATACCGTGGCATTTCGGCTCGCACAGGGCACGCTGCTGCGACAATGATGCGTGAGTGGAAGGAGTGCATAGAGGAAGGTCGTACGCTGCGACGAGCGGGAACTGGACCACGGAGCATGACCACAGTACAGCATGACCGTCGTCTTGCCCGCATGCCCATTATGAACCGTACAGCGTCATCCACAGTGTTGGTTCGTCGCTGGAGCACTGCAACAGGTGTGACCGTGTCTGCATCGCCGTCTACTTTAGCTTGGACAGTTTGCACGCATGTCATAACGTCGGCTTCCATTGTCCAGAAACCACAAGCTCCTCCGACTACAACGGTCACGTGAACACTCACTGGCGTGCTGAGTGGCAACATGTAATCTTTTCGTATGAGTCCCGCTTTTTTTTCAACGTATCCTGCATTGATGGCCGCATACGTGTCCGACGGTACCGTGGTGAGCGCAACCTGGAGGGCTCCATTGTGGAGCGGCATAGCGGACAAACACCAGGTGTGATGGTTTGGGGCGCCATTTGTTACAAGAACTGATCACGCCTCGTACGTATTGTGGGCACTTTGAGCAGCAAAGCACTTTCGCCAGACATATCGTCCATTGAACATGTATGGGATATGGTTGGTCGGCACCTGGTGCGTCACGATCCTCCAGTAACTGGTGTCACGGATTTGTGGGCTCGGATACAAACTGCGTGGAGGGAAATCCCTCAGGAACGTATTCAGAACCTTATTGATCCAATGCCACGGCTCACATCAGCTCTAATTGCACCGTATGGTGGCCACACGACATACTGACTAGTAGGGCTCAAAGGATATGTACAGATTTGAAATGGTAATCCTTTGTCATGCACATAACCTGTGGTATTAAATTAATTGAATTCATGCGTTTCCTTCTTGTTCTTGCAATTTCCACAAACGGTAGTGCATACATGAATCTGTAAAATAAATGACGAAACAATAACCAAAATTAAAGTTGTCTGTTCAGTATAAACCACGAAAAATACTTTTACACCACCATATCTGCGAACATGATGGGATTATATTGAAGAGGAGTAGGGAATGAAATAGAAAGCTTTGTGAAACCAAAAGAAGGTAATTTGAAATAAACAAAAAAACAATAACCAGAATTAAGGCAGTCGATTCGAAAGTCCACTGTTGTTTACCAAGCAAGAGGTGCGTAACGAATTCCACGAGAGGCCACCAACACACAGCCACAGCCACTCACCAGGCGTGTCTCAGATTCGTCCAGCAACCTCCAGATGGCTCTGACAAACCTGTACCTCTTTACGCCTCCGTGCCACAACATCCAGCGCGTCGTGTATACCCGCCGGGAAGAAATCATGGGGAGCAGTGTCAACTGCGGACTACTTCACTTCCTCCTTGTACTGGCGTGGCGGTCGGAGAAATCCTGCCGCCCACACAACGAGCCGCAGACATTCAGTTATGATCCAGCAGGTGGGCCGTTCAATTCGGTGCCCGCAACTGTTCTGTACTCAAGCATAGTACCTGAATACTACCTTCTGACTTGGCAGTCACCGTTTACGGAGAGCTTGGACCACTGACAGAGTGTATGGGACATTACGCTACAGTGAGAAGATGATAGACTATCCAAGAGACAGCAAAGTTAGATTCCATTGTACTATGTTTAGGACATCAAGTATCACGCATCATATTCTACCAAAGCTAAATACAGTTTTGTAATAGACTCTTGCTAAATGTTATCTGTTATTTCTTACTGCGCTGTAGCCCGCCCTATCGAACAAGTGTTCAGTAATCATAGCGTGCAGTGGCTACCTTAATGAACTACAGCAGTTTCTGCTACTATGATTGTTTGGGCTGAATTAATAGTACCGTTCAGTTACTACATTCACAGAGCCCACAGTTTTGTACATGTGAAAAAATCTATCTGGCTATCATTCAACACCGCACTGCTCGAGCTTATATATTGTGAAATACTCGAGCCCTACTTGGTATGTTTTGCACAAGATAGTTGAGATGTTGTTGTTCAAGCCCGTCTTCGTGACTGAGGAAGTTTCTTACGTCAACGCACTGTACTGCGCGTCATCAAGAAATGGAGTGGTATGGCTGTGCATTACCATCAACTCATTGGCGAAACTTGGCAAAATGGCTTTTGTCGACACTGCTCACCCCTAAAAGTACCGTCGTTGGCGATGGGGGATGTCCGACATCCATGTATGACTCGCCCGTTTTCCTACTGAACACGTGGTGTTGCATGCCTGATATGTGCACACTCTTCCACGACGATCGTCAGTCATCAGGCAAATCCTGCTTCCGACAGTATAGAGAAACCGACAATATTGACTCTGGTCAAATTCTAATCGTTTTCCTCCTAACTCGCGCACCACTGCACCACTGTGTGATTTGTACTAAAGTACAGTACCGTACTGTTGTCTGTAAAAGAAATCTAAAGGCAGGATTGATTGTGTGGGAACGTAGTCTACTTAGTCGTCCCACTTGTCTCCAGAAGCCGGCCGTTGTGGCCGAGCGCTTCTAGGCGCTACAGTCTGGAACCGCACGACCGCTACGGTCGCAGGTTCGAATCCTGCCTCGTGATGACTGGGTGTTGTGTGATGTCCTTAGGTTAGTCATGTTTAAGTAGTTCCAAGTTCTACGGGACTGGACCTTAGAAGTTAAGTCCCATAGTGCTCAGAGCCATTAGAACCATTTGTCTCCAGAAAGGCAGCATGCAAGTTTTGTTACATTCTCCTCGCAGCCTCATTTTGTCATCGACTAGCTGACCGCGGACGGCTACTACGAGGAATAACTTCGGAGCTTCGCCTCTCAGGCTGGCAGTTGAACGTCTTGTTGTCGCCGCAGCGTGTCCCGATTTGGCTCAGAACTATTACTGTCGTCAAGCGACAGGTCATTCAGGGTTTAACACAGAACACCAAGAATAATTATTCCCACGATTGAAAATGAGTGAACTTCACCTTCCAACTAATTTGAAAATGCCATATTGCAAGTACAAACGCCACTCAATCAGGATCACAATGTTCCGGGTGCAGCCTTCTTCAGTACAGCAGACATAACTTGGGACTTGCTTACAGATATTGTTTTATAGACGTCACATCATGTCATGGCAGCATGTTAAATTCTGGTTATTATCCTTAAAATGGGCCATCCCCGAAACATATTCACAGAGGAACTAATAAACATTGAAGAGCAGCTATCGACGCTTACACTACGGGAATCAAAAAATTATTCAACTTTTTTGGGCCTTAGCTGCAAAAAGTTTTTGAAGCTCAAAATTTAATTAAGCTCGAGTACTTACAGATTTCCGGAGATGGTTCCTTAATTTAATCCATTACATCAGTCCCCTAGCTAATAATGACAATAATAATAATCTTCCTGTTTCGAGTATCTCCAGTCTGAACATTCCTATGATGGCGCCAGTTGACTTGGGCGTATTTATCCCTACTGACCAAGGGAATGGTAGCGGTAAGCTATCGCCGGAGCCGTGGACCGGTGCCGTGCTTCTGTGAGTAACTGCTATTTGTGAGGCTTGGCTTTCACTTTCGAGGTCGTGACATTTGGGACCAGGCGCGGAGCCGACCTTTACAACATTCTATCCAGTCGGCTGCTTGTCGCAGGGTGTTACACTGCTGTCTACGGTATTCGAAGGCAGTACCGCGCAATTGTCGTTACCAGGACGGGATTGCCCGGAGCCATGTTCGCATCGGAGTTGCGGGCACACTTAAAATCTATTTAATTTTATCCATATTTTGCAGCTTAAAACGCGACTGCATTCAAAACATTGGAGGTATGAATTAAACAACGCCTTCAGTCACAACTTTTCGTGTTTTATTAACTACACGGTGCATTTCTCCTCATTCAGGAGAAGAAATAAAACATGTATTGAGACAAATTACACCTGACGATGGACCCGCAGGGTCCGAAATGCATCGTGTAGTTAATAAAACATGAAAAAGTTGTGACTGAAGGCGTTGTTTAATTCAGACGTCCAACACTTAAAATCGTTATCAGCATGTTTATGGCGCGATAGTGATTTAGAAATTGCACCAAGTCCTTTAGTTGTACCCAACTAGAACTGACGATTATTTCAAATCTTGCGCTAGCACTTTTTTGACATGTAGCGTGACTTTCCTTTGCTTGACATGTGGCCCAGATCACACGCTGCCCTTTTGATAGTATTGTAATAACAGCAACGTAGGTGAGACATCACTTACATATATAGAGAAAAGAAAGACACCAATGACAGATGCCTGGGGGGTGGGGTTCTTCAACAATTCAACACACACGTTTTACAATAATGATTACTGCACTGAGTAGACATATCGACTCCTTCTGTCGTAACATGTAGTAAATGAAGGTATGTAGTTTATCTTAACGATAAACTAAAAATGTCCGATAAACACGACGTAGAAGCGATTCTCTTACACGTGTAACTTGTGAAAGAGCAATATAATCAAAGCTATTGCCGATACTTGCCATCATGATCAAGGTAATAACTTGTGAAATGAGGTCAGAAGAAGTTTTAAACGTGAAGACCTTGGGAGTAACCTTTCTCGTAACAAAAATCTCGGTCATTTATTTCCCTTCACGCTGTATGTAGTCAAAGATTCACGATTTTTTGCTCTCCACAAGACAAGTTAGTAATCGCAGCGTTTCGCTGCTTGTTGCATACCGCAGCAGTTTGTTTTTATGCTGATTACGCAGGGAAGTATACGACGTACTCTACGAGTGTTACCTGCAGTGCGTCAACTTTGAGCTGCAAACCAGATCCACAGCATACTCGCGCACGACATTACCGAGCAGTGGTAATATTTAACTGATACTACTCAATGCTTGCTTAAGAATACGAAGCAGTGACTCCCAGATACCTCCAAAGACCCAATACGTGACCAACATAAAAGTGACAGGGGACTGATTGCTTTATCTCTCTCTCTCTCTCTCTCTCTCTCTCTCTCTCTCTCTCTCTCTCTCTTTCTCTTTCTTTCTTCTGGCCCCTTACCGCATCTTAATCCTCTCCCCCATCTCTCCTACCACATTAGTACATGTAAACCATTATATGTTGTGTACCACAATCATATTTCTTTCCTCGTGACCCCGCGAAGAAACTCGTCATTTCTAACTCACGCGCACTTAATCATGGCCTATTTTAGTGAGAATATGGAGAGCGGTAGAAGCAGCTCCAATCGGCACATTAACTGCAGCAAACGAGGAGCTATGTGGAGAGAGCAAATCCTGCTGCCTTCTTCACGCCGTTCAAGCACAACATTTGCGCTTTCTGCCTTGCAGCTAGCTTCCACGTAATGCAAAATTATATGGAGTGTAACAAACGCATCGAAACTGAAAGTGAAATCGCCATACATCTTCAGTACTGAATTACGGCATTCAATGACTGGTACTATGATGTTGTTGTCCACTGTACTGATCAACAGGTAACGTTTACAGCGACTAGGTATTAAATAATATTCTACTCGCTCAGGCTTCTGACTTTTACACTGTTCACAACCAAGAAGTTTACACTGAAAGATGAAGCGTGCGCCTAGCACGAAAATGAAAGTCTCGAATTCGAGAGTATACACTTAGAGACAATAGGTCTCAGGAAGGGGAAAACGTCGCTAAATGAATACAGCATGGGAATAATAAAACTGGCCTGGGAAATAATTACGGTAGTACTGACGCAGGATTGTTCTTGTAAGGGAACATTACAGGAGATGCCGGATGTGGTCACCGATGGTGTCGATGCAGCGCTAACTGGGGGACATGCGTACACCAGCTCTGCCTGAGGGAGACAGCAATAGCGTTTCCAGTGTTCTGCTGTAGCTTTTCCAGGATGCGAAGGTTGTTTGAGTATATGTGACAGTTCGATTTCACCAAGAGGCAGAAATCACAGGAAGAGAAATCAGATGCTCGAGGTGGACAGGATGTTGCACTGTTTTGTTCTCACCAAACCCCTCACGTACTGACGGCAACGTTGTCAAGGTGGCTTGTGATGCTGTTCTGTCTTGTCCGAAATATCCACACAGTCGATCATCGTCTGTGAGTTGATTAAGGATTAAACAGTTTCTGGACAAACCGATTAGCATTCACAGTTCGGCGAAAACGTACTGTTACGATGCGGTCACCAGACACTGTGCGCCAAACGCCAATCTTCTACATCTACATCTACATCCATACTCCGCAAGTCACCTGCCGGTGTGTGGCGGAGGGTACCTTGAGTACCTCTATCGGTTCTCCTTTCTATTCCAGTCTCGTATTGTTCGTGGAAAGAAGGATTGTCGGTATGCCTTTTTGTGGGCTCTAATCCCTCTGATTTTATCCCCATGGTCTCTTCGCGAAATATACGTAGGTGGGAGCAATATACTGCTTGACTCCTCGGTGAAGGTATATTCTCGAAACTTTAACAAAAGCCCGTACCGAGCTACTGAGCGTCTCTCTGCAGAGTCTTCCACTGGAGTTTATCTATCATCTCCGTAACGCTTTCGTATTGCTAAATGCTCCTGTAACGAAGCGCGCTGCTCTCCGTTGGATCTTCTCTATCTCTTCTATCAACCCTTTCTGGTACGGATCCCATACTTGAGGTTATACAACGGCTCTTTAGAATATTTTCTGAAGCATAATGGCGCACGTTGACTGGAATACTCTTTTTCAAATTCTAAAGGTGGCAGGGGTAAAATACAGGGAGCAAAAGGCTATTTATAATTTGTACAGAAACCAGATGGCAGTCATAAGAGTTGAGGCGCGTGAAAGGGAAGCAGTGGTTGGGAAAGGAGTGAGACAGGGTTGTAGCCTCTCCCCGATGTTATTCAATCTGTATATTGAGCCAGCAGTAAAGGAAACAAAAGAAAAATTTGGAGTAGGTATTAAAATTCATGGAGACGAAGTAAAAACTTCGAGGTTCGCCGATGACATTGTAATTCTGTCAGAGACGGCAAAGGACTTGGAAGAGCAGTTGAACGGAATGGACACTGTCTTGAAAAGAGGATATAAGATGAACATTAACAAAAGCAAAACGAGGATAATGGAATGTAGTCAAATTAAATCGGGTGATGCTGAGGGAATTAGATTAGGAAATGAGACACTTAAAGTAGTAAAGGAGTTTTGCTATTTAGGAAGTAAAATAACTGATGATGGTCGAAGTAGAGAGGATATAAAATGTAGACTGGCAATGGCAAGGAAAGCGTTTCTGAAGAATAGAAATTTGTTAACATCGAATATAGATTTATGCATCAGGAAGTCGTTTCTGAAAGTATTTGTTTGGAGTGTAGCCATGTATGGAAGTGAAACATGGACGATAACTAGTTTGGACAAGAAGAGAATAGAAGCTTTCGAAATGTGGTGCTACAGAAGAATACTGAAGATAAGGTGGATAGATCACGTAACTAATGAGGAGGTATTGAATAGGATTGGGGAGAAGAGAAGTTTGTGGCACAACTTGACTAGAAGAAGGGATCGGTTGGTAGGACATGTTTTGAGGCATCAAGGGATCACAAATTTAGCATTGGAGGGCAGCGTGGAGGGTAAAAATCGTAGAGGGAGACCGAGAGATGAGTACACTAAGCAGATTCAGAAGGATGTAGGTTGCAGTAGGTACTGGGAGATGAAGCAGCTTGCACAGGATAGAGTAGCATGGAGAGCTGCATCAAACCAGTCTCAGGACTGAAGACAACAACAACAACAATGGCGCACGCTCTGTTGTTTCATATGGCTTGATAGGCTGAACCAGACATCACCTGCAGAAATGAAAAACTGAAGATCCAACAGTCCTGTTCCCACTTCACTCAGAAACCACCGGCAAAACTCAACGCGCAAAAGATGGTCACAGTGCTTTAACTAATACACAGTAGTAAACCAGTAATGAAATGTGTGCAGGTCATAATTTTTTTCTGTTTACGGCCAAGACGTATTTTCAGTTGAGATGTCACCGTGCTACTCATATGTCTGAGGCACTGAAAGAGGAAACGCTCCAATGGGTGGCTTGTTTCATTGTGCTGATACAGGAAAGAGCGCTTTGTGTGACAGCGTTAGAAACTAGCCTTCGGGAGTCGCAGCTGACGACACAATGGGTGTCTGGGGTTGGTGCCGCAGGGGGTAGACCCGGGAACCACCCGCTGGGCCGTTCCTTGCCAGCGGACACAGTCGCAGCCAGGCTGGGAAACTGCTGGGGATGCGCCCACAAAGCGAGGGGCGGTGATCCCCCGAGTTTTTGTGCTGCCCGGGCCGCGAGAAGCTTCAGCACACGTGCGCCCTTTGTGAGTGTAGCTAGAGAGATTTATCGCGTGTCTCCGTTGACCATTACACATACACCCGCTTCCGCCCTGAACTATTTCTCTGGTCCGCAACAGAAAGCGCGCCGTCACGAACTGCAGCGGAAGCAACATTCCACACTGCAGCTGTGCAATTTACCGTTGTGTTTCTGGTTTTACGTATCGTGTTTACTGACCTGAAGGCTACGAAATAATTTTACAATTATCTCCTAAAACAACAACCAATGTCATAACTCCACAGGACTGCTTATGAATAACAAGTTCAGTCGCAAATAAATATACTTACGATGATGCGTGATGACATTTCTCAGCCTATAGATCTTATTTTCCATTTCGTGTAGAAGCACACTTTCGTACAACTTTTTTTTATTTTATTTGTCTTTCGCAGTTCGATGCTGTATTGGTTGCTAGGCTATCGCAACAACTAACTGGGGAAAGAAAAAACGCATGTACATTGTTTAAATAATAATTACTCATTAATGTGATAATGTACTGTATTTCTCAGTGTAGCTATAACATGTGTACTTTGTGATCCAAAAGCAAAAGTTGTCGTGAATAATAGGTAATCTAATACTGCTACGGAACGCGAAGATAACATGAATAGTAACAAAGATAGTAAGACGTAAAAAAAAAATCTGGTGTGACTTGCGTAAATAAAACAATTGCAGAAGAAAATGATAATCCATATGACAGCAATAAAAGTTTTACACAACTTTTATTTCGAATTTCATGGCACAGAAAAAAAAATGCATCTGAGACATGCTTTTACATTCATTTGCAATTTTTAAATGAAATGTGTAAAGGCAAAGTCGTCTGTTTTCTTTGAGGTTTTCTTCACAATACTCACGAGCAACGTCAGTACGTGGTGCAACGCCTCCTTACTCGCTGCAGGCTTCAATCCATTGCGTCATACCATCCATGAGGTCATCAAGCCAGCCCAGCTAAAATTTGTTCCACTTTTGAATGACAGTTCTGAAGAAGTCGCTGAGAGTACGTGATTGATAGGCGCTACAGTCTGGAACCGCGCGACCGCTGCGGTCGCAGGTTCGAATCCTGCCTCGGGCTTGGATGTGTGTGATGTCCTTAGGTTAGTTAGGTTTAAGTAGTTCTAGGGGACTGATGACCTCAGAAGTTAAGTCCCGTAGTGCTCAGCGCCAGTTGAACCTTTTTTTTTAACGTGATTGCGGCCAAAAACAGCTCGTGTTAATAGATCTTACACAAGTTCGTTTGGGTTCATGGTCAGGGAACAGGTAGGCCACTCCATTCTGTAGCTCCTAGAATGCTGAAAGAACGTGTTCACGATAACAATCTGATAACCACACGAGTTATCACCCATTAAGATGAAATTTTCATCATAATTTCGGCAACAGGGTCCCAATATTTACTGCAGTATCTCGTTCTTTCATTGTAGAGTAATGAGGCTGTCCTCAGCAAACTTGAAAGGTGCACAGTGGCGCGTTAAAATACAGCCCCCGAATACCACCCCACCACTGCCTTGTCGCACGTCTCTAACGCGTTATAATGGTGCTTTCGAATGCTGCAACCCATTCGCTTGCAGTAGTCTACCTGTAGGTACCACACATGATAACTGTGTGTATGTTTACAAATAACGTCAGATGTGACTTCCCGATCGGTAGAGGAACAGTCACAATAGCACCATCCAGGCACTTTCCATAGGCAGTTTTGGGACTCACTTTCAATCTAACTCTGGATGAGTGGACGGGGATTTGAAACGCCCTCCTCCCAAATACGACTCCACTGCCTTACCAGGGCTCCACCTTGTTCGGTAACAAATCGTTGATCGTGTACAGCAATCAGCCACAAATTGGTTTCAGGTTACTTTATTCAAAAAATGCTGTTACCGGTTTCGAATTTTTACAGTTCATCATCAGACGGTTTTTTCGTGCTTTCATAATACATATTAGACATTGGTTTCCAGTTAGTTGCCGTTGACAAGTCCATCTGCCGCATTTGTATTAGCAGTTTTCTCGCCGTAAGGTACATTCTCAAGGATGTTCGTATTTCCACAGTCGAAAACGTTGCACTGCATTGCAAACGACTTTCGTTCGGTCACAAATTTTCACTGTGTATCAAATCAAAGCATCTGATGCACAGGCACAGTGGAAATTCGTTTTGTGAGCGAACGAAAGTGGTTTACAATGCAATGCAACGTTCTCGACTGTGGAAACATCCTCGAGAATGTACTTCATTGCAAGAAAACTACTATCACAAATGCGGCAGACGCACATTCACAGGCAACTAACATGAAACCAATGTGTAATATGTGTTGATGAAAGCATGAAAAAACCGTCTCATGAGGAACTGTAAAAATTCGAATCCGGTAACAGTACTTTTGGAATAAAGTAACCTGAAAACAATTTCTCGCTGGTTGCTGGACACCATGAACAATTTATTTACATAACAGCCAAATTCTCCAACCATACCTACATGCGACAAAATTTGCATTGTTCGGTAATGTTGTGTAGAACATCACTATAACGCATCTGACATGTGCCTGCAAGTCACTTCTGAGACTCTTCCAAGGTGCTGAAGTTCAGTAGCTATTAGGTGCCACCAGTCAAGTGAAAAAAATGGTGACCAAGATGCACATGTCACGTAAAGCAATCGAAGCAGAAGGCACAAGTCATATCGGTTTCGGAAATGAAATGAATAAATTGTTATATGAAAGTAAATGGAGGCCTGTAGGAATGAGAAACGAGTTTCCTCTCGGTGAATGAAAAGAACTGATCACCGTCAAGATTGTTCCCCCGCCCTCTCATTCTCACGATCTTTTCTTGTTAAGTTGCGAAGTCCATGTCTGCATTAATTTTCAAAGCTTCATTCCTGTTCTTTGACGCTGGTACTTTTATTCATTGAACGATATACATATAACTCTAATTAACTTGCACCACAGGAAATTGGTACTTTAACACTTTGACACAACCACTTTATCCTGTAGATATTGTCATTGACACTTTATCCTGTACATTTTTTCACTGACACGCATGAATCGGAGGTAGGAAACAGTTGCCATTGACTACGGAAGGTAACGAGCAGCCCGTGTATGACATGTCTGATTCTGCGTCATGTAGAACACTCCCGCAGCAACTGACCAGCTTGTGATTTCCTCTATGTGCTTATGTTGCTATAACACTTTGCTGGTGCGTCATTCCTTGGTACATAATGTCATAGCGGTCGGCATAGTACCGGTCTTCGTTTCGCTGGAAGGAATGCCTCGTCACGCTTTACTTATTTTTAACTTTTTGGCCGTTTACGCTTTTCTTTCGGTCGAAGTTCTGCGCTGCTTGCTGTTGCGTTTCTTTATTGCTTCCTGTTGCCATTCATGCCACAGACGCTCGTCACAAAAGGGAAGAAGAGAAGAAAGAAAAACAGGAAGTTAGACGCTCACACAGTACGCAGCAGAAACAAGCGAACAACGTCACACAGCAACGTTGATGAAACTCACGACTCGGCGTTCAGTAAACAGCGAGCTTCATTGTTGGTGTAAGGCGCATTCAGGTTGCTGAAGGTGCAAACAGTGTCGGCGCGTGCAAGGTCACCCGCGCAGGAAATGATTGTTTTGAGAGTGACCTAGACAGAAACCATTTAAACATGTAGCACCAGCTAAGTCTGAAGAGGACTGCCGCATTCAAACGAATCATCGTATGCATACGTCTCCTAACAACGGGTGAATATTGCAATCAGTCACAACTCAAATCACGTTACAGGGTACAATTCGAGGTTTCGTGTCTCATCGTCATGCATTACCCAACAAATCAATTGGTGTGTGTCCGGACGATTTTATTAATGCGTTTTGACAGGACGCACAAAAGCTGTTTTTTATTGTTGGAACAACTTGAGTGCATCATGTCAAAACGCTATAACATCACCGAGACGCACACTGGTTCAGATTTCGCTGTAATTGATGTGCCTGAGGATTAGATATTAATTCGCGTTGTGCCGTATTAAGGGGGAGACCCCTTTGAATGCATGAAAAAAGGTGATTTTCGTAATATTTTTCAAGTAAAATAAAAAGTAATGCCAAATCTAATGGTGCAGTTTCATTCCGTACACTTCTGTCTTTGTGAAATCATTTTTCTGTCCATACATGTCGAAGGACCGCTTGCAACCTGATCATTTGTCATCAGAGATTATATCCGAAACCCTCCTATCGCACATGGCACAAGATAATTTTATTTAAGTCATTTTCAATATAATGTCTGCCACTATGAGTGGGATAATTGAAAAATATTAAGTTGTAACAAAATGGTCAAGTGCTGAAAAAAATAGTCGCTTATTTCGTCCAAAATATCGAGAGAAAAGCGTGTATCGAAAATATGAAGATACCATAAAACGGATAGATATGCTGGTAGACTGCTATGAACAAAATCCGATCTAAATAATATGTATCGTTCAGAAGTTATGTTTTCTGCCAATATGAGAAACACTGTTTCGAGAGAAACGCTTTTCAGTTTTTGAGTTACATCTTTTGTGGATTAGTCAGCGATCCCTGGACCATACAGCAGATACAAAAGGAGGTCCTGCTCCATCTTCTTCGTGAGCATTTTGGTCCTGCGAGGCTCTTTAATAGCTTCTGCCATCCGCTGCTCTACTTGTTTAATGGGCGTTTCGTCCGATTTTGCGCAGCTTGAAACAGGTCTGTCAGATATCGAGTTCGAACCCGTTCACGCCTGTTAATGCCTGTCAGGCCGTCCTTGGAACCACTTCCTGCTACAATGACCGCAATGTCAACCATTTTATTCCCGCTGTGAATGTTCGTCGGAAACACTTTGACAAAACGCCTTCTGATACGATAACCCTCTGACATGGATGTGTGTTATGTCCTTAGATTAGTTAGGTTTAAGTAGTTCTAAGTTCTAGGGGACTGATGACTCATAAGTTAAGTCCCATAGTGCTCAGAGCCATTTGAACCATTTGATACGATAACGACGTTTTTAATTAACTTATGATCAACGCTGTGATAAAGTAGACATCCCAGAGAACATTTTAAGACATAAAAATCGATTTTTTTTTAATTTTTAAAGAGGCTCCTTTCAAAATTTCCACGAGATTGGTCACGTCATTTGGTCAGTTACTACAGGCGGAAAACCCAACATGTGTTCTTGAAAAAGATTAGTGTTGTAATGACGGGACTTGACGGCTTCTTTAGTAACCACATTTGAATCTAACGAAACATTGTTTTCTAGGCACACGAAATATTACCAAGTGGCGAGTATCTCTGTAGGCGCTGCCTGTTGAATCTGACACGGCACCAATGCTTCCACCACGAGCCCGGCTTGACAGAGCTCGTACTGAAGAATCGTGGGAGAGCTTCTGTGCCCCGAGGGCCGCATTTCTCTGCTAATTTCCTTCCCACGGCGGCCAGTTCAAAATCGTTATCGCGTGACACGTTCTACGGTGCAACCTCCTGATCGCCAGCAGGGATCATTCGAGTCTCGCCATTGCCAGACGGTTAGCTGCCTGTTTCAGAACCTACCGCAAAGGACTATCTCCACAGCGTAAGCACAGTGGCTGCACAAAATGTTTGCTGCAACAGGATACACTTAAACAGGAATAATTGTCCGATTTATAAATATGTTCTAGGTAAAATCTAGGTATAACGTGGAAGAAGATGGTAATCGAAATTCCGAAGGGCACAGTGTAGTCTATACATAACAAATAAAAGAACATGTAAACTAAAAAATAAGTGATTAGTTGCCGCCTTACGTAATGTAGTTGCAGCTGCTTTTCAAAGCCACAAAGACTGATTACTACATCAGTCGTAATCACAGCGGCGCGGTAGTAATCAGGAAATATTCTTTGTTTTTGCATCGTGAAGGAACATTTGAAGACAGAAAACAATGCGAGTATTTCAGACCGTTTCATCCGGCTCCACAAACAGTTTTTACTGTATTTCGGCATTCGTCTCGCTAGCTTCCACACAATAAACCTTTTTTCTTCCTTCCGTTCTTCTTGCACGACGATAGATTCTTGGGGTTTATTTTAACTTAACCATACAATTAACTTTTTTGGGGGGGAGGGGGGGGGGAATTCCACACTCGTACAACTTTGTTATATTTTTTACAAGTATTTTAAGATCAAAGTTTTCATACCACTTCCACAAAAGTTCAATGTGCCCTCCGTCGGTCACATGACAAACGTTCCATACTTTTACTCTGGAAGTACTACATTCATTGCCGGCCGGAGTAGCCGAGCGGTTCTAGACACTGTGGTCTGGAACCACGCGACCGCTACGGTCGTAGGTTCGAACCCTGCCTCGGGTATAGATGTGTGTGATGTCCTTACGTTAGTTAGGTTTAAGTAATTCTAAATCAAGGGGACTGATGACAACAGAAGTTAAGCCCCATAGTGCTCAGAACCACTTGAACCATTTTATTGAAGTGTAATACAATAAGCCTAGGCACTTATAATCATAACGCCATCAGAATATTAGTCGATTATCATTGTATCATAAAACTACATTCACTGCTTTTACCCAAAGCTTTGGAAGGTGAGCCAAACAGACACAGTCTTTCATAACCCCACTTCCAAAAAAAAGATCCGTATATCCCTCACGTCCTACAGATCACTGAGGCAGCGCATTGTTAAGAAATGGTCTTGTAAGCTGGTGCTAGTATGCTGGCGCTCCATTCTGTTGACAAATGAGATTTTTCGGCATCTTCTCACATTAGGGATAAAATCAGAATTCCAACATATCCAGATACATGATGCCTGCTGCTGAGCAAGCGAGCCATCTGCACCCAGCTGACTCCTACCGGCAACCACATGAAATGGAGCCAAGATCAATTTCTAGTTTCGACGCGTAATTTAAAAGTATCTGAAACTTCAGTCTTCATTCAAAATGTTTCCAATGTCTCTAAGAACTATGGGAGTTAACATTTGAAGTCATCAGTCCCTTACACTTAGAACTATCTAAACCTAACTAACCTTAGGGCATCACACACATCCATGTCCGAGGCAGGATTCGAAGCTGCGACCGTAGCAGTGCGTGGAGTCATCATTCATTTAGAAGATAAAATGAAAATTGTTGTAATGTCTTATGGGATCTAACTACCGAGGTCATCGGTCCATAGGCTTACTCACTACTTAATCTAACTTAAACTAACTTACGCTAAGGACAACACACACACCCATGCCCGAGGGAGGACTCGAACCTCCGACGGGGGAAGCCGCGCGAACCGTGACAAGACGCCTCTAGACCACGCGGCTACCACGCGCAGCTTCATTTGGAAGATATAGTGTTCTGAAATCGAACGAGTCCATGCAAAACATCCTGTATTTCTGCATTCGTTTCGCTAACATTCATATTTATTTTTTCTTTTTCATTCTTCCCGTGCCTCTTCCTCTTGCCACCTCCTTGTTATCCCTCAGGTTTAACGTTCTCCGAATTTAGCGCATATTGGAATGAAAAGATTGTTAGACCTTAGTGCAGTAGAAAGTAGCAAAGCGTGGCAGTATCTCGTCCGGACAGTTTCCTGGTTTTCAGCTTCCCCTTCTTAACCTGTTAGGACCTGCTCGCGCGCCGTGCCCCCTACCCTGCCCGGACAATGTGTACCGCAGCTGCATTGCCCGCCTGACGTGGAGTCGCGAGGCTCCTTATCTCAACTCGGCAGATAAAACTCACTCTGCGCTCCAACTGCTTTAAAGGTCCCTTACAAGGACAAAGCTACGCGCCAGTCGCCTAGCGAGAGCATTGTTTCGCCGAGCTGCGGCGGCCACAATTTCTTAATTACTGCTCGCTGCGGTAGGCTCTACGGAGGTGCGCGAATCCGCTTAAGTCTTCGCTTGCGACAAGGCCTTTACTATCGCCTGCAGAAAACACTGTTTACATTCTGTCTCCAAAGCACTGCTGTTTACGTGAGACCTGGAGTCATACAGCTCACACTTTGAGTCGGAACATAGAACTTACATTTTATGACACATCAGTAAAATGCTTCCAGTCCGCATTGCAGATTCGATGAAGGAACCTTGATACAGATGTTGTTGTTGTGTACTTCAGTCCAGAGACTGGTTTGATGCAGCTCTCCATGCTACTCTATCCTGTGCAAGCTTCTTCATCTCCCAGCATCTACTGCAAACTACATCCTTCTGAATCTCTTTAGTGTATTCATCTCTTGATCACCTTCTACGATTTTTACCCTCCACGCTGCCCTCCAATACTAAATTGGTGATCTCTTGATGCCTCAGGACATGTCCTACCAACCGGTCCCTTCTTCTTGTCAAGTTGTGCCACAAACTCCTCTTCTCCCCAATTCTATTCAGTACCTCCTCATTAGTAATGTGATATACACATCTAATCATCTGTAGCACCACATTTCGAAATCTTCTGTTCTCTTCATGTCCAAACTATTTATCGTCCATGTTTCACTTCCATACATGGCTACACTCCATACAAATACTTTCAGAAACGACTTCCTGACACTTAAATCTATACTCAATGTTGATACAGATGCATTCGTCATAATGAAAAGATGCACTATTCAAGGTTGCGTGTTCCTGCCAGTCTCTAGTACTAATTACACTAGACGTTGGAGCATTGGCATTGCCATCGAAAAGTATTTCATTTGTGTACGGCGATTCATGATAGCACAGAAAAGACACATAGAACAAATCCAGCACTTATTAATGAAATTATGACGGTTTGGCGTATCAAGGATATTTGGGACTTGATAGTGGAGTTATTGATATGAATGATGGTAATCCTGATGGGGTTCATCAACAAACGTAAAAGTAACTCTACTCCTGCCCCAGTGTAGTATGTTGGTGCAATTGCAAGACATGTTCTGTGTTAACGATCTAACGAACAAGATTAACAGTAAGCCGAGACTTTTCACAGATGATGTAGTTATCTGTAATGAAGTAGTGCCTAAAAAAGGCTGGATAAAGATACAGTCAGCTCTTGATAAGCTTCCAGAGTGGGACAGAGATTGGCAGCTTTCTGTAAATGTAAAGCTCTGCAATTCATAAAACGAAAGAAATTTTGTATGCTATGTCTCGATAGGAGTGAGCTACTAGGGGAGTAACTCAACTCACACGAATACTTGAGTGGCACAATTTCTAGAGATATCAAATGGAATGATCACATAGGCTGGATAGGAAGGTGGCAGAATTGAATACATTGGTAGGTTACGAGGCAAAGCAGTCTGCAAAGGAGACACTCGTGCGACCCACCTTGAATACTGCTAAAATGTATGGGACGTATCGTAAATCGGACACTCAAGAAGTGTAGAAAGTGTGCTGAGACGAGCAGCATCCATTCGAGAGCGTCATGGTGAAGCCGAGAAAACCAGAACTGGCAAACGCTTGACGTTAGACGCTAACTACTCCGTGCCAACCGTCCTACTACAGCCTATTTGCGAGGTTTCAAGCACCAGTATTGAGTGGGAATGTAGGAATACAATACAAACTCCTACTTGCCGCTCCCTTAGGAACCGTGAAGAACAGACCTGTATATTTGTTGGATGCGCTCCATACCCGAACACCATTATAGTGCATACAAGCCTGTTTAAGCATTTTCATTCTTAGTCACACTATACTTTCCCTGTATTCTGCCAATGAAGCGTGCCTTTTCATTTACCGTTCAAATGCATACTCTTGCATCCTTGTACCCAACGACATCTGTATAACATGACTGACCAAATTTGTGACATGGTTCGCATAGTCAAACGTTAGTACACCTACTAAGGCATGAGCGAATAGTTATTGGGCGCTGTTCTTGTGGTCTACAGTCCGAAGACCGGTTTGGTGCAACTCTCTAACTATTCTATACTGCGTAAGCCTCTTCATCTCCGAATAACTACTACAACCTACAGCCCTCTGAATCTGCTAACTGTAGTCATCTCTTGGTCTCTTTGTACTATTTTTATCTCCAATACTTACGTCTAATACTAAACTGGTGAATCCTAGATGTCTCAGAACGTGTCCTTTCAAACGATCCCTCCTTCTAGTCAGAATGAGCCACAATTCTTTTCCCCTCTTCATTTCTGTTGGGCGCTAAATGGAAAATAGGAATTGCAAAGATGGGAAAAAGGATTATTTTGAAAACAAATCCAAAGATGTGACGTATACTAGGTTTGCAGAGATTAAACGATCTGTGCAAGATGAGACAGAAAGGCATAAGACTACTGAAAACTGTGATGATTTAAAAATAAAACAATTGCGACTCTAATGATCCTGCTATAGACAGGGCTGCATGCAGAGGTAGCACATGGTTAGCGTACTTCTCGGCATTAAGGTCAAAAATAATATTTTGTTAGATCCAGCTTTTCTCTTTCTTGATGTGGTTACGAAAATCTGTAGAGTGAGCTTCTGCTTTAGAGATGAGAAATGCGAAGGGCGTTCAATAAGCAATGCAACACATTTTTTTCTGGAAGCAGGTCGGTTTTATTCAGGATTCCAGTACACCATATTATCCCCACTTCTTTGGCTGCAAACCATATTTTTCAACATAATCTCCTTTTACTGCTACGACTTTACGTCAGCTTACTAGGAGGCCTGTATGCCTGCACGGCAACATTCAACTGATCGACGACTGAGCCAACTTCTTGCTCCATTAGTAACCACCCCATCATCCACTAACAGCTTCCCGCAGTGTCATCCTTCACTGGTCTAAACAGATGGAGGTCGAAAGGCACGGGATTCGAGCTGTAGGGTGGATGAGTAAGAACAGTCCCATGACGTTTTGCGAGCTGCTCACGGGTGCGCAGACACGTGTGAAGTCTTTCCTTGTCATGGAGAAGGAGAAGTTGGTCTGCATTTTTTTGGCGACGAAAACGCTGAAATTGTGAGGGTGTCCGCACGTTTCAGCACCGCAGGAGTCACAGTTGTGCGCGGCCGGCCAGCACACGGGACATCGGGCAGGATTGCGCCACCTTGTGTAATGGTGTCAGACGCCTCGCCCAACGACTCACCGTGCTTTTGTTCACTGCAAGGTCTGAATAGATATTCGGCAAGCACCTGTGAATATCTGTGATGCTCTGGTTTTTCGCCAAAAGAACCTCAGTGACAGCTCTCTGCTTTTAAAGTACTTCCATTAGAGACGCTATCTGTCATGAAATTACGGCCTTGCCGCAGTGGATACGCCGGTTCCCGTGAGATCACCGAAGTTAAGCGCGGCACTTGGATGGGCGACCATCCAGGCCGCCATTCGCTGTTGCCATTTTTCGGGGTGTACTGAGCCTCGTGATGCCAATTGAGGAGGTACTCGACCAAATAGTAGCGTCTTCGGTCAAGAATACCATCATAACGACCGGGAGAGCGGTGTGCTGACCCCACGCCCCTCCTATCTGCATCCTCCACTGAGGATGACACGGTGGTCGGATGGTCCCGGTAGGCCACTCGTTGCCTGAAGACGGAGTGCTTTTTTCATCTGTCATGAAATTATAGGGGCTGGAGCAGGAACACTTCACGATGTCCCACCACAAATTCGCGCTGTTTTTTTAACAGAAAGTGGCCGAGAAAAAAAGTGTTGCATTATTTACTGAACCCCATCGTAATCTGTTGACTTCGCAAGTGGCTGAATAAGGAAACGTGACATCATAAGACGGCACCGTGTTTGCTGGATCTCTCAACATCGTGTGAGGCGAGAAAACTTATCGGTCGTCCGAGATAGTGACACATCGGAGGCCTGTCATAATGGATGAGGGTCATTATTACATTTGCAGAGGACAGTTAGTTCGCTAAGGGAAGAAACACGAAGTCAGTAGAGCGCCCGGTGGAGGCATCGAGGTGGCGAGGCACCGTCGTCTAACCTGCCACCGCGTGCCGAGCTGCTTGCGTGGGGCGCCCTACCTAGAACTTCACCTCGTCACGCGACACCGCCGGCTGTCAACAGCGATGAACGCGCTCTGCTTACCGAGATAACACCGAGTGGACTGCTGAGGCGGGTGCGAGCTGGCGCAACGAGAGGCGAGGTGATACTCCACGTGTCTGCGATAGGAGCGTGTCACGTTGCGGGCGCCATCCATCAGCTTGTCGCAGTCGACCGAGCAGTTCGTTACCACCCAACAAGTTTTCTGGCATCGCTGGTGCCGCTAATAGACCTGGCCGTTCCTCCCCGGGTGTCGCAGGCATACTACCACGGAAAAGTAACGCACTTAAACAGAGTATTACGGGCTGTAAGCGCAGACATTTCTGTTGGTGACTGAGAACGGTGTGCTGAACAACATTACATCAGTATTTATGTCATTTGCAGACTAATAATTGTAGATCTTAGGAGTAGTATGTTTGTAAGTTGGTTAGCATTTCCAAGTACATGTGCAAAGAGCCGTGCCATTAATCCTTATTTTCACCTTCGCAGCAGGTAAGCCGTTGTAGTGTGACGCATGGACGTGCAACGGTTAGTGTACACCGACCACTCCACTTAGGGATACAGTGAAGACTACACAAAATATCGTGTAGTAAATTATGTGACGTGTTTGTGGCAAGACTGTTCGATGCAGAGAAAAAGCTACCAACGCACATATGTGCGTACATTTTAAGGTACCACATATAAAAATATCTGCGCCTGTACCCGTTACCTCATATTCTCCCAAAACCGTATTATTTTAAAGAGAAAAGTACCAGGTGATCAAAAAGTCAGTATAAATTTGAAAACTTAATAAACCACGGAATGGTGTAGATAGAGAAGTAAAAATTGACAAACATGCTTGGAATGACATGGGTTTTTATTAGAACCACCCCATGTTACTAGACGCGTGGAAGATCTCTTGCGTGCGTCGTTTGGTGATGATCGTGTGCTCAGCCGCCACTTTCGTCATGCTTGGCCTCCCAGGTTCCCAGACCTCAGTCCGTGCGATTATTGGCTTTGGGGTTACCTGAAGCCGCAAGTGTATCACGATCGACCAACATATCTAGGTATGCTGAAAGAGAACATCCGACGCCAATGCCTCGCCATAACTCCGGACATGCTTTACAGTGCTCTTCACAACATTATTCCTCGACCACAGCTATTGTTGAGAAATGATGGTGGACATATTGAGCATTTCCTGTAAAGAACATCATCTTTGCTTTGTCTTACTTTGTTACGCTAATTATCGCTATTCTGATCAGATGTAGCGCCATCTGTCGGACATTTTTTGAACGTTTGTATTTTTTCGGTTGTACTAAAACCCCCTGTCATTCCAAGCATGTGTATCAATTTGTACCTCTCTATCTACATTATTCCGTGTTTTATTCAGTTTTCAAATTTATACTGACTTTTTGATCACCCGGTGAATCAAACTCTCTTACCACCGTTCCTAAGAACATCCACCCACCTTTTTATATGAAGTAAGGCACAATACTAAGCAATAGTGTACACCGGAATTTTCTGCAGATGAGATGGATGGTTCAAATCAAATGGCTCTGAGCACTGTGCGACTTAACTTCTGAGGTCATCAGTCGCCTACAACTTAGAACTACTTAAACCTAACTAACCTAAGGACATCACACACATCCATGCCCGAGGCAGGATTCGAACCTGCGACCGTAGCAGCAGCGCGGTTCGGACTGAAGCACCTAGAGCCGCTCGTCCACAGCGGCCGTCTTCAGAAGTAAAAGCAAATTTATATTTGTTGTCGTAAAATCATTTCTTCAGGGCAACTCTTTTTATTCAATGGAGACATTTTTTGTTAAACATTTTTATAGTGTGTAGGAAATAAATGTGTAATACGAATAGGACTAGTGTTAATGTCCTGAGAGTATTTTCGTTCCGTGGTTACCTTCAGGATCTGGAAAACAACTCCGGACAATATGGCCACACAAATGAAGAAGTATTGCCGGCCTCGGTGGCCGTGCGGTTCTGGCGCTGGAGTCAGGAACCGCGGGGCTGCTACGGTCGCAGGTTCGAATCCTGCCTCGGCATGGGTGTGTGTGATGTCCTTAGGTTAGTTAGGTTTAAGTATTTCTAAGTTCTAGGAGACTTATGACCTAAGATGTTGAGTCCCATAGTGCTCAGAGCCATTTGAACCATTTGAAGAAGTATTAAACAGACTTGTTACACATCACTTCCATGAAAAATGGTGTAAATGTCTATTAGGAGGTCGTGAGACGAGGGCCTCCCGTCGGGTGGACCGTTCGCCTGGTGCAAGTCTTCCGATTTGACGCCATTTCGGCGACTCGCGCGTCGATGTGGATGAAATGATGATGATTAAGACAACACAACACCCAGTCCCTGAGCGGAGAAAATCCCCGACCCAGCCGGGAATCTAAACCGGGCCTTTAGGATTGACAGTCTGTCACGCTGACCACTCAGCTACCGGGGGCTGAGCAGGTAACTGATGAACTACTTTTTGACACTACAGCCCTCGACAGACCTTAGACCTCTCAAAAATCTGCCTCCTTTCATCTCCGTTATTTGCTTTTTTCCTCCATCTATTGATTCCCATTTTCGCAAGGTCATTTAATACATCATTCATTAATGTTGCCCTTGGTCGACTCTTTATTCTGTTGGAATACAGGCTTCTTTTCCTAATCCGTTGGGTATCTTGTCATCTACCATCTTCTCTGTATTTCCACCTCCTGAGATTTAATAATTTATCTTTCTCTTGATTTAGTTCAACATTATATCTTACTCTTCAACCCTGAACCTCTCTCATAGGAAGACAGATTTCTCGCAGGATTTTTCATTCGAATTTTGTTAGGTTCTTTATGTGCGCTCATTTCTGAAGCATATACGCTGTGGGAAAAAAATGTGGCCTTCTTTTCGCATGTGTCGACAACTTGCTGTCTACAGTGTATAAACTTTTAGATGGCAGACCTCTCCCTAGTCGTGTAAAGCATCGCCGAGCCCGAGGATGGCAGGGCAAGGCGCCGCACGGTTTTGTACCTTTACAGAGGAAGTTCGTAGGCACTTTAGAGCCAAATTTCGAACTTTCAGTTCGCAAAGGAAGGCAACTACGGGGTTTCGAAACAGTGATGCTTTATTTCGCGCAGTGTACAACAACCGATCGATCAAGGAAACAGAAAAGCTTCAAGTTGCGATATTCTTCTGGCCTTGGGACTGGACACTATTAAATTTTTTTGTCTTATTTTTATTTGTAGAGGGTGCAATTTCTGCGCTTTATGTTTCCATTGCTTCACATAATTCTTTAGGTTTATTTATGTCTCCTGTCATACCCTCTGAACATGCTCTTATTTAATTATTGTTGCACCTCTGACTAGCTATCTCCGAACATCTTTCTTTCCTAACATTGGAAATTCGTAACAAATTGTCGCACTGTCCTCCACTTCTCTCTACACGCCCATGCAGTATCATCTCACGGACTTTCACATAGTTTTACACATCTCGAGATGCTGTCAAATCGTTTTACTGGCTTCCATGAAGAAATAATAATATGTGATATCCCTACAGCCTGTACCCGACTTCGCAGCGGAGGTCATTAACTCAACGCTCGTGCAGTGGCACGCTACTCGGAGGTACGGAGGTTCGAATCCTGGTGATGGAAAATTTTCGCTGCCAGTATTCAGCTGGCAGAAGGAGGAGAGGCGGTCTTTACGGCAATGTCTTGGATTAATTTCCGAACCTCTCCGTATAGTCTTCGTCCGTCAGATAGGGTCGTTAAGCTCGGCTGTTTCCTCGATGCTATTCGAGAGGAGTAGACTATGTGCCGGAACCGGGCTACACGCTCTCCCGTCGCTTCGTACATAAGAACACAAGCCCAGCACTACGCAATAGAAGCACCCACATCCACACGACACAGATACACGCTTGACGCTTCATAACAGGCAGGAGAAAGGCAGTGACAAACCACATTCACCAGGATCTTTGAACGGTGATGCTGCAGCTGCTTCTGTACGCTCATTCCCTGCGCACGACGGTTGTGCCAAAAGCTTGTAGCAGAAATGCAGAAAAAATTTATTAACGATGTAACTGTTTCAGCTTTTCAAAATACTCTCCATGGGCGCTTATACGCTTATCCATCGTTAGAAAATGCTCAGATGTGTGGGAAATCTTATTGGACTTAACTGCTAAGGTCATCAGTCCCTAAGCTTACACAGTACTTAACCTAAATTATCCTAAGGACAGACACACACACCCATGCCCTAGGGAGGACTCGAACCTCCGCCCCATCGTTAGAAATCACTTCGAAAATGTCGCAGTCCAAGCGTCTGTAGGGGAGACACAATTAGAGCAATGTTTTATACTTTTTATCGGATGAAGAACGGTGCCTAACAATTTTCTCTTTCGCCTTTGGGAACAGGAAAAGTCACGTGGGATGAAGTCAGATCAGCAGGGTGGGTGGAGTAACGCTCCACCTTTTCCCTTGTCCAATGAGTCCACTGTTCTGGCAGCCGTGTCTGCCGACCACTGTGCTCACGCCCACGTTCCGACTTTGGATGCTGCGACCTCAACGTGGCGTTGGCTTTCGGCAGGCATTCAGTCACATACCGCTCAGCGTTCACTAAGATAACAGAGGTGAGATTATCCGTGTAGGTGAAGAAGGAGGGCACCGTCTTCTTTCCGGAGCGTCCAGTACCGAAAATTTTATAGATGGGTCCTAAGTTGGAAAGCACCATACTGAAGACTGCCTCTTCGTTCCTGGTTCATAAGGGCAGTCCCATGTTTCGTCACCTGTGACGAAAGTATAAAGTGTTTTTGGACCGCTTTTTGTCGAAATTTTCAATCATTAAACGACACCAATCTATTATTGTTGTGTGTCTGACCTACTGTCGGGGAATTTCTCATATGACAGTGATTGACTGGAATACTGTCTTTCAAATTCTGAAGGTGGCAGAGGTAAACTACAGCGAGCGAAAGGCTATTTACAATTTGTACAGAGACCAGATGGCAGTTATAAGAGTCGAGGGGCATGAAAGGGAAGCAGTGGTTGGGAAGGGAGTGAGACAGGGTTGGTTGTAGTCTCTCCCCGATGTTATTCATTCTGTATATTGAGCAAGCAGTGACGTAAACAAAAGAAAAATTCGGAATAGACATTAAAATCCATGGAGAGGAAATAAAAACTTTGAGGTTGCCGATGACATCGTAGTTCTGTCAGAGACAGCAAAGGACCTGGAAGAGCACCTGAACAGAATGGACAGTACCTAGAAAGGAAGATATAAGATGAACATCAATAAAAGCAAAACGAGGATAATGGAATGTAGTCGAATCAAGTCGAGTGATGCTGCGGGAATTGGATTAGGAAATGAGACGCTTAAAGCAATAAAGGAGTTTTGCTATTTGGGGAGCAAAATAACTGATGATGGTCGACGTAGAGAGGATATAAAATGTAGACTGGCAATGGCAAGGAAAGCGTTTCTGAAGAAGAGAAATTTGTTAATACCGAGTATTGATTTAAGTGTCAGGAAGTCGTTTCTGAAAGTATTTGTATGGAGTGTAGTTATAAGTATGGAAGTGAAACGTGGACGATAAATAGTTTAGACAAGAAGAGAATACAAGCTTTCGAAATGTGATGCTACAGAAGAATGCTGAAGATTAGATGGGTAGATCACGTAACTAATGAGGAGGTATTGAATATGATTGAGGAGAATAGAAGTTTGTCACACAAGTTGACAAGAAGAAGGGATCGGGTAGTAGGGCATATTCTGAGGCATCAAGGGATCACCAATTTAGTATTGGATTGCAGCGTGGAGGGTAAAAATCGTAGAGGTAGACCTAGAAATGGATATACTAAACAGATTCAGAAGGATGTAGGCTGCAGTAGGTACTGGGAGATGAAGAAGCTTGCACAGGATAGAGTAGCATGGAGAGCTGCATCAAACCAGTCTCTGGACCACACACACACAGTGAAAAATGGCCTTCGTTGCAATCGATCCAGTATTTAGGGCCCCTTTCAGCGTAACAAAACGTGAGATGATGATCAATTTCCATCGTCAGTGTTTTTTTGGATCACTGCTGTTCCTAGGCCATCGGCACGAGGTTCATGTTAAAGAGGCTCCCGACGTGTTGAAAGTTCACGGTAACAATTTACAACGGTGGGCCTAGAAGAGGCATTCTTCTTTATTTAACATTTTTCTGTAACCACAAAATATCATTGCATGTAAATCGCGGCGCTTCACATCATTCTCGTACAGTGTCCCTGAGTCACGAACGCCTGCGTCTTCGCTCACTATTCGTAGCTTGATTTAAAATCCAGTGGTGGTGGAACTGCCGCACGCACCCCCCGCCCCCCCCCCCCCCCCCCCCCATGGTCGAAAAACAGACCTCTTTCAAAGTGAAATAACCCCCGAATGAGATTTTCACTCTGCAGCGGAGTGTGCGCTGATATGAAACTTCCTGGCAGATTAAAACTGTGTGCCAGACCGAGACTCGAACACGGGACCTTTGCCTCTCGCGGGCAAGTGCTCTACCAATCCTTTTTTTAAATCTCATTTTGTTCGCTTCTGTTCGTTGAATCTGCTCGAGGCGGACGTCGTAAGACATCCTATTATGTTCGTTGTTGGTCGATTGACTCAGTTTTTTTTATTTTTTTATTACAGAGGGCAGCTAACCCTCTGACCGAACACGCTGAACTAGCGTGCCGGCTAGGAGAATTTTAGCAGGCCTTCGGCCGGAAGTTTGACGATAATGGGATTATTTCAAACTTCCTGACAGATTAAAACTTTGTGCCACACCGAGATTCGAATTCAGGACCTTTGCCTTTCGGGCGCTAGTTCTCTACCAACTGAGCCACCCAAGCAGGACTCACGCCCCTTCCTCACAGCTTTACTTCTACTGGTAGAGCACTTGCCAGCGAAAGGCAAAAGTCCCGAGTTCGAGACTCGGTCTGGCACACAGTTTTAATCTGCCAGGAAGTTTGAAATAATCCCATCATCGTCAGACTTCCGGCCGAAGGCCTGCTTAAATCCTCCGTCACAGCTCTTGTATGGGACTACTTGGACCGCACAGTGTGTGTGTGTGTGTGTGTGTGTGTGTGTGTGTGTGTGTGTGTGTAAGAGTTGGTGTAAATTTTGCAAAACAACTTGGCCTGGGGAATGTTCCCGGAGGAACAGCAGCTGCAGAGGTGGCAGCGGGCAGCAGGCAGCGAGAAAGCAGCGGCCGGGCCGGCTGGCCGCACAGTGTCTGTGGACTCGGGGCACCGTTAGCGCAGGCTGGCGACACACTTCGCCCAGACCCACATACGGGTCCCACCGCGCCGCGGCTGCGCTCCGTGTTCTCGCCAAACGTCGTATTTATTACTCACCGAAGAGAAGACTTGGCCCGTGTGGCACACTTGTCGCGTTTACTCCTCGATAAGCAGGAAAGGAACAGTCTTACACATGGATCGCTGGCACGCGCTGCGTGTACGAGGGTTGGAACTTTAATAGTGGCAACTATTTATTTATAGCTCGTAAAAAATAGATACGTGTTTCAAAGTGTTACTGACCATCAAAGCATTGTGTATAACCCGTTGCCAGCGATGTGGAAGTCGTAGGATACTCTTGGCAGTACCAGTTCTGTTGACAGTTCAACTGGCGCGGTCTGTTGCCCGACGAATTTCATTTAGTGTAGATGGTTGAAATGTATCTGAGCACTGTCAGACTTAACATCTGAGGTCATCAGTCCCATAGAACTTTCATTTAGTGTAGATGGTTGAAATGGCTCTGAGCACTATGGGACTTAACATCTGAGATCATCCGAAGACCAGTATCAGTTGGAAAGCGATTTAGAAAACATAGCTGTATGGTGTGACAGGTGGCAGTTGACGCTAAATAACGAAAAGTGTGACGTGATCCACATGAGTTCCAAAAGAAATCCGTTGAAATTCGATTACTCGATAAATAGTACAATTCTCAAGGCTGTCAATTTAACTAAGCACCTGGGTGTTAAAATTACGAACAACTTTAGTTGGAAAGACCACATAGATAATATTGTGGGGCAGGCCAGTCAAAGGTTGCGTTTCATTGGCAGGACACTTAGAAGATGCAACAAGTCCACTAAAGAGACAGCATACACTGCACTCGTTCGTTCTGTGTTAGAATATTGCTGCGCGGTGTGGGATCCTTAACAGGTGGGATTGACGCAGGACATCGAAAGGGTGCAAAAAAGGGCAGCTCGTTTTGTATTATCACGTAATAGGGGAGAGAGTGTGCCAGATATGATACGCGAGTTGGGATGGAAGTCATTAAAGCAAAGACTTTCCTCGTCGCGGCGAGATCTATTTACGAAATTTCAGTCACCAACTTTCTCTTCCGAATGGGAAAATATTTTGTTGAGCCCAACCTACATAGGCAGGAATGATCATAAAAACAAAATAAGAGAAATCAGAGCCCGAACAGAAAGGTTTAGGTGTTCGTTTTTCCCGCGCGCTGTACGGGAGTGGAATGATAGAGAGATAGTATGACTGTGGTTCGATGAACCCTCTCTTAAGCACTTAACTGTGAATTCCAGAGTAATCATGTAGATGTAGATGTAGATGAGGTCATCAGTCCCCTAAAACTTACATATACTTAAACCTAACATACTAAGGACATCACAAACATCCATGCCCGAAGCAGGACTCGAACCTGCAACTGTAGCGGTCGCCCGGTTCCAGACTGAAGTGCCTCGAACCGCTCTGCGACAACGGCCGGCATTTAGTGTAGAAATCGATTTGAACTCATGAGAACTTAAGCTACAAGAGTGCAGTACGTGGTATAGCACTTAGCAGCCCCATCAGTCAAACAAATCAGTAACAGCTTGCGCCGTACGTGCTTGAGCATTGTCCTGCAAAATGATGGTCAGGTCCTGCAGAAAGTGTCGTCACTTCTGTCTCTAAGCTGGTCGTAGGTTGTGTTCCAAAAATTAACAGCGTAGAGATAGATGTGATGACACTTTCTGCAGGACCTAGCCATCATTTTGCACTACAGTGCTCAAGCACGTACAGTGCAAGCTGTTACTGATTTGTTTGACTGATGGGGCTGCTAAGTGCTATACTACGTACTACACTTTTCTGACTTAAGCACTCAATTTCTACACTGAATGAAACACTTCACGGCATTCGCTTCATAACCGCTGCAAATTCGTCGGACAATAGACCGTACCGCTCGAACTGTCAACACAACTGGCAGTGCCAAGAGTATCCTACGACTTCCACATCGGTGGCAACCGTTTATACACAATGCTGGTGACTACTTTGAAGGTCAGTAAAACTTTGACACGCGTATCTGTTTTGTACGAGCTGTAAATAAATAGTTGCCACTATTAAAGTTCCAACCCTCGTATCTAAGTCAATGCTCTGTTAAACACAACAAGTTCTTCTAATTGACAATAATCCTAACATTCTTTGATAAAATTTATTCACGATGTAATGTGTATGAATCCACTTATCGTCTGAATACGTCACTGACACTCATGTAGTATGATGCCCTTTTTGAAACTATGCCATCTAATCCATACACACTTGACTCCTCCTTTATTCTCGCATTTTCTATAACCAAACGCCACAATGAGGGTAATTTTTCTCGGAGTGTTTGCTAGCCTTGCAGCTCTGCGCAACGAAAGATGTAAAGTTTTCGTAAATTTAGTAATTTTTTCTAATTTTCATAATGTCGCAGAAGTTGCTGCCTAAAAACGAGTATATCTGAATCATCAGTGCCACATTTACTGTCTGTACTTCACTTCTTTTTCTTTGGCTGTTAGACATTTGAGTGCCACTTCATCGTACCCCTCCAGCCGTATGCTTGGCACTCAGTCGACGCAGTCATGTTTAAAATTTCTGCTTGCACGTTTGTAATCTGTTCCTCTCTCCTCCCTCAACAAATTCAGTGGTGTCAACAGAAAGCGGCAGTCGCATCTGCCTTTCCCACGATCATTTTCTGTACTTGCACCTCGAGGTAACAACGCACGCAACACTGAATTGCAACGAGGCTACAACTACACACGTGACTAAGTCATTCCCAGTAAGCCCGATTCTGGGGTTCACTTTGTCAGCAGATATGCCCCATTCTGCAGATTATGCTTAAATACGATACGTCCACTACTCTCGTCAGAGTTCATTCTTGATGACATTGTTCTTAGCCACTGAGATCTCGTCTACCAGCTTGTAGACAAGAGAATAATTCGAGCTTCGAATTACAATAGGAAGAGACACGAATGTACGCCAGTAATATTTGTTGTCTAATTATCAGAAGGAGGTGTTTGACAACTTACTTAAAGCTTTGCAGCCAGATTTCGGCTTCACTGAAATGGGCCAGGGAGCATTCCCAATTGAGCAAGTCAGAAAGATGATTTCTAGCTTCGGCATTTGACATAGATGGTTCAAATGGCTCTAAGCACTATGGGACTTAACTCCTGAGGTCATCAGTCCCCTAGAGCTTAGAACTATTTAAACCTAACTAACCTAAGGACATCACACACATCCCTACCCGAGGCAGGATTCGAACCTGGGATCGTAGCGGATGGTTTCCTTCCTCCTGTCTTTCCTCCCTCTGATCCTTTTGAGAATGATAGCGATAGAAAATCCTCCAACAAAAACGACTCGTCTTTCGACACTGCCAAGTTTTAGTATCGTACGCGCGGGAAAAAGGAATTGAGGGGAAGCAGAAAAAACAGGAGACACTGTAGAACATGACCAGGACGATATTATAGGGTATGATGGTACTGAAAAAAAGTCTACGAAAAATAAGAGAAGGAACCCTGGAATTTTTTTAGAAATTATTACGAGGAAAGACCAGAAAGTAACTCAAAATAATTTTATTGCCAAAAGGTTTAATAGATAACAAAACAAAAATATCAGAAATGAACTTACATCTTTTACCTACTTTTTGTACATAGTCACCTACGTTTTCAACAGATTTCTCTCATCGTGTTACCAGTTTCTGTATGCCCTTTCGTTGAAGTCCGTTCGCTTGGACTATAGCCGCATGCGGAGTGCTCATTTCACTTCGGCATCAGCCGCAGACCTTCGGCCGGCCAGGAATTTCTTCATGGGGCCAAAAAGACGAAAGTTCGACAGCGCAAGGTCCCGACTGTATGGTGCAATTGGACCACCTCCCACCCAAATTTGGTGATCTTGTCAAGAACAGGAGCGGCAACATGGAGGCGAGCATTGTACCGTCAGCGTTAATATTGTACCGTTTGCCATGAAGGGCACGACGCACCTTAACGAAAATTTTAATGTAGGCTGCAGCATTCACAGTGATCCTGTGTTCAGCGTAGTCCACCAATGACACACCAAGCGGATTACAGCTGTATCCTACCGCCCGGTGCGTGATGAATCACTGACGCTCATGTGGCCCTGTTTCAATCATGTATAACGTCTGGAGACACTGCTACGGTCCATACAGTCGTCCCCACACACAGTACGCTTGGCCCTGTGAATTTAACTCAGTTTATACCTTTTAGCCTGCAAATATCGAGCTACACTTCGCAGCTCTTCACAAGTTGACGACACTAACAGATACGCCATGTTTGTTTCGTAGTTCAGGCATCTCTCGCTAGAATAGCACATGAAAACAGAATACCCTCGGTAGCGCTAACTTCAAAGTATATTGTCAACATATTTTAACATTCCAGCTACAATACTTTCCGATGGTACATCGTACGTTACACACAGTTGGTGTAAAGGGCTATCGCAGTAAATGGCTTAAAGTGTTCACTCGTTTGGTTCAGACTCTTTTATATTATGAGTTTCCTCTTTTTGTACTGTTTATTTTGTATTAATTACTTAGCTTCCGTATCCTTCTAATAAAGAACCCCAAGAATATGAACAATGCAGCTAACGTGGATTCTCCCCAGTGAAGCGAACGAATGACGGCACAGCAGTAATTGTAAATATGATGGAGCCCCTACTTCATAGCACATGGACACTTTTACTCAGATTGCAAGTATGTAAAGTAAATATTTCTAAATACATTGACGCTGGTAATCTTACTTTTCTCTTGACTGTTTAATGTGGTGTTTCAATACAACTAGAAGACATTTGAAGAACGGCGTGTTTGCCATCGGGTGTACAAATTTATTATTTATTTTCTACCTGTTTCGGTCATAGCGAGCATCTTCAAAGGAAAACCATATCAACAAAAACAAACGAACTATGTACATTGTTAATAACGTATTAACTTCTCGATCCCTGTTAGGAGAGTAATTTTCTAGTACGCAGCTCCAGCAGATACGTTACTGCACCCGTAGTACGATAAAAACCTCAAAGAATTGAGGCTATTTACTTTCTGGTTTCCCGATTAGACGGTATTACGGCGGGCAGTCTGGTGAATCAGGTTCCACACTGGCGTCGAAACAGTAAGTCACTGCGCAAACAGTAAGTCACTGCGATGAAATCGGTTCTGCTGGCTGCACGTTATGCTTCTGGAAGATACACGTTGTTACTTCACGGACTGGTTGATTCGTAAGTCATCAATTCTCTACGGTGTTTCACAAAACGAAAGTCAGTGCAACGCAAATATTTGTGATCAGTCTATTTTGCCACGTACGAGAGATACCGCTATTTTTTGTTACATTTATCAATTTTTTAGTTACATCTCCACCTGTCCTGCCTCCGTCCCTATCCTGCACTGACTCTCATTTTCGACTACATCCAGCGTCCGCAGCAACGTTGCTAATCTTCGGTTACTATTTCAATGCTGCACATTAACCTTTTTCGGGTACCTAAGCACATCTCCAATTAAAAATCGTATTGTGTGATAATTGGTCACCGTCGATCTACTTCCTCAATCGTGCTTTTTAATGATAACCAACCCGTTTCGTCACAGGTTCGTTTGATGATTAAAAGAGTGTTACTGGGAGAAGATGATCAAATTCCAGTGGCAGATGCCACAACAGGGGAGTTGTACATCTCAGGCAGGTTTACCGTTACATTCCAGAGGACGGGAAACATAATTTCGAGTTAAAGCGCAAGTTTACTGACAATACGATATTGCAGTGCCTGTGTTATTCTGATTGCGCTGCATAGTTCCTTCGGAAATGTATGCACTGCAGCGGCTACAGCCGTTATGAAACACATCTATTGAATTTGCAATTGCGAATTAAGGCAACCATCAGCTGTAGAATGGAATGAGGACAGCGAAAATTTGTGCTGGGCTGGGATTCGAACCCGGATTTTCCGCTTATCGAAAGCGGCCGCCTTACCATTTGGCTATCCGTGCACGATTCACGACGAGACCCAAACTTCCGTTCGTCGTCAACCACGCGTCTACGACCCGCATTCGTACATCCATTAATTACATTCCCGTAAAGGCCAGACGTTGTATGCAAATCGAAAGTCACTTTGCATACTTATCAGAATAATACAGGCTCTGCAATATCGTATTTATCAGCCAACACAACGAGTGTGGTCGGCCGTTGTGGCCGAGCGCTGCTGCTACAGTCGCAGGTTCGAATCCTGCCTCGGGCATGGATGTGTATGATGTTCTTAGGTTAGTTAGGTTTAAGTAGTTCTAAGTTCTAGGGGACTGATGAACTTAGAAGTTAAGTCCCATAGATAAGATAAGAGAGATTAGGGCTCATACAGAGGCATATAGGCAGTCATTTTTCCCTCGTTCTTTTTGGGAGTGGAACAGGGAGAGAAGGTGCTAGTTGTGGTACGAGGTACCCTCCGCCACGCACCGTATGGTGGATTGCGGAGTATGTATGTAGATGTAGATAGTGCTCAGAGCCATTAAAACCATGAGTGTATCCTACTTTTCCCTTTCCACCTGTTCGTTCTATTTCAGTTCCGAGCAACCATAAATGTTTCTCATTTGTTTGTTGGTGAATGCCATAAGCAAAATAATCGATTGGGGTTCACTTTCAATTGCAAATGCCTTGGTATTTTTACAGAAACGCTGAGACAAACAAATATGTGGTTCTCTCATTAATTTCGGTCGACTCGATGTTTCATTGGTTTTACTAATATCTTTCAAATCAACTTGCAGAAACGGCGGGAAAACAAAAAAAAATAAGCATATAGTTAATAAAGGAAAATGAATTTTATCCATAGTGCATGAGGACGAACTCTGTGACTGTTACTCTGTAGGGTGTAGAAAAATATCCACTACCAGTCACAATAAAAGGTTATTTGTTTGTCACACGACCTGTTTCGGCTTGCACCCATCCTCAGGTGTTTATACATTCATGTACATGTTGATACTGCTGGAGATCACTGTATAAATACATAAAAATTATTTGCTGGTGACTATAAAGTGATCTGCAGCAATATAAACAAGTACATGAATGTATAAACACCTGAGGATGGGCGCAAGCCGAAACCGGTCGCGTGACAAATAAATAACCTTTTATTGTGACTGGTAGCGGATATTTTTCCACAACCAATAAAGGAAAACTTCGTAAATCACTGAATTTTAACTGTACATGCATTTCACCGCATTTTTAGAAATTTTAAATGACTTATAAGGACAAAACCTTGAAGAAACATTCATGGTCAGGAGAAATGAACTGCTGTACATCAAGACGGATCTATAAGGCCATTAATATTTTCTGTAAATACGGAACAGCCAAGATATACATATTTAGCCTACTCTATCTGTCTCTCGTGGGATAATACTGAGGTTAAGGATATTCTTTTCGCTTGCTATCTACTGTACGTTCTTTTTAGCAATTAGAAACATAAATTCACGACAAACGCTGTCAGCAGTACTGGAAGATTTCACCTGCAGTGAGCCTTGCATTGTAATTTGTGAAGCAACTGCCCTAGCTCGGAGGACATTTTTGCTCATCTCTGACCAGTACATTTCTGTCTACACAGTGGGCTATCGACAGCCCTTGGGCACGAATGCGGTCACGCCATCAGATCATTTCCCGTATCGCTCCAGTCACTAATACTCGCCACAGATCACCCGTCAAAGCGACGGTTTCTTCTGCAAGTAAATTAATGGGGAGGCGCGGAGAGTACGCAGTGTACTTAGCGCCCTCGAAAAAAATAAATCAGCGCCAGAGATAAAACACAGACAGGCGTCAGGGCGTAGGTTTTAATTTACGACTGGTGGCGATAAATTACGCAGTGGCCTGGGTTCGCGGTCCTCTCGATTTATCGCGACAAGGGTATCTGCGCTGTACGGAGGAGATTTACTGTCTGTCTGTCTCTCTCTCTCTCTCTCTCTCTCTCTCTCTCTTTCGAATTCTCTACCCACCCCTTCCCTATTCAGCAGTGCCTAGTTCCTTTTGTCACCCCCTCTGTCGTGCATGTAGAAACTGTCGTCGTTTCCAACGGGATGCATTACTTTCATAATACGGACGATCCGTTTGTAATGTTAACTGGCGGCTGCTTGCCGGTGACGCTTTTTTTGCTTTTCAGTAATCACAACAATCAAATGCTTTTCAGTCCCAGGAGACAACACGCTAATACTGTTCAACACAAACCATGCTCTGATAATTGCCTCAGTTCGGTGAGGAAGATTATAACAATTTACATCGGGCTTGAAAGCGCGACGGCTAGGGGCATGGATGTGTGTGATGTCCTTAGGTTTAAGTTGTTCTAAGTTTTAGGGGACTGATGACCTCAGATGTCAAGTCCCATAGTGCTCGGAGCCATCTGAACCATTTGAACATCGGACTTGATATACCCGGCTGTAGCCATTTATGGATGATCAGATACCGTGCAGTGACAAATTACAGTGGTGTTCGTTGCTACATTGCATCCCCTGCCCAAATAGTATGGGTGCTTTAGCTGGGCAGTCGAAATACGACAGAGAGATTAAGTGTTTCTCAAGACATGTATGAGCGTAGCCTTGTTGTTGTTTTGGAAGGTAAGAGTGTTTTGGAAGGTAAGTAGGTGGAGACAATAACGTCGTCAGAGCTCCAGAGAAGGCTGATGGGAGAGCTGTTATTTTCTTTGTACATGAATGATGTTGTTTACAGGGTAGGCAGAATCTGCGGTTGTTTGCTGCTGATGCTATGGCGTACGGGATGGTGTCGAAGTTGACTGGCTGTAGGAGGACACAAGATGACCTAAACAAAATTTCTAGTTGGTGTGATGAATGACAGCTAGCTCCATATGTAGAAAGAAAAATGGAAGCGGAAGAGTAGAAAAAACAAACCTGTAACGTTCGGATACAGCGTTAGCAGCGTCCCGCTTGATACACTCACGTTGTTTACGTATCTGGGAGTAAACATGCAAAGCGATATGACATGAAAAGAGCATCTGACGGTCGTGGTAGGAAAGGCGGCTGGTGAACTTTGGTTTATTGGGAGAATTTTAGGTAAGTGTGGTTCATATGTAAAGGAGACCACATATAGGACGCTGGTGCGACCTATTGTGGAGTACTGCCCGAGTGTTTGGGATCCGCACCAGGTCAGATCAAAGGAAGACATTTGAGCAAACCAGAGGCCTCATGCTACAGTTGTTACCGGTAGGTTCTAACAACACACAGGTATTACGGAGATGCTTCGGGAACAAATGTGAGGCGACGTTCTTTACGAGGAACGCTATTGAGAAAATTCAAATTACCGCATTTGAAGCTGACTGCAGAACGATTGTACTGCCACCAAGATACATTTCGTGTCAGGCCTACAAAAAAATTGAGGTTCATACGGAGGCATATGGACAGTCGTTTCTCCCGAACTCTGTCAGCGAGTGGAACAGGAAAGGAAATTAGTGGGAGTGGTACAGGGTACCCTCCGCTCGCAGCGTACGGTGCCTTGCAGAGTACGTAGATGTAAATGCACAGGGAATTACTGTCCAGTTTCTTTGTTGCTTGGCTAATTTGAGAGGCGCAGTTAATGTGCTGTTGTGGGGAATGGTTTTGTCCAAGTGCCCGACTGCACATGTCCAATGCGTGCTGTGTCCGCAGTGTTCATTCGGATGATGGTTGAGAGGAACCTGATTTGTTTTCTTGTTTTGGAAACATATTTTCGTTGACAAGCCGTGACGCTCCCCTACGACCCATGTCGGTTACAATCCTCTTACGACTGCCGTTCACAAGTCGTGTTACATGGTTTGCAAGTGGCTCACCAATTTCTGTAGACGTGTTTTGTAAGTACGTTGATACATCAGCAAATCAGGTAAGTTCACTCACTGTGTGGGCATGGTCACGTCCAAATACAGTAACTCGTGTCTGTCATTCAGTCACGCCAATACTGCACTCATTTCATACACTCGTCTGACACACACACACACACACACACACACACACACACACACACACACACACAACACCACTTCATTGCCACGGCTTTGTCAGCAGTGGACAGTCATACGACCGCACAGTACCAATTCTGCAACATCTAAAGTGTTTCTAATGACCACCGTGTTCTTGTAAGGGCATGGTCAATATTTTGTGTGGTGAGCTTACTAGTAACACAATGGACTCCATGCTTTTAGGGAGGGCGCTAAAGGCGCAGACTTCTTGCACTCCAACAAATATTTTATCGTCATTCAGATGCACGACATTTCGACTAGGACTGGAGATTGTTCATTGGAGCTGGTTCAAGGCGTCCACATCTGTCACGATGACAGCGCGGATGTTCTCATTAGGACAGTCACTTAACCTAAGTGACCCGTCAACCACCAACGTGACTGCTGAGTGACACACAAGGTTGGACAGCAACTTTGTTTCACTCGCCAGTGAAAGTCGATGTTATTCTGTCAGCGATATACACTCCTGGAAATTGAAATAAGAACACCGTGAATTCATTGTCCCAGGAAGGGGAAACTTTATTGACACATTCCTGGGGTCAGATACATCACATGATCACACTGACAGAACCACAGGCACATAGACACTGGCAACAGAGCATGCACAATGTCGGCACTAGTACAGTGTATATCCACCTTTCGCAGCAATGCAGGCTGCTATTCTCCCATGGAGACGATCGTAGAGATGCTGGATGTAGTCCTGTGAAACGGCTTGCCATGCCATTTCTACCTGGCGCCTCAGTTGGACCAGCGTTCGTGCTGGAGGTGCAGACCGCGTGAGACGACGCTTCATCCAGTCCCAAACATGCTCAATGGGGACAGATCCGGAGATCTTGCTGGCCAGGGTAGTTGACTTACACCTTCTAGAGCACGTTGGGTGGCACGGGATACATGCGGACGTGCATTGTCCTGTTGGAACAGCAAGTTCCCTTGCCGGTCTAGGAATGGTAGAACGATGGGTTCGATGACGGTTTGGGTGTACCGTGCACTATTCAGTGTCCCCTCGACGATCACCAGAGGTGTACGGCCAGTGTAGGCGATCGCTCCCCACACCATGATGCCGGGTGTTGGCCCTGTGTGCCTCGGTCGTATGCAGTCCTGATTGTGGCGCTCACCTGCACGGCGCCAAACACGCATACGACCATCATTGGCACCAAGGCAGAAGCGACTCGCATCGCTGAAGACGACACGTCTCCATTCGTCCCTCCGATCACGCCTGTCGCGACACCACTGGAGGCGGGCTGCACGATGTTGGGGCGTGAGCGAAAGACGGCCTAACGGTGTGCGGGACCGTAGCCCAGCTTCATGGAGACGGTTGCGAATGGTCCTCGCCGATATCCCAGGAGCAACAGTGTCCCTAATTTGCTGGGAAGTGGCGGTGCGGTCCCCTACGGCACTGCGTAGGATCCTACGGTCTTGGCGTGCATCCCTGCGTCGCTGCGGTCCGGTCCCAGGTCGACGGGCACGTGCACCTTCCACCGACCACTGGCGACAACATCGATGTACTGTGGAGACCTCACACCCCACGTGTTGAGCAATTCGGCGGTACGTCCACCCGGCCTCCCGCATGCCCACTATACGCCCTCGCTCAAAGTCCGTCAACTGCACATACGGTTCACGTCCACGCTGTCGCGGCATGCTACCAGCGTTAAAGACTGCGATGGAGCTCCGTATGCCACGGCAAACTGGCTGACACTGACGGCGGCGGTGCACAAATGTTGCGCAGCTAGCGCCATTCGACGGCCACACCGCGGTTCCTGGTGTGTCCGCTGTGCCGTGCGTGTGATCATTGCTTGTACAGCCCTCTCGCAGTGTCCGGAGCAAGTATGGTGGGTCTGACACACCGGTGTCAATGTGTTCTTTTTTCCATTTCCAGGAGTGTATTTAATGCCCTGCGCTTGAAAAACTCCACCAGCTGCCTGAACTGTATCCGTCGTCTCAACTGGTTTCCGAGATATTCGTACCCTTTAGTACGTACCAATAGCGCTCCATATTTATTTTGTTCAGGTGACATCCTTCCATGTGGCGGGCTTCCCATGCCCGTTTTAATGTGTGTCTCGAGCCGTGTGAGGGGATTGCTTTTATGTTCCACAGCGAGGAGGTGTTTTTCTAAGGGATGTGGCTGCTCATCAGTTGTGGTTACACCGACAGAATGTTTGACGCTTAATGAACCGCCTATAGTACCACAATCCACAGTTGTTGATATAGCTAATCGCAGCAACTAACTGGCACAACAGATTCCCCACATAGCCCAAGATACACCTACGACATGTTGGCGCGTGGAAAGTTCAGTTGCAAGACTTTGAAAATCGAGTGCCGAATTTGTCGAGCTCAAACAGAGTACTTAATTTCTGCTGTCTTCTTCGAGAAGAATATGAGTTCAGGATCCAAATCTCTCTCCTTCCCTCCCCCATTCCTCCTTCTCTCCGCTTCTCTCCCTCCCTCTCTCTGTTCTTCCTCACGGTCATGTTGTTGTGAATTTAAACACAATACATCACATTCACCTACATCCCACACAACAGACTACCAACCCCACCTGCTGCCTGAGCGTGAAAGCAAGATGCATACTCAATGAAATGCATTTTTTTCTTTCCCAACTGCGTTGGTCTAAATTGGAGTTAAATCAGCTTATTAATCGTTATCAGAACCAATATCTTGTTAGAAAACAGTCACCTAACGCGAGACGTCAGGCGACCAAGATGGGCGTTAGTCAACTGTTCGGCGTATTGCTTTTGTAACAAGATATGACTCAGAAGCGTTGAAATATTACTTTTCTAAGAAATGGGTTTAATGGTGACTCACATGCGTTGAAACCGCAGTCTGACTTAAGTCCACCCAGTTCGCCAAGACAGTTGTGAATAAAAGAATATTTTCCAAAATAGATCGAGTGCTTCAATTTGAGAATTTCGAATTTCGTTGATTACTCAGTAACACAGGTTCCTTAGAATAAGATGCTGAATTGGATGCGCGAACGAGGAATTTTTTTCCGATTTAAGCAGATGACTACACTATAGTGTGTCAAAGCAAGCAGTCAATACGACATTTTCATTTTCCCACTCGTCCATTACAGTAGCACAAGAAATATATTATTTCAGTGGGGCTCATATTATACCTTTGATTGGACGTTGCAGAGGAAACACGTACATAAAGTAAGTATAGCCTTAACGAAAGGGAACTTGCTGTAATAGATAAGTTCACCTAAACAAGGATTGGAGTTATATTGAACATCAGCGTGAACAGTTTTATTGAGAGACTATGGAAACATGAGTCTGCTTGAAGGTGTACAAATATCGTCTTAAGTAAAAATTCATATCGCATTTATACCTCAAATAAACCATTATAGCGATTAAAATATTTGTTTCTGTTTGAAGACCAGCAGCTTCCTGATTTACATGGAAGGACAGTGAAGATGCGTTAAACCCCAAGGAACAATCGGTGTAGCTAAACGGAGACGCCACATTGAAAGCGTGCATTTAAGTCCTACAGCATACAATTTCGCTTCGAAGGGTGTTTCACACTGGTAGTCATGTCGATGAAGGGTTTCTGCCATAGTAATCGAAATGTCTCTAGTATTGTCACAGCATGACACGGTCAATCATCCAGAAAAGAAATTTTTCAAATAATTCTGCACATAGACCTGTGGCCTTTTATCATGTAAAGTACTGTAGATTATCAGAAATTGCAATCAAAATATTATAAATGTATTTAAATTTGTATGGTGTATTTAACGATATACTGCTGTGTCATAAAATAAAACAGCCAGATGTAATCGGCATAGCCACCAGAGTTAATAAATTCACACTAAATGTAATTGTAGGTCTCGTAATGAAGATTAACGCTTATGTCTCCTTAAACTGACGGCGACATGTCTCCCCTGAAATAGTAAATTTATTTCCGTACCTACCCTTTAAGCTTTATCTGACACCTGCCACCACCTATCAAAGAGCAGGTGGAGTCAGCACAGAACCATATCTTTAACGGCCTTAGCTTTATGAACGTAATATCTGGCGCTCTTACAACTGCGCTATCGAACAATCCCCCTTCCCGTGTAATGAAACTCTTCTCCCTGCCCGAGCATCCAAAAGAAAAGTACTCTAGTTACTTGGTTAAGTTTAATCCTTTCTTTTTGCACTACCTTATCTGCTATCAACCGTAAGCAATCTCTCTTCCTGCTTCTGAATTACAGAGTCGCAAAAAATTTCATGTCTCTTTTAACATTTATTACTGTCGTCGATCGTCTTAAATTAAATTCTTCTCTTCCAACGCTGAGTGTCATTGTAGGCCTGCAAGCCTAAAGTGAATAACTGCAAATTAGCATCTAGTTAATTGCCATCGTAAAAGTGAATAATACGTTCAAGTGAAGACTGGTTGTGTAATTCCAATAAAATGGAACTAAAAGAAATTAGTTGAAAAAACAGATAATTCCTTCGACTTGTCAGACAATTATTCCACTAGGCACTGCCCACACGGCCTAAATTGCAATAGTGTGTTTTATAAATAAATGATTTTGCAGAGAAAGGCAAACATGACGTGATTTACATAATGCTTGACCGTCAGAGGGCGTTAGCAGTCCACTCGTTAATGTTAAGGGTGCACCGCCTCTCCAACTGGCCTCTCAACTTAGGGTTGTGTGTCGTACTGGTCTGATGGGGTCCATGAAGCACTGATGAGTGACAAACTACTCAGGGGGTTACATTGTCCACCTATATACCTGCAGCCTGCACGTGTGCGGTCTATATAACCAACCTCCCCCCCCCCCCCTTTTTTTGTCATTTCAGTGTTCGAAAGACAGCCCAACTCTTTTCATGCAGATATCCATGTGTGTAGTGCCCCTAAGTTTGAACCGATGTGAGTTTTGTAATGGGTGATTTGAGATGTCAGACCGTTAATTCTGTTTATATATTTTATTAATTTTAGCGGTCGGTTCCGCTCTTGTTATCGGAGATCTTTGTCCCTTTATGTAGGTCCTTCTGTGCGAGGGGCTTTCTATCAGACTTACTATTGAAGAGGATATTCTCTTGCATGTTATGTACAAGGGTGCACTCCTTTAACATATTTTAACCTTCTATATTGCAGTGTCTATGTTATTTCGAATTACGATGCAATGTTCCTTGGGACATAAATGCATGTGAAACTTCCCGCAGGTTAAAACCGTGTGCCGGACAGAGACTCGAACTCGGGAGCTTTGCCTTTCGCGGGCAAGTGCTCTACCAACTGAGCTACCCAAGCACGACTCACGCCCCGTCCTCACAGCTTTACTTCTGCCAGTACCTCGTCTCCTACAACTTTAGAGAAGCTCTCCTGCGAACCGTGCAGAACCAGCATATCCTTTCTTTCAGGAGTGCTGGTTCTGCAAGCACGTTGTAGGTGTCGCCACCGGCGCCAGCCTTGCGTGAATGCTCTGAAAAGCAAATCATTTGCATGTCACAGCATCTTCTTCCTGTCTGTTAAATTTCGAGTGTGTAGCACATCATCTTCGTGGTGTAGCAATTTTAACGGCCAGTAGTGTACCGTTCTCTTCGGCTCATTTTGTAATTGCGCGTCCGCTCCTAGCGACACCTATTGGTCAGCTGCGCAGAACATGCTGATGTGCGGATACTTTCGATCACATAGTGTATACTACGGATGTTTACTTTAGGAAGGTGGTAGCGCTAGCTGTTCCGTGTGCGTTATATCCAGTTTGGTCATAGAGGGACCCCGCAGAGAGGGAACGGATGCAACGGCTCGGGCATCCCGTGTGGGCAGCGGCCGCGGCGCGGCAGGTGAGTGGAGAGCGCTCGGCACGTGCTGTGGCAGGCAGCGGCCGCGTCGACTCACCTTGGGCGGCCTCCTCTTTGCTCTTCTTGTTGGCGCCCGGGCCTGCGGGCCGCCGTAATAATCGGCCGATTCCGCGCGCGCCGAGCTGCAGCCTGGACTGGCCGACAGCGCGCCCAACTTGTTATTGTCGCTACGCTGACGCAGCCGCCGGTGCGGACAATCTGCCGGCTGCAATCGCCAAAGAAATTGCTCTGTGCGCGCGGCGTGATGGGAGCTGCGAGGAAGGGAGCGGGGTGGATAGGGGTCCCGAGGGCGCAGCCGGCGGCCGAGAGAGGGGAGTCCTTTGACGGGGATCTCGGCACGGCGCTCGAAGCCGACCAGCTGCATAACCTGTCACTCAGAGTTACGCCAGTGGCCAGCGTTGGGGACGAAAATGCCACTGAACAGTAGCGCAGTTCAGACTGGCTACATCTTCAGAATTTTTCGGACATGCTGTGGTTACTCGTAGGAAACTCTAACATTGGCAACGAGAGGCAAAGAATAAGAGTGTGATCGGTAGAATTAATTTCTTTATTTGACCTCTATGATCACAAGTTTCCTTTACTGCTTGCTGAATATACAGATTGAATAACATCGGGGATGGCAACAACCATATCTCACTCCCTTCCCAACCACTGCTTGCCTTTCATGCCCTTCGACACTTATAACTGCCGTCTGGTTTCTGTACAAATTGTAAATAGCCTTTCGCTCCCACATTTCGAAGCTTCAATTCTCTTTTTGACTAAACAATTTATCGTCAATGTTTCACTCCAATACATGGCTACATTCCATACAAATGCTTTCAGAAAACGCTTCCTGACACTTAAATCTATACTCGCTGTTAACAAATTTTTCTTCTTCAGAAACGCTTTTTTTGCCATTGCCAGTCTACATTTATTTTGCTCCCGAAATAACAAAACTCCTTCACTACTTTAAGCGTCTCATTTCCTAATCTAATGCCCTCAGCATCACCCGATTTAATTCGACTACATTCCGTTATCCTCGTTTTGCTTTCGTTGATGTTCATCTTATATACTCCTTTCAAGACACTATCCATTCCGTTTAACTGCTGTTCCAGGTCCTTTGCTGTCTCTGACAGAATTACACCAACTTAATATTGGAGGGCAGCGCGGAGGGTAAAAATTGCAGAGGGAGACCAAGAGATGAATACACTAAAAAGATTCAGAAGGGTTTAGGTTGCAGTAGGTACTGGGAGATGAAGAAGCTTGCACAGAACAGAGAAGCACGGAGAGCTGCATCAAACCAATCTCTGGACTGAAGACCACAACAACAATATGATCACAAGCTCGTAGGTCCTCAGACTACCGGCTTCAGTCAGCGGTGACCATCTTCAGATCTGTTTATCATCTGACGATGCCACAATGTTCAAAAATATTCAAATGTATGTGAATTCGTACGGGACGAAACTGCTCAGGTCATGGGTCCCTAGGCGTAGACACTAGTTAAAGTAACCTAGGCTAAGAACAACTCACACACCCTGTCCGAGGGAGGACTCGAACCTCCGGCGGGAGGTGCCGCGCAGGCAGTGACATGGCGCCTCTTGGCCGATTTTAAAGCACATCTGAGATGTTCGTTGCTGTCCGAAACCGGCAGTCTGAGGACCCACAAGTATGGTATTCTTGTATCCCGCCTGGAAGGCGGCGTGCGGTTATGCTTCTAAAAACTGAAAGGTTGGCCGAATCAAGGAAGCGAGTAGGAGCAGGTGAGGTAAAACACGCCGGTACTGAAAGATAGTAAAAGTGAATGAAATGTGGTCGTCTGACAGACTGACTTTTTATCACAATCTGTCCCTTCTCAAGATTCTGTTCCCTCCATTCTCAACATTTGTAGTTAAGATTTCTCTGTTTCACAGCCGGAGAGCTTAAAAGTCACGGCCCATTCCCACTGTACTCGAGTAGTCAGAATAAATTGTCAATTTTCTCCCTCGTGAAATGTTATTTGTCACAGGTACGGTTTGCCGGCCGTAGTGGCCGAGCGGTTCTAGGCGCTACAGTCTGGAACCGCGCGACTGCTACGGTCGCAGGTTCGAATCCTGCCTCGGGCATGGATGTGTGTGATATTCTTAGGTTAGTTATGTTTAAGTAGTTCTAAGTTCTAGGGGACTGATGACCACAGCAGTTAAGTCCCATAGTGCTCAGAGCCATTTGAACCATTTGAACAGACACGGTCTGGCGATCTTACGTTCTTTTCTTCTGCTGGCATTGTAAATGATTCTCCTAGAAGTGAATAGGAAACCACAGGATTCTAATTCACTTACAATTCAGCACCACATCCACTACGGACCTTTGGATGCAAGGTGGATTAACTTCAAAACCTAACGCAGTAGCAACCTGAAAATCAGTGTCGACGTATTTCACAGGATGGCTTCAACTCTCGATTATTACTTGCCAAGTCGATTTGGCGGCGACAGCGCGTTCCTCTTGTAATGGTGAGAATCTGACTCACGGCTTGCACGGAACGGTTTCGCAACCCGCGGAGCAGAACGAATGTCGAGTCCTGTGGCCGTCTTTTAGGCCATTTCGTACTTGCGTTCCCTGGCAGGCGCTAACGACTGCCACCTGGAAAAAGCTTCCGCGGTGGACAGCAGTGCTGGAGTCCGCTGTCTGTAAACAAAAGGTGCTCGTACCGGCCACTCAAGGTCACTCACCCGAGGCGTAAGCGCCGACCGATCGACGACCTCCGGCTGTAGCGTCCGGGCGAGCCTCCCGTGGGCAGCCCGCCCGTCCCAGGTTGGTAGGCCTCGTACGTGATCTGTCGAAGTGTCCAAATGTGCTGTCGCAGTCATGAAAGGATGACTTACTGTTTCCCAGAAGGCATCAAAGAGAACAAAAATTTTGAAATATCATAATAAGGTCGGAGGATGAAAAAGCCATCAAATCGAAAAGAACAATATGCACTGTGATGTACAAGTGTCTATAGAACGATAGCTAGAGCTATGGTTCTATTAGAGAAATGAAGTCCACATCCACAGGCCGTTCATCTGCGGATATAAATATTTTGTAAACCTCTTTAAACCTTTAGGTAGCTGGAGCTCCAACAGTAGGATTGCCTGTTCTCTTATCACAGCTCGTAATTTACAGTCCACTTACTAGGAATGACCACATTTTAATTATATATAACGAAATGTTTTTGATATGTTTCGTAAATTATAGCTTTTGACATAATTATAAAGTGTGCCCAAATGAAAAGCTGGTCGCAGTTATTTGTAAAGAAATTTTAATAACAATATTTTTGCAGTTCATGTGGGACATTACCACCATACATAACTGCCAGTGTCATGGATATACCGAATCGAGGGCGCAGGAAGGAATTGGATGGCTTCAGTATATAAAAACACTGTGTTGCTGATCAATCCACTTTTCCACGGTGTCCTGCATTTTCTTGTCAGAGGTGAACCTCTGACCTTTGAGAGGTTGTTTTGAGGGCCCCAAGATATGCGAGTCACATGAGGAGATATAGGAGCTGTAAGGAGAATGTTCCAGGATCTCCCATCGAAATATCTGAAGGAGCTCGAGTGTTTTCTTGGCCGCATGTTGCCTAGTGTGGTCCTGGAAAAGCACTATCCGAGATATTGCCGCTGTCTTTGTTCTTGATGACCTGTTAGAGCTTCAGTAACATGTAGCAATGCTGCTCTGCTTTAGCTGTTCCGCCCTGGGATAGCCTCTTGATGAGTAGAGGTCCGCCGTCGTCAAAAACGAATCTGAGCCTCAGTGGTAGAGTGGGCCTTTCGAGCCGGGATGTCGCCTCTCCGTGCCCATCCGTTTGTTGGCAGACTTGAAGTGGTGAAAATACCTTTCATCATATGCCAAAATTTGAGAAATGGAATCCGTTACTTGTTCCGCGTGTCTCAACAGGCTGACCAGGCAAACACTCATTCTCGTTATTTTCTAGTTCTCTGAAAGGTACTTGGCCACCCACTATGCAGAAAGTTGGCCATATCTAAGATCATCGTGGATTATGTGATGCATAGTTCCTTTACTTAGCGACAATCCAAAAGCAGTGGCACGTTTGATGAGGCGACGATCCGTGCGTCTTAGCTATTGCGCCTGACCAGGGCGCGGCATGACGTCAATGTTTATACGTCCGGTCTCGTAACGCTGACACCACAGAGATATTGTACAACGTACGAGATAGTGTTCTCCATAAACCTCATATGATCAATTTGCAAAGTGCGCTCCACTTATGTGCGAAGAAATTGGATAAGCACTCTTTGTACTGATCGGGAGTAAACCATCATGCAACAAACTGCGAAACAACTCTCCAGGAATAAGTATGCTGTGAAGCCGTTAACTCCACTTGTGCAGCTTGGAATAGCACCACCCACCTCTCGGAAAACACATTCACCCGTTGGAGTTACATACAACGCCGCCCAAGCGAATATCTCCTTTTGAGTTGGACATACCTTACAGTAAGACGGCATCGTCAGTTGCCAGTTGCAATAATGACTATGTGGACGATGTGGCCTATTCTACACCTTATTTTTGATCTATGTGACGATGGTGTGCTGATTGTCTTTATATGTTTTGACGATGCCTTTATGGCCTTATCACTTTAGGACATTGTGTAGAAAAGATCTGAGGATAGTCATTACGGACTGAAACCGGTCATCGTCAAAAGAATTGATGACTCGTTCAAATGGCTCTGAGAACTATGGGACTTAACATCGGTGGTCATCAGTCCCCTAGATCTTAGAACTACTTAAACCTAACTAACCTAAGGACATCACACACATCCATGCCCGAGGCAGGATTCGAATCTGCGACCGGAGCGGTCACGCAGTTCCAGACTGAAGCCCCTAGACCGCACGGCCACACTGGCCGGCTCAAAAGAATTGATATTTTGATCAAAGACTGGAATAAAAATATTTGAATTTATAGGAATCTTCAGTCGTTTGTTTATCTGTTGGAATGGAAGGTACCTGGTTAGCAAATCATGAAATCTAAGCAATCTGTTGCACTTAAAAGATCCGTCTAAAAAGTAAAAGTGTGAATCCTGTTTTGAAACACCGAAAAGAAGAAACACACGAACCACTGGTGACATACCTTCTTCTGGCATCTTACATAATATGGTATATGTTCTTTCTTCCTTATCAAATCCAGTCCTCCAATATTTCAAACGACTTTATACGCCACTGAGAAGCATTTTATATTAGAAAGTTTCGAATGAAGACATACAAACTGCTGAGATGAAAAATACTGCACACATGTTAACTATTTGGTAACGGGCAAAGAAGAGAGAAGGAAGAGAAAAAATGAATTTCTGGTGAGTGCAACATACAGAGTGCATATCAGTAGCATAGCAATCCTAGTACCGCCAAAGAGTTCCCTCACTAGATCGAGATAATCTCAGCCTGGCGAGGAAAATTGAAGAGAGACCCGAAACAGTTACAGACATAGCTGCTCACCTGTGAAAAATCCGTCAACGTCCGAGAGGTCGCGTTCTCCGTAGGCGGCTTCGCCTAGTTGTTGCATAGTCTTCTGGCTCTACTAGTGTAGATTCTTTTATCTTCATTTAGAAGCTGCTCTAATACAGCACTCTTTCTTCTATCGCAACATTTTGTACTCAAGGCATTCCTTCTTTTTGCTAGGTATTATGCAGAATCATTTTATATTCAACCCATTCCTTCATTTTTACTAGATGTTATGCAGGGTAGTATAAATAATTGTGTCCACACTGGCTTCTGACGGACCCACATACAAAACAGCGACTACTGTCAGAATTAAGGAAACATCTCCGCAATCGTTTAGAGTTGTAAAAGAAAAGCGCGCGAAATATGAACCTTGGTCACGAACACACGTGTCCTCGTGTGGTATTTTTCTCGCGGCAGTCCCAGATCGTTATTTCCTTCTGTCGCGTTCGTACCGTCCCTTATACGGAAAGGGCCCATTACATGAGAGTCGCCCTTAAATTCACACGCCTCTTGGTCAGTCCCATGACTTTCACTCGGTGCTCCCCCTCCAGCCCGTCGCCATCATCTCTGCGCCGAGGATATCTGGGTTACGGGCAGACGGAAGCTAGTCCTTGTATTACGGCGGCGTGTCCGGCGTCCCGCTTTCATATCTGGCCCACGGGCCTGCAATTCCACTAAGGACAGGTCGCTTCCCATAATTTGTACACTTTCGCCTTTGCCCACTTGCGCTCCTAATGCGAATGTAACTTAATTCGTAGTTTACATTTCTGGAGCGGAGTACAATGTACACTTTCGTCGTTGATGAAGTGCACCTACAGGATCTCGACGTCTTTGTGACTCCCATTTGGACATCGATAACGTCAATAAATGACACTGTCACCAGCTTGTTCCTGAAACAACAGTAGTTTATCAAAAGGCACCAGCGGCCGGAGTGGCCGAGCGGGTCCACGCGCTTCAGTCTGGAACCACGCGACCGCTACGGTCGCAGGTTCGAATCCTGCCTAGGGCATGCATGTGTGCGATGTCCTTAGGTTAGTTAGGTTTAAGTAGTTCTAAGTTTTAGGGGACTGATGACCTCAGCTGTTAAGTTCCGTAGGCACCAGGACAAACGGCACATCTTTAACATACATCAGTCACGAAGCTGAAAACACTGCGGTTCCTGAAATTCCACTACCTTCTTCCTCCCCCCAGCCCCCGGTCTCTGTATTGTACATTATCTTGTGCAACACTACGTAGTTCTTCTCTGAGATGAGTACATCCTTGACAATGTAAATGTGTGAACTCAACGGAATCGAACTGTAAGAAATAAGTGAGCTCTGCCTCTCGCTATGTTCCCTACCATGTGGGTAAATGTACCTCATCCGATGATCTTCTGCTCCAAGAACTGTGGAGGCATCGGATCTCTTATCTTGCAGCGGGGGATTCGGTTGCTGTTTGGTGAGGGGAAAAGGGGGAGACTACAGTCCACTAACGGACAGACAGCTGTAATTAGGCTAATATATTCACGATGAAACCAAGACATAGAAGGTCGTCTAGTTACATAAAGGGAAAATATGCCAGCCCACAGCAATGGACTACACGGCGATAGGCAGACTTGATGTAAAAAGAAAATGTTCATATGTGTGTGAAATCTTACGAAACTTAACTGCTAAGTCCCTAAGCGTACACACTACTTAACCTAAATTATCCTGAGGACAAACATACACACCCATGCCCGAGGGAGGACTCGAACCTCCGGCTGGACCAGCCCCACAGTTCATGACTGCAGCGCCTGAGACCGCTCGGCAAATCCAGACTTGATGTCGGTTGAGGGAAATGTACTTGAAGAGACACAGAAAGACGTTAGACTGCTGTCAGGTCTTTGAAGTACATATTCCACAAGAAATTCATGGAATCCAAATATTGATGGCTTCAATTATGCGAGAATCCATGTATCTGACTGTCTATACATGGATTGCATAGGAGCCTGAACATGGTTCAAATGGCTCTGAGCACTATGGGACTTAACAGCTATGGTCATCAGTCCCCTAGAACTTAGAACTACTTAAACCTAACTAACCTAAGGACATCACACAACACCTAGTCCCTTAAGATGGGATTAATGAGATGGCGAAACTATTCATGTAAATAAAATGACTTCTGAAAACAGATGTATGTTTGGTGAACTTTCTTTCGTAAATATATAACCGTCAGGTGTCCCGTATCCACAGAGATAACTGTCCATGGTTGGTTCCAAGGTGGTGGAAACCAAAACACACATCGCGAAAAAGGCGGTAACTACCGCACCAATGCTAGTCACACACTAACAGGTCCACCGGTGCAGTGTCGCTTTACGTGGAGTTGTGGGCGTTGTGGGCGTGATCGATTACTTCGATTACATTTGCACAAAAGCACTTCTGCAGATTAGAGGTGATGTCTCGAAATCGGTCGTGGAATAAATAAGTAATAAAACCATCTTTTGCAGCCTGAGGGTATTTTAGCTATTGTTAATCTCTACCGCAACGTCCATCCCGAGAGCTGAGTGATCAGCGTGACGGACTGCCGTCTTAAGGGGCCCGGGTTTGATTCCCGACCGGGTCGGGGATTTTCTCCGCTCAGGGACTGTGTGTTGTGTTGTCTTCATCATCATTTCATCCCCATTCGGTGAGCAGGTCGCCCAATGTGGCGTCGAATGTAATACGACCTGCACCAAGGCGGCCGGACCTGACCCGTAAGGGGCATCCCGGCCAATGACGTCAAACGCTCATTTTCATATCTAATGCAATTTCTACTGAAACGCAAAGAACATTCAATCACCTCGGTATAAAGACGTTGGCAAATCTCCTAACAAAATGTGAACTGTAGCATGCACAAGTGACATATTGCTATGGTCATTTGTCTTTGTAAAAGGAGCCTGCAAGTATTAAAACACTTTCACAAACTGCGACATTGTCGTTAATTGAACGGTTACCCGAATGTAGAATAAATTTGCTTTACTTCACTCCTATGGCCACAACTTTTTTTGTCATCAGACTACCGTTTTCTATCTATAATGAACATCTTCAGATCTGTATATTAAACCACTATAGCTCCGATATATTAGGACATGTTTTTATAAAACAGATGTGAAAATGGTCATCATATGCAGAAACCGGTAGTCTAATGACACAAAATTTGTGGTCATAAGCATGAAGTAAAGGAAAATTTATTGTTGTTGTTGTTCTTGTGGTCTTCAGTCCTGAGACTGGTTTGATGCAGCTCTCCATGCTACTCTATCCTGTTCTAGCTTCTTCATCTCCGAGTGCTTACTGCAACCTACATCCTTCTGAATCTGCTTAGTGTATTCATTTCTTGGTGTCCCTCTACGATTTTTACCCTCCAATACTAAATTGGTGATCCCTTGATGCCTCAGAACATTTCCTACCAACCGATCCCTTCTTCTAGTCAAGTTGTGCCACAATTTTTTCTTCTCCCCTATTCTGTTCAATACCTCCTAATTAGTTATGTGATCTATCCATCTAATCTTCAGCATTCTTCTGTAGCACCACATATAGAAATTTTCTATTCTCTTCTTGTCTAAACTGTTTATCGTCCACGTTTCACTTCCATACATGGCTACACTCCATACAAATACTTTCAGAAACGACTTCCTGACACTTAAATTTACACTCGATGTTAACAAATATCTCTTCTTCAGAAACGCCTTCCTTGCCCTTGCCAGTCTAAAATTTGCATCCTCACTACTTCGAACATCATCAGTTATTTTTCTCCCCAAATAGCAAAACTCCTTTACTACTTTAACTGTCCCATTTCCTAATCTAATTCCCGTAGCATTAGCCGACTTAATTCGACTACATTCCATTATTCTCGTTTTGCTTTTGGTGATGTTCATCTTATATCCTCCTTTCAAGACCTTCCGAGTCCTTTGCTGTCTCTGAGAGAATTACAATGTCATCGGCGAACCTCAAAGTTTTTATTTCTTTTCCATGGATTTTAATACCTACTCCGAATTTTTCTTTTGTTTCCTTTACTGCTTGCGCAATATACAGATTGAATAACATCGGGGAGAGGCTACAACACTGTCTCACTCCCTTCCAAACCACTGCTTCCCTATCATGCCCCTCGACTCTTATAACTGCCATCTGGTTTCTGTACAAATTGTAAATAGCCTTTCGCTCCCTGTATTTTACCCCTACCACCTTCAGAATTTGAAAGAGAGTATTCCAGTCAACATTGTCAAAAGCTTTCTCTAAGTCTACAAATGCTAGAAACGTAGGTTTGCCTTTACTTAATCTAGCTTGTAAGACAACCGGTAGGGTCAGTAGTGCATCACGTGATCCAATATTTCTACGGAATCCAAACTGATCTCCCCCGGTTGTTCCTTTCGTCTGTAAAGAATTCGAGTTAGTATTTTGAAGCCGTGACTTATTAAACTGATAGTTCGGTAATTTTCACATCTGTCAACACGTGCTTTCTTTGGGATTGGAATTATTATATTCTTCTTGAAGTCTGAGGGTATTTCGTCTGCCTCATACAACTTGCTCACCAGATGGTAGAGTTTTGTCAGGACTGGCTCTCCCAAGGCTGTCAGTAGTTCTAATGGAATGTTGTCTACTCCCGGGGCCTTGTTTCGACTCGGGTCTTTCAGTGCTCTGTCAAACTCTTCACGCAGGAAATTTTTTAAAACACTGATTTCGTCATAAAATCGTGAGAGGAAGACACGATCACACTGCTGTAAGTGTTCCTTAACCGGTTCAGCACACGACCTTTAAAAGAGAGCTGTCAGGGGATGGACCACACAACTGCGGTAGTCGCAGGAGGACTGGCGAAGTGCGCCGACAGAGCTCCGCGGAGTGCCATCTGGGACGGCGTTGCGGAGGCGGGCTTCACGACAGCGGACGGTCGTGACTTTCGGCGGTGACTAGTCGGCTTTCTCCCGCGATCGTTTTTCACCGGCCCGCGCAGCGTCTCGGCTGGGTTGCTGCGGCCGCTCGTACAGCTGCAGCGGCAGTCGGAGGCGCAACGCAGGGGGGCGCCAGCGAGGGCGCCGCGTCTCGGCTCGGTGTGGTCTGCAGGGCAGTGAGTGGACGCGGCTGCGCGCCGCGCCCGACAGGTGCCGACTCGCCGTGTTAGCGCGGCAGCGTTAACTGCGTGCACGGCCGAGCTGGCTGCCGTGGCACACACACTTCGCGCCCTGTGCGACCGCGGAGCAGATTTCACAACGCACTGCCAAGGGCAGCACTTGGCTGCTCCTACGCCACTGCACATTTACGTAAAGGGCTGTGTCTGCGGATAAAATTCGTTGCGTTGCTTAAAAATTGCCGCATCAACCTCGTTCTTGATCGAAATGATTTTCATTTGTGATGCTACAGAGTACACACAGTTACCTATTTCACTGTCTTTGATAAAATCAGATAAAGGAAAAGTAACGATTATACCAGTCGTCAAGTGATTCTTATTTTTGGTTTCCACGATTTTTCCAAACCATATATACTCTGCTCAAAAGAGTTGCGGGAACATGACTTCGAGCGTCTGCTATAATCCATTGACAATAGCTGCGGACTCAGTATGTTTCCAAATTATAAACTTATCAAAAATGGTTCAATTGGCTCTGACCACTATGGGACTTAACATCTGAGGTCATCAGTCCCCTAGAACTTAGAACTATTGAAACCTAACCTAACCTACGGGCATCACACACATCTATGCCCGACGCAGAATTCGAACCTGCGACCGTAGCGGTAACGCGGTTCCAGAATGAAGCGCCTAGAACCGCACGGCCACAACGGTCGGAAAAATTTTAACACAATTAGCAAGTATTACAGTTGACAATTGTGTATTTGTCTTGGAGTGTCGTAACTGACGGCGCCAATTGATAGGACTACATTCACTCAGTATTTGAGAAATGGACCACGTAGCGACTTCCAGCAAACTTTACAGAAAATTTCAAACTATTACGAATTTTTTTTCCGCTAACACACCCCAAAAACGATGAAAGGATACAAATGTATCCTTACTGCATTTTCACTGTTCATGCAACAAAACTACAACAGGGATGAATGTTTTCGTGTCTTACTTCTTTACTACCAACTCTATTCGCAACACACTTTATAGACAGTACCTACACGCATAACTGAATGAACTTGCAAAATTATGACATTGCACAACATATAGTTCAGGAGGTGTTATAGCCACTGAGATGCGTGAAAAACTAACATTTGATTAAAATGGAGCACAAACCATCGCCATGTTATTAATAGTTGTACTGAAAATATCTTCTGATATTGGTCAAAAAATGGTTCAAATGGCTCTGAGCACTATGGGATTTAGCTTCTGAGGTCTTCAGTCCCCTATAACTTAGAACTACTTAAAGCTAACTAACTTAAGGGCATCACACACATCCTTGGCCGAGGCTGGATTCGAACCTGCGACCGTAGCGGTCGCGCGGTTCCAGACTGTAGTGCCTAGAACCGCTCGGCCACTCGGGCCGGCATAAACTTATCTATCCACAAATTGAGTACACAACAAAACCGTCTTACGTCCTCTTTCACTTACTTCACAACAACTGAAATGTCCAACAGGTGTCGAAAACAAAGTGAAAACAATCATTCATTTCGTCATTCTGTGTGCTTTTCATTGGACTCTGAGAACAGTAATGCATATGCCCTCTGCGAACGTGTCATGCTCCGTACAATCTGTGGAGGTAACCCTGTGGTATGTGTGGCATCCGCTAGATGGGAACTCACCGCTGGCCTTTCCTTTACTTCAAAGTCCAGGCTTTGAAAAACATACTTAGTGACGCCCGATTATATTTGCACAAAGGCACATCTGAGGATTGGAGGTGAAGTCTCGAAATCGGTCATGGAATAAATAACTTATAAAACCATCTTTGCAGCCCCAAACATGGCCCCTGGCATTATCTGTATCTGGACTTACATAAATACTCCGGAAACCACTGTACGGTGAATGGCGGAGGGTACCTTGTACTACTAGTAGTCATTTCCTTCCCTGTTCCACAAGAAATAGAGCATGAGAAGAAATACAGAGCCACCGTCGCATGCGCCAGCCACCACTTGGTTCAACTGGCTCTGAGCACTATGGGACAGTCTGGAACCGCGCGACCGCTACGGTCGCAGGTTCGAATCCTGCCTCTGGCATGGATGTGTGTGATGTCCTTAGGTTAGTTAGGTTTAACTAGTTCTAAGTTCTACAGCAGTTAAGTCCCATAGTGCTAAGAGACATTTGAACCATTTTTTAAGAGAGCGTGAGAATGTTGAAAATCACACTCCACGCGCACGCTCTGCAGCTTACGTAGTTTTTGAATGCCAATTTGAGGCAGCATATTGAGGTTTCAAGTTGAGACGAACCGTTTGATTCGGGACAGTGGTGGTCTATGAAGTGGGAAAACTACCTCAAATTGGCCTACAAAAACTACGTATGGCACAAAGCATGCGCGTCGAGCGAGTTTTTCAACATTGTCGCGTTCTCTTCGCACAAACCATTAGTTCTAGAGGGAAAAATGAATAGGACTTTTTTGTGGGAAATTTAGTATAGTTTCATTGTGTAATGCGACACGTTTTCGCTGGTGGGTGCGATTTGCGAGTTATTCAAGAAAAACGTACAAAAGTGATATTAATGTTTTCTATCTCGGAAACCATTCGGAATAGAGATACGTCCATATGAAGTTTTTTGTTCACAATCACTATCACCCCTCACCTTTCCTGCTGACTCAGCCTGTACACAGGGTGCTCTACAATTCCCCTAACTTACTTCCCGTACTTGTATAGAGGACTCAGTAGACGACAAATCGTATTGCAACCGGAGTCTGGAAACGTGCCGTTTCCGTGCTGCAGTCGTTTAAAAACATGTTTGCTAGGTAGGTGTGCAGTGGGGCAGTCATGGTGTGGGCACTTACGTCGGATTAGCTGATGTCGTTTGACGTCTGCCCTACCTCTCTGACCTTATTCGAGCCTCATTCACGCGTCTGTGAGTGTTAGAGCAACTAGGCTGAGTACACGTTTGCAGAATAGCCGACATGATTCTTCTGTATGACAAAGCTCACGGTACTGGACGAGCTGCTGGATGTCTTTACCAAGAACATCATCCGCAACGTCCGATTCCATCGCATACCCTTTTCGCTACAGTTACGCAACGAGTTCGAGAAAGGGTACCTGCGGCGTTACCAGACGTGACTGCATTGCTCCAACGAGACATCGCACACCCAAACTGGAAGAGGCACAGTTTCTGTGAAAACTCATTGTCCATTTTGTTTCTTTCTTTAATAATGTGGTGAATTGCAAGAAAGTGATGAACTGGGTCAAAACTAATAAATTACTTGTAAAAGTGGTTGCGGTATCAACGTGTTTTCAAATGGTTGTAGGTTCCAGTTCAGAATATTATACACTCGTTCCCCTCTACAAGTTCTAGAAGTTTGTAAGGGGAATTTTAGAAGACCCGTAGCTATCTAGGTATTCACTCGGAAGCTTTAGCTTCAGCGTCTTCTTATGGAACTGCTACACAATAATTTTATCGCGTCACATCTTTGATCCTGAGCCAGACTGCTCTGCTGCCGCTGGCAAAATCGCTGCTCGTAATTGCCCTGGGAGTGGGCATCATCAATACTCATTAATCACGCGCGAACACCTTTAATTATGAACGACGTGCACAGTCGTACGTAGGCACATTAATATTTGTTAGCCGTAAATATCCAGCGCTTCGCTTTTGTCGAAACACCGCTTAATTGGTAACGACTGGAGAAATGCTCGTTTACCATTATCTGTGACTGTCTATTTCTTTTCGATACTTCGTCCGTGCTAGATAGTTTACAAAAGCCTGCGTCTGTGTAGATAACTGATCTGGAAATTTTTATTTTAAGCACAGCTGTGCAGTTACTTGTCATGCCATCACCATCAAGTGGATTAGCATGTTTTACATCGGGCGTCGGCCGTGGTGGCCGAGCGGATCTAGTCACTTCAGTCCGGAACCGCGTGACTGCTACGGTCGCAGGTTCGAATCCTGCCTCGGCCATGGATATGTGTGATGTCCTTAGGTTAGTTAGGCTTAAGTAGTTCTCCGTTCTAGGGGGCTGACGTCCTCAGAAGTTAAGTCCCATAGTGCTCGGAGCCATCTGAGCCATTTACATAGGGTAACATGCTTGTGATGACGGACGTACGTCTGCTATTTGGCAGACAGCTACGAGGCGAGTCGTTCATGTATCTCGGACACGTAACTGGACGAGTACACTTGTCTAACGCTGCCATAGCGCTTCACAAGGGTTTGTCACAACAGCTTTCAAATGCGTCACAAGTTAATTCCACAATGGAGCAAGGTAACTGAGATGTACTGCGGTTGAAATAAACAGTGAGCTGCGTGCTTGGGAATTAATAGAGCTACGGCGTCATTTTTTTTAAACGTCATCCGCAAAGTAACAGTTTTATTAAAATAAACCAGCACTATGTGGGCTGGACTCAAGCCCTTAGCCAGTTCACGTTCTACAGGACGCGGGCAAATAACGCAATCACTGGTACTTCGAAGACGTATAAATGGAACACGTTTAACAAATGCACGATAACCAGATCAAAAAAGCGGGTAGCTCTTCAAAATTCCGCAAATTAGCAGTTACAATGCCCGTGCTCAGAAACATTTTCAAAATAAGAATTTGAAGCCATTTTGACTATTTTTCGACCGTCATTGTCTCAAGGAATAGGTAAAGATTTTTTTTTAAATTATAGCTACCAGTCACAAACTTTGTCAACTATTGTATTACTTATTTAGCGACATGTTTCGGGGGAATACCTCATCTTCAGGCTAAATGGCATTAAAAAAAAATTACGATAAGGTCATACTGATATTACATAGTCTTTTCGTGAATGCTGTGGTCATCTTTGTTCTTCTGGCATGGCAGTCTCTTTGTGATGTGTTGCGATATATTCACTTCTGTGGCTCTCTTGGTCACTGTTTTCAAATTGTCATTAACATAGCAGTAACTTGGAAACACAATCACGAAGAGTTCTGTAGTGCAGTGGACAAGGCAGAAGAACAAAGATGATCACAGCATTTACGAAAAGACTATGTAACATCAGCATGACCTTATTGTGAAGCTGTTCTCGTAATGCCATTTAGCCTGAAGATGAGGTATTCCCTCTAAACATGTCGCTAAATAAATAATACAATAGTTGACGAAGTTCGTGACTGGTAGAGGTAATTTAAAAAAAAAAACCTTTACATATTTTGAAAATAACCTTTGGTGGTGCTAATAAAGAATTTAAAGCCCTCAAATAAGAATAAGTCAAAACAGTAGTGCTTGTAGCTAACGCCAGTAGCTATTAGCTCTTGAATAATAAACCAACAACACCATGCTCTGGTAAGCCTAGTACAATCGTGATGCAGCTGGGTTGAAACAGTGCTGGTGGCGGAGTACTGCTACCACTGAAACGGCAGGAAGCGTACAGTAGTACAAGTTTATATGCCAACTAGCTCTGCAGATGATGAAGAAATTGATGAAATGTATGATGAGATAAAAGAAATTATTCAGGTAGTGAAGGGAGACGAAAATTTAATAGTTATGGGTGACTGGAATTCGTCAGTAGGAAAAGGGAGAGAAGGAAACATAGTAGGTGATTATTGATTGGAGCTAAGAAATGAAAGAGGAAGCCGTCTGGTAGAAAATATAAAAATGCAGTAAGTGAAGCAGGCAAAAAGGAATACAAACGTCTCAAAAATGAGACCGACAGGAAGTGCAAAATGGCTAAGCAGGGATGGCTAGAGGACAAATGTAAGGATGTAGAAGCTTATCTCACTAGGGGTAAGATAAATACTGCCTACAGGAAAATTAAAGAGACCTTTGGAGACAAGAGAACCACGTGTATGAATATCAAGAGCTCAGATGGCAACCCAGTTCTAAGCAAAGAAGGGAAGGCAGAAAGGTTGAAGGAGTATATAGAAGGTTTATACAAGGGCGATGTACTTGAGGACAATATTATGGAAATGGAAGAGGATGTAGATGAAAACGAAATGGGAGATAGGATACTGCGCGAAGAGTTTGACAGAGAACTGAAAGACCTGAGTCGAAACAAGGCCCCCGGAGTAGACAACATTCCATTAGAACTACTGACGGCCTTCGGAGAGCCAGTCATGACAAAACTCTACCAGCTGGTGAGCAAGATGTATGAGACGGACGAAATACCCTTAGACTTCAAGAAGAATATAATAATTCCAATCCCAAAGAAAGCAGGTGCTGAGAGATGTGAAAATTACCGAACTATCAGTTTAATAAGTCACAGCTGCAAAATACAAACGCGAATTCTTTACAGACGAATGGAAAAACTGGTAGATGCGGACCTCGGGGAGGATCAGTTTGGATTCCGTAGAAATGGTGGAACACGTGAGGCAATACTGACCTTACGACTTACCTTAGAAGAAAGATAAGAAATGGCAAACCTACGTTTCTAGCATTTGTAGACTTAGAGAAAGCTTTTGACAATGTTGACTGGAATACTCTCTTTCAAATTCTGAAGGTGGTAGGGGTAAAATACAGGCAGCGAAAGGCTATTTACGATTTGTACAAAAACCAGATGGCAGTTATTAGAGTCGAGGGGCATGAAAGGGAAGCAGTGGTTGGGAAAGGAGTGAGGCAGGATTGTTGCCTCTCCCCGATGTTATTCAATTTGTATATTGAGCAAGCAGTAAAGGAAACAAAAGAAAAATTTGGAGTAGGTATTAAAATTCATGGAGAAGAAGTAAAAACTTTGAGGTTCGCCGATGACATTGTAATTCTGTCAGAGACGGCAAAGGACTTGGAAGAGCAGTTGAACGGAATGGACAGTGTCTTGAAAGGAGGATATAAGACGAACATCAACAAAAGCAAAACGAGGATAATGGAATGTAGTCGAATTAAGTCGGGTAATGCTACGAGAATTAGATTAGGAAATGTGACACTTAAAGCAGTAAAGGAGTTTTGCTATTTAGGAAGTAAAATAACCGATGATGGTCGAATTAGAGAGGATATAAAATGTAGACTGGCAGTGGCAAGGAAAGCGTATCTGAAGAAGAGAAATTTATTAACATCGAATATAGATTTATGTATCAGGAAGTCGTTTCTAAAAGTATTTGATTGGAGTGTAGCCATGTATGGAAGTGAAACATGGACGATAAATACACTCCTGGAAATTGAAATAAGAACACCGTGAATTCATTGTCCCAGGAAGGGGGAACTTTATTGAAACATTCCTGGGGTCAGATACATCACATGATCACACTGACAGAACCACAGGCACATAGATACAGGCAACAGAGCATGCACAACGTCGGCACTAGTACAGTGTATATCCACCTTTCGCAGCAATGCAAGCTGCTATTCTCCCATGGAGACGATCGTAGAGATGCTGGATGTAGTCCTGTGGAACGGCTTGCCATGCCATTTCCACCTGGCACCTCAGTTGGACCAGCGTTCGTGCTGGAGGTGCAGACCGCGTGAGACGACGCTTCATCCAGTCCCAAACATGCTCAATGGGGGACAGATCCGGAGATCTTGCTGGCCAGGGTAGTTGACTTACACCTTCTAGAGCACGTTGGGTGGCACGGGATACATGCGGACTGTTGGAACAGCAAGTTCCCTTGCCGGTCTAGGAATGGTAGAACGATGGGTTCTATGACGGTTTGGATGTACCGTTCACTATTCAGTGTCCCCTCGACGATCACCAGAGGTGTACGGCCAGTGTAGGAGATCGCTCCCCACACCATGATGCCGGGTGTTGGCCCTGTGTGCCTCGGTCGTATGCAGTCCTGATTGTGGCGCTCACCTGCACGGCGCCAAACACGCATACGACCATCATTGGCACCAAGGCAGAAGCGACTCTCATCGCTGAAGACGACACGTCTCCATTTGTCCCTCCATTCACGCCTGTCGCGACACCACTGGAGGCGGGCTGCACGATGTTGGGGCGTGAGCGGAAGACGGCTTAACGGTGTGCGGGACCGTAGCCCAGCTTCATGGAGACGGTTGCGAATGGTCCTCGCCGATACCCCAGGAGCAACAGTGTCCCTAATTTGCTGGGAAGTGGCGGTGCGGTCCCCTACGGCACTGCGTAGGATCCTACGGTCTTGGCGTGCATCCGTGCGTCGCTGCGGTCCGGTCCCAGGTCGACGGGCACGTGCACCTTCCGCCGACCAATGGCGACAACATCGATGTACTGTGGAGACCTCACGCCCCACGTGTTGAGCAATTCGGCGGTACGTCCACCCGGCCTCCCACATGCCCACTATACGCCCTCGCTCAAAGTCCGTCAACTGCACATACGGTTCACGTCCACGCTGTCGCGGCATGCTACCAGTGTTAAAGACTGCGATGGAGCCCCGTATGCCACGGCAAACTGGCTGACACTGACGACGGCGGTGCACAAATGCTGCGCAGCTAGCGCCATTCGACGGCCAACACCGCGGTCCTGGTGTGTCCGCTGTGCCGTGTGTGTGATCATTGCTTGTACAGCCCTCTCGCAGTGTGCGGAGCAAGTATGGTGGGTCTGACACACCAGTGTCAATGTGCTCTTTTTTCCATTTCCAGGAGTGTAGTTTGGACAAGAAGAGAATAGAAGCTTTCGAAATGCGGTGCTACAGAAGAATGCTGAAGATAAGGCGGATAGATCACGTAACTAATGAGGAGATATTGAATAGGATTGGGGAGAAGAGGAGTTTGTGGCACAACTTGACTAGAAGAAGGGATCGGTTGGTAGGACATGTTTTGAGGCATCAAGGGATAACAAATTTAGCATTGGAGGGCAGCGTGGAGGGTAAAAATCGTAGAGGGATACCAAGAGATAAATACACTAAGCAGATTCAGAAGGATGTAGGCTGCAGTAGGTACTGGGAGATGAAGAATCTTGCACAGGATAGAGTAGCATGGAGAGCTGCATGAAACCAGTCTCAGGACTGAAGACAACAACAACAACATAGTTATTAATGGAAACCAAAACTAAGCTTAACACTTCGCTGCAAGAGCGAATTTGGCCTGGTTGCTCACAACAGTTACATTTCGAAATAAATTTATCATATTTAGTTGTATCTTTAATCTAACTTTAATATATCACGCAATTATACTAAAACAACAAATAAGAAGCTCGGGCATGCACTTATTACCAAAGCACAATGATAAAGCGAAGGTGGTTACTGAATGGTGATGACCATTATTAAAATTTTAAGACGAATGTTTCAGCAAACTTGTTAAGTGAATATTTAATATTTACGTCCCAATAAAGCATGATAGTTTTTGAAGCATTTTAAACACGCGATTACAGAAGTAAGGACGCGGCAGCACACACTTAACACTAATCATAATAGAAAAGAAGCGAACGAGAGCGAACGCTGACTTGTCATAAAAGGCTCTGAGTTATTTGACCAAAGAACTGAGATACACTGCCGGCCGCGGTGGTCTCGCGGTTCTAGGCGCGCAGTCCGGAACCGTGCGACTGCTACGGTCGCAGGTTCGAATCCTGCCTCGGGCATGGATGTGTGTGATGTCCCTAGGTTAGTTAGGTTTAAGTAGTTCTAAGTTCTAGGGGACTAATGACCACAGCAGTTGAGTCCCATAGTGCTCAGAGCCATTTGAACCATTTGAGATACACTGTTGAACGATAGGCGACACCAACACAACTTCATGAATAACACGAATATGACATACACTGAACCCTCAAAGAAACTAGTATAGGCATGCGTTTTTAAATAAAGATATATGTAAACAGAGAAGATAAGTGACTGGCGCAGTTGTTAGATCGGTTACTGCTGCTACAACGGCAGGTTATCAAGATTTAAGTGATATTCAAGGTGGTGCTATAGTCGGCGCACGAGCAATGGACACAGCATCTCCGAGGTAATGATGAAACGGGGATTTTCCTGTACGACCATTGCACAAGTGTCCCGTAAATATCAGGAATCCGGTAAAACATCAGATCTCCGACATCGGTGCGGCTGGAAAAAAATTCTGCAAGAACGGGACGAACGACGACTATAGAGTATAGTTCAGCATGACAGAAGTGCATCCCTTCCGCAAATTGCTGCAGCCTCCAATGCTGTGTTAGTGTGTGAACCATTCAACGAAATATCATCGATATAGGCTTTCGGAGCGGAATGCCCACTCCTGTACCCTTACTGACTGCACGACACAAAGCTTTACGCCTCGCCTGTGCCCATCAACATAGACATTGGACTATTGATGACTGGAAACATGTTGGCTGCTCGGACGAGTTCAAATGGCTCTGAGCACTATGGGACTTAACATCTGAGGTCATCAGTCCCGTAGAACTTAGAACTACTTAAACCTAACTAACTTAAGGACATCACAAACATCCGTGCCCGAGGCAGGATTCGAACCTGCGACCGTGGCAGTCGCGCGGTTAAGGCGGTCGGACGAGTCTCGTTTCAAATTCTATCGAGCGAATGGACGTGCTCGGGTATGGAGACAACCTCATGAATCCGTGGACCCTGTATATCAGCAGGGGACTGTTCAAGCTAGTGGATGCGTGTGCAGTTGGCGTGATACGGGACCGCTCATGCGTCTAGATACGACTCTGGCAGGTGACACGTACGTAACTATCCTGTGCGATCACCTGCATCCATTCATGTCCGTTGTGCATTCCGACAGACTTGGACAATTACAGCGAGGCAGTGCGACAGCCCAAACATCCAGAATTGCTACAGAGTTGCTCCAGGAACAGTCTTCTGAGTTTAAACACTTCCACTGGCCGCCACACTCTCCAGACATGAACATTGTTGAGCATATCTGGGGGGCCTTGCAACGTGCTGTTCAGAAGAGGCTGTAATATTTCACGCCATTATACTAGAACAACCCTCTCGTACTTTTACTGATTTACGGGCAGCCCTGTAGGATTAAAAATGAATAATAAAAGTGTGTGAAATCTTATGAGACTTCACTGCTAACGTCATCAGCCCCTAAGCTTACTCACTACTTAACCTAAATTATCCTAAGGACAAACACCGATGCCCGAGGGCGGACTGGAACCGCCGCCGGGACCAGCCGTACAGCCCTGCAGGATTCGTGGTGTCAGTTTCTTCCAGCACTACTTCAGACATTAGTCGAGTTCATGCCACGTTGTGTTGTGGCACTTCTGCGTGCTCGCAGGGACTCTGCGCGATATTAGGCCGGTGTACTAGTTTCTTGGCTCTTCAGTGTAGAAGACAGCCGACACTGCTTCCTGCTTAAAAGAAACGCTGTTGACATTAAATTAATTATTTCTTGGCGGTGGAACTTTTTTCCCCGTAGTGTGATACGTGATCGAGAGGAAGGATAATCGTGTGGTGGGAGAAGTGCATAGATGGCCAACAGATAGTCAGACAGGATATAGGAAGGAGTGACGGCGTGTTTGGGAAACGCGGCCGTTTCCGCGCGAACAGCAGTGTCGCGGTGTTGTGGCACCTGCAACGAGCGCGCGAGTTATTTAGTGGGCCGCTCGCCTCTCGCCGGCCGCCTCCCACGCGGATGAATGCGGCCGGGCTGGCCGCAGGAATGCGAGGCCGCCAGTCGCTGGGCGCCGTGCTGGCGGCTGCGGGCAGTGGGCGAGAGCAGCCAGGGAACCCCGCCCCGCCTCTGGGAGACGCCGCTGCTGCTGGGCGCCGCCTGGCCTCCTCCTCCAGTGGCGGCTCATCAGGGTAGGCAAAGGGCGCCGGGCGTCCTCAGTTTTCTGTGGTCTGGCAAGAGTGCATGATGTACCAATTAGTACTAAAAACAATCCGATGCTGAAAAACTACAACTCTCACCAACACTCTGATAAATAATAGATATTTCCGTGTTTACTTGGGAGAAAATTGAGGAAGGAGAGGAAATTAAGTAGTGGTCTACCACAGGGCTCCGTCTTAGCCCCCCTATTTTTCAGACCATATATCTCCGGTATCCCCAACAGCCTGTCAACAAAAATTTGCTACACGGACATCGTTCTTGCTTGTAGAACCAAGGATTTCGCACACGCGGAGACAATTCTCGTAGAAGATCTAGCCGTTATGAGCTCCTATTTTAGAAAGTGGCGGCTTAAACCCACTACAAGTAAAACTGAAGTATGTACCGGGTAATCAAAATGCCAGTATAAATTTGAAAACTTAATAAACCTCGGAATAATGTAGATACAGAGGTAAAAATTGACACACATGCTTGGAATGACATGGGGTTTTATTAGAAGCAAAATGCAGGATGGCGCTCCACCCCATATTGCTAGACGCGTGAAATGTCTCTTGCGCGCGTCGTTTGGTGGTGATCGTGTGCTCAGCCGCCACTTTCGTCATGCTTGGCCACCCAGGTCCCCAGACCTCAGTCCGTGGAATTATTGGCTTTGGGGTTACCTGAAGCCGCAAGTGTATCACGATCGACCAACATATCTAGGTATGCTGAAAGAGAACATCCGACGCCAATGCCTCACCATAACTCCGGACATGCTTTACAGTGCTCTTCACAACATTATTCCTCGACCACAGCTATTGTTGAGGAATGATGGTGGACATATTGAGCATTTCCTGTAAAGAACATCATCTGTGCTTTGTCTTACTTCGTTATGCTAATTATTGCTATTCTCATTTTTTAACTTTTGTATTTATTTATTTTTTGTTCTAATAAAACCCCATGTCATTCCAGGCATGTGTGTCAATTTGTACCTCTCTATATACATTATTCCGTGATTTATTCAGTTTTCAAATTTATACTGAATTTTTGATCGCCCGGTACATTCCACCTGAACAACAAACAAGCTAACGCGGAGCTCAGAGTGAAACTTAACGGAAAAACGTTTCCATAACAAGTACCGTAAGTAACCTTGTTGTCACCCTAGACTGCTCTCTTTCAGATAGAAACCATCTTGAAAATACTGCTGCCAAGATAAAAACTCGTAGCAATACATGCGGTTAGCAACCGGGACAATCCGACCTACACTGACTGACTAGCTTCCTCTGCTGAGCTATATCTGTCCTCACGCATACCATAGAAGCGAAGGGAATACCGCAACCTACAGGAGAACCTCCAATTACCCATATAGGAACACATATCAAGTCTCCGACGAAGTAGACTCCGTTCAAGAAACCCACCATTACGAGCCGGCTGCTGTGGCCGAACGGTCCTAGGCGCTTCAGTCCGGAATCGCGCTGCTGCTACGGTCGCAGACTCAAATCCTGCCTCGGGCATGGATATGTGTGATGTCCTTAGGTTAGTTAGATTTACGTATTTCTAAGTGTAGGGGATTCATGACCTCAGATGTTAAATCCCATAGTGCTTAGAGCCGTAGGAACCATTTGAACCCACCATTACGGCAAGAGAAACGGCTAGATGCAACTAACATCGGGATCAGAGACCTGCGGGATCACAAGTGTCAATTTATTGAAAATGAAGGAATGGTTCCGAATGTATAACTGTGATACTGCTGGTACAGGATTCGACAGGAAACTATGGGTCAAATTGAACAGGGCTCGCACTGGACATGAACGATGTGCTGACTCTGTTGACAAATGGGGTGCTGCAAGGTCCGGTTTGTGGCTGTGGAGTTCCAAACCAGATAATCAAGCACATTACAGACAAATGCCCCTTGTGTTCCTATCGGTGCGGTTGGAACGATCTCAAGAAAGCTGATGATACAGCTCTGATATTGATTAGGAACTTGGATATTGACATTTAGTTCGTTTTATATGTAGTTTCGTATGTTCACACTAATGTTAAATTCTTGTGTTTTAAAACTGCGTGTGAGCCACACGAATAAATAAAAATCGTAAGTCCTTATGCATTTTTGTCAAGAGAGCGAAATATGTTAGCTTGTGTGATTCCTTGTAAAATGCCAGCACTACATAGCAACTACAGTGGGAAAGCTTAAAAGGGCACTCATACGTTCAATAATATTGTCAGACTATGAATATATCGACCGTCTGAGGATCGTGTATTGACGTATTTTCAATACTAGAAATATATACGAGCAGTATTGATGGACCTCAAAATATTCTCACGATTATCAATACATGCAGAACGTTTGAGATCAGGTATCAATGGTTTGACAATATTCTCCATTCAGAGCTTCAGGTACAAGCCACGTGCCGTTACTGTCCACCGTTTATTTTACAATGCGCCGTCGTGTATATCATGCATCAGTTTCAGTTTTTAAGGAGTCCTTAAGGAGAATTTTAATAGGCCATGCAAGGATAATCATTCTATATACCACTTTCGTATTGTTAACAGAGGATTCCCTATGCCACTGCTTCCTTCATGAATTCGAAAATATGGTGTAGATTGGAGTGTTACCTAGCAGTTTCAAAAAACGCTCACATTTCGAAAAATATATATCTGCAATGACTAGTAAGAGGTCTGTCAAATATTTGTCAGTTTCAGCAAAGTATCATAAAGCGTAAAAAGAAACTGCTTTACGTTAATTCCCTGAGCAGATCTTTGCAGGCAGATATAATTAATGCGCAGGTTTCGGCAGAATTTTACTAACAGTGCTAGCCGATATTACGTATCGAGTCTTCGAGCATTAGAATTACCTGCCTGCCGCCAGAAATCTCTAAGGTACTCCTAATCTCTAACCTATTTTGCTTCTCTGTTTTATCTCATATCAGCTCTAATAATCGGAAAATATTTTAAGAGATCTTCTGGATGCGTGTTTCTGACTTCGTTCAGCAAATTAACACGCGACCAGCCGTTCCTGTGTTTCAACCATTCTCGAACCCGCTTCGTCTTTTTCGTTGTTCCCCGTTGCTTGCAAGCTATAGCTAATATAAATGCAGCACACGGTTTTTGTTAACCTTGTAAAATCACGTTGTCAGTTGACAGTTTTTGTCAGTGTGACTGAGAGTGTGAGGTCGCATGAATTCTTTGAAGGTTTGACAAACTTGAATTGTCAATAAACACAGAACGTGTGCTGGCTCCTTAACGATAACCTAAGGCAAGGAGACTAGATCCATTCCAAGCGGCCTGTAAACGCTCGGTTGCCGTGGTAAACTGGGAGAAAACATGAAGAAGGAGATGAAATTAAGTAATGGTCTACCACAGGGATCCATCTTAGCCCCCCTATTTTTCAGCCTATGTATCTTCGATATCCCCAATACCATGTCAACAAAAATCTGCTACAAGGAACAGAAGGGGACCGGGTTAGAGGCCGTTGTTGCCGTGCGCTTCGGTGGCACGGGGGAGGGCGGGGGGGGGGGGGGGGGGGGGGCGGCACCCTTCTACGTTAGATGTCACGTTTGCGGTGAATATGGAGAATGAAATGGCCTATAAATTAAAGTCAGTGAAATTGGCTCGCAAGCTCTTCTCTTTTCACTCATTGTTTTGCACATCGACTGATTTAGTTTTGCAGCAGGGATGTTCTTTTATAATACCAGTAAGGATGTTTTGTCTTAACGCTTCAGGATGTTCCTCATTTCTTCTACCGGCCTTCTGAACGCACAGCAGTCCTCGTCAGTATTCTTGTAAAACGCATTCCTTCGAACAGCGAAACGAAATACTTATATTTTTCTTCAGCACATGTCATCGTCAAAAATAGGTCTTTTCGCTGTAGAATCACAGTAACATGAGAAGAGTGTGCTCTGTGTACGTCATGAAATGGTGTAAATTACATGAAATGTTACCACTGTTGACATTATTCACGTAATCAGCATGAATGCTTGAGTAACGGACAACTGTGTATATAAGATGTTTTTGTAGTTCTGTTCCAACGGTATCAGAAGTGAGTGATCATTCGACACGAAAATAGTCCACTTTGCTTATTTTCATTCGCTATTGTCGTATGGTATTATATTTTGGGGTACCTCTTCCCATTCTAAAAGGATATTTTTGGCTAAGAAACGGGTAGTTCGGGCAATAAGTGGTGTTAGTTCATGAACCTCTTGTCGACCTCTGTTCACGAGTCTGGGTATTTTGACAATGGCTTCTCAATACGTATATTCCTTATTGTCGTTTCTTGTTACCAATATTAGTTTATTCCCAAGAATAATCAGCTTTCACTCGGTTAATACTCGGCAGGAATCAAACCTGCCTTTGGATCGGACTTCCTTAACTCTTGTGCAAAAAGGTGTGCAGTATACTGCTGCATCCATTTTCAATAAGCTGCCACTCGAATTCAAAAATCTTTGCAGTAATCCACGCGCTTTTAAATCGAAACTGAAGAGTTTCCTCAAGGGTCACTCCTTCTGTCAAGGAGTTCCTTGAAAAATTAAGCTGATTTTCATTGTATTGCTGATAGCGTTTTCTTAAACTTATGGACTGACTTTTTTAAGGTTCATGAACATTTATTTTTATCTGTTATTACGTTTATGTTGTAATTTCATGTACTGACACGTTCCATGACCTTAGAATTTTGCCCCTCAATTTGGTCCTACGGAACTTCACGAGTAAATAAAAAATAAAAGAAATAACGAGTACACGCTGTGCTTAATTTTTGCGTTATTTTGGATTTCACAACAGCAGTTGAAAATCGCCCAAAGCCCAAAGTTGCAACTGTCAAGTAAATAATTTCTACAGTGAATGGCGAGTATGATGTCCTTAAAAAAAGGTTAAGAATTGTTTGCTCGACAAGTCGGTAGTGATCACTTAAACGATTGCTGTTAAGTGAAAGTAACCATCTGAAAGAGGTCTGGCGAGGATATAACGTGCTTCAGGACCGATGTCTCTGTAACGTTGTAAGTAGGCTTTTCAGGTTTTTATGTTGGTAACGCCACGTAGCGCTCTGTATGACAATCATTGGCTGTGCTGTGTGCAGTCTGTGGCTGGTTGGCATTGTTGTAATATTCGCTATTGTAATGTTGGGCAGTTGGATGTTAACGGTGCGTAGCGTTGAGCAGTTGGAGGTGAGCCGTCAGCAGTGGTGGATGTGGAGAGAGAGATGGTGGAGTTTTGAGAGCGCATGATCTGGACGTGTGTCCATGAGAGACAGTAAATTTGTAAGACTGGATGTCATGAACATATATATATATATATATATATATATATATATATATATATATATATATATATATAATGACTTTTGAACACTATTAAGGTAAATAAATTGTTTGTTCTCTATCAAAATCTTTCATTTGCTCTGTTTCTCTCTGATTTTGTTCCATTGTGTCTAACTTTTGAAGCTTTTGTCCCATTTGGTGCATTAATTGTAATAACAATGCACTGGTTTCTGAAACATGTTTCTCAGTGCTATTCGGTAGTGCATTTGAACCGGCAATATTCGCATTTTGAAAAGCAGAAAATGTGTCTTGACCTGTTTGAGAAAAAGATGAGGACGCAAAACCTGAATATACGGTATTTGCAAAATTTTGTCCTGTCATTTCGGATTCCTTTGGTGAGCTGTTGCCGACCGATCGATCGATAACGCTTCCCTGTTCACTAATTGTTTCACTGTCTACACATTATTTGCCGCCCGCTCCATTTCCCTATGCACAATTACCAAAGTACTATGTTTAACATTAGTTAATTCATTACACGGTGGCGCTAACACACTGCTTCCGTTTTCACTATCATTTCTCAGTTTACTTTGGAGCCTAGTATTATGTTTTTCCCACGCCATAATTATCACGTATTTCACACGATAACAAGAAAAGCACAATTTGAGGAGTAAAAATAAGAAAACACAATAGCATAGCACTGAAAATAATATCTCGTTAATTGCAAGCGCAGTTGCGAAATAATTGGTGCAAATCTACATGCATGACACAACTGTTTTACTGTACAACAGTGAAAAACTACTCTTACGAAGGAAATTCTCTGTATGATTACGCACTAGCAATAAACAATAGCCACACTAATTACACAAACTATGAACACTTAAATCACAAAAATCTTCGTTACTCGAACTACTGCAATACAGCGAGCATCTCCGCTGCCAGCTAAATAAAAGATTGTAACTACTGAAGGCACTAACTACTGATAGGCATAGTCAGCAAATGAAAGATTTTGATAGAGAACAAACAATGTATTTACCTTAATAATGTTCCAAAGTTATCATATACATGAGTTCATGATATCCAATCTTACAAAGTTACTCTCTCTGATGGACACACGTCCAGAGCATCCGCTCTCAAAACTCTGCCATCTCTCTCCCCACATCCACCACTGCTGCGCAAAGCTGCGCGCTGTTAACATCCAACTGCCCAACACTACAATAGCGAATATTCCAACAATGCTAACCGGCCACAGACCGCACACAGCACAGCCAGTGATTTTCACACAGAGCGCTACGTGACGTCTTCTGCTTCAGTGAGTAAGGAAGGTGTCGCGATAGTTCGGCAGTACACCCCGTGAACCTCGTAATTCCCGCGCAGTGCTCCTTCGGCCCGGCGCTGTCGCGTGCCCACCTCACCACGTGACAGCGGCGTGGGCGGCGGATTCGCCTCTGCCCGTGGGCGTCGCCCAGCCGCCGAGGCCTGTCGCCGGCAGCCCATCACCGACCACGCCCGCCGCCGCCCATCTGCATGCAATCAAATCACTCCCCGGCTAACTACTTCCTCTGGAACATCTAAACCGTATTTCAATCCTAATGCCCCCGCTGTTTGGCCGACACATACCGTGTCCATTAGGGATAAGAGCCAGACGTCGGCAATTCGGGGGCGTGTAACTGAATCTGGAATCTGGCGGTGTCTATACCGGCGGGCTGCATCGAGTTGGCAGGAGAACGAAAGTGCTTCCCGAGTAATTAGGGTTGTAAACTACTAGTAAAGGCTAAAACAAACAGAAAGAGACAAAAAGAAACAATCCTTGTCACTAGTGTAATGTCTTTATTTCAGAAATATATTTAGCAGGTTTTCAGAAATTCCCGTTACAGACTTCTAGGTCGTCACAGGAATACTTCCTTTTGTATCATTCATTTTAAATCACCCTGTATTACGTGCAGTTGATACATTTTTCTTTTATTTATTTTTTGAGGGATTTTCAGACGTCCCCTGACTTAAGCGTGGAATGAGTTACCTAAAGATTATTGTGCGACATTTTGTACTTTGTCCAGCCCAACATGTAGCGAGGTGTAGCAAATTCAAGCAGAATGGCCGGCCGGTGTGGCCGAGCTGTTCTAGGCGCTACAGTCTGGAACCGCGCGACCGCTACGGTCGCAGGTTCGAATCCTGCCTCGGGCATGGATGTGCGTGATGGAATTCCAAATGGCTCTGAGCACTATGCGACTTAACACCTGTAGTGATCAGTCCCCTAGAACCTAGAACTACTTAAACCTAACTAACCTAAGGACAACACACACATCCATGCCCGAGACAGGATTCGAACCTGCGACCGTAGCGGTCGCGCGGCTCAAGACTGTAGCGCCTAGAACCGCTCGGCCACCGCGGCCGGCTGGATGTGCGTGATGTCCTTAGGTTGTCAGGTTCAAGTAGTTTTAAGTTCTAGGGGACTGAAGACCTCAAAAGCAAGTCCCATAGTGCTCAGGGCCATTTGAACCAAGGGGAATTTAAGATACCTATAGCAACGAAGATGAACCTGAACCATTCGTATCATGGGTCGAAAGTTTTAAAAGTAATAACTCTTTCTTTCTTTGCATTTCTGTTCTCCTCTTCCCTTGTTCTACGCCGCCTTCGTCTAATGAATATAAAGTTTGTTTCTGATAATCAAAAGTATCATTAAAAAACAAATGAACATGAAAAGATAATAATAATAATAATAATCCAAACATATAAATCTACATACAATCTTTGGATCGCAATGAAACCAAAAATGTTAGAGAATGGACACACACGAACATAGACACATAAAACGTAATTGAAATATAGCAGAGAAAAGTACACTACGTAAATTATTTTTTCAATTGATTTAACACTTCCTCATTATTTATCGCATTTACTCATCGAATTTGGAACATTATTGTGCAGAATCACACTTCAAAAACTTCTTTCCTTACCTGAACTGCTTATCGTCCAAGTTTCACTTCCGAACAGGGTTACACAGCACGCAGATACTTTCAAAGACTTCTTAACACACAAAGTTATTTTCCAGTCAGTTCGTCTATATGGTCACGGGGTGCCTCGCGTTGCGACGACGATCTTATACCTTTCACTACCCTATTAGGATGGTGGTGGATGCATTCTGCCGTATTTTAAATTGGCCTCTTGACGGCTGAACACTTTTCACACAATTGGACAAAGAATATTAGGTTATTTACCGATTATCGTTTGACATAAATTATGAAATAAACATGCATGCCAGAAGATGTGGCACTAACGCCGCGAATCTAGTTGGATCAATAACAAATATTTATCATGCTCCTGAAAAACGGTCATTTTCATCGTAGCACAGTTCTCCAGCCGTGGATGCACAAATTACAAAATTTGCTATTATTTAATTCGACTTTATTCCATTAGCCTCATTTTATTTTGTTTATATAACCTTCATATTTTCAAGGCACTATCCAATCCGTTGAACTGTTGTTCCAAGTCCTTTGCCTGCTCTGACGGAATTGTCATTAACAAAGAGCAAAAGTTTCCTTTCATCTTCCTGAAATTAAATAGCTTTCATAAATTTCTCCTTTGTTTCCTCTACTGCTTGCTCAACGTAGAGAATGAATAACAACTGCTGCTCTCCATTCATTCCCTTCCCTCTCAAAACTGGAGTCTAGTTTCCGTTCAACTTGCAGATAACTTTTCATTCCTTGTATTTTCCTCCTATTACATTTAGAATTAGAAAGTGTGTATCCCAGTCGACATTTTATAATTTTCATTTGTTTATTGTCGATTCTCACGCTCATCATTTGACATCAAAAGGTGTACTAAACTTACGCTACCATTCCTGTCGATCAAAGTGCTGCAGTTGGCTCAGACATCATTTCATTACAATTTTTGAGAAAAACATGACGCTAAAGATGAATACGTAATCAGTTAGAGCATACAAGATTATTTCTTGTGGCAAGCCGCTGCAGCTTGTGGTAGCGCTCTGACCTCACCAACTGCATACTTGCAATCGACAACAGTCAGTTATTCACTGGAAACATGTCAATTACTTTGTTTTATTCACCCAGCGTATTTAATTTTGTGACGGGAAACGTTTTGCCGTTTCTTCTGCCAGACGCTGGAAATGCAGCTGAAATTCAATTATAACGATGTGTGCTCTGTGGCACGTACCCGCCACCGCTGGAGTGCAATTATTGGCTGTGCGAATTAAAGCCCGACCTCACTACTCAGCAGCGGTGCACTGCACCGATACGAAACCACAGACTACAAAATAGCGCGCAGTGCACGAATGGCTCTGAGCACTATGGGACTCAACTGCTGAGGTCATCAGTCCCCTAGAACTTAGAACTACTTAAACCTAACTAACCTAAGGACATCACACACATCCATGCCCGAGGCAGGATTCGAACCTGCGACCGTAGCAGTCGCAGGGTTCCGGACTGCGCGCCTAGAACCGCGCAGTGCACGAGACGGACGAATTTTTCTCTCCGAAATGTGCATTGCCACACATCAGCAGTGAGTACTTATTTTCTAACACCGACTCGGACAACATATTGTGTTCAAAATAGCTGGAGTATAAAATGTAACTCGGCAATATACTCTTCTTATTATTTTCGATTGAACGACGTCAGTTCCACTTCTTGCTGTCTATAATTTATTACTTACTTTTGCACTTTTGACATTATAGCACTCCCAAGCACAATCAGTTTGTGTCCCTTCACAGCATAGATGTTATCTACACCGTGGAAAACACATAAATTGAATGTGTTTGAAAATAGCATAATGGTGAAATTGCAGTAGTCGTAAGCGGAAATTAACCCATCCAAATAATTTATAGAAGCTATGAACCGATATCAGTGGCTGAGCGGTTGTAGGCGCTACAGTCTGGGACCTCGCGACAGCTATTGTCGCAGGTTCGAATCCTGCCTCGGGCATGGGTGTGTGTGATATCCTTAGGTTAGTTAGGTTTAAGTAGTTCTAAGTTATAGGGGACTGATGACCTCAGAAGCTAAATCCCATAGTGCTCAGAGCCATTTGAACCATTTTTTGACCAATATCAGAAGATATTTTCAGCACAACTATTAATAACATGGCGATTTTCTTTTCCGAAATTTTGACAATACTAATTATTTTATTATGGTTTATGCGTTATTAGTATCATTTGATATTGAAGTAATCAAAGGAAGAAACCATTTATTAGGTTTTTTAAAATTCAATTTACATTCAAAATAAACAAGGTGTTTCATGGAAGTACCAGGATTGGCTTTGAACACTATGGGACTTCACAGCTGAGGTCATCAGTCCCCTAGAACTTAGAACTACTTAAACCTAACTAACCTAAGGACATCACACACATCCATGCTGAGGCAGGATTCGAACCTGCAACCGTAGCGGTCGCGCGGTTCCAGACTGAAGCGATAAGAACCGCTCGGCCACTCCGGCCGGCAGTTCCAGGATTATCAGAGTTTACCATCAGAAGAAAAATTTGGGAACCCATGATCTATGCTAGCAATTGTTTTCTAAAAGGTTCAGTGTGTTAAGGGAGAGTGATGTCGATGAGCGTTAAGGTCATACAAACATAACTGATGTAAAAGGAAACTATAATATCATGAAACATCGTTCTGTTACTTATCAGGCTTTGTGAAGATGTTTTTCAGAGCAGAAAGGCAGTGGACGATCACAATTCTACCCCATTACATCGCCAATATTAGAATTAGGTGAGACGCCCACAGGTACGAATATTGTATTCGTTGTGGTATGGATGCAGACAGCTTCCGAAAGTCATTTTGATGGATTTCTAGGTGTGCCTGAAACCCATGCTATTGTATTTTGATAAAAATTGGTAACTGTAAAATAGTCTGAAAGTATACACCTTCCCACTGCATCCCATACATGTTCTGTGAATGAAAAATCAGGAGACTCAAAAGGTCAGTCAAGGATCTGTGCATCCGTAAAAAAAAAAAAAAAAAAAAAAAAAAAAAAAAAAAAAAAAAAGTTTTGTGAACTGCGGTTTGGCGTCCTGCATTATCCTGCTCGAACATGGCATCATTAAATTTATGAAAGCAGGGCTTAATTAAGGTTATGAGAGCATGATTTACCATGCTAGCCTCAAGCTGTCCACCATCGAGCCTCCCTTCAACAATTACCAAATTAGTCCTGTTGTCACATCCAGAGTTGGAGATACATAGATCTCAAGGATCCTTACTTCCTGTATCCTTTATGCAGGCAATTTTCGAACACGGCGGCTTCCATCTGACCGCCACAAGCAGAAGCGAGACTCGTCACTGAACATGGCATGAGGCTGCCACAGAATGTGCCAGATGATTGGCTGTGCTTCATAGAAGCCCACATACTGGGTTACGAGTCTCTGTCGTATGTGGTATGCTGCAAGCCACGAGTGAGCAACCGGTGGTATGCGGGCTGCATTCTGTCCGTGATTGGTTTCAATCAGGCGCGAGGAAGAAATTCGTGTATGTGTGTGAGAGAGAGAGCGAGGCGCTTGCATTGTCCACTGGGCAGAACGCGTTTTTTGTTACTTCAGCTGGCGCTCGTCTCACCTCTAGTTTGCAATTCAAGACGGAGACCAGTGAAAGTTTAGCTTATTTCCGCTCATGCGCAATGTCATTTCAACGCCGCTGGATTTTAACAACAAATGGATGAGCTGCCTGTGGCCATAAAACGCAAAATCACTCCTAATTTCTTGTCGATTGGGATAACCTGTCTCATCGCCGTATCTATTTTTCAGTTCTTTCTCATGTTTACAGTGGTAAATATTTCTTGTCCGTTGTGAATATTAGAACACTATACCTGTTAAAATTCGAGATAAGTTTATAGTGAATCAGCTACTGCAGTTGCTTTTATAGGCCTCAATTTTTCCATGATGACATTTCAGGATTCCTGGCATCCAATCTTCAGATGTTTACATTTATTTATGTGTCGTGTCGTGAACATTGTTTCTTTACTAACGGCTTCACAGCAGTTTTCAAGGACGCTTTAAAGACAGCTATTAGGAAACGTCGTAAGTGAATAAAAATGTTTGTATCGCGTAAATAAAGATAAACATTTCAAGATGAAATGAACATAAAAGAAATGTACTCAAAAACGCGTGTTTTGAAGTATAATTTGTTGCCGTGGCTTGTCGGGAAACAGATACCGTTGACATGGATGCGTTACCCTATAAACATTAAAGTCAGGGGCACTATAGTTTTCACTTCCTGCGATATAACCGCTACTGATGCGTCACATGACGAATCGGGTCTCAAGCTTCGTAAAAGTATGTGAATCAGCGCGTGAGTTACCAAAAGCTGCCCTTGCTTGGTTTATGGGGTGAACAACACATTGCAAATAGACATCTCAACTCAGTTTCCAATAATACGTTCACAACGGTTTATGGTGGCTGGATGTATTCTCTGCACGGATTTCAGCTGTTTCCACCCTGTTCGTCAGAGCCAGTCCAACAATATTTGTTGAACGGTCTGTGACTGTTCTGTCTTCACTTACCACTGTGATGCTCAGTTTCAGCTGAATTTGTCAAACCAGTTCAACGTCGAAAGACAATTCACTACTAATAGCCATCCGAATAATCCATACATATTATAAAAATTGAACTCTGTACAGAGTGTTTCAGAAGTGGTGGTCAATATTCAGGGTTATAACAGAAATGATCATTCCAAACAAAAAAGTCAACTAAACATGCGGTCTGAAACGCATGCCTTAAGAGCTATGAGCAATTCTTGATCTAGGATACTGTGAAACAATTCTCTGCTACTGCAAGGTCTTTGTGCTTTCCATATTACGGGAAGTGGTAGTATAGACTAAAACAAGAAAAAAAATGTCCAGTACACATATGCTCGAAAATGCATACCTTAAAAGTTATGAGCACTTGTTCATTAGATGAGTTGTGTTTCAACATAGTGAAGATCAACAAGTGCTCAAAACTCTTAGTTATGCGTTTTAGGGCACATGTTTACTGGACGTTTTTTTCTTCTTTTAATCCATACTACCACTTCCCAAAATATGGAAAGCAAAGAACTTGCAGTAGAAGAGATTTGTTTCACAGTATCGAAGATCAAGAATTGCTCACAGCTCTTACGGTATGCGTTTTAGGCCCCATGTTTACTTGCCTTTTTTGTTTCCAATGATCATTCCTGTTGTTGTTGTTGTTGTCTTCAGGCCTGAGACTGGTTTGATGCAGCTCTCCATGCTACTCTATCCTGTGCAAGGTTCTTCATCTCCCAGCACCTACTGCAGCCTACATCCTTCTGAATCTGCTTAGTGTATTCATCTCTTGGTCTCCCTCTACGATTTTTACCCTCCACGCTGCCCTCCAACACTAAATTGGCCATCCCTTGGTACCTCAGAATATGCTCTACCAACCGATCCCTTCTTCTAGTCAAGTTGTGCCACAAACTCCTCTTCTCCCCTATTCTATTCAATACCTCCTCATTAATTACATGATCTACCCATCTAATCTTAAGCATTCTTCTGTAGCACCACATTTCGAAAGCTTCTATTCTCTTCTTGGCCAAACTATTTATCGTCTACGTCTTACTTCCATACATGGCTACACTCCATACAAATGCTTTCAGAAAAGACTTCCTGACAGACAAATCTATACTCGATGTTAACAAATTTCTCTTCTTGAGAAACGCTTTCCTTGCCATTGCCAGTCTACATTTGATACCCTCTCTACTTCGACCATCATCAGTTATTTTGCTCCCCAAATAGCAAAACTCCTTTACTACTTTAAGTGTCTCATTTCCTAATCTAATTCCCTGAGCATCACCCGACTTAATTCGACTACATTCCATTATCCTCGTTTTGCTTTTGTTGATGTTCATCTTATATCCTCCTTTCAAGACACTGTCCATTCCGGTCAACTGCTCTTCCAAGTCCTTTGCTGTCTCTGACAGAATTACAATGTCATCGGCGAACCTCAAAATTTTTATTTCTTCTCCATGGATTTTAATACCTATTCCCAATTTTTCTTTTGTTTCCTTCCCTGCTTGCTTAATATACAGATTGCATAAAATCGGGGAGAGGCTACAACTCTGTCTCACTCCCTTCCCAACCACTGCTTCCTTTTCATGCCCCTCGACTCTTATAACAGCCATCTGGTTTCTACACAAATTGTATATAGCCTTTCGCTCCCTAGATTTTACCCCTGCTACCTTCCCTGAATATTGACCACCACTTCTGAAACACCTTCTATATGTGTGGGTATGTATGTTCCTCATAGTCTCCTAAACCACTGGACCGTGTTTCAACCACACTTGATACACATGTCCCTTACTGTCAGGTAACAATCGCTTTTGGGATAAGAACCACCAACATATCATATTTCAGGACGAGGCCTACGAGAAACTCGTCACAAGGGTCGGTCTGAGCTAGTTCGTTCGCTCAGCTGAGCAGACGAAACGCCTTTCTAATATTGGCAACTCGTAATTGGGTGTTTACGGACTAACGAGAATAGCATATTCTACTGGAATCTGCTTTTATAGAGTGTTAGTGATTACTAAAATTACAGCGAAATACAGAATTGTGCAGTATGCTGTAATTGAAGGTCTATGCTCTGCATAAATGTAATAACAGCTTATTTGTAGCATTTAGTCGGACTGCGTAACAGTCCTCATTTCATACAAGATGTAGTGACTCATGCAACCGATAAACATTGTAGCATGATGTTAACAGAATCTTTCGTCCGTTCTTGGTAGAACAACATTATAATAAATTAAAAGCACCAGTCTGCTTTTTTCTACAATATTACTTTTATTGTTAACCAGTTTTCGGCTTACAATGCCATCTTCAGACAGTAAATGTCTGAAGATGACCTTGTAAGCCGAAAACCAGTGAACACTAAAAGTAATATTGTAGAACAAAAGCATACTGGTGCTTTTCATTTATTTTAGCATGATTTTAATTGTATTGTACCTGTCTGTTGTAGGACTAATAAACAATAAGACGCCATAATACTGGATCTCAGTAGAAGATGCAATTCCCATTTGTACGTAAATAGTAAGTTACCAGTTAACAGGTGCAGAAGCGCAGTTTCTAAATGGCTCTGAGCACTATGGGACTTAACTTCTGAGGTCATCAGTCGCCTAGAACGTAGAACTAATTAAATCTAACTAACCTAATGACAGCACACACATCCATGCCCGAGGCAGGATTCTAGCAGTCACTCGGCTCCAGACTGTAGCGCCTAGAACCGCTCGGCCACTCCGGCCGGCGAGTGCAGTTTCTGTGCTGAGTTGAGCGAGCCAGAGCCAGGCTTACCTTCGTGAGGTATGCGCCGCGGTCTGTATTTCTCGTGGGCCTCGTATCTGGAGATATGACATCATTAACAGTGAGATGCTTGAAAAACTGTCGGATCATGCATGAGAGTTAAATTTATTACTTCTGTGCTTCTAACTCTGTTTGCAATAGGTTTTGTGGACGGTATACAAATATGCCGCTGATTGTACCTACAAAACTGCGGCATTGTCTGACACATACATCATAAGATGTGGCATCATAAACACTGAGATGCATGAAAAACTGCCGCATGATGCATGACTTTGATTTTATTACTTCTTGGCCAATAAGTCTATCCTCAACATATTTTGCAGACAGTATCCACATATGCTTCTGAATGCACCTACTCATTGAGCGACACATAGTTCACGAGATATGACATCATAAACATTGAGATGCGTGAAGATTTGCTGCATTAAGCTTAATTTTTAATACATATATTATTTGCTACTACGACACTCCTATAGTCAAGACAACTTAAGGAAATCCCTGAAACTTGGCAGCGCTTGTGACAGCTTCCAACTGCGAAGTGCGAACGGCTTGTACGAAAAAGCAGTAGCCGTCTACGGAGCTATATAGATTCGTTGCCATGGAGACGTCAACAAAATGGCGTTGTAGTCACGTCAAGCAACTTGTACATTGTGCACATTTCATTGTGCGACTGTCTCATAATTTAAAAAATGTTTTCACGAATGCATTGAAATGAAATTTTTTCGATATTGCTAGACAAACAGCTCATTTGTTGAAACTTTCTGGCAGATTAAAACTGTGCTCCGGAGCGAGACTCGAACTCGGGACCTTTGCCTTTCGAGTCTCGGTCCGGCACACAGTTTTAATCTTCCAGAAAGTTTCATATCAGCGCACACTCCGCTGCAGAGTGAAAATCTCATTCTAGTTCATTTGTTGTTTCCGTTTATAACAGAAAGTTGGCAAAATGAGTATCCTAAAAATGTCAGGTTTGTCAGCTAGTTTTTTGTTGAGCGTCTTTATGTCTTTGTTCACTTGCCAATCTAAACGGCTTCACTATGGTTATGAAGACATCATTGATTATTGAACGACAGAGTAGTTGTATTCCGTCAGTACCACCTAGCTATGTGAGAGTACTTTCCCTCGGTTGTAAGGTAAATGCTGGTAATCACATATTCTGCTTGCCACTCTCACGAGCTCTCAGTAGCTGTGGAACTGTCATCCCTATGGGATGCTCTAGCAGAGCAACGTACATCACGACTTAAAAGTCTCTGCGTCTAGTCCCTTGACAGGTGGTATTCAGTGTGACAGATGCGTCGTGCAGTGTTTGGAAAAAAGTGTACTTATCCTACAGTCAACTGTTTATTAGAAGATAACTTGTCATACGTAAATCGACTGCAGTTGTTCATTTCCCTGGGCCAACTGTCCTACCTCGTGGCGTTAACCCGGCGGTATTTCACACGTTGCGGGCAGGTTGCCGTGACACTGGACCGATGAATGCGGCGGTGAAAGCCGATTTCCATACGCGGCGGCCGCCGTCAGGCAAGGTGACGGAAACATGGTCCCCGGGCGACAGCCACAATTACACACCGTTCCAAACGGCTTTCATAAACGCCGGTATTTCCAGCGCGCAGCCGCCGCCGACAGCTGGCCAATTCGTAGCCACTGGCGCGGTCCAGCTATATTCCGGCCCACAGGTCGCCGTTTCCACCGCGGCACACCGGTACAGCGTCATTACGGGCTTTAATGCCGCTGATTACAAATGATGGCGCTAATGGGGGCAAATGTTCCCGTGGTATTCCAGCATGCGTCTGGGAAATAACTCCCGGTGCGAATGAAATTTGACGTACACGGATGCATTATTGGCGTGGCGTCTGTACATTTGCGCCTACATCTACATCTACATCTACATTTATACTCCGCAAGCCACACAACGGTGTGTGGCGGAGGGCACTTTACGTGCCACTGTCATTACCTCCCTTTTCTGTTCCAGTCGCGTATGGTTCGCGGGATGAACGACTGGCGAAAAGCCTCCGTGCGCGCTCGAATCTCTCTAATATTACATTCGTGATCTCCTGATGACCACAGGTGTTAAGTCCCATAGTGCTCAGAGCCAACCTCCATTGAGAACAACATGCTGTGTTCTGTTTGTTAAAAACTCTTCAATCCAGCCACTCAGCTGGTCTGATATTCCTTAGGCTCTTACTTTTGTTTATCAGGCGACAGTGTGGAACTGTATCGAACGCCTTCCGGAAGTCAAGGAAAATGGCATCTACCTGGGAGCCTGTATCTAATATTTCCTGGGTCTGTGTGCCATTTAGCCGGCCGCGGTGGTCTAGCGGTTCAGGCGCTCAGTCCGGAACCGCGCGACTGCTACGGTCGCAGGTTCGAATCCTGCCTCGGGCATGGATGTGTGTGATGTCCTTAGGTTAGTTTGGTTTAATAGTTCTAAGTTCTAGGGGACTGATGACCACAGATGTTAAGTCCCATAGTGCTGAGAGCCATTTGAATTTTTTGTGTGCCATTTCGCAAGTAAAATACGTCAGAATGTTATTCATGTTAATAAATGTGAGAGCGCGCTGAAAGAAATGCACCATCTGAACTTATTGGTCTTTCCAACAGCTCGGACTACCCTACCGCTCCTTCCGTCAGGCCCAGATAGTCGGCATGTCCACACACTTCTAATGAAGTGCCCCGTGCACTTACTCGCGACGTTTCGCTGATCTCCGTAAGTTTTTGTACGTCCATCCTTTTGGGAGGAGTTCTTTGGAAAGACGGCGGTTTACTATTGTGAGGAAATAAAACACCTACAGCCGTCCTTATGATTTTATTTTATTTATCTTTTTTTTTCAACCAGTTTCGGCGCGTCAATGCGCCATCTCGAGGCTGTAGTTGATGCGCAACGGGTTGATACGATCCCTATACAGTATACATCGCATCAGTGGCCAGCATAACTGGATGCGCAGATAACCTGAAAAATTTGGTGTCAGCACTCTAACCATCAACTGCCAACTGACTCAGTCAGCGAAACAGGAAAGTCGAACTAGTAATATGCATGACATGTAACACCTCCTGAAAGAGAAGTGCTAATTCTGCAGGGTTCGCCGGAGAGCTTTTGTAAAGTTTGGAAGGTAGGAGACGAGATACTGGCAGAAGTACAGCTGTGAGGACGGGGCGTGAGTCGTCCTTGGGTAGCTCAGTTGCTAGAGCACTTGCCCGCGAAAGGCAAAGGTCCCGAGTTCGAATCTCGGTCCGGCACACAGTTTTAATCTGCCAGGAAGTTTCATATCAGCGCACACTCCGCTGCAGATTGAAAATCTCATTCTGTTTGTACAAATGTTTCTAGCTCTATTAAAGTATTTAAAGTGTCTCCAGCAAAGGAAATTTTTCATGGCATTAAGACATTAAGAGCCTATGGAATGAATCTGTGCTGTGTTTCTATCAGTGTGGTTTGCTTCACTACCACGTGAGGTTACAAGAGGAGGCAACGCCATCTCATCTTGTGCCGTTAGTTCAGAGCTGCGCTTGATTGGGCATTGGGGAGGGAGGGTCGTTTGTCACAGGGAAAATGGAGAGCAGCGATTGGGATTCCTGTGTCCCTCGCAACGCAGTTCTGCGTCCAGTGCGTGCCCCGGGACCAGTGTCTCCTCGCGCGGTATTCGCCGTGGGATGCAGTCATCGCCGAGATACCAGGGCAGGGAATGGCACTGCATTGTGCTGCATGCGAGCGAACTTGTCGGGTAGGAGGGGACGAATCAGACGCTCCGGCGCCGCCGAACCCCTGCAGTGACGCTTTGTGCCGGCGAGTGGCCGGACAAAACCACCGCAAGCCAACCGTCGCCCCGGCGAGGCTGCACAATGGCTCACTAACGAATACTACAAGCTTCGTCTCGGACGGTGCTTTATGTGAGGGGTTTGTGTAACGACTGCCTGGCGGAGGCCCGAATAAAAAGTGAGAGGTAGCCCAGAGACCAAAGACACATTATCGCGCGCACGTACATCTGTCAAGGGCGATTATTGACGCTACAGCTGCACAACACTTACGACTCGTACATGCAGCCGCGAAAGCCTACAAGCGAAACCCTCTTAACGACTTGCGGTGTGCAGGCGGACGACTCGTTGGTGGAGGGAAACTGACAGCAGACAGAGCAATGATGGAGAGGTTATAAATCAACATTCCGTCAGTTTCAAGGTCCTTAGACAGAGCAAAAGTTCTGTTGGACGAGGATGGGGGAAAGAACTATCAACAATCACATCAAATCTACTCTGTAGGAATCAGCATGGGTTTCGAAAACGACGATCGTGTGAAACCCAGCTCGCGCTATTCGTCCACGAGACTCAGAGGGCCATAGACACGGGTTCTCCAGTAGATGCCGTGTTTCTTGACTTCCGCAAGGCGTTCGATACAGTTCCCCACAGTCGTTTAATGAATAAAGTAAGAGCATATTGACTATCAGACCAGTTGTGTGACTGGATGGAAGAGTTGCTAGATAAAAGAACGCACCATTTATTCTCAATGGAGAGAAGTCTTCCAAAGTGAGAGTGATCTCAGTTGTGCCGCGGGGGAGTGTCGTGGGACCGTTGCTATTCACAATATACATAAATAACCCTTTGGATGGCATCGGAAGTTCGCTGAGGCTTTTTGCGGATGATGCTGTGGAAATGGAAAATTGTACTGAAATGCAGGAGGATCTGCAGCGAATTGACGCATGGTGCACGGAATGGCAAATGAATATCAATGTAGACAAGTGTAATGTGCTGCCAATACACAGAAAGAAAGATCCCTTATCATTTGGCTACAATATAGCAGGTCAGCAACTGGAAGCAGTTAATTCAATAAATTATTTGGGAGTAGGCATTAGGAGTGAATTAAAATGGAATGACCATATAAAGTTGATCGTCGGTAAAGCAGATGCCATACTGAGAGTTATGGGAAGAATCCTAAGGAAATGCAATCCGAAAACAAAGGAAGTAGGTTACAGTACGCTTGTTCGCCCACTGCTTGAATACTGCTCAGCAGTGTGGGATCCGCACCAGGTAGGGTTGAAAGAAGAGATAGAGAAGATCCAACAGAGAGCAGCGCGCTTCGTTACAGGATCATTTAGTTATCGCGAAAGCTTTACGGGGATGATAGATAAACTCAAGTGGAAGACTCTGCAGGAGAGACGCTCAGTAACTCGGTACGGGCTTTTGTTAAAGTTTCGAGTACATACCTTCACCGAAGAGTCCAGCAGTATATTGCTCCCTCCTACGTATATCTCGCGAAGAGACCATGAGGATAAAATCAGAAAGATTAGAGCCCACACAGAAGCATACCGACAATCCTTCTTTCCACGAACAATAAGAGACTGGAGTAGAAGGGAGAACCGATAGAGGTACTCAAGGTAACCTACGCCACACTCCGTCAGGTGGCTTGCGCAGTATGGATGTAGATGTAGAAATGGTTTTAAAAATCTCGGAAGATGTAAATTGGGAAGACTGGGAAAGGGCTGGAACTCCACTCCTTAACGAACGACCCAACTCGCTCATTAGATCGGATGGTCTGTGAGTTATGACTATATGAAGCTCACCCAAAGTCCTTATTTGCTGTATATATTCCAGTCTCTGGCTTCCTATAAATTTGTACCTCTATAGCTCTCACTAGTACCACTGAAGTTATCCCACAATGTCTTTGTACGTGTCCTGTCTTCTCCCTTCTAATTGCCTGTGTTATCCGCATTTTCCTTTCCAAGCCGATTCTGCAGAGAATCTCATTCCGAATCTCATCACTCCAGTTTGATTTTCAGCATTTTACTTCGAGACTACATCTCAGTCGCCTTGTTTTCCCGTTTTCTCACAATTGATAATTCACTTCCGTACAGTGATTTGCTGAGACCTACTTCATCAAAATTTCTCTCTTCGCATTTTAACACTCTTTTTGGCATCGAAGTTCTCTTTACCTTTGCAAGTTTGCTTCTTATGTTGTTCTTGCTTCGTCAGCCGTGCGTTCTTTTTTGAGTCGTCGACCTTCTGAGTGGTTGGATTCGGCCCGCCGTGAATTCCTCTCCTGTGCCAACATTTTCGTCGCAGAGTACAGCGCGCAACCTACGTCCTCAACCATCTGCTGGATATATACCAATCTCTGTCTTCCTCTACAGCTTTGACCCTCTACAGCTCCTACAAGTTTCAGGAAGTTATTGCCTGATGTTTTAACAGATTGCCTGATGTTTTAACACACATCCATGCCCGAGGCAGGATTCGAACCTGCGACCGTAGCGGTCGCTCGGTCCCAGACTGTAGCGCCTAGAACCGCACGGCCACTCAGGCCGGCCGTCAGTAAGTGCAAAAATAGATCCTCCATTTTAGTGTTAACCACACTGCTTGATCAGAATCGTCCCGTAAATTGTTTATAATAGACGCACGTTATGTGACACGTTGCAACGAAAACCCATTACGTATTCGACGTAATGGAACCTTCTTTGTGCTTCATGAAGTATTAATTCGTGACCTGGAAATGGTCCCATAACCGGAACTAACTGTCTGTTAATACATACATGATTATCAAAAAGAACATACGATTTGGCAGTTCTACGTTTCTGAAACTAATAAATATATACAATGAATTTTGGTTTTTGATGAACGGGAAGCTCAAAGTTTTTTTCATACCTTTTCATAGGTGTTCACTATGTCCCCCTTGAGATGCACGGCAAATGTCAATGTGGTACACAAATTGTTGTTCCCACACTGCAACGGGCATGTCTTCACTTACGGCCTCCACAGCTGCTGTTATGCGATGTCTGAGTTCTGTCATTGTTGTTGGTAACGGAGCACATAAACAGAGTCTATTATAACCATCACAAGAAATAATCACGTACAGTCAGGTCCGGTGACCTTGGAGGTCAGGAACGTAAGTCTGAAGTATTTGGTCTAGTGCGAGCGATCCATCGTACAGTACTCTTCGATTTCAGAATTCACGCACTTCCAGATGCCGGTGTGCCCCGTCATGTTGGTATATGAAATCGTTCGAATCAGTCTGCAACTGTGGGAAAAGAAAGTTCTCAAGCATATCGAGATATCTACTACATGTAACAGAGTTCTCGGCAAACAAAAATGGACCGTACACCTTTAACCATGAAACTGCACAAAACACATTAAATTTAAGAGAGTCCCTGTCATGTTATACAACTTCATGTGGCTGTTCCGTACCCCATTTTCTCACATTATGACGATTCACCTCTCCATTTAAATGGAACGTTGCCTCATCGCTAACCGTGGAAGAAAACTGTTATCCTCCATCTTGCCAAGACCGAAATTACAGAACTCCTCACGTTGTTGTCTGTCACCATCACGAAAGGCTTGCTGTAGCTGAATTTTGGATGGTTCACATGTAAACGTCGATGCAACACAAGCCAGACGGACATCGGGGCATGGTGAGCTGTCGAGCTGCATGCCGAACGGATTTCTGCGGGCTCCGTGTGAAACCATGGCGGATGCGTTCGACGACTGTCTCAGACACTCGGGGACGGCCCGGCGATTTGCCTTTACACAAACAACGTGTTTCTCTGAATTGTTCATGCCATCGTCCAACGCTCGGAGCTGTAGGAGGATCCATACCATACCTAGTACTTAAGTCACGCTGAACAGTTGCTACTACTGTGCAAAACGTAGAACACAAAACGCTTTCTGTTGTCCCGAGCCGGCCTTGTGGCCGAGCGGTTCTATACGCTCCAGTCTGGAACCTCGCGACCGCTACGGTCGCAGGTTCGAATCCTGCCTCGGGCATGGACGTGTGTGATGTCCTTAGGTTAGTTAGGTTTAAGTAGTTCTAAGTTCTAGGGGACTGATGACCTCAGATGTTAACTCCCATAGTGCTCCAGGCAATTTGAACCATTTTTGCTGTCCCTGCGCCAGTTTTAATGGAAATGAAGTGGGCGCACACTGATGCTACCTAGCGGGCACGATGCAAAACTCGACAGTTTGCTCTTTCCAACAGTACACTGTTCACGCACATATCTCAAATAACAAAATAGTTACGATTTTTTTTAATCGGATGATTCTTTTTGACACACCCTGTACTTCGACAGGTTTCGATGGGTCAGTGAAGCCGTTATTTAAACGCGCTGAAGCTGTACGGTGCTTTTTACAGAAAATGTTTTGAAATACGTGAGAAAAAGAACTGCGCTCAGAGGGCTTGTCGACACATCGCGAGCCGGAAGAAAGGCTGGAGCAGGCGTGAGCGGCGAACGAACGAGTTATCGACAGAATCGGCAGCCCGGTATGAGTTACAGGCCGGCGTATTGACAGGCCTTGCCACGCCACGCCAGTCCACGCCGCTGTTGAGGCAACACTCGGGAGCCGAAAACCGCGTTCCCGGCGCGGGCAATATCTGCTCCGTACCCCCCGAGCTGCTCAATATTTAAAATACGGCAAGACTTGTACTACGCGGCTGCCGTTTTACGAGCGCTAAGGGACGGGGGGGGAAAGACAGGGACGTGCTTGGTCGTGGCCAGCGGGAAGGGGAAGGCGGTGGTCGGCGGGGGGAGACGGTCGTGGAGAGGGGCTGCACTCGTGCGATCGCGCAGCTGGCTCGCCGGTACCGCTAGCGGGGAGGACGTAAGCAGCTGAAAAGCGGACCCTCGGTATGCGCGACGCGTCCTTGCTCTTTCTTTGTATTCAGGCCGCTCTTCTCGCGGCGGTAGCTGTGCTCTCGGTAAATTTGGGTCTGAATTATGGAAAACGAAACCTCCCTGCTTACGACAGAGATGCAGATGTTGACTGTACGCGTTACGACTGACGCAGTAATTTCTTCAGTTTATGGAGGGGGAGTTCTTTCCGCGCACCATTCACGAGAACGGAATTGGGGGAGGGGGGGCGGTGGATGGGGGGAAGGTGATGAAGCACAAGAACTACCCTCCACCACACACCACAATATGGAATGTGGCTTGCGAAGATTGGATGTGGGTGCACATAGAAGCGCGAGCTTCCATAAAAAAAAAGGAAGTCATAAATCCTTCACTATTCATGAAAGTGTACAATGGAATAAAAATATCTGGCAGATGGAAACTAATGGTTGCGAATGGGAAATCTGTATACACTTTCCATCAGTACTCCACAAGCAACTTTACAGTGTTTGGTGGAAGGTACTTGTGGCACCACTGTCAGTTTTCCCACATCGCTATTGAATTCGCGAATGGTGCGATAAATCTCCGAAAGAGTTCGAAACTCACCGGTTTTCTCGTCGTGGTCGTTTCGCAAGACATATACGGGACGAAATACATTGCCAGACTCCTCTTGCAACAAACGCATTCGTAAACTCAACAGTCATTTTTATTTATTTATTTATTGCCAAATTATAGACCTGTTACCTGATGTTTAAAACAGATCGTATATCTTAACAATTTTCGTTTTTCATCTTTTTACAGTTTTCTTTCCTTTTGTTTTATCTACAACATTTACAAAGAGTAATATTTTTCAAAATAACAGTAATTTAAGATTGAAATATATATAAAATTTTGTTGTTTTTTAAGAAGAATATAAAAGAAGATAAGATAGATGAGAGATTTGTTAGTATCATCACCGAATGTGACTGACGGTGAATACCTCGGAATGGTTTCTTCGAGCCGTTCACCGCCAGTCTCCTGATGCATAACACCTCTCTTGCAGCGTCTGCCACTGTGGTTTTTCGAACATATGCGTAACGTTCTCGCGTTTACTAGACCAACCTGTTGCGAAACTACCTGCTGTAATTGTCTAAGTTCTATTGATGAAACTTGGTAATTGACTCAGACTGAAGAGAAGTACTTAAGAATCAGTCAAACAAGTGTTTTGTAAGCCACTTCTTTCGTGGATGTATCAGAATGTCTTAAGATTATTCAAGTGACTGTTATCTTGTCAGCTGAATTTCCTGTAACGAAAGTGGTCATTCCAGTTCAGATCGCTCTGGACTGTTACTCGTAGCTATCTTACGGCAGTACTGTTTCTAGTTACGTATCACCAAAAGTGAAAACGAACAACAATGGATCTCTTTGATCAATCATGCTCAATACATTACATTTATTTCCTTTGAAGGTCAAATAAATGCCAGTTTCTGCTCGACTCACTATTCAAATCTGTCAGAAATGTTCAGTTGGCAGTGTACAGTCTGTTTACTAAGATCGTCGTCGGGTTAATCAGTAAAAAAAATGTATTTGACAACAAACGAAGACATATACATACATCACATATGAACAAAAGAAAAATGCTTTTACAATTAATAACACGTCCAGTCATTTGCAGCATGTATAATTGCCTGGCATCTCCAAGACATGCTTAAAAACAGGTTTTCCGTGTATTCGCGTGGAGAGACCTCCAAATACCTTGCATCTGCATTGACAGCTGTTTCCGGCTGCTTAGCTGAATGGTAATGTGTCTGCTTACCCGACAGCGGGCCCGGGTTCCATTCTCAGCGGGCTTGGATGTTTCCTCCGCTCGTGTTGCGTTGCCCTCACCATCATTTCTTCGTCACCAACACGCGTTTCGCCCAATGTGGCGTCTCCTGAAATAAGACTTGGTATTCGGCGGCCAAACTTCCCCGGCTGGGGCATCCCAGCCGTCAGAGTCACATGATCATTTCATTTCAAACTGAAGATCTCTTTTCCTTGCAATTTCTTTTTGATTCAAGACCGTATATTCTCACTAGGATTATCGTCAGGTGACTGCGTGGACCAGACCAGTCGCTGCAAATCCTGCTGCTGCGTTTTGTATCATTCTCCTCCTGCAGCATCCAATTTCTGTTGATAAACCAACATTTTGCAGTCAGCATCAAACATCTCCGATAAACACGACACGTAAGCTGCACTCATGTACCTTTTTGTGTATCTCAGTCAAGAATTCAAATTCAACTTATGCTTCATGGACACTGCATGGAACAAAGGTTCCCTCTGTTGGATTGTGAAAGAACTACGGTGTTATATTCTACCATCCTTGTACGATGCCGACCACGCTGTTGCTTAACAGAATGAATGTATTTTTTTCTTATTTATGTGGCCAAATTATGTTCTTTGCTTGTGGCACGGAAAACACATAGGAAGTTGAGGGAAGCTTCTTCGCTTGCTTCGCGGGAGTAGCACTCCTGCGGTAAGTTTGCTTCAGAGCAACCCCGCGTACTCCGCTGCAAGGTGAAAAATTCATTCTGAAATCACCGGACTTTGTAAGAGACATAAAAGCTCGTCTTCGCCTCACTGGGTTGTCCATACACGGATGGCAGCAGATGCTGTAGGTGAAAATGCCGCGGAGTGGATGTGCAAGTTTTACAGCAAGTGTCTATTGTACGGGTTAGCACTGCTGTTGCTGCGCCGAGCGCGGACGTTGTTCCAGAGGGAAGACAGCAGCGCACCGGAGGACGCGAGAGCGCGGCGTGTGAGTTATCGTGATAACTGTTTTGAGGTGCGTTCGGCGAAAGTGGCCATTAGTTCTGGGTTGTTGGCCGGCGCCACGGCTACACAACATCCTCGCAGGCGGAGGCGGGCCGCACCAGAGCACCACAGACAAAGAACGCTACGGCTGCAGGTGCAGAGTGGCTACATTGCGAAAGCACGAGCCACTGAGGTCCACTGTCAAAACTATAGTCGCTGAAAAAACTTATACCTTGACTGGCTCGGTGGGATTACGATATGTGAACACAAAATAAGCAGTCTTGCATATGCGGATGACTTAGTTGTGATGGCAGATTAGATTGAAAGTTTGCAAAGTAATATTTCAGAGCTAGATCAGAAATGTAAGGACTACGGTATGAAGATTAGCATCTCCAAAACGAAAGTAATGTCAGTGGGAAAGAGATATAAACGAATTGAGTGCCATATAGGAGGAACAGAGTTAGAACAGGTGGACGGTTCCAAGTACTTAGGATGCATATTCTCACAGGATGACAACATAGTGAAAGAACTGGAAGCGAGGTGTAGCAAAGCTAATTCTGTGAGCGCTCAGCTACGATCTCTCTTCTGCAAGAAGGAAGTCAGTACGAAAACTAAGTTATCTGTGCACCGTTCAATCTTTCGACCAACTTTGTTGTATGGGAGCGAAAGCTGGGTGGATTCAGGTTACCTTATCAACAAGGTTGAGGTTACGGATATGAAAGTAGCTAGGATGATTGCAGGCACTAGTAGATGGGAACAATGGCAGGAGGGTGTCTACAATGAGGAAATCAAAGGAAAACTGGGAATGAACTCTATAGATGTAACAGTCAGGGCGAACAGGCCTAGATGGTGGGGTGATGTTACACGCATGGGAGAAGCAAGGTTACCCAAGAGACTCATGGGTTCAGCAGCAGAGGGTGGGAGAAGTCGGGGTAGACCAAGGAGAAGGTGCCCGGATTCTGTTAAGAATGATTTTGAAGTAATAGGCTTAACATCAGAAGAGGCACCAATGTTAGCACTGAATAGGGGATCATGGAGGAATTTTATAAGGGGGGCTATGCTCCAGACTGAAGCTGAAAGACATATTCAGTCTTAAATGATGATGATGATGACGACGACGATGATAGTATCTCCTAATGCAGCGGAACACTGCATTTTCGATTCTAGAAAGCGATGAGAGAGAGTAATATCAGCAAGAGAAAATTCTCAGTCGATAGAAGGCCGAAGCTTGTTTCCGTCAGACATTTGTTATCCCTCCTTAAGGGTCCTCAAACGGCTGTACAGCTGCTGTACTCCACCCTGAGGACCATAGACATAAAATTATAATACAGACACCATTTTGTCTAAAACGAGAATTCAGGAAACGTGTCCGTTGGCAAAGGCTGTCGCATGGAAGAATCCATGACCAGTCGTTGCCGCAAGTAAGTACAGCAACGTATGTGTAAGGATTCTTTAAATGTCTTCAGAGACACCAGGGAAAGGAAGCTGACGACTCTTATGAGGGGCCCCATACTCTACGTGTTTTCAAAATGCGGACAAAAACACCCGGCTCGTAGGAACGTCATACGCTGCCTTACGTGTAGAACATTCATATGACATGTAAGAGGAATGAAAATTCACGGTGAAAGGATATCAGTGACAATATTCGCTGAGGACATAATATCTTCAGTGATAGTTAAAAAAAAGAATTACATGATTTGTTGAATGGGGTGTACAATCTAATGAGAACAGAATATGTATTGAGAGTAAATAGAAGAAGGACAAAACTACAGTAGTAGCAGAAATGAGAACAGCGAGAAAGAGAAACTGAATATCAGAATGGTGATCACGAACTAGATGGGATTCTGCTTCGTAGGCAGCAAAATAACCGATGACGGACGGAGCAAGGAGGACACAAAAAGAAGACTAGCACTGGCCAAAAGGGCATTCATGGCCAGGGGATGTCTATTAGTATCAAATATAGGCCATAATTTGAGGGAGAAATTTCTGAGAGTGCGCGTCTGGAACACAGCAGTGTATGGTAGGGAAACATGGACTGTAGGAAAACCGGAGTAGAAGAGACTGCAAGTATTTGAGATGTGGTGCAGCAGACGAATGTTGAAAATTAGGACTGATAATGTAAGGTATGAGGAGGTTCACCGCAGAATTGGCGAGGAAAGGAATCCATGGAAAACAGTGAGAAGAAGAAGGGATGGGGTGATAGGATGACTGGTAAGACATGAGAAGTAAGAGGGAGTTGTAAAGGGTAAAACTGTAGAGGAAGAAGAGGTCTGAATATATGCAGCAGATAACTGAGAACTGTGGTTGGAAATGCTGCTCTGAGATGGAAAGGTTGGCGTAGAAGAGAAATTCGTGACGGGCCGCAGAAAACCGGACAGACACAAAAAAGAGGGATAGTGCTTCATCCCACTGTTTGGTGTCTCTTTTTCTGTTTCACCTGCGAATTATTCGCCATAAAGAAAGACTCCTGCGTTCTCTCTTCACGAGTACTACTGAGTGATTGGAATTCTCGTTACGCCGGATTCGAGGAGATAGGAGGCGTGCTGCTATACTACCGTCTCGGTGATTTTGAAGGTCACTCTTTAAGTTACGTGTTCTGTCATACAGAATGCTTCGATGACACATTGCTTCACTTTCATATTCAGTCAGATATGTTCTTTTGTAAGGATTTTGGATCTGGAAACTCGCGTCGTATTTTGTGGTTCTTGTACATGATCTGCAAAGTTAAGATGAAGATATACTGAAATATTTTATCTAAAGGAAGCTGAAAATGCATTACAGATGCACAGATTCCCGTAATGGTATATTCCTGCAATATATTGTCAGGCGTCTTTTATATATAAAATTAAAAAATTCAGAACTAGAGAAGTTCGACAACTGCATTAAGTACCACTGCGCGACAGAGACTGGCGGTTACTGGCACAGAGACCCTAATGCCCAAAGCATATCGAATTCTGACCACTGTGCTAAATGTAAAATGCTTTTGATCGCTCATTTTATTTCAGTTATTGGAATTAACAAGGAAGTCATGAGAGAAAGATATAGACGGATAATCACTGTCTATGGTCAAACATTTTAAATGAGGTCAAAATTTATGAAATTATTTATCCAGTGTGAATTGACAGTTGCACAGTTCCGCCTTCAGAGTGTTGTGCGAATTTAAGTTCCAGTGGGAAAGTAGAAGTCACCCACAAGATACTGCGGCAAACCATGTGGGCGTTGACGTGAGACAATGTTTATCTCAGCAACTCAGCTTCGCAACGAATTACACCTGCGGAGCGAAGCAGATATTATGTCGATTAAGTATGTTTCCAGAAAACCGGAACATATAACAAATATTTACTTGTAGCAAATGTACCCACAGCCATTTATCGCGAATACAAAAAATAAAATATTTCGTCGTTTACCGTGCAACTGAGTTGCTTGCCCCTGTCCCCGTCCCTTGGTCTTGTTACAGCAGCTGTCGGGGATACCTAGCAGAAAACGGCCCTCCCACTCCACTGTGCCTCCTGTCTATTTATGGTTTCTGCACGTGCAAAAACATAAAGTAGAATAAATAAATAAAGGGAGTATAGACAGTTACGCCATAAGTGGGAGCACGACTTCTAATGCTGTTCTGGTTTAACTTATTGGTTATAGTTCTTCGACTACTAATGAAAAACGGAATATCAGCACTTTCTTTCCGAAGTGACATAAGCCGTGGCTTTCTCTTTGGCTTTAACGTAAAAAAAGTTAGGAAAGTGAGGAGAGGTAAGGGACGGGAGACGTTTGCTTTCGCCCGTCGGTCGCTCAGAATGCTGGTCTACCTCGGTGGAGCAAAAAACTTGTTGCCGCCCCAGTAGGTCGGTTTGGCAGCTGGCTGGCTTGGGGGTGGGAGTAAATCAGCGCACGTGTTCGTGAGTGTGTGTGGCGCGAGTTGCGCCTTCCCTAATCCACCGCGACACGGTGCCAACATCCGAGGAGCAGAGCCGCCAAATTGGCGACCGCGGGGTCGATACGGCGAAATCGGCAGTCGACTGCAGGACCTGCATCTGTGCCAGAATCACACCGGCTCCGGTGTTCAGCAATGCTATTATCAGAAATTGTGTGATACACTACACTATCCCAGAACAAATCTTCGTTACTTCGTACGCTGTCAGTGAAGTATGCTCAGCGAAAATGAAAGAAAACAACAGAATATGCTGAGCTGCTTGCTGTGGACGTCGATTTTTACACTACTGTATATGAGGATGTCAGTGAAATTAGCCTCCACTGCGCTCGTAGAAGTACAGTTGATATTTAAGAAACCAATGTCGAGTTCGAAAGAGAGATTATGACCTCGGTCACAAAAATGAAACGGTTAAGCCCACCAGGGAAACATGTGGATTAATTAGTGTCTGTAACAAATGCACGTCATTCATAGACGAATGATAGTGCCCGTAAACCGCCGTGAAGTTGTGGCTGCGTATGGACTCAAACTACGAAAGGAAGTGTTCACAACTGTTTAACAGAACATAAGCGAAATTGCCACTTTGGACAAACTGTGAAGCTGCCCGCAGCGGTAAATGCCTTACAGTGTTAAGACTTTAAAATAAAATTTCATGAGGCCAGACAATGCTTTACCATGAGCGTTTTGTAGAGAGGCAATAGAAATTTATAAACACTAATAATTTAAAACAAAGGCAGATAGAGTTAAACTATTGGTGGTAATTTTGTCGTAAATAGGAGCCCTTACAATTGGTTACTTGTAGTCGAAAGTGATAAAATGGTGTTATCTATCAGAATCATTAAATGAAAAATTGGAAATATGTGATAAGGTCTTATGGGACCAAACTGCTGAGGTAATCGGTCCCTAAGCTTACGCACTACTTAATCTAACTGAAACTAAATTACGCTAAGAACAACTCACACACCCATGCCCGAGAGTGAACTCAAACCTCCGGCGGGGCGAGCCGCACCGGCCGTGACAAGACATTCCATGAATTCGATGTCACGCGACCAATTGTGGTGCTCTGTGTATAGCTCACAACGCCGCTGCAAATCTAGGATCTTTTGAGGTTGCCAGTGTTTGATCTCTAAAGATGCCCGCCACAGAGAGAGACGAAATACTAGTGAATAGTTTTAAGCAATTTCCAGGGGCGCTTTAGCAGAAGTAAACAGAAAAACCTCCCTTGTATTTACCTTAAACTATATTTTTACTTCGTTAGGAAAGTATTAGTGCTACAGGATTCATACGTGCTGAGAATTGTTTTTAGGAGTCTTCCTCACTAAAGCAGTCAGACGCAGATCTTTCCTCGACTACGTGCATTCGGTGCCGTCTGAAGGCGTTGTTTATTCTGAAATACTTTTTTCTTTCTTTAGAGCAAAACAAAACAATAACAAAGTTCGTGTTCAGTGCAGGGTATTTGGTCACCGTGACATTTACTTTGAAGTTCCATTACAATCAGGAAATCATTTTTGATGAACCCACGATACGTAGGTTGTCTTTTATGTTCGAACAGCCATACGTTATTTACTCTGTCAGAAACGCCACTCCATGAGCAGCCGATCCCATAGTGGCTAATTCTGATTCTGATGATGTAGCAAAATATGATGACCAGTATGTGGCCATAAATGGGAGGATAAGTGAAGGCGGGTGTTTGCGAGGTTTCGTTGCGCAGATATTCTTTGGTTTCTATTCTAAACGCACAGGGAAACTATCGTAAAACATGGGAATCAACATTTTCGATAGTGATCCTTCTGTCGACTACGGAGAGGCAGCAGGGCGAAGCGGTGCAGTAATTAGCGTACTTGACACGCATTCGGGAAGATGACGGTTTAAATCCGCGCCTGGCCACCCAGATCACGATTTTCCGTGATTCCCATTCAGATGCTGGGATGGTTGCTTTGAAAGCGTCGATTTCCTTCTAAATCCTTAACAAGAAAATTAGAGATTTTGCTCCGTCTCTAATGACTTAGTTGTCAATGAGACTTTAAACCGTAATCTTTATTTGTTTTTTTGTTTCCTCCCCTCAACAAAACAACGGTACACAGCAGAACCGCTCTTAATAGCTACCCAATTCTCACCCATTCTGCTGTGATAATAAACACGTTTCTTGATCGCAGATTTATCTTATTTAATTCTATAGAAACATTTCGAAGTATCATGAAAAGAATGAAACAGTAAAGTGCATATTAAGAAGACACAAAACCACGAAATCCATTACTATAAAGTGAGTGAGCGCAGCTGTAATTGTTTAACTTCTGATGTTAGCAGATGACTCCACTATAACCGCTTCAACAACAGACCTCTGCCGTTTCTGCTCGTGTGCAGTCTTCATCAGGACTGACCACTCGGTGCATTAAATTGATCACTGACATCACTGAACCACTCGCAATGTGGTTGGTATCTGCTTTACACACTTCCAAGGACGAGTAGTCGATTTAGAAAGAATGTCACTGGTGAAGAAAGAGGCTTAAAGATCTTAACGTGAGTGTGACTTTAATAACACTGTTTCAATAGTGCTGACATTTTCGCTGTTGAAAAAAGGCTCTTGAATTGAAAATTGTTCATGTATTTATTTTCTTATTTATGCACAGGTCTGTGTGCAGGTGTTGTGAAACTTGAATCATTTTTCCCATTCAGATATCAGGTCATAGGAAAAATATCCAAGTCCACGGACAATCTTCGTAGAAGAAACAAGGAAAGAAATTAAATAGAAAGTAGACACAAAATCCAATACTATTCATTAGTGAGCGCAGCGAGATAAGGTTAACTTCCGATGTTAGCACACCACACCACATCCCGCCCACTAATGAAAACGTCAGAACCACTTTCCATGAATACTTGACGCTGACGCTTCACTTCGTAGAAGGTCTGTGTGAATTCCGTTTGAAATATACCGTACAATGAAATTTGATATTTACGAACAGGAGAATGAGGTGTGTTTGAAACACATTCTATTATTCACGTATGTCTTGGTCGTATTTGGTGGGGTTGCGACTGTCAACCAGTTTAGAGTACTGCTCAGAACGAATGTCATGTTACGAAAATAAACCATCAAGTCGTCATGTAACGATCGTGCTCATTTAATTTTTAGTTATTACGATGAACGCTAGGTGACGATTTGACATGTTATTTTCTTAACAAGATATTGATTTTAATGAGCTCCCACTACAGTCGAAACTGGTTAAGTGTCATAATCCAACAAAAGTGTTCCTTTGGATAAGAAAAAGAGAGAAGTGAGTTGTGTAATGTTTGGACGTTCCATTCCGTGACGTCGGTAGCAGAGCTGAGTGCAATGTGGCTCAAAGGGCCCATTGTTCTTCTAACGCAAACAGTGACGTCACATGGCCTTGCTCCTTATGCAAACAAATACCACTGTGTGCACTTAAATAGTATTTATGTAAGTGTAATTTATGACCCTAATGGCCGGCCGTGGTGGCCGTGCGGTTCTAGGCACTACAGTCTGGAACTACGCAACCGCTACGGTAGCAGGTTCGAAACCTGCCTCGGGCATGGATGTGTGTGATATCCTTAGGTTAGTTAGGTTTAAGTAGTTCTAAGTTCTAGGGGACTGATGACCTCAGAAGTTAAGTCCCATAGTGCTCAGAGCCATTTTGAACCTAATGTAAACAAACTGTCCACTGATGTTCTTTTAAGTTGTTGCGCCTCCCTGTTGGCCTCCCTCCACCCCTCCCCAAATCTGGTCAGACATGGCGGATGGATGTTTATCTGGCTATAATTTATAACCCCTTTAAGTAGCTATCTCCACCTGCGCTCCCCCCACCCGTTTCCCCTTCCTTACTTCTCTTTTTCTATTTGTTGACAAAAAAGGAGGAAGATTCAATTGGGCAGTAACCTATTGACCTCAATTACAATAGGCATCACCAATACAGTGCTAATGCAGAAGGGGGGGGGGGGAGCAAGGGGGTGGACAACTTCAAAGAAAGTAAGTGGCCAGCTCGTACACAGTAGGATCATAAATATGCACTTGCATAAATGAGGTGAAACTGTATCGTTCCAGAGATCTTTTCAAGTCTTGAATAACTGTGATGTATATATGCAGACGGAAGCAATGAATGAAAATTTGTACCCTGGCTGTCTCCTGCTCGCAGTGCAGATGCGCTACCTACTGTACCACCTGAGCCAGTGGCTCTGCACAACTGCACACACTACCCTTACTCACCTGCCTTCTCGATTCAAATTCCCATTCACGCCTCAGCTCATTTGGTGCTCCTCCTAAAGTCTAACAGCTTTGCAGAGCCTCACCAGAGCATCAGCCGAAACGGGGGATCCTGCCTGAATCCGAGGCATAGGTGCTTTAATCAGATGATTGTATACAGTTCCAGAGACTTTTTCAAGTCTCAAACGTCTATGACATATGTGCAGACTGAGATAACGAATGAAAAATTTACCTTGTGCAAATTTTCATTTGTCGTTGCAGCCAACGTACTTGCATAAATGTAACATGAAAGCACACGTGTATTATCTGATTACATAAGGGGCAAGTGACGTCATTATTTACATTAGACAAACAGTGGCTCCTTAGAGGCAGAATGCACTCAGCCCAGTACTGCGTACAGTGTGAATCAGCCCTTAAGGCGACAGTACGTGATACCAATATCTACAGCTACATCTACATACATACTCCGCAATCCACCATACGATGCGTGGCGGAGGGTATCTCTTACCACAACTAGCATCTTCCCTCCTTGTTCCACTCCCAAACAGAACGAGGGAAAAATGACTGCCTATATGTCGCTGAACGAGCCCTAATTTCTATTATCTTATCTTTGTGGCCTTTCCGCGAAATATAAGTTAGCGGCAGTAAAATTGTACTGCAGTCAGCCTCAAATGCTGGTTCTCTAAATTTCCTCAGTAGCGATTGACGAAAAGAACGCCTCCTTGCCTCCAGAGACTCCAACCCGAGGTCCTGAAGCATTTTCGTAAAGCTCGTGTGATGATCAAGCCTGCCAGTAACAAATCTAGCAGCCCGCCTCTGAACTGCGTCTATGTCCTCCCTCAATCCGACCTGATAAGGATCCCAAACGCTCGAGCAGAACTCAAGAATAGGTCGTATTAGTGTTTTATAAGCGGTCTCCTTTACAGATGAACCACATCTTGGCAAAATTCTACCAATGAACCGAAGACGACTATCCGCCTTCCCCACAACTGCCATTACATGCTTGTCCCACTTCATATCGCTCTGCAATGTTGCGCCCAAATATTTAATCGACGTGTCAAGCGCTACACCACTAATGGAGTATTCAAACCTGACCTTGTATGAGGTCCATGATTAAGGAATTTGTTGTTAGCGCACTCGAGCAGATGTAATTTCGATGGATTGCTCACGCGCTGCCTGCGATATGTAAGCTATAAGAGAATCTGAGACCAGAGAGCAGTGTTGACTGCAGTAAGAGCAGTGTGGCAGTAGGAGTAAGGAGTAGCTAGCTGTCTGGTGTATCGTGTTGGCTAGGACAGTCGTGTGGAGCGATGTCGGTGCCTGAGCGTTGTAGTATAAGGTAAAAGCAGCCTCGCGCATGTGTAATGTTGTTATATGAAGTCCCATGTAAATGGTTGTAAAAAGAAATCTCTTAATAATAATCTTTCTTATCAAAATTATCTTTTAACAGTCATTCAACTCAATTTAAAGACGTTACTAATTTATCCAATCCATGGTCATCCTGATTATTGTAAAGAAAAATCAGTTATTTCTTTGTATACATGACAAATCCTTCGGCCAGCATTGCACAGGGCTGTGCCAGAAAAATTTCTTAAAGGAGCAGATATATATATATATATATATATATATATATATATATATATATATATATATATATATATATATATATATATATATATATGCGTTATCCGGCGACCTTATTGAAGTAAGAATTTCAATTTATTCAGAATGATCTTTCAGGGCCATGATGCAGCGCTGCTAACGTCCAAAATTTACCAGTTTAAATTCACAGACAATTATTGAAAGGTTATAAGGGAGCCACAATTTTATTGAGAGACTAGTCACACTGTATTATTGGTAGGTTACGGAATTCATTTATTGGGAGGTTACCCTGAATGTGAATTACAAATAATTATACTTTTTACTGTTGGGAGGTTTCGGAACTTTTCTGTTGGGAGGCTTCGGAACTTTTCTGTGGGGAGGTTACACTTTTTGTTTTTTTTTGTCAAAAGTTAATTGTTATAAGAAAGATTATTATTAACAGATTTATTTTGAAAAGCATGTACATGGGGCTTGACATAACAATACTACATGTGCGCGAGGCTGCTTTTACCTTATACTTCAACGCTCAGGCTCCGCCATCGCTCCACACGACCGGCCCAGCCAACACGGTACACCAGACAGCTAGCTACTCCTTACTCCTACTGCCACACTGCTCTTACTGCAGTCAACACTGCTCTCTGGTCTCAGATTCTCTTATAGCTTACATATCGTTGGCGTGAGCAATCCATCGAAATTACATCTGCTCGGGTGCGCTAGCAACAAATTCCTTAATCATTGACCTCATGCAACCTCCCTTCCTCTTTTCGATGACTTGATGAGGCTGCCATCCCGAGTCGGTAGCGTTTCAGCTCGTTATTACTTGGTACGCAGTGGGCGTGGAAAGTAAGACGGAAACGTAAGAGCAGCAGGTAGTTTCCATTGTACCCGCGGCCAGAGTGTGATCCCGGGTCTGGCGCTGCCAGCTCAGCTCGGCTTTCTCTGGCCCGGCTCGGCTCAGCTCGGCTTTCTCGCGGCAGTTTCTTTGTGTGGGCGGCGGCGTCGCGTGGGCGGCCGAGGCCCCCATCCGGTGACGCTGGGGCAGAGCCGGGGGGCACGCCGCCGCCCCCGCCGCCGCCGCCGCCGCCCCTTCACGCGCTGATTCGCCCGCATTGTGCGACAGCGCGGCGGCTCCCACTGCTGTCGTCTCTTCTGCTTAGCGTCGCCGGCTGACGCACTGCACCCTCCCCACCAGGCTTATTATTATTATTTGTAGTGTGGCGGAGATTTTCATTAGCCTCGCTTGTCTCCCTCCGTGCCGTGCAAGCCGCAGTCCTCGTGCCGCCGGGTTGACATACTGCGGTTCGTACGGGTCTGTTCGCAGTATTCACAGTGTTTACGAAGGAGTCATAGTAGAGAGATTTTCTCCGTTTGTATCAAGCCCGTAACGCCGACTGTTGAGACTGCTACAAAACAGACTGGCACCTGGAGCCGGCTTCGAGGACTTTTATTTCTGAGTCATTCTCGTGTATCCTCCAACATAACAGCGGCCCACACGACGACCGCAAAGTGTCGCATGTTCCCAGGATGTTCTGCTGGAGGCCACGACCCAGACTCAAACACTGAATCAGAAATCGTATCAGTATTACGGAGAAATTTAATTTCGATGACAACAGCGAACGGCGCGCCACGTAAGCTGGTCTTGCGGTACGAAAGAGACCAATACTAGCAGAATTGCAGGAATTAAAACAATTCCAACCCTCCTGATCTAACCCACGTTTTGGAAAGGTTTTTCTTAGTTGGCAGGTAAACATCGGAACTGCTAAGGTTCTCCTATTTATTCCGGATTGGGAACTCCCTCTGCCACACTACGATCGGATGAAAAAAATCGAGACGCTATAACGGTCCGGATCTAAAGTATTCTCCATTACTCCCTTATTCCTCTGAAAAGTGAAAAAAAAGTAAATAAACAGAACGGTAGTTTACGACTAAATAAGAACCTTAAGTAAGGACCCCAGAGTTTCGTGGCAGCGGATGAGTCTGGTATGCAGCGCCTGTTTCTCGTTCCTAGTTGTTTTAATTGGTTTACCTGGGAACGGTTAAGAAAAGTGCATATGTTTATTAGGAATTTTTCGTTCAGAACCACCATTACTATCACCCCTCAAAGCATGTACCTTTCCTCTTGACTCACCCTGTATCAAGGGAGCAAGTTTTCGCACTGTATCGCTAAAAGAAGGCAACGAAGTGAGGAGTCGGAAGACAGAAAAGCACGAAATCCCTTGCTATAAATGAGCGCGGCTGCGGAATTTTAACTCGCGATGCCAGTAGGCGACGCCAGTCCCCTATTCCTGCGCGTGTGCTGTCCGCTGCACACCCAGGCATTTAGAACCAAGTACTTGCAACAGCCAACCAACCAACCAGCGAACGTGGTTGGCGCGTGATTTACTCGCAGATAGTGACGCGCTCCCATCGCGAGTGGCGCCCACGAGAAATACGGAAGGCGCAACGGAGTAGTGACGTCACACTAGTGGCCTTGTCAGTCATACATCGCGAATCCTCGGCTCGTGCAGGGCCCGTGGGAAATAAAATGCTAATGAAAAGGTACCCAGTAAATATCTTAACCATGTCTTGTACTGTCAAAACCATGTATTGAAACGCAAAGTTAAGAACTATTAGTCTAATAAAACTATAAACAGCCGACCAATTGCAATGGATAAAGAAATTCTTTACCTAGGTTTCGACAGATATAAATTTGTCTTCTTCAGAAGGTAGCAATTTCATATTAGTAAGGACTAATGTTTCATCGCCGTTTTCACAATTGTCAGCATAGATCCATTTGTCAGAAATGAAATATAGCCCTAGAATTAGGGTTTGTCACCTAAATATAAAATAGTTCCTGGACGGTTGTGAGCTCTGTAAGATCCAGGAACTATTTTATATTTAGGTGACAAACCCTAATTCTAGGGCTATATTTCATTTCTGACAAATGGATCTATGCCGACAATTGTGAAAACGGCGATGGTACATTAGTCCTTACTGATGTAAAATTGCTACCTTCTGAAGAAGACAAATTTATATCTGTCAAAACCTAGGTAAAGAATTTCTTTAACCATTGCAACTGGTAGGCTGTTTATAATTTTATTACGTGGAACCGTTGCTGTTGTGCAGCTATGTTTAAAATATCGAACTATTAATCTCTTGTGAAATAGTAACTCGCTGCCCCTCTCGTAAGACGTGCAGTATGAGGTGCTGTGACGTAAGCGCCTCAGCCCGTCTTTCACGTTGGTCTCGGCCACGTAGGTAGTCGAGTTTGCCCAGAGAGTGGCCCGTTTAAAGCGGGTTTTAAGCAGTGCGCACGTGTGGAGCTGCCGCGGCCACACCTGGCAGGTGCGTGGAGAAGCCCCGTGGCAGGCGGCCACGCACTTCCGGTATGCGTGCGGCGGCCACGAGCGACACCCGATACACGGCGGGCGCTGCCAGGCTTCCCGCCACGCGGCTGCCTTGGCACACGGGGCCCGTCACCTCAGGCAGAGGACACGTTACTCTGTGTGTGCCGTCACCTGGCGGCGCAAGTGTTTGTGGGTAAACACCAGGCAGTCCCACTGTACGTGCGCATAATGTGCGTAATTACCAAATGAATTCAGTAACACGGCCAGTTATAGGTGGACTACGAGTACAGTTTAACGTGACATTCGAACCACTGAGCAACTTTTAATTTTAGGCACTAACAATGAAGAAACATAAGAACGTTTCAATACTATTCACTGTTACACTCCCGACAGCTACGTTCAGAAATACTTAAATTTATATCCTGTGTTAACAAATTTCTCTCTTTCACAAAATGTTTTCTTGTTATTATCAGTCTGAAATTTTTGTTCTTTCAGCTTCCGCCATTTTCAATGATTTTCCAGCTCAAATAGCAACAGTCAGTTACTATTTTCAGTGTCTCTTTCCCCCATTGTAATTCCCTTTGCATCATTTGATTTAATTCGACTCTATTCCAGTATCCTCTTAGCTTTATTGATATTAAACTTATCACCTTTTTTTAAAGACATTAAGAAGTTACGAATGAACAAAAAAAAAAGAACGCTGATTTTTCTTAAAAACGAAAGAGTGCGTAAATTTTGACTTTATACCTTTTATTTCTTCTTTTTCCTTTTCTGATTATTTAATGTTCTCCACATCCTTTGTATTATATGTCGAAGTTTTTACCTTTGAATTACTCTGTATCCTTTCTATACCCGGACTACAGAACGTGAGTTACGCACAATATGCTTCCTTTGGTATCACATACTACAGGCTGCTGTGGAGAACGTGACGTATAATCAGTGATTAATTACAAACGTGACAATCGCTCAGCTGAGAATTGTTGTACGTACCAAGAGGCATTCATAGCATCCCCAGTAATAAAAGAACGGGAGAGTCTAGGCTTACCATTCAGTAATCTCAGTTCGTAAGAAGGCAAATATGTTCTCATGAGATGGCTTCAGTACATTCAGATCGCAATGTGAAAGTAAGTCTTTGCGAAAGAAACATTTTATATCAATGTATTTGCTGAAACCGTCAGGTAACTTCCAAATACTTACGCTGTCAAAGGCATTAAATAGGAAGGAATTCTCACCTGTAAAGGTTAGTAAAAAAATTTTGAGTAATTGTGATATTGGGAGACTGTTGTAGGGTTTAATTCGCCGGTACAATGCGAAGCAGCCAATGTAAAATGTAAAGAAGAATATGGGAAACACTAGATAACGTATAACACTATGGACGAACTTCGAGTTACCTACACACTACTTAACACTGATTGTGCTTTACTAAACGCAACGTAGCTGTAACGTAGGGGGACAAAAATTACGGGACATCGACTGAATTTAAGAGTATTTGCATCATGTAGACTATCGTCGGCAGTGAGTAAAAGTGCGAGCTAAATGAGTAACTTGATAAAGAAAAATTGTTGATGTCAACAAATTTGCTGGGTACGCAACCTAAAACGCCAGTTAAAAGAGATGAAGCAAGAAGAAACAAGACAAGAAATCCCAGAGCATTCCTCCACAGTGGTGAGAAGACTGAAGAAGAAGAAGGAGGCATTTACAAGATAAACAAAACACCTGACGAAGTGTAACTCCTTAATCCATTTACAACGAAAGTAACTGCGTACCTCTTATAATGTATTATTTTGTTTTTCAATCCCAGAACGTCTCTTTCGGCTCTGGTTCCATTCACATGCGAGTGTGCCTAAGCACGCATCACGGCCGCTTTTATGCTTTTCTTACGATTCTTCCACGAAAGCTGTGTAGGCGGTTAAGCACGTTCCCGGAAGCGTCCTTAAAGGCTGGTTCTCAGAATTTTCAGCCCAGAGTCCCACACAATAAAACTCATCACTTCCGCAATGCTGCCGCTCTGAATAAGCATTATAGCTGAGAAAGTAAAAGTTCATTTGAGCACCGCAGCCCTTCTTCTTGGTTCCGCCTCCCACTATGCCAATTTTCTTCGCTCTGCAAATACTCCACGAACTCCACATATAAAACCTATTGTGTGATATACAAGAAAGTGTGTTGACTTTCGCGCCCATCGTCAATATCAATACAAACAATCCTCCTAAGCGTCGCCCCACATCATCCTGTTCACTTAATAGGATGTATAAAATAGAAGCTAGCGACGAAATTTCCCTGAAGAGAACCGCTACGACTTGGTCGAATCATCAGGTTTTTATCTAATGCACTGTAGTGCCCAGAATGGCTCAGCCTAATGACCAAAGGGCATCCAGTGAAATTACCACCTAGAAGAGCAGTCTTAATCCATAAAGGAACAACTCATTCGTTATCCTTCAATTAAGTCATCCACAGAAACGTATTTATTCTTAGCTGCGTGTCACGAAAGGTCATTGGGACACTGCTGTTATTAGCTTATCATTGTTATTGCTATTATTGTTAGCATCTGAGAATGTTTCTTGTAGGTAGAACCATTAAAATGTCAATTAATAATACAGTGCATTCGAATAAATAGTTTAAATTTGCTAGAGCCTGTATCCATAATCCGAAGGAGCAGAAGGTTTCTGAGAACACTTAAAACGTATATGTTGACAACGACTAGCCAATTTTGGCGTAATAGATATTGTCAACTGATACTAGACAGCAAACGCATCAGCTGCAGTAAACCTGTGACAGTCTATTTAATTTCTTCCTGGTATTACGTGACGGTAGCCCATAACGCCGAATCCGGCCAGTCGTTATTTATAAAAAGACGTTAAATTCTGAGAGAAGTTTACAGGATTGGCGGAAGGAGTTTTTCATATATGATAAATTCATAGCGGCCGTGGAAAAAAAGTTAAGATTACTACTACTTGTGAAAAATTTCCCCTGACACAGTGCGGTTTACTAGTACACTCATACAAAAAGTGGAGTTCAAAGAGGATTACAACCATGTTGAAAAGTCTGTATACCTTGTAAATTTTCAGGTATGAAATTTAAGAGAAAGCTGAAAATTGCGAAGTGGCAGATACCTAACGGTTTCCCATACGGCACATTTAGACCTAAAGTACATATCTGTTTAACACCTTATATTTAATGTGTCGCGATGTTACTGGAAAACCGTATTATAATTACTAAATATAATAATTCACCTTGTTCACTTCCTTTTTTTATATATTGATAACCAGTCTCGCCAATCAGTCAGTCGTCTTCAAACAAAAAAAAATCACTGCAAAATGTTTTCCTTCCAGAGCTTAATAATGTATGACATACGTGCAGATGCATCTTATCATAAATGTTAAATATGTACGTTGTATAAGATGCGCCAATGAATATATTTCTGAACGATTCACTCTTCTTTATATTTCATCAGTTTCGGTTCTACTGAATATTATTAACTCAGCCAGGAGGCTAAACAACCACGTTAAAAATTTTTTTGTCACATTATTGCATGCGGCTGCGGACTATACTTCCAGAACGTCATTTCCACAACACGTGTTTTAAACTTTGATTTGCTATGTATAACATAGATTAACTACTCTCAATAGTTGTTAACTGAGTGAAAGCTGTCTTCTATGAGTATCACCCCTAATTATCGTAAGACGTAATGTACGTAACTATTGTTATTGAGGAGGTATTTTCTTTATAAATTACTACTGTTTCTGTATGCTTTAACGTAAAAGACGTATTCCTGTACTCCTCCTTCCCCCTGAGCTCTTGCATCTAATTGTTTTAGCCTTTGGGTTAGTGACCAGGTCAATTTAAAGGTTTCTAAGAGATCTGTAGCCGCTGTTTCGAAAATGTACTCGCGGATCTCCCACACGGTCCTTGTTTGTAGAAGGGCCTCCAACCCCATCCTCCTGTCGTCACCCCCCTCCCTCCCCCCCAAACACACACACACACACACACACACACACACACACACAGACCACAAGATGCGGCGGAGGAAAAAAAATGTGTGTGAAATCTTATGGGACTTAACTGCTAAGGTCATTAGTCCCCAAGCTTACACACTACTTAACCTAAATTATTCTAAGGACCTCCGCCGGGACGAACCGCACTTTCCGTGACTGCAGCGCCCTAGACCGCGCGGCTAATCCCATGCGGCGGAGAGGCTCTCTATCCCTGTTTCCGTTGACGTTTGCGGGCGACCGTCGAGTTTCTCTCTCTTTCAGCTTTCACCCACGACCACAAACCTCAATACACTGTCCGCAATAATGTTCGCGTTCGAACTAATAACAGTGAGGTTAGATGGTCTTGAGTACGTGGAGTACTGAATTTTTGATTTGACATCGATTTTATTTTAACAGCTGATCTGTCCCACAATTTCACGGTCTAGTCATCCGACTAGCCGCCTAGGCCACTAACGCAGCCTAGGTCGTGAAAAAGTTTACATCTCCTGCATTCATATATCCTGGCAGCGTAGAGAATTTGTTTCAACACACAAGGCTGCAACTTCAGGCATAAAATGCGGGAATCAGTGTATAGTAACGTACAGTACAGTAACGTACGCATAGTATGTCAGTGGAACTTGAGAGAACAGTTCGTTCACTCATCAACAGGATGGAAAACAAATCCACTAACTGTAAGAGAATGAAACGCTGAAAGCCGTCCTTATGGTGTCATTTATTGTATGGCTACCAGTTTCGGCGCTTCAGTGCATCATCTTCAGGTCTTAGATGGTGCTGAAGGGATTAACACTATCCGTATACACGATGCATCAGTAGCCAACAAAACTGGTTTATGTATACTACCTGTAACTGTAATGATGTATCTCCAGATGTCAGCTGTCAACAATTGGTGGTTGGATAGACATAACCGTTACAGGTAGTATGTGTAAACCAGTTTTGTTGGCCGCTAATGATAGTGTGTAGGGATAGTTTTAATCCCTTCAGCAACAGCTAAAGCCTCCAGATGGTGCAATGAAGCGCCGAAACTGGTAGCCGTACAATTAATGACATCATAAGGATGTTTCTTACTACAGAGAACGGCCTTAGTTCCCCAGACTTCCTGTCACGGAGATGGAGATGCAAAAAATCAAGTAACTGGCCCAATTAATTTGCATTTTGCGTCTGAAGTTGAAGGTTTTTGTATTGGAAATCTATTTAAATTAATTTGTAAATCAAGAAATACCGCTGCCAGAATGAGATTTTCACTCTGCAGCGGAGTGTGCGCTGATACATCCCCCAGGCTGTGGCTAAGCCATGTCTCCGCAGTATCCTTTCTTTCAGGAGTGCTAGTTCTGCAAGGTTCGCAGGAGAGCTTCTGTAAAGTTTGGAAGGTAGGAGACGAGATACTGGCAGAAGTAAAGCTGTAAGGACCGGGCGTGAGTCGTGCTTCGGTAGCTCAGATGGTAGAGCACTTGCCCGCGAAAGGCAAAGGTCCCGAGTTCGAGTCTCGGTCGGGCACACAGTTCAAGAAATACCGCTGTTTAGGTTTATAAATAAAATTTGAGTACAGTTACAGCCGACGCCACCAACTCTTCCATCCCTTTGGAGCTAAAGTGATAAGAGACAACAAAGGCAACAAAACCAATCGCTTGTTACAGATCACGCGAAGGTGCTACAACAATCATGTCCTGTTGTTTTATAAAATTTCCCACTTTATGTCTCGTACAACCTTGCATTTAATCTCATAAATTCAGACTACGGACAGTCAAATTAATCTTCCTGTCTAGTGTGATATTCACTTCTTGAGAAATTTGTCACCAATTGAAATGAACCGTTGAGAATTTCAAGAGCGTCAAATGCTTTCAAGCACTGCTATTTCTTACGAGGACACTGGAACTATAAAAACGTGGTACAACCTCTTCGTTATGTAGAAGGAATGAGAAAGCAGTGTCACAAAGCCTGTTCGGGTGGCTCACTCTGAAGAGAATTGTCAGTGGTAAGCAGCTAGTGCCAACACTCACATACATTATGAGGGCGTGCTGAAAAGCAATGCGTCTGAAGTTTTTTGTGAAATCTCTTAAAGCTGTAATAAAATAAAATAAACATTATTTGTGACTTTTTTTCTTTGCTATCCTTGTAATTTAATAGAATGAATATGAGCCGTGACTTATATAAAGAAGAAACACACATTAATGCAATGGCTCAGCATTAAAGAGAAATAACTAATGTAGGAATATTATTAACAGTGTATGTTGTTTAATTTAGCCCGACGTGTATAAGCACTCAGTAAACTAGCTCAGTTCTCAGGGTAGTTACGTAATCGTTGATAATTAATTGTCCTTTTCTTATTTACCCAACACTACCGATATTATTCCAGGCTCTTGATAAGTCGTGTACTTATAGCACCAGAGAAAAATTTGCCAAGTCTGTTCGATGTACACTACTGCAATACGCAACTTAATGTCGTGGTTTTGTCTCGATTTCCCAACATAAGATAACAAGAGTAGCATCCACAAATGAAATCCTATATGTAACTGGAATCCTGTGACCAGACCTTTTCTGCCTGGGATGTTATCTCCTTATATAAAGAAAATGCGTAAGTAAAATTGTTAAATTATTAGTAGCTGCCTCCGGTCTCGTGGGATCTGAAATAAAGTTAATTGTCCTAACCGACGGCATGTCTCGTAGATGAACTAAAAGAAAAATGTTCAAGATTTTTCTAAGATAGGGCCTAACAATGAAAATTCTTTGTTAAGGCCCATATCCACTTAAGACAATCAAGGTATCAGACTACCAATTGATTGACCACATACACAAAATCTTTCGACAAAATAACCATTACATTTTACAGGTTTTAAGTACTACTTGCATTATCAGTTGGTACAGCAAGATGAGCTTTGCACAAGAACGACCTCTTAGTTCTGAATCCAAGCAGATAAGATAAGTGAAAAACAAAGGAAAGATAGTTCATGCGTATAAGGGCAAGAGTCCATGGAATAACATGTCCATTGTACTTCTATCTCTTCTTCTGTGGCGTACTTGTCGATTATTTATAAAATGTATCGTAATATTTAGTTTAAATTTTTTTAAACCCAGGTCCACCCAAAAGAAACAGTACAAAGCTTTAAAAATGAACGTTATTAACATTCTGTATCTTTACTGTTCATGTGTGCATATTTTCAGCCCTCCGCCGCTAGTGAGCTACGACCTGTACCATGTAACATGGCGTCGTGTGTGACGTAACTGTGTCAGTCCGTGGGAAATAGCGACCTGTAATCGATTTTCGAATTCGAATAGTGGTTTACACGTGGAGCACATTCTCCTTCAGCGTGACAGTACCAGGTCACACTTGAGCACTACGACATCAACAACAATCCGACATTTTAGGTTAACTGTCATCGATCAACCCTGCTTACATTCCCGTCTTGACACCTTCAACACAACAAAGTTGGAAATGGCATTTCGAAACTGTCGACGAAATGTGTAATGTACGTTCACATTGCATACAGATAACTGTACGCACCCATTACACATTTTGTTTATATCTTAGGAAATGCCATTTTCGACTTTGTTATGTTGATCTGAAAATGGGTTTTGGCCCAAAATTAAAATATTTTGAAACTTGGAATTGTTTTTCGTTCTATTGAGTAACGGAAGTTGCTGACCCAAGTTACTCCAGCACCTCCCACAGAGGTGACAGCACGCGCAGTGACGGACGGTAAATCATCGAGTGGAACAGAAGTGATATCTGGCGTTCCGCAAGGTAGTGCCATGGGCCCTCTGCTGCTGCTGATTTATATAAATGGTTCAAATGGCTCTGAGCACTATGGGACTTATCATCTATGGTCATCAGTCCCCTAGAACTTAGAACTACTTAAACCTAACTAACCTAAGTACATCACACATGTCCATGCCCGAGGCAGGATTCGAACCTGCGACCGTAGTGGTCACGCGGTTCTAGACTGAAGCGCCTAGAACCGCACGGCCACACCGGCCAGCCATTTATATAAATGATCTAGGTGATAATCTGAGCAGCCCCCTTAGATTCTTTGCAGATGACACTGTAATTTACTATGTAGTAAAATCATCAGACGATAAATTCCAATTACACAATGATCTAGAGAGAATTTCTGTATGGTACGAAAAGTGGAAATTAGTACTAATCAAAGAAGAGTACGAGGTCATCCACATGCCTACCAAAAGAAATACGATAAATTTTGGGTATACGATAAATCGCACAAATCTATGTGCTACCAATGCGACTAAATACCTAGGCATTAGAATTACGAGCAACTTAAATTGGAAAGACCACATAGATAATATTGTGGGGAAGGCTAAACAAAGACTGCGTTTTGTTGGCAGAACACTTTGAAGATACGAAAAAACCCATTAAAGAGACAGCCTACATTACACTTCTCCGTCCTCTGCTGAAATACTGCTGCGCGGTATGGGATCCTTACCACGTAGGATTGACGGAGGACCGAAAAAGTGCAAAGAAGGGCAGCCCGTTTCGTGTTATCGCGCAATAGTGTCACTGATATGATACTCGAGTTGGGGTGGCAGTCACTGAAACAAAGGCTTTTTTTTTTTTTTTTTTTTTTTTTTTTTTTTTTTTTTTTTTTTTTTTTTTTTTTTGGCGAGATCTATTTACGAAATCATCAACTTTCTCTTCCGAATGCGAAAGTATTTTGTTGACACCCACCTACTTAGGGGGAAATGATCCTCATAATAAAATAAGAGAAATCAGAGCTCGAACGGAAAGATTTAGGTGTTCCTCTTTCCCACGTTCCATTCGAGAGTGTAGTGGTAGAGAAATAGTATGAAAATGGTTCGATGAACCCTCTGCCAGGCACCTAAGTGTGAATTGCAGAGTAACGATGTAGATGTAGATTTTGGATGAAGTTTGTAAAACGGCCTCTCTCTGCGAGAAAGACGTTGAGCGACAAGGTGACTAAGTTAAGAAATAAATATGTAGACGTAAAAATAAAAATCTCAATCTTAATAATGTTCGTTCTATTTTAAAAAAAGCTTAAAGAGTTTTCACTTAAAAATTCGAAGACATTTGAACACGCCATCGTATAGCTGTATCAAGCAAGTCACTTAAGGGAGTGTGCTGCAGCTAATTCAGGTACCACCACTACTTCCCCTTCCCTGTTGCTTCTGGTGATGGTGGGCCTTCGTGTGAGAGCATGGTTCTTTGATTTTCTCGTCGTGGACATTTTGTAGTCGTACGTGGTGTAAGTAGGCCGTTTAGGGTTCTGTGTTGCTAACGCCACGTAGTGCTCTGTATGAAAATCGCTGACTGCGCTGGGTGCAGTCTGTGGCTGGTTGGACTCATTGTTGGAATATTCGCTTGTGTAGTGTTAGGGCAGTTGGAGGTGAGCCACCAGCAATGGTGGATGTGGCGAGAGAGATGCCAGAGTTTTGAGCGGACGATCTGGACGTGTGTCCGTCAGAAAAAGGAAATTTGTTTAATTGGATATCACAAAGTGGGAAGAAGTAATTTGTTGTCCGATTCTTCTTCTCGGAATTTAAACAACGGTCTTCTCTGTGATGTGTGACACCTCTCTTTTAGTTTACATATATATAATGCCGGCCGCGGTGGTCTAGCGGTTCTAGGCGCTCAGTCCGGAACCGCGCGACTGCTACGGTCGCAGGTTCGAATCCTGCCTCGGGCATGGATGTGTGTGATGTCCTTAGGTTAGTTAGGTTTAAGTAGTTCTAAGTTCAAGGGACTTATGACCGCAGCAGTTGAGTCCCATAGCGCTCAGAGCCATTTTTTAAATCTATAATGACTTTTGAACGCTATTAAGGTAAATACATTGTTTGTTCTCTATCAAAATATTTCATTTGCTAACTATGCGTATCAGTAGTTAGAATCTCTTATTTAGCTGGCAGTATTGGCGCTCGCTGTATTGCAGTAGTTCGAGTAACAAAGATTTTTGTGAGGTAAGTAATTTGTGAAACGTATAGGTTAATGTTAATCAGGGCCGTTCTTTTGCAGGGATTTTTGAAAGTCAGATTGCGTTGCGCTAAACATATTGTGTTTCAGTTTAGTGGTAATCAGAATAAGAAAAGAGAAAACTGTCTGAGTAGGTTGAGTTTTGCTCAGCTGTTTGAAAATCAAATAAGGTAGATGTTTACCAGCGCAGTCATTTATAATTTTTCAAAGGGGACGTTTCGGTGGGAAGAAGTAATTTGTTGTCCGACTCTTTTTGGAATGCACGTTCTCGGAATTTAAACAACAGTCTTCTCTGTGATGTTTGACACTTCTCTTAGTTTCTGCCATCAGAGCGTGTTGTGTACATCTGTTGTAATGGTTCCGCGCTTGTCAAGCGATCACGTGACGGAACTCGCTGCTCTCAGTTGGGCGTTCACAATCTCTCCCATTAATCGAATGTGGAGGAATAAATGGATTATTACGTTCATATGCTGAGCTTTTATTGATTTTCTATCATTCGCTTACTTTCGGCTTCTGTCATCTAAAATGCCAAAGTGGATAATATTTTCCGTGTGACTCTACATAAAAGATATCGCAGGCGTAGCCTCCTAGAGCAGTGTCTTCGCCTGTCGCCTGATTCCCGCTTTCGCCGGCTCAGGCGGCGGTCTAGTGAATCCCGTTACTACTTGTTTGCAAACCAAAGCGGGGACGGAGACTGACATATTGTCGGAATCGGAGACGAGGCAGGGAAAGTTGGCCTCTAGGGAAAGTTAAAGTCCATCCCACCGGGCGCGCTGGGAGCGACGGATGTGGGAATATCGCGAAACAGCTCGGAGTGCACTTTTTGCATTTAGAGCACAAACGCTGCATAATAAGCTCGCACGACGGCTTCCACGAACAAAGGCGAGCTCGTCTACTAGTTTGCTAATTATTCTCTACGGGACTCCTTTCTAGCCAGTGTGTCTTGGTTCTCAACATCGTTGTGTAACGGGCTTTGCAATTTTGTGCGGCCGTGAAAAAGAAGGTAGATCATAGTTTAGATACCTGTTGACGTAGAAGTAATTAAGGGCGGTGCCTCAAGGATGTGGGAGGAAAAAAGTCAAAGCCCTTTGAACTGATACGTTGAAGCATTCTCCTGAAATGATTCGGCAAACGTCGCTGATAGTGCATCTCGGTGGCTGGACAGGTATTTAAATTTCACTGCTCTCGAGTACATAGCCATCACGTCAACCTCTGTACATCACTCTGAATTTCAAGACAGTTAAGTCTTATATGTTCATTTTATGTAACAACAGCAATAAAGACAGACAGGAGAATGAAGTAGAGTGTATAATTACAAACGAGGGAAAACGTCTACCCTTTCTGCTAAAAAAAAATATGGTAATGGAAATAGCAGAAGTACTTTCCATTAACGCAGATTACACAGAGGTTGCCCTGGAAAGACTAATTTATCGGAAGCTATAAAATATTTCAATGTTATGACAACCAGCAGCAACATACTAACTTGTACGATACTTTTACAACACGCTATAAATGAAGTTTCTCGTTTATTCAATTCAATCTTAGCTTCTTCATCAATTTTTAGAGGGCTGGAGAAAAATATGGGAATAACAAAAATATATAGCACGTTACTATGCATAGGGAAATTGTTGGCTTTCAAAACAGCTTCCAGTCGTCTCTGAATAGATAAATACAAACCCTGTGTGATTTTCAAGGCAATCGTACATATAAAGAGCGTTCAAAAAGTTTTGCACAGTCGTCTCTAATTTTTTTTTTAATTTTTTGCAGGAGGGGAATGAAATTTTTTGTGAACATACTTGGAACATATAGCTATAAGTTGGTGTATAAAAGTATTTTCTTTTATTTACAAGTGAGTCATAACGGACAGTGAAGTAAATGTCAGGTTGCGGCGATGGAGTTCCTCTTCAAGACCGGCGATGACTCCGCCACAGCGATTCACAGCAAGTTGCTTCCTGTTTATGGGGAGGACACAGTGGATCGCAGCAGTATCCAGAGGTGGTTGCAGAGGTTTAAAGAAGGTGATTTCTCTCTACTGGACAAACCACGATGCGGTAGACCATCGACGGCAATGAGTGATGTGAATAAGGAGACCTTTCATGAAATCATCTAAAATGACAGATGTAAGGCGATACGACAGCTTGCTGAAATGACTCGTTTGTCATTACGTAATGTGGTATCACTGGTACATTCTCTAGGGTACAGAAAACTCTGCACGTGGGGTGGCTAGGTTACTGACAAGAGAAATGAAGACTATGAGAAAGAGTGTGTGCGAGGAGTGGAAACAGTGTTTTGATGGCGTCACTACCCAGGATGAAACATGGTTGTTTTTGTCCGAACCTGAGAGCAAAACCCAACCCATTGAGTGGCGCCATCCGGGCTTCCCTTGGAAGAAGAAACTAAAACTTTCACGAACAGTAGGCCGAAAGGTGATGGCCTCCTTCTTCTGTGGTGTCGTTTTCATTGACTTTTTCGAATCTGGCTCCACAATTAAGCGGGACCGTTACTGTTTGCCATTGGACAAGCTGCGACGTACCATCAAGACCCACAGACCATAGCTTCAGGGTCAGCTCATTAGACTACACCATGACAATGCCAAACCCCATACAGCCCTTATGACGCAAGAGAAAATCAGGAAAATTGGTTGGAAAATTGTTCCTCATTCTCCCTACAGACCGGACTTGGCTCCGTCTGACTTTCACCTCTTTGGTCGTCTGAAGGCCGACCTGCGCGGTAAAACACTGTATACTGAGAAAGACCTTATTTCCTGTGTCAAGGGATGATGTAAAACTCAATCCCCAGAATTTTACCAAAGTGCGTTTACATCATGGAAAGAACGTTGGACCAGATGCGCAACACCTGATGGAGGCTACATTGAGTAGGCTCGATGTATATCTAAATGTTCCAAATATGATCACAAAAAAATTCATTCTCCTCCTGCAAAAATAAAAAAAAATTATAGACGACTGTGCAAAACTTTTTGTACGCCTTTTGTAGTTATTCCCGCAAAATGGTGGCAAATTGAGGAAACGATTATGGAGTAGGCTAGCGATCACGCATCCTTCTCTCTAATGCAGGCCGCAAAGGCCCGATAATGGTGAGGTCTGGTGACCGGTGTGGCCAGGAGAGACGCGACAGTTTACCTCTTCGCACTCACAAAACCAGTGCTGGAAGACGCGATCTGTGTGAACAGTAGTCCTGTTGTGTTGGTCAGCTCCATCACCACGGGAACGAACATTATGACATAGGATGGGTCTGATCAACCGAAATGGTCAGCTAATCCTCGGTAGTAACGCAGAGAAATAACGGGGCCCACGGAATACCACGATATGGCTGTCCAACCCATCAGCGAACCCCCGCCATGTTTCACAGATGGGAGATAAACTGGGCCAGTAGGTGAAAACAGTATGAACAAGACTCACTCAACAAAATGACTTTCTTCCATTACCCCAAAGTTCCGATTTTATGGCTTTGGCACCTAATTTTCCTGTTACGGGCATTTGCATCACTGGTGAATGGTTCTGGAATTCCATATCGTCCTGAAATTCCCTGCTAATGGAGCTCCTTTCGTGTTGTTTTGGTGCTGACATGGTTCTCGAGTGCGACATTCAGTTCTGCACTGAGTTTGGCGCTTGTTGTCCTCATATTTTTCATCACCTTCCTCTTCAATGACCGTACCTCACGATAACTCAAAACAAACTTTCTTCTGAGTTGTCACTTAGCGGATTATATTTTTCTGATTTCCCTGTGGAAATCTTCGATACTGTACTACTGGAAACACCAATCGCCTCCGCTTACTTGGATACGGAAACACGAACCACACGAGTACCATCAGTTGGAGCACGTGCAGTTCGTTGTCAAATACGAGTATAACAGCGCAACTTGAAGCCTTGGCCAGCATCTTCATTTATTTCCAATCATGCGTTTCTGGCCGGATTCCCACATTTTTTTTCAACGTCTGTATATTACCAAAGCTCCTGGTTGCAATATTCTTCAGTTGCAGTTTATAATAAGCCTACTCACTTTGACTCGTATCTGCAAGCTGATAGTTGTCACCATCCGACTCATCGTGAACGGGTACTTTGTACCTTGATTCGCAGGGCACACGTCGACTTTGACCTGAGAATTTGTCAGCTGAGTTAGAACGTTTTGAGTTCGCCTTTCGTCAGAATAGTTGTAGTAGAAATCATGTCACACGTGCACCGCGTGAGTGACAATAATACCGAGGTGGGACCAAAGTTTACGGCATTGTTGCCTTTCGTAGGGAGCATTTCTAGCAGGACTAGTTGTATTTCGCGGAAATGTGATGTGCGCTGCGTTTTGCGACCATTCCTAGGACTTGCACAGCCGAGCAAATCGGCTATTGTAGAACACCAGCACTGGTCCTCTTAGGACTATATCAACATACAGATTCTGACATACACTTCCAGCTATTGGGATGGAGTTCCTAAGAAAGTAGTTGAAATTAAATAACCAAGTAACCGATAAATGCTTTTTTCTTAAATTCTGTGTGGAATCCTGCTCCCTCCCTTGTCAAATGACAGAAGCACTGAGTTAATGCCTTCTCACCCGTTAGTTATTAATTTTCACTATCGATAAGTTCGACGTCGGTGATCTTTTGTTTGTGATAGTGCTAGTGTTTACAGTGTGTGTGTGTGTGTGTGTGTGTGTGTGTGTGTGTGTGTGTGTGTGTGTGCGTGTGTTATCTTTCTTGAATTTATCTGCGAACCGAAGTTTTAAAGTCCATTGCACAACACTTACTTGCTGCAGGTTTTGAAACATGACAGTGTGTGCACCGGTCGAAATGTCGGTGTCTGTACACAACCTCATCCGACCACATTCCCGTAAGTTATTTAAATAATAAGTAATATGTTATCCAACTATTCGTGGAAAGTAAGCTCTCAAAGTATCAGCCGTAGCGTCTGCAGCTGGATTTTGTTGTGCCACCAGATTTTAATCAACAACAATAGACTGGCTGCGTGAGATCAAGATATGTGAACACAAAATAAGCAGTCTTGCATATGCGGATGACTTAGTTGTGATGGCAGATTCGATTGAAAGTTTGCAAAGTAATATTTCAGAGCTAGATCAGAAATGTAAGGACTATGGTATGAAGATTAGCATCTCCAAAACGAAAGTAATGTCAGTGGGAAAGAAATATAAACGGATTGAGTGCCAAATAGGAGGAACAAAGTTAGAACAGGTGGACAGTTTCAAGTACTTAGGGTGCATAGTCTCACAGGATGGCAACATAGTGAAAGAACTTGAAGCAACGTGTAGCAAAGCTAATGCAGTGAGCGCTCAGCTACGATCTACTCTCTTCTGCAAGAAGGAAGTCAGTACCAAGACTAAGGTATCTGTGCACCGTTCAATCTTTCGACCAACTTTGTTGTATGAGAGCGAAAGCTGGGTGGATTCAGGTTACCTTATCAACAAGGTTGAGGTTACGGATATGAAATTAACTAGGATGATTGCAGGTACTAGTAGATGAGAACAATGGCAGGAGGGTGTCCACAATGAGGGAATCAAAGAAAAACTGGGAATGAACTCTATAGATGTAGCAGTCAGGATGAACAGGCTTAGGTGGTGGGGTGATGTTACACGCATGGGAGAAGCAAGGTTACCCAAGAGACTCATGGGTTCAGCAGTAGAGGGTAGGAGGAGTCCGGGTAGACCAAGGAGAAGGTATCTGGATTCGGTTAAGAATGATTTTGAAGTAATAGGCTTAACATCAGAAGAGAGGCCAATGTTAGCACTGAATAGGGGATCGTGGAGGAATTTTATAAGGGGGGTATCCTCCCGACTGAACGCTGAAAGACATAATCAGTCTTAAATGATGATGATGATGATGATGATGATGACCAGATTTTAATCGCACCAAGTGAATGAACCCGTGATGAAGCGCGCCGTTCTTCGCTGAATCTTCTCAGTCTCTCTATTAATGCTACCTGGTAAGGGCCCCACAATGATAAGAAATATTCCGGAGTCGGTCGCACAAGTGTTTTGTAAGCCGCTTCTTTCGTGGATTGTTTACATTTTACTAGTCGTTTGAGACTCAGCCTGGAATCAGAGAAGCAATGGCAAACTGATCACATTGTCCATACAGACTTTGTAACGTTCAACTTCTTCTCTCATCAGATATTAGGAAAATTACACTTTAAGGGGGATGGGACGTCAAACGAGACGACTTGGAGCAGGAGAGACACCGCAGGAATTTTTAATTTCCACTCTCTATACTTTTAAAAATAAATTCATAAAAATTTGCCAGAATGACCAGAAAGGATTCAGGATTTACACTTATAGTGGTGGAAGTTCAAAAAATATAAGAAAATAATTTATTTTCTTACATTTGTATTTGACCTTTTTCTCTTACCATGGGCTGCATTTTTTCTATAGGTACAATTTTCTTTATAAGTAAGGGAGATTCTTCGATGAATTTTGCACAGCAAACAAACCATACTTACAGGTGTATGAACCTCTAGAATTTTCCAAATCTATTAAAAACTGTGGTAAAAATTGAGATAATTAAATATAAAATTTGAGTTTTTTCTAAACATGAACTTTAAAATGTAACAGCACATTCATTTCTTCATAAATTAAATAATTTCTAGAGTTTCATACACCTGTAAGTATGGTTTGTATGCTATGCAAAATTCATCGAAGAATCTGTCTTACTTATGAAGAAACGTGTACCTATAGCAACAAACGCAGCCAATGGAAGTGAAAAAATAATGAACTTTGACACGTAAAAATAATTGGTATGTTTTTGAACTTCCACTGCTATGATTGTGAAACCTGAATCCTTCCTGGTCATGCTGATAAAGTTTTATGAATTTATTCGTAAAAGTATAGACAATGGAAATTAAAATGTCCTGTGGTGTCTCTCCTGCTGCAAGACGTTTGACGTTCTACCCCCCTTAATGAAATCGCAAGTTTGATAATGAAGTTACTTTTTGTCTTCGTCGGGTAGTCCGAATCTATTTATTTTTGTAGAGGCACTTTTTCCAGTGGCACCACTCGACCGTAGTTGCACCGGGAGGGGGTCTGGGCTGGGGCAATGCCGGCATCCACGCTACTGCTGTACAACCTACACTGCCTGTGCGCCGCCACACGACTCACTTATGCACTCTGCATGGCCGCTGATTCTGAATGCAGGCCGGGGTTCGGCCGGCACGGTGAGCCAGTGCTGGCAGACACACACACACTCGGAGACCGCAAGCCTCTGGAAGGAATAATCCCTGCGGACGCCGTGAGGTGTCCGCCGCAGAGAGTGGATCGCGCGGCGCTGATTTGGATTCGGCGGGCGTCGGGTCGCGGATGTGGGGTTGCTATGCGCTACCTGGCGCGGGCGTGCGCCGCGAATGGATATGGCCAGGATGCTGCCGGCTCTTTGCCCAGGACACCGACCCGAAGAGGACAGCCGCATCTCGCCAGTTCTGGTGTCAGTGGCTCTTGCAGTCGTCCAGTTGGGGGCTGTTCAGCTCGTACTCTTCTGCATCCCAACTGTAACACCGTCTCCTCAGGTAGCTCATATGAATACCGGGAGCGTCGCTTCAGCATGGCCATGGCCCATTTCGTCATCTACATACACTGTCTGACCAAAAATTACCAGGCATCCCTATCCGATACGGAGTTCACCACTAGATATGGGAGGCGCGTCCACCAGTATAGAAAGAGGCAAGGAGTGATGTGTTGCCAGCAGAGAAGCCGTTAAAACAGAATGGGTCATTTGGGAGAGATCGGTATTGACGTTGTCGCCTCAGTAACAAATTCATCAGAGACATTTTAACCCTACTATCGTTGCCCAAGTCGACTGTCGGTGGTCTGATTCTAAAGTGGAAACGCGAATGAACTATCAAAAGTGACCAAAACGACGAAAACTAGATCCTACGGACGGACATAATCCGCCAAACATTGCGGACGGTGGGCGTATTAAATAGCAAGGAATTAGCGGAAGGAATCACTTGCCAGATTTAAACTGCTACCAGAGGTCCACCTAGCATAATGACACAGCGTAGGAAGTTAAAGAGGATGGGGTACAGTGGTCGAGCATCTCATCATAATTTCTGTAGACAGTGCTGAGCGACGCTTGAGGTGGTTTAAAGAGCGACATCAGTGGGCGGCGAATGACTGGTTACGAGTGATTTGGAGCGATGGGAGGAACTGGGTTTAGCGAAAGCGTGGAGACCATTACCTCCCATCATGTGTAGTGCCAATAGTGAAGTGCGGAGGAGGTGAAATTACGGCATGGGAATGACTTTCGTGGATGAAGTGTGCTCCCTAATTACGCTTAAGGAGACCCTAGATACGGAAGGACATGAACAAGCTTTACCGCCATGTGTACTGTGCACAGTAGAGAAAGCATTGAGAGATCATGACGGTTTGTGTCCCGTGGCAATGCGGCTGTCATTAGTCAGGTTTATGGTCTCGACGTAAACCAGATAGATTACCTGTGGGACGAGTTAGAACGTCGACTTTGCTCTAGGCCCCAGCGTCAGACACGAGTACCTTCTGTGGTTCCGGATCTTGGGGGAAGAATACATTTGCCCAGATACTTTTGATCAAATAACGTATCCACAAGCTCGGCAAAACGGTAACTCGTATCAGCATCGTCGATTTTCTGTCCCATTATAGTCTCGTGTTTACTTTATTCTTATGATCCCTGAGTGAGATATGTAGCGATGGCAGCAGAATTATTGCGCAGTCCTCCTCGAGTACGCTGTCTCCGGTTCAGACTGTAGCGCAGTAGTCCCCATGTTTGTACTTGAATACGTGCCAACTGACTCAACATTCTCAAACGTGATCACGTGCACTTTTAGTAGCTCTGCGAATACACTTGCTTTTTCAGTTACTTCGCCCTTGCGAACTTCCGTCAAGAAAATAAGATTAAGTAGCAGATATATTAATGTAGGTCTCTCGGTAGAACCACGGAACTGACTGAAGAAACTATGAAAGCGGTGATTATACTCATGGTTGTATTGCTTCTCTTTCTTCTGCTCACAAGTTGTGGCAGTATATCACCATAGAATTAGGAAAAAAGGACATGACATTATCGTAAACTACTGTACGAATGTTCTGAACAGGGTACGTACGTTTTTGGTAGAGTACCTCTCCTGCACCTTGACATATCTAGGGTCTGAAGAAATTATGAATAGGCAGTGACATTTAGTGCATACACTGAAAGTAGAACACTGCAGCAATAGATTTCAGAGAAGTCCTGTCACGACTTGGGGAGCGTAGCTGTAGCTGCCAAAGTTTGAAACAACATTCTTTTTCATACTGGGACTTTCACTCGGCGATGAAGTGTTCAGCGATACTGACGAGCTACAGAAATATATGTCTTTACTTTTATGGTCGTTGTCACGTTCCGTGGGACCGTCGGAGACAACTTTAGTCAGTTGGGGAACGAATCACACCACAGTAATGATAAAAATTTACCTTTGTCTTATCATTATGAAGTGATGACATTAAATTGAATAATCTTCTAATAATTCACGAAACAGAAGTGTCTGGGAACATAAAAATCTTTTTCGGGGTAACACTAGTCATACATCAGAGGACGCGGAATACTAATAAAGAAAGAATGTGATAAATTTTGAGGATGGCCAGCTGTACTGATACACATGCAATGCAGTGCGAGAATTATATTAATTCTCACATCTAACAAATAAGGTCATACGAAACGCTGAAACCATTGACCACATTAAATTCTGACATGCGAATAAAGCTTTCAGTAGCAAAGTACTACTCTTACAAATAATGGTCTGATAATGAGGCAAAAACTGCAATCGTGCTTGTGCACAGCAGGTTTATACGGATTACCTTCAGACCAACTCTTATTACAGTCATGTATCTATGTTCTACATTTGATTGTATCGTATTTGACGAAAATGTAGTTTTGATCCAGTGATGTATACGGTTTCTATGCTGTGAAGATGGTTGTTACAACTGAAGCCATATGCATTTCTGGGCAATAAGCTGTATCGTCAAGACGGCATCGAAGTGAAAGATGAACTATGAGGAAGAAGTTAATTGGGTATAGTGTTATAAAAATGTGAAAAAGAAATTATAAGAAGTCCAAGAAATGTAAAAAAAAAAAGGGGGGGCAAAACGTCTTACAAAGTTTTAGCTGCAGTAGTAACATTTATATAGCCTACGTATTTCTTTCATAAACCAGTTATTAATCACATTTCATGTCACAACTATTCATTATGAAATGGATTTGGTTCTGTGATACGAAAGATATGACCAAATTTATGGAACAGTGGGGACCAGATAGTAGACGAAGTGAAGGGATTTGCTAATAACGCAGTGCAGACGAAGGTAGGACCATACAAAAAGGTGACTGGCACAGACAGAAAGAGCACTGTTCTCTAAAAGAAGCATAACAGTATAAAGCATAGGGCTTGAGAAAGAAAGTTTTGAGACTGTGCTTCAGGAGCACAGCATTGTGCGGTAATGAATCATGGACTAGAGGAAAAACGGAAAACAGAGAATCGGTACATTTGAGCCGTGGTGTTATAGAAGGGCGTTGAAAATTTTTTGTTATTATTGTCTACGTCAATGAAAACAACAGGAAGGTTCTGAGCTGTACCAGGGAGGAGAGGAATATATGAAAGATACCTACAAGGAAGAACATAAGGATGGGACGTGTTAAGACGTCAGGGCGTAGCGGTCATGGTGGTAGAGGGAGCAGTAGAGGGCGAAACCTGAAGGGGAAGACAGAGATTGAAATACATCCAGAAAATAAACGAGGACGCTGGGCGTAAGTGCCCCCACAACAGGTCCCCATTATACAAAAAAATGAAATGATCGTATGGTATGGCATTGTCGGCCGGGAGGCCACATTCAGGGGAGTTCGGCTGCCGTATTGCAAGTCCTTTTCAGTGGATGCCACTTCGCCGACTTGTGAGCACTGATGATGAACGACACACAACACCCAGTCCCCTGCTGGGAATCGAACTCGGGCCCCCTGCGTGGTAGGTAGTAACGCTACAGCTATGCTACGGAGGCGGACCCTATTATACAAGTAGAAGACGGCATGTTATATGACACGTAGAAGTGGAAGAATAAGCTACACAGGAAAACATTGTAACATAAATATGCCGAAATTGCGTATTTAATACCGCTCTTACTGACCTGATAGCATAGGACGTCATATAAAACCTTAGATGTTTAATTAATAGTATTCAGGAAATTAAGTGTGTACCTGTTAGCGAGTGAAAAATAATACGAAACGATTGTTTTATTTGAAAATAAAACAATATGTTCCAGATTAATCAATTAGTAATGCTCTTTGTTTAAATTAATTGCGCATGTTCAAATTAGTCAAGTATAACGAGCAAGCCGGCCGTGGTGGCCGAGCGGTTCCAGGCGCTTCAGTCCGGAACCGGGCGACTGCTACGGTCGCAGGTTCGAATCCTGCCTCGGTCAGGGATGTGTGTGATGTCCTTAGGTTTAAGTAGTTCTAAGTCTAGGGGACTGATGACCTCAGATGTTAAGTCACATAGTGCTCAGAGCCATTTGAACCCTTTTTTTTTTTTTTTTTTTATAACCAGTAATGTTTTTATTTCGCAAGCTGCGATATCAACCAGAGTCATTTCGTCGTGAACACTAGTGCTATTAAAAATATGACTCTGCTGGCACTGTACTTAGTTTACACCATATTTTAAATTTGTGCATCGTTGCTAAGCTGATTATGTGTGTATTTTTTGACGGTGCCACTACGGCTCCATTATATTAGGACAATTTCTAATACAGGTATCCCTCGCCATATTTTAAGTGCATGTTTTCCACATGTATGAGAATAATTTCATTTTATCATGGCATATTTTATTATGTTAAGTTATACACTATCAATAAGTTGTATTTGATCTTCCGATGTTTTGCAGCAAATATGAATATTGTCATTGCTCTCTGAAACTGGTAGCCTAAGGACAAAGTGTTTTGTGATCATAGATGGAAATAAAAGAAATTCAAGCATCAATGTCTAACTGATCTGGCAATGCAGATAACAGGAAAAGGGAGAGGAAGGGAATCACAGAACTGAATGTGTATCAGATTGATGAGGTCCTTGATTGTGGGCGTTATGTCCTACGTGGATCGGTTTATTGTAGGTGGCTACAATGAGTCAGCGCTTGTGCTGGTGGCTGAAAGAAGAGGGTGAAACTCGGTGTCGTATTTCTCTGCAGTGCCAGTGGTGCTCCAGTACTCAATGCCCGTTCCAAACACAAGGAAGCTTATCGTCTCCTAATTACAGACGGAGTAAAAGCTCGAGTTAGATGTAAATCACACGTGCTCAGTCAAACGAACTATCCCAGAATTCGCCGTAAACGGTTTAAATAAATCGCCGGCAACCTAAATCTGGATGGCCTGACGGGAATTCAAACCGCTGTACTCCCATCTACTGTCTCGCCATTACACCACCTCGTTCGGTCACTTCAGAATAAGGGAACATCGTCAGCTTTATCCCTGAACAATGGCGTCGTTGACATGCTCAATTTGTGAAGCTCTTTTTCTTGAACAAATTATCTAATTTTTATGAAATTGTAATCATTTATTTGCCTGTGCATGTACATCACGTCTACCGATTTCGGTCCCATTCGGATAATTCTTGTTCTTTTTTTTAGGTTGTACATTCAATACTATTGTAATACTATTTCCGTATTGATACTCTGCCGCTGTGTATTGTGCCTCAGAATGAAAATGAATAAACCTAAGCGACGGGAGAATTATTATGATATGAAAGTAATGATTTTCGATTACAATTTAACTTGCCAGTTCATTTTCACCGCATTTGTGAATCGCCGCATAAGAATTTTCAAAACAAAGAGATCTCTAGTACCATCTACAGGTTAGAAGCCGCACACTTTGATGCAATGAACAAACCGATTTCCTGTGTGAAAATATTATTTCAGTAACGTCTTACTCCTTGCACTGTACAGTACTTTCTGCACGGGCATCAGGTAGATGCATTGTGGCGGAGCTTGTGACAAACATACGATACGCGAAAGTTTAGAAGCTGTACTTTCAGAGGGTCACAACTGCGTAATGTCGTGACACCGCGCAAGGGCTGTAACAAATATATATGAAAAGGAATCAAGATTTGGGGGTCTGGGGGTGGGGGGGGGGGGGGGAGGGGGTCTTGCTGTTTGGTTCCTATTTGAGCTAGGAAGATAAGTAAAACAGTTTATGGCTTAGCCCAGAGCAGTGGCCATTTGTATAGTCATTCGAACATTTGTTTTACTATAGCTACGTTACAATATGCTAAGCATGGTTTGAACGGGGAAATGGAAACGGCGCCCCGGCAAATTGTGTGAATCGATTAATTCCTTTTGCAAAATATTTTAATTGGGCTTCAATTAATACTCATCTAATTGCACTATTTGTCTGTGTACTGTTCGGATTTTACGTGCAAAAACAGCCGCCCATAAATAACTCTGGACAGAAGCGAGACTGATGGTTGAACTTCCGTATACTCGCGGATTGGAACATAGTCCAACCTAAGTTTGAGAAAGACTAGCTTCGTTTGGATTTTACGTGCAAAAAGTACGTTTTCTGGGAGGTTTTTGATCCGCACCACTTATATACTTCAAAATTTTGCGAATCGGTTGAAACTTTTCACGAAGGTAGATAAGGGGATAAAGTCAAAATGAAATTTTTTCATCCAGTAATCTTTATCCGTTGTCTACATACGATGGTTTAAATTCGAGCTAAATGAAGAATGTGACAATCGTTCTTGCGTAAAGTGAATGAACGGAAACTGTTCAAAGTAAATCAAATAAATAAAAAATGCATGCTTACAAGAAAATTTAACACTCGCTTTCAGAAACCTAGCTTAACGGGTTAACGTGAAAATAAAGTTTTTGTGAGGATTTTACGCGCACCACTTCTGTGATTCAGACATGTGCGAATTGATCCAAATTTTGTAAGAAGGTAGACAAATACATTAATTAAAGGTCGCCTTGTTTTTTGTGAAAGCTTTATCCGTTACCACGATAAAAGCAACACGGTTGGAAAGACAATAGGCAGCCCTCTATCGAACCAGTCGTCACTCGAGTGAAAAAGAATCTGCATCGGTTGCGAAACCATGGCGGTATAACGTTAAAATTATGGTGAGGTAGAAGCTGGAAACTAGAACGAAAAATTCTCCTATTAAAGGACAAAAAAGGGGAATATATCCTAGACAAAGTTAGGGATGCAAAAGAAGGGAACTACCTTTGCGATTATGTGACAGCTTTAAAGACATTTGAAACAAAACTTCTTGACATATTTGCGCAGTTTTATTTGTTAACCCTACTTCCCCAGCGCAGTGAGCTCTCTTCGCTGCAAGGTGTTAGCATACATGCATTTTGCCGTTTATAGGCTAAAGTCTTTGATCCTGTGCACAAAATCCGGAAGATTCGGCAGGCTCAGTAAACAGTATACACACTACTGGCCATTAAAATTGCTACACCAAGAAGAAATGCAGATGATAAACGGGTATTCATTGCACAAATATATTATACTACAACTGACATGTGATTACATTTTCACACAGTTTGGGTGCATAGATTCTGAGAAATCAGTACCCAGAACAATCACCTCTGGCCGTAATAAGGACCTTGATACGCCTGGGGATTAAGTCAAACAGAGCTTTGATGGCGTGTACAGGTACAGCTGCCCATGCAGCTACAACACGATACCACAGTTCATCAAGAGTAGTGACTGGCGTATTGCGACGACCCAGTTGCTCGACCACCATTGACCAGACGTATTCAATTGGTGAGAGATCTCGACAATTTGATCGAGAGGGCAGCAGTCGAACATTTTCTGTATCCAGAAAGACCCTCGCAGGACCTGCTACTTGCGGTCGTGCATTATCCTGCTGAAATGTAGGGTTTCGCAGGGATCGAATGAAGGGTGGAGCCACGGGTCGTAACATCTGAAATGTAACGTCCACTGTTCAAAGCGCCATCAATGAGAACAAGAGGTGACCGAGACGTGTAACCAATGGCACCCCATACCATCACGCCGGGTGATACGCCAGTATGGCGATGACGAATACACGCTTCCAATGGATGTTCACCACGATGTCGCCAAACACGGATGCGACCATCATGATGATGTAAACAGAACCTGGATTCATCCGAAAAAATGACGATTTGCCATTCGTGCACGCAGGTTCGTTTTTGAGTACACCATCGCAGGCGCTCCTGTCTGTGATGCAGCGTCAAGGGTAAGCACAGCCATGGTCTCCGAGCTGATAGTCTATGCTGCTGCAAACGTCGTCGAACTGTTCGTGCAGATGGTTGTTGTCTTGCAAACGTCCCCATCTGTTCACTCAGGGATCGAGACGTGGCTTCACGATCCATTACAGCCATGCGGATAAGATGCCTGTCATCTCGACTGCTAGTGATACGAGGCCGTTGGGATCCAGCACGGCGTTCCGTATTACCTTCCTGAACCCAGCGGTTCCATATTCTGCTAACAGTCATTGGATCTCGACCAACGCGAGCAGCAATGTCGCGATACGATAAACCGCTATCGCGATAGGCTACAATCCGACCTTTATCAAAGTCGGAAACGTGATGGTAGGCATTTCTCCTCCTTACACGAGTCATCACAACAACGTTTCACCAGGCAACGCCGGTCAACTGCTGTTTTTGTATGAGAAATCGGTTGTAAGCTTCCCTCATGTCAGCACGTTGTAGGTGTCGCCACCGAAAGATTTTTGTTTTAAATTCTTATTAACGGCCAGATAAGTCGAAAAGCTAGTTCCCGTCTTTTACGTCCGTAACTCTGCCCAGGACATATTCTCCATTTTGTGCTATGCTTAGGAGCATTTTTCGTTCTGGTCAGGATTATGGCTCAAATTTTCACGCAGGGTAGATTGCTGGAGTTGATACCTTGCAAGCGTGCTTTTTTTCTCCTTATACGAGGTCAAGTTAGCGATCTGTCCATGTAAGCCTCGTGGAAAGTGTCATACGAGCAGGCGCGCTGCCGTGAAAGCACGGCGGGCCGGAGGAGCAGCCGCCACGTCACGTTGTGTCTCGCAGCAAAGTGCCCCCCCCCTTCCCGTCCTTGGCCCAGTCGCTTCCGGCAGCCGCTGCCTGCTCGCAGCTATCGGGTGCACGCCTTTCACTGCAGCTGCTGGCTGCCGCATATTCACAGGGCGGAGCGCGTCGCCTGTCAGTTTCTGACCTATTTGCGTAAACCCCCGTGGTTTTCTTCTTCTGTTTAGAACTAAGCGAACTGCCAGAGACAACAGAGGACTTGGAAGAGCAATTGAACGGAATGGACAGTGTCTTGAAAGGGGGATATAAGATGAACATCAACAAAGGCAAAACGAGGATAATGGAATGTAGTCGAGTTAATTCGGGTGATGCTGAGGGAATTACATTAGGAAATGAGACACTTAAAGGAGTAAAGTAGTTTTGCTATTTGGGGAGCATAATTACTGATTATGGCCGAAGTAGAGAGGATATAAAATGTAGACTGGCAATGGCAAGGAAAGCGTTTCAGAAGAAGAGAAATTTGTTAACATCGAGTATAGATTTAAATGTCAGGAAGTCTTTTCTGAAAGTATTTGTATGGAGTGTAGCCATCTACGGAAGTAAAACGTGTACGATAAGTAGTTTGGACAAGAAGAGAATAGAAGCTTTCGAAATGTGGTGCTACAGAAGAATGCTGAAGATTAGATGGGTAGATCACATAACTAATGAGGAGGTATTGAACAGAATTGGGGAGGAGTTTGTGGCACAACTTGACTACTAGAAGGGATCGGTTGGTAGCACATGTTCTGAGGCATCAAGGGATCACCAATTTAGTATTGGAGGGGACCGTGGAGGGTAAAAATTGCATAGGGAGACCAAGAAATGAATACACTAAGTAGATTCAGGAGGATGCAGGCTGCAGTAGGTACTGGGAGATGAAGTAGCTTGCACAGCATAGAGCAGCATGGAGAGCTGCATCAAACCAGTCTCTGGACTGAAGACCACAACAGCAACACGTAATGCCCACACAGTACTCAGCACATGCAGCGACGAATTCAGTGGATGTAGTACATTGAAGAACCTTCACGTAGCTTTGTCACAATTTTGTGTGATTCTCCAGGCGATCTCTGTTACTGTAAAGGAAACGGGAATGACGTAGAGTAGCTCCTGTGTGTGATTTGACGCTCAACTGTGACGTTATCAGCGCCCTCCAGCTGCTGGTACGCTGTAAACAGGATGCGCTTGTAAATCGAGTGAAAACTAGACGTAAGGGCCTGTTGCCATCTTAGCCAACAAAGGATACACATATTAACGACGATGTAATAGCACTCCGGTACTAATAAATCTTCTGCGACTCGTGCTCGCCAAACTGATACACTAAGTTTATACCATCAATGTCTTCTTAAAGGAAAATTACACACACGGAATTACCTAGTGAGTATATACGTAGCATCGGTAATTTGGTGTGAACTGCGTCGTTTCGTTGGTACAGGATGGGGAGATCGCTGAATGCTTGCTCGAGCAAAAGTACTTGAGTAACATGTGATTCACAATGAACAGAAAACCTAGCATGTTGCCTTAGCGTCCCAAATGCTGTTTCCGGATTTCAATCAACGCAGGCTTCAATCTCGTGATGTAAAGATGGACAATTTGTTCGAAGAGCTGAAGAGGAATAATGTCATTGGAGTTTTACTGCCATCTCTCATCTTCTGCTATCTCTCATCCTACATTCCTGATCACAGTAATTACTTCAGGCTGTGGAACCAGTCAGGATGGGATACGTTAACTAATAATTCAAAAATTAGTCACTTCGTCGTGACAGTGTGTAAAATCTGTACTGCGATGTCATAACGTCCGATTCGGTGTGACGTGGATTAAACGAGTTCAGAAAATACGGTATCGTCATCATAGTCAATAGGTATATTCTGAATTTCTGGATTCATGTTATCAAAGGATATCAAGATAAAACTGTTGCTCTCAAATAGCGTAACATTAAAAGTACATTTAAGTACATTTACTGCAGTTGTTGAAACTAATTAATCACATGCTTTATACTTTGGCATCAATTGCCGCCCACCATGTCAATATGCTTGTGAAGTTCATAAGTGATTCGCTCTAGTCAGCTCCTACTTTGTTGCAATTGGATTGTCGTACAGATTGCTTTTGCCATTCTTCCAAACAAACAACAAATTTTGGGTAAGGCATTGGACACAGGGCAGATTCTTCTCGACTTATTTAATGTTCCCCGAATCCTTTAGGTGCACTCGCGCGCTGCAATCAGCTGGGGGCTGCATCAAGTTAGGATCAAAATTACAGTTTACAGCTTGCAATGTTGTGTCAGTTACCTTGTGAGCTGCATAAAGTTATAATGAGCTGCTGCGTTTTACGTGCTGCAAGAAATACAGGTTCAAGTCGACGATCAGCAACCCATCCTTCCCACATCGCACGGAAAACCTTCCTCCGTTATAACAAACAGTAGTCGTAAATAGGTTCGCGTACATTCAGGTGACTATTTTGATTCACAATAAACGGAAAGCACGAAACATGCCTCACCTGTCAGTACCACTTTATGGGAAACACAGCATCGTTAGGATTTCGCTGAAGAAACCGTGCATCACTTCCCAAAGAGGTCCGATATCGGATGTTCCTAGTGCCTGAATCTTTTGAAGGTGGTATTCGCGTGCGTTAGACTCGTGCAGTATAATCCAAACTTTAGCTCGTGGCATCGCAACTGTACTCGATGAAGACGCACTATTAAATCTCTGTTCCACAGCATTCTCGAAAAGCGTTGTTTTCACACCGCACATTTCGTTATCAACACAGTCAGGACGAGCACCCTCGAGTCTCTGGAAGATGTCGACAAAGTACAGCAAAAATACCATGGTTTCGATGTCTCCTATTGCGAAATTGCCTCATGGCAACAGAAAATTTTGTCAGTGAGCACAAACAATTCTTTGTCCATGCTGGACCCAGAACTTCAAGGGTAAGCAGCGACTGGCAAAGTGTACTAAAACTTAGAAGCAAAACAAGTATGAGTTCATCCTCTATACATTGTTTCTACCTTCACAATACAATGTCCTCCAGACATGCGCTTATATCTGAAAGAACAGACGCTATCACTGAGTATTACAGCTGAGGCAAACGTTACGAAATAGAATCACATTCTGCGACTATACAGTGACGTGTATTGTGAAGATACAGACGTTGTATAAATACCCTGCAAACATCAGTGATGTGTTCATGCTTCGACAGACTAAAATTGCGATATAATATTTGTCTCGCCGTGAGGGAATGACCGACTGCGCGACCTAAGTGTTGTTACAACGTGGCATATGGAAGTCTGCATGCCCGAGTAAGTTGTTAAGGCGACCGCTCGCAGTAAGCAAGGAATTCGGGTTCGAGCTGCGGTCTGGTATGAATTGTGATGTAATGCGTGGCGGCAGGATGCGACTCTGTTTTGTAATTGAAAGTTCTTACAGAAACCTTGAATACCACGATCTCTCTCTAGTGTGTAACTCATAAAAGACGGTTTTAAAAATGTATGTTTTGCTTGACAAAAGTGGTCGCGTGATAGTACTTGGTCTCTTAAGCTTGAGGTTGTGAAACACGCTGTATGCAGAGAGACTCCGCAGGCTTCCTGGTCGAGACCGGTAAGGCGAGCGACTAGTCAGTGCGCTCACGCCAGCTGACACCCTGGGAAGTTGGTAGGCCGACCTTGGCCTCGAAACTAGCTGCCGCTAAGTCGGCAAGTAAGCTGCGGGTCCAGCGCACAGATCCGGGTCGCCGGGTGGGTGCCGGAGAAAGCACTGTGGCCCAGGGCTACCACTACAACCACGCGATGCGCGCCCGCCAGCTGCCGCCGGTACGTTGACAGACCCAAGGCGGCTGTCAACAGTCGATAACCGGTAGTTGAGAGAACGACAGCGCTAGTTTGTGTGTCGACTTTCATCCACTCTACGAAGGGAAAGTCAGGTAGAATTTTCTTTGAAGATCATAACGCAGTTCTTGCTTTCGATCACCGCACGAACACCGAAATGAGAGATATTCAGATAAGCGATCGCCGTATTGTGTCGTTTTATCCCTGTCTCTCAGTGAGATTTTCCAACCGAAATTTCTCAAAGGGGTGACATAAATTAGAAATTCATAAGATAAGTGATCTACACCGGAGGCAATTGTCGTGACGGAGAAGGACCCACATATGGTGACGGACAATGAACTCTCTAATAGCACTGTATGATGCAGTTCAGAGGAACTTCTGTGACACTGGGTTAATCATTACCTTCGTGTGTCCTCATCATATTATTTCCCTCACAACAGGATCTGCATCAAGTCCTTGAGTAGGCTGACAGGCGCCATTGCTCGAAGGTGGAGGCTGATGAAACCCACACAATTCTCTCGATAAATCCCTAGATGATGGGATAAAGTACCGCAGGGGTTGTCGCTTCAGGCAGAGAATCGGCTAACGAAGGAACACGAATACCGTTCGGTCGTTGAACCCCACCAGTCCTCCCCCAACCTGAAAAACATTAAAAAGTGCTACTCAAATCATGTATAAGGAGACAAGACGATTGTTTTCTTTAAATAATGAGCTCGGAAAATTTGTGAAATGGGTAATTACTAAACCAGCAAATTACAGTGGATGCTAACGTAAATGTTGTCTCAAACGAAAGGCAAGATGGCAAGTGGACAACAAATGAATTAGTCTACATCATTTTCTCAGTGACATTACTTTAATTTTGAACAGTTTCTGAAACCTCCGAAGCAGACAAAATACCGTAGTTATAAAAGTGTTTGCTGGTTCGTTGAGAAGTAATACCCCCCGTCACACAACATTTTATTACTAAATTGTTCTGTTATAAATATCATTACAGACACCAGATGTTGAGAAAGAACAAAAAAAAAAAAAAAAGAAAACACTTGAGTATATAATATAAACTGAGATTTATCAAGGGAGAAAAGGCAAGTGGACCTGATGAGATACGTATACGATTAACTCCACACTGTATCTGTAAGCTGTGACTATAAGGACACGCGTTTCAGTTGTCAGTGTCTATACACTTTCTCCTTTTCGGTACTGTAGCTCTAGTTCTCAAAACTAGCAATAGGTCGTACCAGAAAACAATAATACATGAAAGTTACCACACGGACAACAATATCTCTGGATAAATACATGAATACATCTCACCCACCGATAGAAACGCTATTCTCCATATTCGATCAAGGGCACAAGAAAATTGCCACAGTCGTGAATGAATCATGAACTCTTGTCACTTCGACCTGGCTCTACTTCTAACACACTGATCCACTGATCAATCATTTCAGAATGATGTTTCTTCTGTGTTTCCCAGTCACCACACGAACACTTCCTGACATTAAAGTATACTAGGAATCGCGAGCTTTACGCAGCGGACAAATACAGAAGAACGTTATCCTCAGTAGTATCACAGGAGATGGTAGAAGAAACTGCTGAAATTTTTCTTACAGAAAAATTATTACGTTTGTGTAGTGTTGGAAAAAAAGAGTCGAATACATCCCCAAATACACCCATCACTTATAAACATCCGCAGAAAGCACCAAAAATCATATCTTGTGTACGAAAATAGATTATTTAACTTAAAGAAAGCGATCTTTTGAAATTGAGGTAAAAAAAACAAAATGAAAATCCAGAATGAGATTTTCACTCTGCAGCGGAGTGTGCGCTGATATGAAACTTCCTGGCAGATTAAAACTGTGTGCCCGACCGAGACTCGAACTCGGGACCTTTGCCTTTCGCGGGCAAGTGCTCTACCACCTGAGCTACCGAGCTCAGTTGGTAGAGCACTTGCCCGCGAAAGGCAAAGGTCCCGAGTTCGAGTCTCGGTCGGGCACACAGTTTTAATCTGCCAGGAAGTTTCATATCAGCGCACACTCCGCTGCAGAGTGAAAATCTCATTCTGGAAACATCCCCCAGGCTGTGGCTAAGCCATGTCTCCACAGTATCCTTTCTTTCAGGAGTGCTAGTTCTGCAAGGTTCGCAGAAGAGCTTCTGTAAAGTTTGGAAGGTAGGAGACGGATACTGGCAGAAGTAAAGCTGTGAGTACCGCGCGTGAGTCGTGCTCGGTAGCTCAGTTGGTAGAGCACTTGCCCGCGAAAGGCAAAGGTCCCGAGTTCGAGTCTCGGTCGGGCACACAGTTTTAATCTGCCAGGAAGTTTCAAAATGAAAATCATTTTTCTGTAGCAGATAATTAATGATAAAGTGCGATTACAGTATGAGGCTGTCAACAGAAAACAGTTTTATGTAAGCTAACTTTAAACATTTTATTCCCGGCTCTTTGGGTAAGTTCGAAACTACAAATTAAAACGTGTGGGTTTCCATTATGGGTCAGTCCTGGAATTTTTATCTGTCGCTTATCAGTTCTTTCACCTCAATGTTTGTTAAAGTGAAAAATGCCGAGCTGCACCGCCCAAGTTACAGAGTCCGCACAAAACTTTATGTCAGATCGAAGGACGGAGTGTGTGTGTGTGTGTGGGGGGGGGGGGGGGGGGGGGAGGCATACTACACCCAGTAGGAGTATGCCAAGGGAAGGACTGTGGTGTTCACACCAGGCGAAAGATTTACCATATTTTTAAAAACAGCATTTCCCTAGGCTTTATTTTCGTGACCAAATTTAGGCACAAACGATGTCACTGTACAGGTTGGATTCATATCGTTTACTACTGCCTTTATCTATATTTTGTAATAGGATCTACTCCTATTATTCCTGTCAGTAAAAAAAATAGATCTTCAATGGCGGACCATATTTTCGGGAAGAAAAGCAAAATAAACCTACTCAAGATAGCACATAACATGATAAAACATGTATGGGTGACATGAAAATTATTCAGTTGTGAAATTTCGTAAGAAAGTCTCTTTTCATCAGGCTGTTGTTTATTTTTTTAATCGAAACAATCATTTTATTTCATTGGCCATTATCTAATTTTGCCTATCTGGTCATTATCGAGCAACATCGAATAATACTTATATTATATGCTTCTATTTGTCGGCAATTCATGATCCACACTTCAGTGTGAAATATATCAATATATAATGGCGTCCTGTATTCTTGTTGAATAACGCAATACCGTATATACGCAGATGTTTCTCTGTCTGAAACTGGAAGGTTGCCGTACCTCACTTTAGGGCTTACTATAAAATAGGATGGAATATCTTGAAATAAAAGCACTTATTCCTGATCAGAGGCTTGAAATAAAATAGCACTAATATCTAAGAGCTCAGAAACAAGCGCTATTAAACTCATAAAATCAAACATAACACGGAATTAGGGTATAAATTTCTCCTATCTGCTCTAATTTTCTATAAGGACTACACTGAACTACTACCACAATTTCAGATGATATACATGAATGATTAATTCCTAATTTGCGCAGAATTCACTTAAATCATTAGCGCATTCTTTTGCAGCCCTTGTTCAAACGTTTCAAGTGCAACAACAGCGGTTAAGCTAACACTAGGAAATGGACGAAGTTTACAAAGCCGATTCTTTCCAAGAATCAACATTCAATACAGCTTTAAGGAGGTCTGGGATAACACAAAAAAAATTGTGGAATATGAATGTAAATACTAGCGGCAGCCGGTAGGAGTTATTTCAGTAGACTCTCTGGAAAGGACTCCCCTTAATGAGAACGGAGTCTCGTCTGATTTGTGCCCGTAACTCGCCTTCCTGACATCCATCATGCTTTAACTCTGTGGCGCGGCTACTTAGCCTAATTGCCAAACTTGGCAGTTCTTTCGTAGAAATTAATGCCCGTCTGTCCTAATTATAATTACTGTAATGCCCCTCCTATACCTGCTATCTTTAGAGCATAGGAGGCAGGCAGTTGGCGGAATAGTTGTAAAATATAGCTGTCCGGACCGGAACTAAGAGAACTCCGTGCCACGTGGCTCCACTAACGAGATGTGTGAAAACCAGAACGCTGCCACCAGATTACCTATACGTATCACATTCAACATGGAAGAACTTTCTAGATTTACGTGACATCATCAGCAGTAAGTGAAGTGTGGTAAATTACTTCAAGTTTTTTCATTTCTTTACGACGACCACCTCTTCTAAACTACTTCTCTGGGATCTCTTCAGTTCCATTTTATTTTAGTGATTTTTCTGTTGGCGCATTAGAATTGCTTGTACATATGTAGTGTCTTTTACCTAGTTGTTGTACGTTCATTCCCAGATAGAGGATTATATCGGATAAAAGTCATATTGACCAATGTAAACACATGAATATCATGGATTCAGTCTATATTAGCATCCTGATCAGTAGAAACATCAGTCCTAGCTTCCGTTAATCTTCTCCAAGGGAGGGAGGGATTTTAAATTGGGATGGAAATTAGCGAAAAAAAAAGAATCACATAAGCAAAACTATTTTCAACAGTTTCAAAGTAAGTTTGTAGAGCCTTAGCCTGATGAAACGAAATAGGAATGGACTACTTGGTAAGGCCGGTATTACACAATCAAATTTCTTTGTCAAAGATTTGATCAAAGATGTGATCAAATATTCGTCAAATATCTTTGACGTGTTGCTAAAAACGGGTATTAAACTGTCATCATATTTTTCGTCAAAGTTCAAGATGGCTAGCAACAACAACATGTTATTAACCGCAGCAGTTGCATATACCACGATTATACTGTGTGCACATGAGGAAGAGAAGTGCGGAAAATGAAAAGGAAACATACCTGGTTGAAGCCGTGGCTTTTACGACAACACGATAAAAGCATTCGACAAAACTTGTTACGTGAGCTTATAATGGAGGACGTCAAGTCGTACATCAATTACTTGAGAATGGATGAGCATACATTTCTGTATGTGCTCAGTGAAGTGTATCCTCGTATCTCAAAACACAATACTCACTTAAGAACTGCTATATCTGCAGAAGACAGGCTCACTGTAACACTCCGATTCCTTGCTACAGGACAGGGTTATGTTAGGTTAGGTCAGGTCAGGTCTCGTCTCGTCTCGTCTCCAATCTTCTTAATCTATTTTTGTATTCAGGGTACCTCACGTTGTAAAGCGCCTCATCAGCTTCATACATCTCTACTAATTTTGTAGCTGTCGGTACACACCAATTGTATTTACCGGCTATGTTTATAAAAACACTAAAGATGACAGAACGCTGCAGCGATGCTAGCGCCCCAGGCGGTAACATCTCACACTGCAGTGAGCAGAAGACAAGCGACCTCTTTAATCAAATCTACAGCGAGGCCCTAGATTTGATCAAATATTTGACGACATTTTCCCTATTACACCATCAGATTTCTTTGACAAAGATATTTGACAAAGAAATTTAATAGTGTAATACTGGCCTAAGGTTACCTAGTTGAGCGTTTTTTTCTTGACGACACATGAGCATTTACCTTTTGCGCTGATAAACTTCAACAAATATGTGAACCTAATACAACAAGCTTTAATGCACACTTTAAATCAATTATTATTTATTACTAAAATAATATATAGACTTACCTGTTAATTATGTGCTTCCATTATTTTGTTTTGAATAAATATTTCATTTAGTTTATATAAATGTTTCATTTCTTCCATATCAATAAATAAAACTAACATATTCGAAGAAATCTATTAATATTAAGAATGGAATCATAGAACCACTTGAGTTTTTTGTAATTTGGACAGTTGAAGGCAACGACAAGAAGGAAAGTGAAAGGCATAAAGGGAGAAGTAAACATTTAGTAAAATAAACATGTTTTTGAAAAACTTAGATTCTGATGTGTCTTCTAGGAGAAGTTTATAGTCGGTGTGTGTTACTGGTCTATGTATGTGAGGCAAGGACTAGTTCATGAAGCAATGGAGATATGTGTGTTTGAAATTTGTGCTTCAAGGAGCAAACTGGACTCGAATACATAATTATGACTGTAATGAAAAAGAGGTGGAGGTGAGCAGGAGATGTTGCCTGGCGAATGGATGACTGGTGGGAGAAGGAAGTTCTTTACTGTGCAAAGGAGAAAAGACCGAGACGAAAGTGAGTAGATGACATTAAAAGGCATATAGGAGCTACGTTGATGCGTGTAGCTGAAGGTGACAATTTGTGAAAAATTTTAGCGGAGCCTGTATCCAGCAGGATGTCAAATCAATGGTGATGATCACCATTGCGATGAAATACTCTCAAGGTGACTGACGACATTAATAACAGTTTTCTATTGTATTTAATAATATCTTTTGGTTATTGGTTGTAAACGTATTGATGTGTATCTTGATGGCTTGTTGCCTAACTATCACCATGTACCAGATGATCTAAGATATTTCCATGGCTGGTACAAGGAATTTTTCTCACATATACGATGGGTTTCACCCCTGGAAACTTCTCTCCAGAAGTACAAAGCATCTCCGTTGTTCATAAAGTAATTGCAAGAAATGTCGAGGTATGAATTCTAAGATCAAAAGAAGACAAAATATGCCTCGGAATGCATGACCTACAATGCGTTAGACGTTAAGTATTGCGTTACACAGTGTTGTACGCACTGTGGTTTCTAAGAAGCTGTTGGTACGTACACTACTGGCCATTAATATTGCTACACCAAGAAGAAATGCACATTATTCTAGAACTGACATGTGATTACATTTTCACGCAATTTGGGTGCATAGATCCTGAGAAATCAGTACCCAGAACAATCACCTCTGGCCGTAATAACGGCCTTGATTCGCCTGGACATTGAGTCAAATAGAGCTTGGATTGCGTGTACAGGTACAGCTGCCCATGCAGCTTCAACACGATACCACAGTTCATCAAGAGTAGTGACTGCCGTATTGTGACGACCCAGTTGCTCGGCAACCATTGACCAGATGTTTTCAATTGGTGAGAGATCTGGAAATGTGCTGGCCAGGGCAGCAGTCGAACATTTTCTGTATCCAGCAAGGCCCGTACAGCATCTGCAACATGTGGTCGTGCGTTATCCTGCTCAAATGTAGGGTTTCGCAGGGATCGAATGAAGGGTGGAGCCACGGGTCGTAACATCTGAAATGTAACGTCCACTGTTCAAAGCGCCATCAATGAGAACAAGAGGTGACCGAGACGTGTAACCAATGGCACCCCATACCATCACGCCGGGTGATACGCCAGTATGGCGATGACGAATACACGCTTCCAATGCGCGTTCACCGCGATGTCCCAAGACCGATGCGACAATCATGATGTTGTAAAGAGAACCTGGATTCATCCGAAAAAATGACGTTTTGCCACTCGTCCATCCAGGTTCGTCGTTGAGTACACTATCGCAGGCGCTCCTGTCTGTGATGCAGCGTCAAGGGTAACCGCAGCCAGGGTCTCCGAGCTGGTAGTCCATGCTGCTGCAAACGTCGTCGAACTGTTCGTGCAGATGGTTGTTGTCTTGTAGAAACGTCCCCATCTGTTGACTCAGGGATCGAGACGTGGCTGCACGATCCGTTACAGCCATGCGGATGAGATGCCTGTCACCTCGATTGCTAGTGATACGAGGCCGTTGGGATCCAGACCGGCGTTCCGTATTACCCTCCTGAACCCACCGCTTCCATATTCTGCTAACAGTCACTGGATCTCGACCAACGTGAGCAGCAATGTCGCGTTACGACAAACCACCATCGCGATAGGCTACCTTTATCAAAGTCGGAAACGTGATGTTACGTATTTGTCCTCCTTACACGAGGCATCACAACAACGTTTCACCAGGCAACGCCGGTCAACTACTGTTTTGTGTACGAGAAACGGTTGGAAACTCTCCTCATGTCAGCACATTGTAGGTGTCTCCACCGGCGCCAGCCTTGTGTCAAAGCTCTGAAAAGCTAATAATTTGCATATCACAGCATCTTCTTCCTTTTGGTTAAATTTCGCGTCTGTAGCACGTCATCTTCGTGGTGTAGCAATTTTAATGGCCAGTAGTGTATATACTCTAGTAAGCGATGAGAACGCTGCTGTGAAGTTTCCAGCATAAATAACGCGAAACTTACATCGCTACAGATACGAATGAGATCATCCATCACTTTCGGATGCACTAGAAAATTTGTGAAAAGTTGCAGTCTGCAGAAGTTTTGGCGAGGCGTTCACTCACGTACCGAATATGAACAGCGCAGCACCTGGCGGTAGTTTGAAGACAAACTTGAGACGTGGCTCGTTAGATGTGGGGAGCAGCTAAGCCCTTGGCTCGGCTCGCGGTTTCGGGACGAGGCAGTAAGGCTTCCTCTAATTATGTGCATCCTCCCGCGGCAGAAATTAGGTGAGCGCGCCGTGGAAAGTTGTACGCAACCTTAGGCGGCGGCTTCCGCGCCTGATCGAGGAGGAAGCTATTATATGCAAATTTATACGTCGACGAGCGGGGTATTTTTAACGCGGCAATTTGTCCCGTGTGCGACGGCGCAGCGGGCGATATTGCGTCTAACGGTGGTTTTACGGTTGCGCGCTCTCTAGCCGTCCAGCGGCACGTTCCGGAACCGGTTCGAGGGCGAACGTCTTATCCAGCCTGGAGCGAGGCTCGCTCCAGCGCAGCGACGCAGCTCTCCGTATTGTGAAAAGAGGCAGGCGTTTGTCTGTCGTACGAGTCGAGATCTCGAGTCCGTACGGACGACTGCTCCACGTTCTGTTCGTGTTTGGATAACTGATGACGAATTTCGTACGGCAGTCACAGAAAAGGAGCACCCCAGTGTAAATATACCGATGCCGCACTCCATTAGCGGTGAACTCCGTTGCAAGGGCAAGTTAACTGTCAGTGCAGTTACTGAAATCTCCACCTGGTGAACGGAAAGAGCATAATTACCTCTGAAGCTTCAGTTACACAAATGCTAATACTAAAACGTTTAAGGTTAAAATTTGTCTATCATCGTGATCATCATCTTCTAAATATTAAGTCTTATAGTCAGCTGCCCCGTTTTCTATCACCATCTACCTCTTATGAGGTCTGCCCAATTCTCTCTTTCCAATCGGCCGATAATTCATTATCTTCTTTGGCAACCTGTGTTCTATCATTCTATCAACAAGATTCTTCCATTTCATTCTATTCTCTTCCATCGTGTTACCACCTGAAAAGATTTTAAGAACTGACCCTATCGTTCCATTCCTTATTTTGTCCATATTGTTACAGCCTCTTACATATTTCATGAACTTCATCTCTGCCTCCCGTATTCGGAGTGTTATGTACGAGATTAGGTACAGCCACCACTTCATAAAATTTCATTCGTGTTTCCGTTCTTGGTTTTCTTCCCAAAGTCCGTCCGTTTGTCCCGCAGATGGCTCGATATTTATTAAGCTTGTTGTCAATGTCTTCGCCATACATAAAACTAATATCACACCCTAAATAAGTGAGGTGGGATAACTGTACTAAAATTTCCACGTTATTGTTTTGTATTTGTTTTGTATTTGCATATCACAGCATCGTCTTCCTTTTGGTTAAATTTCGCGTCTGTAGCACGTCATCTTCGTGGTGTAGTAATTTTAATGGTCAGTAGTGTATATACTCTAGTAAGCGATGAGAACGCTGCTGTGAAGTTTCCAGCATAAATAACGCGAAACTTACATCGCTACAGATACGAATGAGATCATCCATCACTTTCGGATGCACCAGAAAATTTGTAACTAGATTCTTCCGTTTGACAGTCATTATCTCCATCTTATTTTTAGATTTTGTTAAACTGTAGTCTATTGCATTTCTAGCAATCTGTGTACCGCTCTATGTAAATTATCTTATTTATCCTGTATAATTATCTGGTCACCACTGGAGTATTTAATGGTATACTAGATCCTAATTGAATTCCTAATTTAATCTTTCAACTTCATAACCAGGTCATCAATATATAAATTAAATAAAGTGGATGATAGATTACAGTCTTGTCGAACACCTTTATTTATTAAATTTTCATTACATATTTTCGAGCCTTAACTTACTACCATTTTCGTGTGTGCATATAGAATCTTTATGCTACTAGTAAGTTGTTTAGGAAAATATTTTATTTCCAGTGGAAAACATTTTATTTCCAGTATTTTCCGCGAAGGGGATCTTTTTCCCTTATCACTGGCTTTCTTGTAATCAGTAAATGCTAAATATGCTTATAAAACAAATTCCTGGAGTTTTTCCATTAATTTGTCTTATTACAAGTATATTATTTTCACATGAACGTCCATTACTGAAGCCTGATTGTTCTTCTGAAAGTATTGCGATAGCTTGTAATCTTTGATAAACAGTTTTCTCGTAAATTTGATATCTGTTAATGGTGTACGCATTGATTTTCTGTTATTATGTTACTCATTGCAGAAACTTTCTTAATTTTATTTATATATTTCATAAGTTCAAACGCTTCATTCTGTCTTTCGTAAGTGCCATGTTCGAGTTTAGCAACAAATCTCATTTTTGAGACGTTTGTATTCCTTTTTGCCTGCTTCATTTACTGCATTAGCACACCAGTACACCACAGATTATGTAAAGAATTTAACTTCCACGTACGAAACAGTTTCAAGCGCCTGATTACGTTATAAATAAGTAACTGTTTTGAGTATTTAATGTTAAGCATTTAAACGAGAAATAATTTAGAAAAAGTGTGGGATTGTATTCAAATTTTGTCGGGAGTCGCTAATTGCCGTCATTATGAAACACTGGATGGTTATGGTGTGGATGGTTTGCGCTCCATTTTAATCAAATGTTAGTTTTTCACGCATCTCAGTGGCTATAACACCTCCTGAACTATATGTTGTGCAATGTCATAATTTTGCAAGTTCATTCAGTTACGCGTGTAGGTACTGTCTATAAAGTGTGTTGCGAATAGAGTTGGTAGTAAAGAAGTAAGACACGAAAACATTCATCCCTGATGTAGTTTTGTTGCATGAACAGTGAAAATGCAGTAAGGATACATTTGTATCCTTTCATCCTATTTGGGATGTGTTAGCGAAAAAAAATTCGTAATAGTTTGAAATTTTCTGTAAAGTTTGCTGGAAGTCGCTACGTGGTCCATTTCTCAAATACTGAGTGAATGTAGTCCTATCATTTGGCGCCGTCAGTTACGATACTCCAAGACAAATACACAATTGTCAACTGTAATACTTGCTTATTGTGTTAAAATTATTCCGACCGTTGTGGCCGTGCGGTTCTAGGCGCTTGATTCTGGAACCGCGTGACCGCTACGGTCGCAGGTTCGAATTCTGCCTCGGGCATAGATGTGTGCGATGTCCATAGGTTAGTTAGGTTTCAGTAGTTCTAAGTTCTAGGGGACTGATGACCTCAGATGTTAAGTCCCATAGTGCTCAGAGCCATTTGAGCAATTTTTTTGTTAAAATTTTAATGTAAAGAGTGTACCTCTTAATGAGCATATTATGACATTATAAAATTTTAAATTCGGTCAGTAATTACGCGAAATATTGATTTTTTTTTTGTTTCTCGTAGGAGGTGTTATGTAGGCAACCTGCAACAGGTATTGACCTCCGAGTTGCGGAACAGTAATACCGATTGCGCATGATGGCCACTTACAATCCACTGTGTGAGCACGATGCGCGAAGAATGTTGCGGTCATAACATGATAATCCTTCTGGTGATGACTCGTAAGAGTCGATAGCGTAAAAAACAATCCAATCCCGCCAGATGCGATCGACACAGTTGTGAAACAGGCTGCGTTCACCGACAACAGCCGTCAGAAGCCGCCCGACAGCTTGGTCAGTTGCGTCCGATTTCCGTCAGCTCTTGGCTGGATCAAGCAGGTCAGAATTTAACCTGTACAGGCGGGATGGATTCCTCGACGCCTCTGTTCTTGAAGACGAGAACTGCACTGACGCTTTTTCCATTAAAAAGACGCCGAATGCATGTGTATGTCTCTCGAAAATAAATGTAGAGGCTGTCGTCAGTTATCTGAATAACAATTTTACGAATACATGAGTTGAAGGGAGAAACGTTCTGTTGCATACTCGAAACAATTCGTGGCGACACTGAAAAGCAAGTTTACGAACACTTTGTTTCGCTGCATCTATTTAAAGTTGTGCAGACATACGTCCGTTGATCTTCAATGACTGTAGTTCGGTATACGTGTGAAAGACAACTATAAAGTTTAGCGCCAGACATTGAAAGCCACTTCACAAAACATCATCACCACCCTACTGGCATGAAAACGACAATAAACAATAATAATAGTAACTTGTAGACAGCTAATGCTAAGCTACCACAAACGTAGAAACCGTCCATTACAGTAACTATAAGCATAAGATATACCACCCTTCTCACTTGAACAAATTATTTTTTGATGTTATAATTTATTTATGCGTAAGATTTTCGATAGAGATTTTGCCTGAAACTTCCTGGCAGATTAAAACTGTGTGCCGCACCGAGACTCGAATTCGTGACCTTTGCCTTTCGCGGGCAAGTGTTCTACCTTTTTTTTATCTCATTTTGTTCGCTGCATCTGCGTCGTAAGACAAGCGTTTTAGTTCGCTGTTACTCGATTAACTCAGTTTCTTTTTATTACAGAGGGCACGTAACCCTCTGACCCAACACGCTGAGCTACCGTGCCGGCACCATCTGAGGTACCCAAGCACGACTCACGCCCCGACCTCACAGCTTCACTTCTGCCACTACCTCGTCTCCTACCTTCCAAACTTTAAAGAAGCTCTCCTGCGAAGGAAGTTTCATATCAGCGCACACGCCGCTGCAGAGTGAAAATCTCATTCTGGAAACATCCTGTTGGCTGTGGCTAAGCCACGTCTCCGCAGTATCCTTTCTTTCAGGAGTTCTAGTTCTGCAAGGTTCGCAGGAGAGCTTCTGTAAAGTTTGGAAGGTAGGAGATGAGGTACTGGCAGAAGTAAAGCCAAGAAGTAAGGACAGGGCGAGAGTCGCGCTTGGGTTGCTCAAATGGTTGAGCACTTCCCCGCGAAAGGTAAAGGTCCCGAGTTCGAGTCTGGGTCCGGACACAGTTTTAATCTGCCAGGAAGTTTCATATCAGCTCAACTCCGCTGCAGAGTGAAAAACTCAACAACAAAAAAATGGTTGATATGGCTCTGAGCACTATGGGACTGAACTTCTGAGGTCATCAGTACCCTAGAACGTAGAACTACTTAAACCTAACTAACCTAAGGACATCACGCACATCCATGCCCGAGGCAGGATTCGAACCTGCGACCGTAGCGTTCGCGCGGTTCCAGACTGAAGCGCCTAGAACCGCTCGGCCACTCCGTTCGGCTGAAAATCTCACTCTAGAGATTTTGCCTACTTGTGATTGAAACAATGTGTCGTGTACTACTTCACACATAACAGTAAGGAGAAGTGAGATACTAAGTGGCGCAAAAAATTGTCGTCATAGGAAAGCTGGGGAGAAGCAGAAATAGTTATCGAACAAGTTAACATATTAAACACAAAGTTTACTTAACTTGTATTTCTCCTAGCATACGAGGACTCGTTACAAATAATGCAGCAAGAAATAGTCCAGAAATGTCAATAGCAAACAAGAACGAGGCTGCCTGAACTTGGTTGAAATGGCTCTGAGCACTATGAAACTTAACTTCTGAGGTCATCAGTCGTCTAGAACTTAGAACTAATGAAACCTAACTAACATAGGGACATCACACACATCAATGCTCGAGGCAGGATTCGAACCTGCGACCGTAGCGGTCGCTCGGTTCCAGACTGTAGCGCCTAGAACTGAACTAAGGTACAAAGATGGTGTCGGACACGTGACTCGGAAGGTTGTTTATATCTTTATAGCGTCACATAGCAAAGATGTTGCAAGTGCGAGTGGGGCGACTTTTTTTTTTTTTTTTTTTTTTTTTTTTTTTTTTTTTTTTTTGCCCCTCTCTTCAGCCTACAGAATTCGTTTTAAAAAGTTGAAGATAATTAGTAATAAAAACAGGCGATATAATCGGTGACTTAAATGGTAAAATGGCGGAAAATCGTGGAGCTTGAAACATATAACAGAGGGTTGATGATGCTAATAAAATAAATATGAGGCAGACAGGTAAGTGAGTAGACAGATAATTAAAATAACACGGCGACAGTCTGGTTTTGTTCGCAAGAGATATAAAATTTACACCCAGCGACAGCATGGTGTCTGTTCGCAACGCTTTGGAAAGACGAACAACACTGAACATTCACTTAAGCACTGCACTAAAAAGTTTTCACAAATGTGATATACCAGAGCCGAGGGCAGATGGGAGGGAAAGACAGATGACTGGAAAGGAAAGGGGGGGGGGGGAAGGAGAGGAAAAAACGAAGTGGGGGAGGGGGGAAAGGATCCAATGGAGGACGAGGACCCAGAAGACGGGGGAGAGGGGCGTGTGGCTGCCGCCGGCCATCTTATATTGTGGCGGCAGATGGCCTTCGTAGTCCAGAGCCACGGAGGCGTGGCTCAGCGGGCCCGCACCATTGGGTCCGCAGGGTCCCGGGCGACTGCCATCGGCATCTGACGGATGCTTGCAATTCCTGAAGGGTGGCACTGATACATGGTTCCAGTCAGTGAACCTGCGACAGTGGTCTATAGATTCGGAACTGTATCAGAAGTATGCTTCGCTTGTTAGTTCACGGTAAACGGATCAGCTTACGATTGACCACTGACGGCGGCCGAGTTTAGGTTCGTTCTGCGCATCTGACGTCACAAAACAGTCAGCCAATAAAGAGAGAACGACGTTGCCTGAGCTCGACTGCAGTGCAGAGCACGGACGAGTGTCTTCAGTTTTAGAAACGTTCAGTAATAAATTAAGTAATTGAACAAAAGCAATGTCGTGATAGCAGATTTTCTTTTATAGAAAGTTTGGAAAAAGCAATCTTTACACGAATTGCCTCACATTCTATGAATTAATTAAACCAAACAAGCAATGATTTAGGTGTATGTATCATTCTCCCTAACCGCTTTTTCGTAATAAAGAACAGCGGTAACTGTTTTATTTCCTATTGTATTTCGACGAAACGTGAGTAATTCATTCTCATACCAACAGTGTCTGCCCTCTGTAATAAAAAAACTGAGTTAATTGATCAACAACGAACTAAACGGATGTCTTACGACGTCCGCCCCGAGCAGATGCAACGAACAAGAGCGAACAAAATGAAGTTTAAAAAAATGAGTAAAGTGTATCGCTGCTAAGCGAAAGGTTCCGAGTTTAGACCTTGTTCGGTGCTTAATATTTTCTTTATTTAAAAACAATATCGAAGTGTCTTACTTCATGAATTTTGTTCGTCTGAATGCAATTTTTTGAAATTTCTACTGGCAACTAAAATCGACGATAAGGAAAGTATACGCTATGGACTTTTACCTCTGCAAACTCTTCAAAATTTCGTGCAATGGTTTACTACATCTAATGCTGCACAATAACTGCGTTGAACTTCGAAACAAAATTAGGTCATTTATTGGGGGGAAGGTAACAGTCAAGAAGATGTGTAAAAATCAAATTTTTTTGGCCAAATAGTTTAAGTGAAATCGAATGATAAGTGTGTCAAAGCAGTCGAAGCACCATGTGTCTGCACAGGCGAGCAGTGCAGTGATGACAAAATCGCGCACACCGCGGAATGCGGCGAGCACGTCTCTGTAGCAGCGAAAGGGTTAATGCGGCCGTGGTGGCTTTACTTCATGAACTGCGCGCTGCCCCCTAAACGTCCGTTTGCGAACTATGCTATAGCGCTGCTTCTCTTGGCGCGTACAACTGGCAACGCAGCAATCTCCCGCGTCTGGGCGGGCATGCGCGAAACGCCAAGATGAAAGAATTGAACTATAGCACACCTGCACGATCGGCGAAACGGTTGCTGCAACAGCGGAGAAAACGGACGTATAACAGTTTCCACAGTGAAAGCAAGAATATAGAACTGTGCGTTCTGTCGAGCAGTGTCGTTGCAAGCAGAGTAAGAGCGCGCTTACCTGGCTAGCGCCTGGATCATTAATTAGCGGCGTCAGTCCGGACAAAGCTCCATTGTAATTGCGTAACCCGCACGGGCCAGCGCCGGTATTCCAGCATGACAATGCTACGGACGCGCCAGGGTGGGATCTGTACGCGGAATTGCGGGAGGGCGGGCGGCTCTGCGCGCCAGCCCGTGTTTTCTTTTTTTCCTGGGCGAGCTCTTCCGTGGCCAGGCTGGGGCGCGGGCGCAGGCGCTGGCCCGAATGTTCATTTAATTAATTAGGAGCGGGCCGGCGCCATTAGCATCTGCAAGCAGCCGCGGGACGCCTGCAGAGCCGGGATTAATGCGGCAAAATGCCGCTGCGCTGCGCCACATCCGCGCAGGTACGCTCCCGGCTCCTCGTGTTCGCCAACAGCCCTTTGTTTTCTGCTCGTTTTTCGGAGCCGCCGCGGGTGTGCGGTACACTTTGTGTTGTAGCGTGCCTGCCTCCTCTCTCTGCCACTCTCGTCGGCGCAGCGGCAACGAATACAGTCGTCTACAGAGATGCTGCGTACCGCACCGTAAAGAAAAAGCCTCCTACATCCGATGCTTATTCGCTACGCATCCACTTGGAAGGGACTTGACGAAGGTTCGCGGACACAAAATGTTGGTTCGGTTCAACGAAAGGAATTCAATCAGCCAAATATCGTAACCGACACCATTCAAACGAAGTGTACTTTAATGCGATTGCACCCATCAGTTTAAAGGTGTAGAGCTCTCTTTCAACACATGAAACATAACTGATGTCCGTGTTTTTAAGCAAAATAAAAAGTAATGCCTAATCTTATCATACAGTTTTTCTTTCCAAATTTCTCTTCAAGAATTGTTAGTTTTTCTTCACAGTGTGTGATGTCCTTAGGTTAGGTCAGTATAACACTACCAAATTTCTTTGTCAAAAATCTTTGTCAAAGATATTTGATGGTGTAATGGGGAACTTTGCCAAATGTCGTCGAATATTCGATCAAATCTAGGGCCTCGCTGTAGATTTGATCAACGAAGTCGCTTGTCTTCTGTTCACTGCAATGTGACATGTTACCACACGGAGCGCTAGCATCGCTGCATTCTGTCGACTGTAGTGTGTTTATAAACATTCCCGGTAAAGACAAGTGGTGTGTGCCGACAACTACAAAATTAATAGAGATGTATGATGCTGATGAGGCGCTTAACAACGTGAGGCACCTTGAATTCAAAAATAGATTAAGAAGATGTGCGACCTGACCTAACCTAACCCTCTCCTGTAGCAAGGAAGCGGAGTGTTACAGTGAGGCTGTCTTCTGCAGGGGTAGCAGTTCTTAAATGAATAACCTGCTTTGTGATATGAGGATACACTTCATTGAGCACATACAGAAATGTATGCTCATCCATTCTTAAGTAATTGACGTACGACTTGACGTCCTCCACTGCAAGCTCACGTAACAAGTTTTGTTGAATGCTTTTATTGTGTCGTCGTGAAACCCACAGCTTCACCCAGGTATGTTTCCTCTTTTTCCCCCGCTTCTCATCCGCATATGCAAACAGTGCAGTTGTGGTACATGCAACTGCTGCGGTTAATAACAAGTTGTTGTTGTCAGCCATCTTGAAATGTCACGAAAAATATGATGATAGTGTAATACCCCTTCTAGTGCTACGTCAAAGATCTTCGTCAAATATATTTGACGAATATTTGATCACATCTTTGATCAAATCTTTGACAAAGAAATTTGATAGTATAATACCGGCCTTAGTTAGGTTTAAGTAGTTCCAAGTTCTAGGGGACTGATGACCTCAGAAGTTAAGTACCATAGTGCTCAGAGCCATTCTTTACAGTTTTGGCTTCAAGAAATCATTTTTGTGTCCACATCGGACGCTCCCTGTAACCACTGCACAAGGTGGAAGGAGTCCTTGCAGAAGCGACGGCGGTTATCGCTGAAACAACCGGTTCTTGGTTGTACTAATTATTTTCCTCTCCTGTTTAACCCGATTCTTAAAACCTACAAAGTAACCGATCTCTGAAGAAGTCGATTTTCGTTTTTTTTACTAGTCCTATTTCCAGAGAGAAAAGTAGATATCGAACAAAAATTTAAAATTTCGAAGACTCCCTTAGGATTTTACATCATACATTTCAAGACACACGGAACAAAAGTACCAAATGAAATAGGCAAATAAAAGAAACCCATTCGTACAGTCTTTGTTGTTTTTCTTGGAAAGTAATTAGGGGCTGAATACTACCAAATATAACTAGTGTTCTCAAAATTGTTCAAGTGGCTCTGAGCTCTATGGGACTTAACGTCTGACGTTATCAGTCCCCTAGAACTGAGAAGTACTTAAACCTAACCAACCTAAGGACATCACACACATCCATGCCCGAGACAGGATTCGAACTTGCGACCACAGCTGTCGCGCGGTTCCAAACTGTAGCGCCTACAACCGCTCGGTCACAACGGCCGGCTATATTTCTTCGATCTACATAATCGCCAGTTGTACTCGTGTAATAACTGCCGGTATTTTGGGAGCTACACTGCTTCGCAACGGCTTTTTTCACATTTGGTTCTATAGTCTTTACACATTAATATGATATTCGGGCTCCTATGAGGGTACCTTCTTGAAGACTTCTGACAAACTGTAAGCATAACTCAAGATGCTTCACATTTGAGGACGGAACAATATTTTTGCTGAACATACATACACACTCTGTAACCATCAAAATGTTTTCTTACACCTGATGGAACACCTGATGATTACAACTTATACTATGCTTTTGCTGACACTGCAGTTTTTGCGCCCGATGATCCTGTTTCGAAAGATCTTAGAAGCATTTCGTTTTCCTTACAACGACGTCTGGGCCATCCAAGTATCTTCTCGTTTTCTCACTCATGATGTTCAGTATAACTACTGACCACGAAAGAGTAGCAAATGATTAGTAGTCTTATTCCTAGTTAGAATGGTAAAATGTATTTTTGTCAGCAATAATCAAGTGTATAGTGGACTGAACTTTTAAATGAATAGCTGAAGCGTAACACTGTTCCAGGCGAATTGATGTAAATAATCACGAAGTACGTAATTCTAAGGAAGTTTTTAAGAATATCTAATCAATGTATATTGCACGTACATGTTTACACAACTCAATAAGGCTTCTTCACAGAATGCCTAAATCAGGTGTGTGGTACAATAGCTGTCGTGTCGTTAAAAAGAATGCCCTTAATAAAACTTACAACTCACGCGAGGTTTTGCCATGACAAAAAAGACGAAAAGTGAAACTCGCTGGTGCATATAAATCAAGATCGACATTTTTACACATTCTTGGTTTTGGCATAAGGGAGACAATATGTACTTTTATAAATACTCAGGCGTGGGAAGAGCTGCAAATGATTGGTCGTTTCACTTGTCCCATATTACATGTCTTTGTATGTAGGTTACACTAAAACACCAAAAATCTAGAAATAAATTGATGTACCTGACGTACGATAACGACAAGAACTGAGAAGTAATGCTGCCTAGTGACTGTTTTCAGTGCGTCAAAATGTGAGTAGAGCTCCAGAATGTATGTCAGCAACATTCTAACGCTACCGCTTGAGTTATGCTACTCGTCTTAATCTTCTGCTCCATCTACTTCTTTTTCCTTTTTCTATTTCCTGTGGGATCGAATAGGGAGGTGCTGTAGTTAAAAATCTGGACTCGTTTTTGAAAGTACGCACAATCATCGGCTTTCTTGTTGGAGCACAGAAAGGGAGTCTTCATCATCGCCCGCAGTGCTTATCAAAGACCTTTGGGTCAGACGTAGAAGTATTTTGCACAAAAATGTAGTCGTCATGCCAGGTGACCACCGAGACCTGACTGGATAGAGTACCATTTCTGTCGTCGTTTATCTAGTGTCCTGTCACCAGTTACATCAAGGATCACTGTACTATTTTCCTTCTGATCACAGATAGCTTGCACCTTTCTTGGTTTGTAATTTCCTGGCTACATTCTTAAGGGTAACATATGGGCTTTTTCTTACCGCTCAGATATCTGCAGATCCTGTGTCAAAGGCCGATGTAAATCTCAGAGTTTACTTCCTAAATTTTTCACAATTTTTGACATAGTTTGTGACAGTAGTCGGCAAAGTGATATAAATCTCAAGTAGAGGTAGTCTTTTCGAATATTTGTGATTAAACAAAATGTCAAAGACTTTGCATGGTGACAGTGTGTGGATATCTGGTATCATATAGTGCATGAACTCGTTTTGTTTTAAATTGCAACTCTACTGTCGCTGAGCTAATTTCTTGCGGAGACTTCCCACATGGTAATTTCATTAACCTTCAGCTACATTTAGAAGCATTGATAGAAATACTTGTACCTACATTTTCTGAATCTACGTTGCTACAATAAGAATAAGACGACAAGGAATGTAATGACTGTATACAGAGCTCTCTACTGACGTCAGTGACTGATGTGGGCAAAATAAGGAAATGGAATCCAGTCTGTGAATGAAATTCCACTGGCAGATTGTGAACTACACATTTGTCTCGCTTTGCTGCAGAATACGGGCTACAAGTGACTTCATGATGCGTCACGCGTTGATGTGCAATCTCCTTGTGCTAGTTTCCCTTCCTTATGTTTAGATAGCAGTGGTGTCGCATGTGTGGGACTTCAGCTGCGAAGACGCAGTACAAGAAAGGATGTGTGCGAGTGACTCACCCACTCTCTGACACTGGACTTTGAATGAAGACGAGAGCTCGTAGATCAGTGTCTGCTGATGTCACATCTTTGTTACTCACCTGGTGACAGGGAAAGTCATTTCAAATACTAGCCACAGATTTTTACTGCGGCACATTTCTTTTGTCTTGTACGTATGGTTGAAAAATCCGGTCCAACGATGCGATGGGCTGATTCAACTGACGGGAAAGGATTCTCCTTCTCCGCATCAAATTAAAACAGAAAATACGTTGTAAGTTTCACGTGGATGACGATTTTCTTCCTCTGAGTGAAATTCAACCTGCTCAGGTTGTAGGGTAACCATTTTCTCCGACGAATAACTGGTAGCCGGTGCTGCAGACCAGTTGATTTGATCTTATTTGTATGTCGTAAAGCAGTGTATATTAAGTTCCATGTCCATCACATGGTGACAGTCATTTCTATCTCGAGCAGGTGGACATAATGTACCACAGGGTCCTATGTCGAATCTTTTATCGTTTACATCCTTAGTCTTAGAACATGTTGATTTTTATCTCTTTGCAGATGATACTAGCATGGGAGGAAAAGGTAGCTCTAGTTTCCTTATTGGAAGGCCAGCTCGCGAAATATCTGAGTATGTCAGCGGATGGCTGAAAGGAAAGTGATTTTCACTCAAGTTTCCCAGCAGTTACACTTACTTGCGATACACATGTCCAGCAGACAAGCACTTGTCGTTGTAGCCGCTTTTACCGCACCTAACATTTTACAATGGTTGTTATGTTGTTTATGAATTATCATCAAGTTGATTGCTACATTAAGTCATTATTCGCAGCGAATTCTCAAGTCCTGTTGTACTGTGTCCACCGAGTTTCGTCTAAACATCGATATCTTATATTGATCTGAAACACTGAAACAATTTTTTTCGTAAATAAATATTCAGCTCACTAAGTCTTGTTTTTCAGTAGTTAGGTCTACCGCTTCCTCATCTCAATCTGATAATTAACGCTTTGTTTTCTTTTTTCCAGGTGAGCGTCCCAACATAACTTCAACGAGGGTGATTCTTGCGTAAGTCATTAATCAACGAGAAATTGAGATGTCTGTTAAATTATACACTGCTAAAACCTCCTGTTGAGATCATTCTTTAGAGTAAGTAAGCCTTAGACTACGGTTTCAATACGTAGACTAACCAACGTCTGCTGATGTCATTTCCATGAAATATGACATTAAGTACAACGAATTTTCTGCGCCTATAGGACCGTACTGGATTTAAAATGTACCAGCTCCCACTCATTAGTGCCGTATCATCATCACAAATCAATTTTCAATTCAATGTATTGCCATAAATTTTAGACCTGTTATCTTGAAACTGTGAACAGGTCGTACATGATAACGTACAAATATGTTAACAGCAGCTGTTGTTAATATACAGGATGATTCAAAAGTAACTGCGCACATTTCGTTGGGGCAACGTATGCATCAAGATAAAAAAAAATGTTAAATAAAGTTTTGTCTGAAATTGCTTTATTTCCGAGTTATGATGTGTAATGTCATTTGTGCTAGGGATTACATCATAGGCCAACACAGTCGTTTCCTTTTGGCGTCTCGTATTCGCCTGCATATCAACTGATGTTGCTTTTCACATCCCTCTACATTGCCCGTTTGATTCTGGCACGAACTGTCTTTGTTTACTTGACTACGGTGCCATCCGTTGTACTCTGGTCACTGTTGTAGTGTAACGGCAACAGACGTACTAAACACAGGGCGACAATTATTGAACTATATGAAAATAACGTAAAAACTAGTTACAAACTACGGTGTGAATGGAATATTAGAGTGACTTGTGCATCTTTCCATTCTTGGGGTAAGGATCTTGCGTCGAATGAACGTTTGTATGTGACTGTTAAGTATGGAGCTATTGGATCAGCATACTCTGAAATAAATCTAATTGGTATAGTGTCTGAAAAGGAAGACATGTTTCTATGAAGTGAATTAAGTTGCTTCACTACTCGAGGATATCTCCTTCTAAGTTAATCACGCTGGCGCCTGTTCGTGATTCGAATTCTGGACTATTACTTCGAGCTCTTTCGTGAAGGGTATTTCGGTAGGCTGCGCGTAGTAACTCTGCTCTGTTTTAGCATTACTGTCATCGATAGTATTTCGGTCGCTGTCGAACAGAGAAGGCATTGCTTCTGTTCTTGCCACTAGCATTCTTTAAATAAGAGCAGAATCTCTCCGTATCTTCTGCCAGGTTTCGAGACAAAGGTTCTTTGTGGAAACTATTATAAGCATCTCGCACTTACGTCAGCGCTAAATTTCGATCTTCTGTAGAAGATCGCCCATCTTGGGGATTTTGCCATCGTTTAACTTTGGCGTGCTTTTTTCTTTGCTTCTACAATGTTCTGACATCCTTTATGTACCGCGGGATATCAGCTCCGTCTTTTGGTAACATAGTTGGAGTACATTTCTCAATTTCTGGCGATACTATTCCTTTGAATTCAAGCCACATCTGGTCTACAGTTACATTGTTAATTTGGAAGAATTGTCTCTAAGAAAGGCGTCAAACGAAATGTTATCTGCTTGTTTGAGCATGTATATTTTTCGTTTACTTTTGGTGGATTTGGGAGTTACGGTATTCATTCCCGGTACAACAGGCCTGCGTTCAATAACAACTGTATCCATTTTGATGCTCGTTATTAGCTCAGAATTATTTGTCGTGTGTTTCGTGAGAATTATTTTGGTCTGGTGTATATTTTCCCGAATCCACGAAGATGGTAGTTTAATACACTCTTATTTTTAATGTTAGTGGATAATTACCGCAAGGGAGGCTATTTGACTGGGTCTCTCGAATACGATTTTCTCATAGTTCCTCTAGGCGGCGAAAATTCCATCGTCGCTGCCTCACACGTTCCTCGTTTGGCGCTGAAATTCCAGTTACGCAGGTAATCACCTCTGCCTCACCCTTTAATGAAGATGTCGACCAGCGAAGGCGAGGAATGCTTCGATAATGTTTCGGGAACGCCGATACCCGGGTGGCACCACGGTTTGTTAACACATTCGTGTGTCTTATACAGTCCCCGTTACTGACAAGTACACGGTATATCATTTAATCATTTCAAAACAAAGAATTGATTGCGGTACAACTTTAAGGAACTAGTAGATCAGTAACTACTTTGCTTTCACACGGATAAGATACATAACTCAATTCAGTTCAGCTATTATTAACTATAATGCTTACTGGGTTCTGCATCTTTGTCGAAAATGCTCGTGTCTTTAAAATGGATATTTGTTACCCCCGGAAAATTATGAATGGCCGTTAAAACGCATAACTGTTGCGACTACAGTTGCTCTATTGCCTTTCGGAAGCGGAGCAAGTTCTGGAAAAGTGTCACGTCGCATCTGCCCTAGTCAACACTTACCTATATTAATTACATGAACTGAATGTTAAAAACAAGTGCGAATGTGTTCTGCATTCTCCCGAGTAATATATCTTCAGTAAAAAAATTAATCACTTTATATTATGTCGAAGAATCGCCTTCAAATTTTACAACACAAGAATGATGTGCTGAGACAAGTGCTGACAGAATGCGTTAGTTTCAGAATATATGAGACAACATAGGTGGGAAGAGAAAAGAAACAGACAAAGAAGAATTAATAGAAGATTGGTCATTCGTGCCATTAGAGAATGGTACAGTAAAGGTAATGTTAAAGCATCTGCAGGTCAAATTCGCTTGTTGACAAAAGAAAGACGAGTACAGAGCTACGTGTGCAACCAGCAACAGGCTGCCTACGGCTGTCGGGCAGTGATTTACGATATATATGTGGAGAACGGCGATTACTGTACGATTGAAGCAAGAAACTGTTTATAAAGATGGGTATATCTGTAGAGTTCTCCGTTGTGATTACATCTCACGTCACCTGTTTAAACACAACAGTCCTCTCCACTCTCTGCGTGTCATTCACGTATTAATCCAGGAAACTCTACGCTCCCACATCGAGAATGTTGACTGTTGCTCCAGGCCTGGGCTGCTTTAGTGTCAGTAAATGGTGGTATCTGATTGCTTACGAAAAATATAAACAAAGATGTTCAAATAAATCGCAAGCTAAAAGGATGTATTTATTCCTGCAGCAATGGTTGAATACAAACATATCCGTTGGACGGTGGATGCGTTGTCGAATATTCATGACAAGTTAAAACCGTGTGCTGCTTTTATAAGCAGACTTGAATCAATAGTAGGTGGTACAGTTTATGGCTTTCACCGTCCATATAGCAGTTATACGTAGAGAACCAAACAAAAGCAGGCGGCTCTTTGCGGCCAGTGTGTGAATCTTGGGTCTTTTCTATGCTTTAAATTCACACCGGAAACTTCCAGAGACTTGATGATCGTATTTACCTCGTGATTGCTTAACAGCCACTAGGAATTCACTATTATTAATAATAACGTTCAGAAACGCTGATGTAGCAAGTGATGAAACATCTGAAAATACCATGGATCCAATTTAATAGACTGCATGGTCATACTTCTTGCTGGTATATTTAATCGGTGTAATATGTAGAGTATTCGTTTTAACTTTAGACAACTAAATACTTCGAAAACAACGCATCGTACGAAAGAAAATGTTCTAGGTGGAAAGTTAATATTAGTAAAGGGGATATCATTCTGTACTGCGACCTCCAAACCACTGCGCCTGCGTTGATGGGGGTCAGCTTTGTATTTTCAAAGGAGACCTTCCCCCTACCTTCATTTTTATTGCGCAAACGGATTCTCTGCCAAAAAATACCTACGGTTCGCTCAAACCATTGTCTTCCACTCGTGGTAGATGGCGCTGTAATAGACAAGTATTAAACGTGCCCGCTTTTGCCCGACGCATTTGATTCTACATTTCGTTTACGATGTAACTGTAAATCTTCGTGTTCTAACGGTTAATATTTGTTTTCGGAGTTTACTTTAGTGCAACAAATTTGACTTTACAGTACAACCGAGCGAGGTGGCGCAGTGGTTAGCACACTGGACTCGCATTCGGGAGGACGACGGTTCAATCCCATCTCCAGCCATCCTGATTTAGGTTTTCCGTGATTTCCCTAAATCGTTTCAGGCAAATGCCGGGATGGTTCCTTTCAAAGGGGACGGCCGATTTCCTTCCCAATCCTTCCCTACGCCGAACTTGCGCTCCGTCTCTAATGACCTCGTTGTCGACGAGACGTTAAACACTAACCACCACCATTTACTGTACAATAGGATTAGCCGCTTCAATGTTTGATTAGAAACTACTTCTAGCGTGATCCACGAACAACGACGTGGATGGCCATCGAAATCAAGCATTCCGATGGTTTGTCGACCCACACAATTAACTCCGTAGGGAACAGAAAAGTACATGACCAGAAATTTCAATGTTTGGTCATATTATTTGTACTGTACAGTCATATTTACAACAATCAAGTAACTTCTGAACATTAATAGCAACCGAAGGAACACAAAGACTTGCAATTACAATGTGAACGAAATGTAGAATCAGATGCGTCGGTTGTTAATTGCAAAAACAGGCACACTTGATATTTGTCGGCTACAGCGCCATCTACCACGCGTGGGAAACAATGCTTTGAATAAATCGTACGTATTTCTTGGGGCAGAATCGGAATGTACAACAAACATGTGGTTTCCCATTTCAAAACACAAGGAGGTGATCAGTTGCAGCACAGGCGGATCTCCCCTGTAGTAATACTTATTAACTTTTGATCTAGAATATTTTTTTCCTTACGATGCTTCGTTTTCCAGATATTTAACTGTATCAAATTAAACTAAACACTCTGTATACAATCTGCTCGTGGCGGAATTGAGCAATTAGCCTCCACTTTACATTATTTAGGATCAGTTGTCAATTTTCGCACCATACAAACACCTTGTCTAAATCTTTTGCAATTTGGTTTTACTAAACGATAAACGACAGCATCATCTGCAAAAATACGTAAGACCGCTCCTCACATGGTCTCCCAAATCGTTTATATAGATAAGGAACAGCAGAGGGCCTATAACACTACCTTGGGGAACGCCAGAAACCACTTGTGTTTTACTCGATGGGTTTCCGTCTATTACTTCGAACTCTGACCTCTCTGACAGAAAAACACGAATTCAGTCGCTTAACTGAGACGATATTCCATAAACACGCAATTTGATTGCAAGGTGCTTGTGAGGTACGGTGTCAAAAGCCTTCTGGAAATCTAGAAAAACGGAATGAGTCTGAAATCATTTGTCAATAGAGCTCAACACTTCATGTGAGTAAAAAGTTAGTTGTGTTTCACATGAACGATGTTTTCTAAATCCGTGTTGACTCTGTGTCACTAGGATGTTCCCTTCGAGGTAATTGATAATGTTCGGACACAGTGGATGTTCCAAAATGCTGCTGCATATCGACGTTAACGATACGGGTCTGTAATATAGTAGACTACTGTTACAGCCCTTGTCGAATATTAGTGTGACCTGTGCAGCTCCCCGGTCTTTGGGTACTGACCTTTCGTCGAGCGAGCGGTTGCATTTGGTTGTACGTACTTTCTTTCTGCCTCCGTTTGCAGAGAATCAGACTTCATGTTATTTTTTTAATTAGTGGAAGGCATTCTTTTCGGCTTATTTACATTTCTATGGTTTTTCCGGTTTTAGAAGCAAATTAGGGAAAGTATATAGCAGAATTGTTATAACTGCCACAGAATTTTTTTTTCCCCATCTCAAATAAGAATTTCACGTGAATTACAAGAAAGCTGGTAGCCTATATGACATTTAATGATAGCAATTATTTGTTCAAATTTTTCGTAGGTGAAAGTTATGTATTAATTTTTTGTTTGCTAACGAGACACATAATCTAGATTTGAAATGCAAAACATGTAATTAATATTGTAATTCCGCGTGCAGCGGTCAGCACCAAAGTTAGTTGCTGCTGCCAGCCGACCGCGGGGCGAAGAGATGCCGGGGCTGGACTTAAGCTGAGTAGTTTTATTATACATGGTACCACGGTGCTATAGGATTTAATTTTAATGTTGACTGTGCATTAGTCTGACATGTTATAGATTTAGAACAATAGCTTCTGAAGAAGGCTACATTAATTTAGCCGAAACCTGGTAAAGACCAGAAAATTTGCGCAACTGAGGCTGATTCCTCAAAATATTAGTCTATCACAGTTGCTGACGGGGCTGCAATATGCTAAAAATTCTTAAACAATAATTCCCTTCGTCTCCACTGGAAAAATAAATAAATAAATAGAAACATTACCCATAGTCAGACGGCAGTATCCGTCATTGTAATCCTAAGGTGTTGTGTAGGATTTAAGGTTTTAACCACGAATATGTCATTAATAAGCATTTAATTACAACAAATTGCATCAAAACCATGCGTTTTGGAACATCTTCAATGCGCCGCAACCTTGAATCGACATACTTTCACGGTACGAAAGTGGTAATACGAAAATCACCAAATACGAAAGTTCTTTACTGACTGTTACGCCGTTTCCCGTTCTTTTATTACGCCACGTCGTACCAAAAATCGAAGCGGTTTCGAGAGATCCTCATTGTGTTGGTGCTTTTAAAGCGCATATAGACAGCTGATAATAAAATTGTGTCGGATTCCAGCCGGGTCCTGTGGCTTGAAATCGACGAGCTTCCTGCCGAGTTCTCCTCGCCCATTCTCAACTCACCACTTGATAATCGGCGAGGAGAACTCGACAGAAAGCTCGTCGATTTTAAGCCACTGGATCCGGTTTTAAGCCCGCGAAAAATTTATTAGTATATATTGCCGCAGAACTATGCGTTCGTATATCCATAGCTGCTTTTCACACTTGAAAATTCTCCGGAACGCGGAATCCCAGGTTCTGACGCCACAAAACTCAACCACATCTTTGTCCACGTTCGCTTTCACGTCCCTTATGAGGACGCATAATGCCATCCGGATAAGCGGAGAAGTGCCTAACTTACCCAACGTTGTCGCGCAGCAGTTACTATTCGCTGGTGCGTGCATCACATGGACCGTGCTGTCGAACGTTGAGCGTGCCGAGTTTCTGACGTCATAGCGTGGAATAGCACGTTGGGGAATCTTTCCGAACGTGCAGAGCAATATCTGGCATGTCAGATGTTCTGAGCCTGCGTCTGAGCGGTGACGAATGAGATGACACAACGCCACCTACGTCACACGCACGCCGTCTCCCTTCAGTACAGAGTTGTGAGGCGCCATATTGGCATTCATTTCAAGCCTATATGTATATATGCCGTTTCTGAGCACCAGCAAATTTAGAATCACTGGAAAACCCGTTGTTAACTGTGTGATTCGTTCCAATCAAATAACGAGAAACATCATATTCATGGCAAAAGAATTATTGTAACTTGCGTATTATGAGAGTAGGCTATTTGAAGGCAGCGACACACCGAAGGTCCACTAAAAAGTATTGTTCTTGGTACCATTTGTTATAATTAAATTTCAATTAGTAACATATCTACCATAACGTTTTCGGAAGTGGGTAACATACTTTGATTACTTTCCTTGTGTGTGTTGTTGGTATAGCGTAATGAACAGCATATCTGTCTTGGATCCATCAGGTAGTTGGGCTGGAGGTTCACGTCTCGCCACGACTAAATTTTATTTCGTAAAATTCGCTTTTTTGTTAGGTTCTGATACTGTATTATTAGTTTAATAGAAGTATACACTATAATATTTGATGCTATGTAAATATAAGTTCACCTTTTTTTTGAGGGATGACTTTGTTCGATTGGCTTAATCTACAGGACAGCTATCGCTACTTGTATAAAGATATTTTGCTCCTTATTCTTTTACGCTTCGTAATTTACATGTTGCAAAGATTCTGCTACTGGGTAGGAACAGTGATTAAGTAAGACTGACCTTGGGGTTTTACTAAAATGTGGGAATGATGAAATAATGTTTATCTTATGCGGAGAAGTATTCCAAATTTGTACCGCAGTGTTTGTAATGGAACTTTTATATGTCTCTGTCCTTATTGATTGGACATGGTACTTTTCTTTTCGTGGAAGATGGGGGAAACGTGCGTTTTAATAGAGCTAACGTGGGAATTTTACGCGTTCCCCTTGAGTAAACAGTTTGATTTACGAACTAGAAACATCCCTCAACTGCCGCTGGAGTGCGTTGCGATCGCGTATAGTACGTTGGGGGCCCACGTACCGTATGCTCAAGTCGCATCGTTCCCGAGCGTTCAGCATCACGTTGAACTTGGCACGCTCAACGTCAACGTTCGACAGCACGGTCCGTGTGCCGACGGCTTTAAGATGCGTACGTCGCGAACATTGCAGACACGGGGCACTAGCCATTTCGCCACTGTGCAGGTCGCTGATGCCTACATAAGCGAGTGCGAGCCCTCTCGACACGTGACGAGGTTCTGCGGTTGTCGCAGCCTGCTCGCGGCATTAGAGACGCTGCTCCAGTGATCTGCACGGGCATTAATCTGCATAAATCAGAGCGCGCGCCGCCGAGGGCGCCACGCACAGCACAGTACAGTAGTGGAGTGGAGTGGAGTGGAGTACGGTGCCAGCAGGCGCGGCGGAGGCTCCATTGCGCCGCGGTGGCCATCGAAAGGTCAGCGGCGTGGGAGTGAGTGGCGCAGCGGACGCGCCGCACAAAGCGAAGGGCAGCCACGTGCGTGCGGAGGCAAAGAGGGGAGAGGAGAGGAGAGGGACAGGCAGCAGCGGCCCAGGGCTGTCCAACCGGCCCGCTCTCCTGCCGAGTGGACCCGCCGCCACGCCTGCTGCACCGCTGTTGAACCGCGTTGGCCGGCCCTGTCAGCTTTCGCAGAAGTGACTAGAATTTCTCACCTGAAACCCAGGTTAATCAGTGTATCCACGACAGGCGAGACCTTTCGCGCTGCCGAGACCGCAAAGAAGAGAGCCTTGCACAGCGTCTACATCTATCTGACTATGCTGCAAGTGCCTGGCAGAAGATTGTTCGACCCGCCTACACGATATTTGTCGTTTCACTCTCGCGTGAGAAAAATGAAAATTTAAATCTTTCAATACGAGCTCTGATTTCTTTTATTTTTTTGTAATCATTTCTCCCTATGCAGATTGAAGACTACAAAATATTTTCACAGTCAGAAGAGTAACTTGCTGATTGAAATTTTGTGAAAAAATCTCGCAACAAAAAACGCCCGTATTTTAATGATTCCCATTCCAAATCGCTTATCATATCCGTGACGCTCTCTCCCCGATATCGCGATCATACAAAACGTGCTGACGTTCTTTGAACTTCTTCGATGTCCTCCGTCAGCCCTATCTGTTAAGGGTCACATTGAAACTTCCCCTTTGTATGTAAAGAATGACAGTCTTGTAAAAACTCTTACATTATTTGATTTTCAAACAGTTCTCTCTTTACTTATTCTGGTCATCACTAAACTGACACACTGAATTTTTGGTGCAACGCAATCTGACTTTCAATAATCCCTACAAAAGAATGGCCCTGAACAACAATAACTTATACCTTTTATGAATCACTTACCTCATAAAAATGTTGCAATACAGCGAGCGCCATTACTGCCAGCTAAATAAAACATTCTAACTACTGAAGGCACTAACTACTGATAGGCATAGTTAGCAAATGAAAGACTTTGATAGAGAACAAACAATGTGTTTACCTTAATAGAGCTCAAAAGTCATAATATATTTATCAGTTCATGAGATCCAGTCTTACAAATTTCCTTTTTCTCACGGACACAAGTAAAAAAAAAAAAAAAGTCTCTGAGCAGTATGGGACTTAACATCTATGGTCATCAGTCCCCTAGAACTTAGAACTACTTAAACATAACCAACCTAAGGACAGCACACAACACCCAGCCATCACGAGGCAGAGAAAATCCCTGACCCCGTCGGGAATCGAACCAGGGCGCGGGAAGCGAGAACGCCACCGCACGACCACTTGATGAGGGCAGGACACCAGTCCAAATCGTTCGCTCTCAACACTCTGGCATCTCTCTCCCCACATCCATCTTACCCCCAACTGCCTGCCCAACGCTTCGCCTTGTTCGCCCAGCACTACACTAGCGAATATCACAACAATGAGTCCAACCAACCACTGACGGTACACAGCGCAGTCAGCGATTTTCATACGGAGCACTACGTGGCGTTACCGACATAAAAACCTAAACAGCCTACTTACACCATACAGCACAGCAATACTCTGGCAGAGGGCGAACAGGCGTAGGATAGGCAGCCTCTTTAGTACCCCTGTTGCATCTCTTAAGTGTCCTGCCAGCTATAGTTAACCGCCGTCCCGTTGCGCTGACACTAGTTTGTTGTTTTCTACTAATACGGAAGTCCTCCTTTTACGTTCCGGACTAAGTATCTAATTAGATAAATCCATCGGTAGATTAGCGACGGTCTCCTCACACTTTCTGTAATGTGATAAAGCTTAAATCACGAAAACACGATACTGCCCACTACAAAGTAAACACACAATATTTTGTACATTTCTATCGTATATAGTGCGTTTGCAAGCCTACGTAGGCAGTGATAAGAAACAAGTGATTCCGATAGCGGTAGATTGTAGTTTTTTATGTAGTGACAAAGGGGGAAAAATACTCGCCGTTGCCATTCATTACCACAGACAAGGTGAACTGCTAAACCCATAACAACAGATTTCAACTGAAACGCACGAATAACTTACGTTTATCTCTCCACACGATACTTCACAGAATTAATTTACTAACGCAGTACAGACTATTTGTGTGCGCTGCTTTCACCGTAACCTATAGTGCCTTTAGATTTTCTCTTACGTGATACAAGACCAACTGGATCGCTTCACTCGCCATGAAAAATCGAAGCAAAATACAACCACTACTGTCGTATCTCAAGTCCTTAAATTGTAATTACAGCTAATGCCCTTAATAACCAGACCATAAATACAGCTTTCAGTGGAGTTCATCTGCTACCATCCGATGCCATGGAGTTGGCAGATTCCGTTATTCCCGCTAAGATAACTTGGTTACTTTCTCTGTGACACAAACTTTAACTCAGTTTCAGTTTAAAATACGAAGTGCCGCAGTCATTCACGTTCATTACGTACCAGTTGCGCCCCGCGGTCTTACCGTCGTTAAACAATCATTTCTCAAATAAATTCCCTGGTCTCTATTTATTCCAGTTTTCTATTAGTCTATCTCCTCCTCCCCCACTTTCTATCTCTTCCACCCCCTTTCTCCACCCTGGCATCTCTCCCCTGACATCTGTCCCAGTAAGAGGCTAGTGGTCTTAACCACAAAGTATTTCTTTCCAGACCAAAACTAATATGTGTACCAAATTTGGTTGAAATCGTTCCAGGAGGTTCGGATAAGCATTTTAACCGTTGATTTGGGCGCAGACGCACATGTCAGATGTATGTCATATATGTTAACACATTTCACACGCATCAGCGCACGTATTTCACCAGTATCTTTAGCGAATTTTCCTCTGCACGCAGCTAATAGTTTATGTCGTTACATCTCCTAAAACTATGACTCGTACAATGATACAATTTTGCGGGTACATTCAGTGGTATATGAGAATACTGCAAAAATGTGTCACGAATGCAGTTGGTAATAAAGAAGTAATAAATTTAAACGTCCTGTCTCATGCTGCAGTCTGAATGCATGAACAGTGAAAATGTAGTACCCATAAACTTGTTTCCATTGATCATTTTAAGGCGTTTGCCACCGGTAAAAAGTTTTTTGAGAGGTTGAAATTATGTGTAACGTTTATTGCAAGTCAGCAAGTGTTCGACGTCACTGCTTGTTAACAACAACAACAACTCGCTGCTCAGTAACAATATCGAGGTACAGGTCTCTTCCAAGCATCTTCAGCTACTGCACTGGACAGCACGAGGGATGCTATCAGCCACTTGTTAGCGGTCGTTAGGAGTGAATCTGGAATACATCCTGAAAAGGAGAAGATATAAATATAGAACAGAAAGCGTTCCGATGACGAGAAACAAGCGATGAAGTGGGGTTCGTCTGCATTAAGAATTCAAAAATCTTCATTCTAGAAGCTAACTAAGTATTATCTGCTAGTAATGTTTCATATGTTACATATACCCTTGTGAAAGTAACCCCTACCTTTAAAACTTTTTCACACATTTCTTCCGTCAAAATTGTAAGCACTGCGCACTGACTTCTAGACACGTACAGACAGTGGCCCGTACGTCGTTTAAATGGAATGTTTTCGTAAAAACATAGGCTGTCAGCAACCTTTGGTTCTAGGGAAAAATCGTGAAATTTTCCTTACCGGAATAAAAAAAGTTGTAATTAATATACATGCTGTTGGAAATACTAAAAAGAAAGTAGAATTTAACACTCGAGAAAAGCTGGCCTTGTGGCCTAGCGGTTCTAGGCTCTTCAGTCTGGAACCGCACTGCTGCTACGGTCGCAGGTTCGAATCCTGCCTCGGGTATGGATGTGTGTGATGTCCTTAGGTTAGTTAGGTTTACGTAGTTCTAAGTTGTAGGGGACTGATGACCTCAGATGTTAAGTCCTATAGCGCTCAGTACCATTTCTGAACTCGAGAAAAGATCAGTTTCCTAGTAAACAGCGAGGTATTAAAATCTAAAAATATAGGAGCTTACATTCCTACTTTCTTTGTCCACGAACTGGGAGTATTAAGAAAAGTTGACACAGAACTTTAAGAAGGAGAGAGTTTGGAAATCGTGCAGTCTGTATTCCCTGTTACAAGAGTTAAAAGGTTTATTAGGAAATATGTAAGGGAGTCCACGGATAGGTCCTGTCCTGAATATCATAGAAGGACGCGCTGTACGTAGCTCGAAAGCCAGTATGTGCGCCTGTGACAAGAGGACAACATTCTTTGCCTGCACCATCATTACTACTCAAAAAAACTACAGCGCTCCAGATTTTCAAAGCGCCCAATTTTCGCAACTGCTGCCCACCACAAGCAAACAAGTCCAATGGCACCGAAATAAGGACAAAACTCTATTGGGGGATGTGTCTCTGCAGACAAACACAGAAATAGCAAATACCGTAACGTAGATCAGTGGTCCCAGTATAGAAACCTGCCGTACGCCATTCAACATGCAGCGAGACTTAAGTCAGAATCCCTATCTGCCTGGTGCTCACAGGCTAGCAACTTCGCAAGTATCAGATCAACGATAGCCTCTAGTTTACTCTGAACCGATCGAGAATATAATAAATGTTTCTGACTTTGTCGTTCAGAATACGTAACAAAACAGTGTTATGAACGATAACCTGGCAACAGCCATATTTAATTTTTTTTCCAGCGTAAATTATGTAGCCTACGAAAATATTGTAGTGCAATCTAAGATCAGCTAACTCCCAACAGAAAAAGCTTGCAAGGAGAAATGTGCAATTATGTCATCTGATGAAATATTTTTGTCTCTCACATGAAAAATTCATTGCAAGCTCAGTTAGTAAATCCAGTAAAAGGCAAGTTTTTTGACGTATAAAAGCCACTTCGACTTCAGTTTAGTGAGAGTACAGAGTATGTTTCTCGCACGTCGTAAACAAAAACAAAAGCAACGCTTCACACTTCAGTCACAGCGATTTTTACACCGGTGTGGCTGTAGCTGACGAAAGCCGGCGCCCTCTACTGCTGGCACTTGTTAACATGGAGAGAGCGGAAGTCAGACACAAACAAGTGTGGGATGAATAAGGCAACCAGTTCCAGAGAGGTCAATGGCCGAGCTTGCCCACATCTTCGTCGTCTCTGACTCACCAGCGTGCTCGGTAGGAGCGAGGCTGCGTTCATTGAGTGGGCTCTTAGAACGAGTTCATTTCTCCACATATGCTACGTATCCATAAATGTTACCCAAACCTTATGTTTTAGGAGAAAGACACTGTCTCGAGAGCCACTTTCAGCTACAAACAGATTCCTTTTTAAATTAGCTACAAAATACCATTACCTCAGGAAGGGCATAATTTTTCATGCTATAAATGCAACAATTTGGCAAAATTATCTGTTGACGCCATCCTTGAGAGACACAGCAGCAACTCTCTCGCAACTAAAATTTCCTGAATGCTACGGCAGTGCACGCCTCATTTTGCAAATTATTGAAAGATGGGCTAAATAGCGATGCCACCGAAGTATTTAGAGCCCCTAGACCGATTATATTATGAAACGTCTGTGTGATTATGAGGCAGAGAAACTTCCATTCTTTGGATAAATTCCGCTAACGAAACCAGTCATTGCTAAGCAAGCTCGAAAAAGTAGCCACCAAATCAACTTCTTGGCTGACTGAAATTATTTGCTAGACTGGGACTCGAACCAAGAACCTTGCTTTTCGTGGGAAATGCTCTTACCCACCTGAGCTATCTAGGTACGACTCACGACGAATGATCAGAGCCTAATTTTACCCACTATCCCATCTTTCTAGCTTCATAGACGTTCTCCTACATACCTTCCCGTTGGTTCGAATCCGAGTCCGGAACAGAGTTTTAGTTGGCCAGGAAAGATCTTTTCTAAATAGTTTTGCAGTTTGTTATGATCATCTGATGACTTTATTAGTCGATAAACGACAGCGTCATGTGCAAACAACCTTAAGTAGCTGTTCAGATTGTCTCCAAAATCGTTTATGTAGATAAGGAACAGCAAAGGGCCTATAACACTACCTCGGGGAACGCCAGAAATCACTTCTGTTGTACTCGATGACTTTCCGGCAGTTACTACTAACTGTGACCTCTCTGACAGGAAATCACAAATTCAGTCACATAATTGAGACGATATTCCATAACCACGCAATTTCACTAGGAGCCGCTGGTGTGGTACAGTGTCAAAAGCCTTCCGGAAATCCAGGCATACGGAATCGATCTGAAATCCCTTGTCAATAGCACTCAACACTTCATGTGAATAAAGAGCTAGTTGTGGTTCACAGGATCGATGTTTTCGAAACCCATGTTGACTGTGTCTCAATAGACCGTTTTCTTTGAGGTAATCCATAATGTTCGAACACAATATATGTTGTAAAATCCTGCTACATGTCGACGATAACGATATGGGCCTATAATTTCAGAGGCCACTGCGAGAAGTCATTCCTGAGAGGTCACCATCGGTCTGTTGCTCCTTTCTTAACCAATATGAGTTTGTGTTCCACCTCTAAAGATCATGCTGTCGACTGCACGTTTAACCTTACTTCCATATTCGGTACAGCCATTCCCACGTAGAGTTTACGTTTTTACGCACATTTTATTCGTTTAGCTCGTTCATTGTAGAGCAACTGACCACTTGCTCAGTCTGATCTTGGGAAATGGGCATGGACAGGATCTTACAGCCAAACTTTCGTTTCCTTCCTAGTTCTAAATTACTTACAAAATCTGTGTTCCACGGAGCAAGTCGGAACAGATCAACAACTACGCTAAATGGGTTTGGAGATCATCTATATCTACATACATACTCCGCAATCTACCATAATTGTACTGCAGTCAGACTCAAAACCTGGTTCTCTAAATTTCCTCAGTAGCGATTCACGAAAAGAACGCCTCCTTTCCGCTAAAGACTTCTAAACGAGGTCCTGAAGCATTTCCGCAACACTCGCGTGATGATCAAACCTACCGGTAACAAATCTAGCAGCCCGCCTCTGAATAGCTTCTTTGTCATCCCTCAATCCGACGTGATAGCGATCCCAAACGCTCGAGCAGTACTCAAGAATAGGTCGTATTAGTGTTTTATAAGCGGTCTCCTTTACAGATGAACCACGTCTTCCCAAAATTCTACCAATGAACCGAAGACGACTATCCGCCTTCCGCACAACTACCGTTACATGCTTGTCCCACTTCATATCGCTCTGCAATGTTACGCCCAAATATTTAATCGACGTGACTGTGTCAAGCGCTACACTACTAATGGAGTATTCAAACATTATGGGATTCTTTTTCCTATTCATCTGCATTAATTTACATTTATCTATATTTAGAGTTAGCTGCCATTCTTTACACCAATCACAAATCCTGTCCAAGTCATCTTGTATCCTCCTACATTCACTCAGCGACGACACCTTCCCGTACACCACAGCATCATCAGCAAACAGCCGCACATTGCTATCCACCCTATCCAAAAGATCATTTATGTAGATATAAAATAACAGCGGACCTACCACACTTCCCTGGGGCACTCCAGATGATACCCTCACCTCCGATGAACGCTCACCATCGAGGACAACGTACTGGGTTCTGTTACTTAAGAAGTCTTCGAGCCACTCACATATTTGGGAACCAATCCCTTATGCTCGTACCTTAGTTAGGAGTCTGCAGTGGGGTACCGAGTCAAACGTTTTCCGGAAGTCAAGGAATATATCATATTTCTACAGCGACAGGCTACAATGACACCGAGACGTTAGGTGACAAGGACGGTAAAAAGTGGTTCTCCACGCCTCACTGGTTTCTGTCGCTACGCGCAGCAGCGGTCGCGGAACAGGGAAGGCGCGTTACGCACGGCGGCGACCCGGCTACGTATCCCGTCGTCCTTGGCCTTGATATTGGTGGGAACGTGTTCGTTGCTGCCCTCGGACGTGCTGTGCCGTCCGCTTGGGGGTCACCGCGACCGCAGCGAGAGGCACAGCGGCTGTGAATCTCCCCGGAATGGCCGCCCGACGCTTCTAAAGCGGGCTCAAGTGGTCCGGCTCTCGGCTGGATGTCCTTGCCGCCGCTACACGCGCGCCAACACCAGCGCCTCTACGGGGACCGCCTCCCGCTCGTCTCTGTCACTTCAATCTTTCGAATAGCAACGTAACGCGGAATCTAAACTCGTGGTGCAGTCTGCAAAACTGTTCTGCAAAGGTCATCCCAAGGACCTCTGAAGTGCCTCATCATGGATGTAGAAGTAAAGGACACGTGACGCAACTGGTAGAGTTTTACAGTGTGTGCAAGACGTTGCGTAGGTTAGAATACTGATTAGGAGTGTCAGGAGTGGATAACGTTTATCGTTTTTTCTTTGTATTACACCAGTCAATAACAATATGATTATGTATTTAACACGTGCTGTTTTTACACGTGTCCTGTACCTTAAACGCTATTGTAGGGCGTCTTCACTGTTATTATTAAGATCTTCTGCAGCCCGGCATTCGCTTAGTTGTACGTAGGTGAAACGTGGTAACAAAGGAAAGCAGGAAAAGGTGTGCACGGGGCCTAATCAGTTACCGTTGGTTGCACAGAAAACACATACACATTATTTTTAAAAAAGTCTCAACAGTCATTTTAAACATTTTACTACACTGATGGCTGGAGGCCTTAATAAGAAGTGAATCCAATTTTTTGTCGGCCGATGACCACACGAATGTTACACACAATCAACGGCTGAAGGCCTGATTAAAGAAAGTTCAAATTATTTGTCGGCTGAAGGCCACATGTAATTTGAGTATACACAACGGGTGAAGGCCTGATTACCAATAAGGTGGACAATTTGGTTCAAATGGTTTAAATGGCTCTGAGCTCTATGACACTTAACATCTGAGGTCATCAGTCCTCTAGAACTTAGAACTACTTAAACCTAACTAACCTAAGGACATCACACACGTCCATGCCCCAGGCAGGATTCGAACGTGCGACCGTAGCAGTCGCGCGGCTCCAGACTGAAGCGCCTAGAACCGCTCGGCCACCACGGCCGGAAAGGTGCACAATTACCTGTTAAAAATACTAAACACTTTTTTTAAACAATCTTAATAAACTGTAACAAGTCATAGTGACGGCTGAAGGCCTTATTAAGACAGATTTGAAATTATTACTCGGCTGAAGGCCACAAACAGTTTAAAATAAAAAACGACTGAAGGCCTGAGTTAGAAGTGAGGAAAACAATTCCAGATAGCACTTTTAAAAAAAATACCATCCATTTAAAACAATTCTGTTTAAAAAGCTTACTGTAGCACTGTTGAAGGCTTTATTAGGAAATAAGTGAAATTATTGCTCTGTTGAAGGCCACACCAACAGTAATTACAAAATTACGAATATTCTTTAGACAAACGAACATCGCAATATAGGGAATGAGGGCAAACGGTTCTCAGCAGGTGTTCCAAGGGTCGGCCTGGAAAGGTACCTCAAACATAAGGGCAGCCAAGAGTTGTACTCACGTAACAGAATGTCAACTCAAACTAGGGGCAGCTTAAGCGCTGCACTAACCAATGAGCGTTCGATCAGCGGTACAACGTTGCAATACTTGGCCCCGCGCTGCACGGACCTGCTCGCTGCTGCACTCCTACCGAACTGATGTCCGCTCGCAACTCTCACCAAATCAAGTACGCAAACAGCATTAGAATAACTGCTCATTCAAAACCACAAGATGCACACGGACCCGCGAAAACAATTCCACCAACAACTCACAATACTAAAAGCAGTCAATGTGAAACAACACGGACGAATTACAAGCCGGCACAAACACAGAGAAGCCAGAAGCGGTCAGAAGACCACATGCATGTCGTCCTCTGCGACGACCAACCGAACGACCAACCAATGGTCGCTCCCACTCAAGTCAGGCACGGGGAAGATCCCAACACGAATCGTCCAGTGACAACCTACTGCCATAATGGCACTTCGACACACACACACACACACACACACACACACACACACACACATACACACAGGTGAAAATTGCACTACACGAATGCTGTGTAGATAGTTCCGGGTAACCGGCCGGGTGTGGCCGAGCGGTTCTAGGCGCTATATTCTGGAACCGCGCGACCGCTACGGTCGCATGTTCGAATCCTGCCTCGGGCATGGATGTGTGTGATGTCCTTAGGTTAGTTAGGTTTAAGTAATTCTCAGTTCTAGGGGACTTATGACCTCAGAAGTTAAATCCCATAGTGCTCAGAGCCATTTGAACCAATTTAGTTGCGCGTAGTCAGCGCGTACACAACTTTCCCAATAGAGCGCGCCCCGCTAAGCACAACAGCGCAGGCGCAGCGCTCGTCCGTCTCCGCACTACGAGATGGCGCTGCCTTAGAGACGGACCAAATTCTGCTTCCGCCGATCCGCGTATTAATATGTAATGCAGCCAATGAGATTGCTGCTATCGTAGAATCTTTTCTCCTCGCGGATCACACTCGCGCAGTGATAGATGAATGCCCGAGGTATTATAACGAGTGTACAGACCTCCGATGAGTCAGTCTGCATCAGTCTATAGTCAAGTTTCAGTCTGCGCCTAATAAGATTATCATATCCCTGTACATAGCCATGAAGATAATGTATAGACACTTTTGTCCAGTATCAGAGATATATGTGAGAATAAGATTAACGTACCAATACCAAAGGAACTTCAGATTGTCAATTGTAAATAGCATCTAGAACCAAGTTAAGTTATTTTGATGCTTGTCATTATTTTAATAAATGTGTGTGAAAATTAATGAAGTTCTGTTTAAAGTTGGTCACCGTCAATCTGCTACTCTAAGCGTGCAAGTGGCATTTCTATCGTGTGACGTAACGGCAGAAGATAAATACGCCACGATAAGACCACGAGACACGTTGCTGACACTCGCCTACTTCGTTAGAGCGACAAGTCAAATAACCTGATGGTGTGTGTACTAGAGGTCTTACAGTACGCACACCACAAGAAATACCACGGTCCATTCAGCTAATAAAATGCCTGGATCCCGTCCCTGAGGTGGTCGTGCACTGTGGTTCCGTCGGACACAACTAGACACACGACGACCCAGAAGTACTAGAGGCCGCTTCAGAGATGGTACAACACTACGCGCTATCGAAAACCGCTGCTGCTGCCATTCACCGACAGACAAGGCGAGCAAACGTACCGGCGCCAGTGAACACACTAAGAAAGCGAGACGCCACTACCGCTATTACAAGATGACAAGCTATGAGCGGCATCAACGCGAGCCGCACACGACTCAATGGGAAACCACCTAAAAACCACACCAGGATGGCCAGCTCGCCGACCCTGGTCGTTGACCTGTCAGGCGTATTCAGTCCGGGGTCTGCGCACCTCCCCGTCTGGGAAGCAGCGGTTTAACGCGCTCGGGTACTCAGGCGGATTAGACAAGTCGGCGAAATATGAGTAATCTGCTGAACTGCCTGGATAAATCCCGTAGCACTAATGACGATGCTGAGCGGCAGAAATGTTTACTGAATAATTTTCACGCGTGCGATAGGTGGCCTTGCATAAATTGTGGTTTCATCTAAAAAGCAGTTTGTAACCTTCTTCAAAATTTTATACAACATGCTTAAATGAAAGCCTGAACTGGGAACGATACAAAACTGCAGTTATCATGTAGCGTGTCGTAACTTCGAGCGGTGTTGTTACTCTGCGCTATTGTCAGCCAAAGCTTTATACGGACTGATTGAGCAATGCAACTCCCAGTAGCAATAAAGAAATACAGTCGCTGCAAAATACATTCAGCCCCTTAGCCACTGAATCCTCTGGGCCTGTAACTTTTCGTCCCTGTGCACATAAAAAATAAATAAAATTGTCTTACCTTGATCGCGATATGTTCTGGTCTCTCATGAAGAAGAATAAAATATACTAGCTGCAGGCTCAGCGGTGTGCAATGCTGGCCGTATTACTTTGAAATGTACATTAAATTCTTTTGGCTGATAGATGAAAACTTCTGAAAAAGATTGTGTCTTTGGTGAACATATGACATGGACTGATTTGAGTGAATTACTAACACTGACCTTTTCAATAGTGAAATTGTATTCGAAGTAAAGATTGGCTTTCCAAAACATCTAACAATTGAAATTATATTACTCAGAAAAATTACATCCTTTTTTACTACTTGAGTCACAAACAATCTACATCTACATCCATACTCCGCAAGCCACCTCACGGTGTGTGGTGGAGGGTACTTTGAATACCTCTATCGGTTCTCCCTTCTATTCCAGCCTCGTATTGTTCATGGAAAGAAAGATTGTCGGTATGCCTCTGTGTGGGCTCTAATCTCTCTGATTTTATCCTCATGGTCTCCTCGCAAGATATAAGTAGGAGGGAGCGATATACTGCTTGACTCTTCGGTGAAGGTATGTTCTCGAAACTTCAACAAAAGCCCGTACCGAGCTACTGAGAGTCTCTCCTGCAGAGTCTTTCACTGGAGTTTATCTATCATCTCCGTAACGCTTTCACGATTACTAAATGATCCTGTAACGAAGCGTGCTGCTCTGCGTTGGATCTTCTCTATCTCTTCTATCACCCCTATCTGGTACGGATCCCACACTGCTGAGCAGTATTCAAGCAGTGGGCGAACAATCGTACTGTAACCTACTTCCTTTGTTTTCGGATTGCATTTCCTTAGGATTCTTCCAATGAATCTCAGTCTGGCATCTGCTTTACCGACGCTCAACTTTATATGATCATTCCATTTTAAATCACTCCTAATGCGTACACCCAGATAATTTATGGAAGTAACTGCTTCCAGTTGCTGACCTGCTATTTTGTAGCAAAATGATAAAGGATAGATGGAAAGAGTAAATTGAAGACCTCTATGATGTGGTGGAACAAGAAACAGGAGTCGATTTAGAAAAGACAGGGGCTCCAGTATTAGAATCAGAATGTAAAATTTATGGAATTAACTGCTTCCAATTGCTGACTTGCTATATTGTAGCTAAATGAAAAAGGATCTTTCTTTCCATGTATTCGCAGCACATTACACTTGCCTACATTGAGATTCAATTGCCATACCCTGCACCATGCGTCAATTCGTTGCAGATCCTCCTGCATTTCAGTACAATTTTCCATTGTTGCAACCTCTCAATATACTACAGCATAATCCGCAAAAAGCCTCAGTGAACTTCCAATGTTATCCACAAGGCATTTATGTATATTGTGAATAGCAACGGTCCTACGACACTCCGCTGCGGCACACCAGAAATCACTCTTACTTCGGAAGACTTCTCTCCATTGAGAATGACATGCTTCGTTCTGTTATCTAGGAACAATGGCATTTATACAGCAAATATTACCTAACCTCACTAAAAAAGCACGAAGACAAATCATCAAAGTATGTATATCTGTGTTAACAAATCTTAGAAACATTACAAAAAGGAAATATCTAACTAGCCTTTACATCAAATCTGTTTACGTACATTCGGGGGTTACTCAACAATTGCCAATTATTAGCCAACTCATCTACACTAAAGCGCTGGCGAAACGAAAGTCATAAATATTTAACATCTTTACCTTTCTTGCGAGGAGACTTCTGCTTCCACATTTATTCTTTCAATAATACTTGTACTCGAAGTTCCTGCATTATAATCTAACACTTGGTGGCTTTACAGAGCACACCACAAAAACTACCTACTCCATCCTCTTTCGCTCACAGACAGCTACCTACAACTGTGCGCCAAGCGCTCTCTTACCCTAACACTACAATCTCAGACCAGAAGCAGTATCTTTGGCTCTGTGGTCGTGAACTGTCAGCGATCCGCTTTATAGAGCCCCGCAGAGACATACGTCGTTTTTAATATAATAGTTTCATTTTAGCTTACATTAGTGTCATTACAGTATTCGGGTGCCACAAGACCCCTTTCACATCAAACAATAATTTGCGTGCTGGCTAGTACAGCATCGAATACACAAACACGTGCGAACACGTTTCATAAGTCAGAAAGTACAGTTTCCTGCTATGAAGTGGGACGTGAAGTAAGGTATGTTAACCTGACTAACCACTGCGAAAACATGTAACATACACGCGAATATAAATATCAATTGCAGCAAACAATTACAGTTCACAGCTGCTTCAAACCCCGTAAAGAAAGCTCATAAAGTAGTTCAGAATTAAAGAAAACAAGTCCAAATAATCTCAGTGAAACAGAGTACGGTACTGGTGTACACGAAAGTATTACAAGTCCACTCAAAAGTTAATGTAATGTACACACATAAATTTATTCCAACGGAACGCTGAAGCACGTAACTGAGTGGGATGCTCTGTTGCACAGTCCTCTCCACCGACTCAACAGCGACCGACCAAAGCGCGCTGACCACTGACGAACGGAAAAGCCTGCGCTCCCCATAGCTGGCCCTTAAATGTTTCGGTGACATCGCGCACCGCTGATTCAATTTTAGTCACTTAAATAATGACCACATTTCATTTATAAAGCTAACTGTTCTGACATATGAGATACTGGAATAGTATTAAAATTATTGCCGTCATTTTGTGACCTCTTACTAAAATAACAACACAGTACTACACGAGTTATCACAAAATACACGCAGCATGCGCGCATCTTATTTTACATCCTTACTAGGAATTATTTAAATTGCAAATGCTTATGGACAGCTTTCATTTGACGCTACATGCCATCAGATCACTCCAGCGATTCAGTTGTTCTTATCGTGATTAAAGCAATTTTTTCTTAGTGTTTGTTTTAGAACCATTCTTGTAGTTCAGTGAGCTCGGCACACTTGGTTTCCCGTGTCATTTTTGTAGGGTCTGTAACGTAATTTCGTTGAATACCTTTGATTTCGTTCCCCTTACCTGCGTTTGAGTCGTCTCCACCCTACAGCCAAGTGCACCCCCTCGATCCTCCAGAAAAAAATCCACCCCCATTGTCCAGCTACGAGGATACTTGCATTTGTGTGCTTGGCATAGAAGCCTGGCGAGAAAGGGTCTCTAAGAAGGACTACATGGGTAGGCAAACAATAGGCAATTCAAATCAAATGGCTCTGAGCACTATGGGACTTAACATCTGATTACATCAGTCACCTAGACTTAGAACTACTTAAACCAACCTAATCTAAGGTCATCACACACATCCATGCCCGAGGCAGGATTCGAACCTGCGACCGTAGCGGTCGCTCGGCTCCAGACTGTAGCGCCTAGAACCGCACGGCCACTCCGGCCGGCGAAACGCGTTGTGTTAAGCATGAAAAAATACGTAACTGGGGCAGGGCTTCATTGTGTAAACCACGAAAGACGAGGAATGCTTGATGATAATTAAGGTATTGTGATTCATAATAACAACCGCAGCCTAAAGTGCCTACACGCTACAAATACATTACTGATCGGAAATAAGTTCCGATGGTTTTCCCAGTTCTAGAAGCAGGCAGTTACTGATGGACTTGGCGAATTAGACATAACCTTCCACCTTCCTCTCACACACACACACACACACACACACACACACACAACACACACAGACGCAAAACACGTCTCTTCCCCACTGCCAGAACTCTGCAGCGACTTGCGGGGAACTTGCTTCAAATTTGCTTAGGGCAAGCCATTTCCTCGGGGCTATATTGCCTGGGACTTTAACTTCGACTAAAAGTTCTGCAGACACACAATTTCTTTTCCCTTTCCTTCTCTCTTTTCCCCTTGCCCCTCCTCCTTCCTGAATCTGTGCCAGCCTCGACGGTTTGAGTCGCTGTACACAAAAGAAATGACATCCAAACTCATTTGCTTTTTTTCTGCTAGATTCTTCAGACTGGCAGCTTTTTTGTCTTGTTCTTTGAGACGTATTGCCCCCAATCACAAAATCAGTTACTCCGTCAGCAGAATACTTACTTAAATTTCAGGAACTTTTCCTGCTATAGAATCGGAAAAGTAGCGATCACAAAAGTGATCACTCGTGCATGTGAACTGACTTTTCGCAACGACAGACTCTTTCCATTTTCTTCGTAATCGATCGACACCGACTACTTTTTCTTCACTGTGCCGCAGCACCACTTTCGCAGGGAATTTTGTATGCACAGTCTGTGCTCGTTACTTACCACACACTGCGCACACGCGGATGGGAGCAGCGAGGGTGATGACTGCGTAGGGAAAGTGTGTGAGAGTGTCTCTTTTCAGGAGTTGCACTCTGTGTAGCTTCCCGTCATATTCTGTGTCATCGGCGTAATTTATATAACCTCTGCAAATCCTCTGGGCGGTTATACACGGGATTTTACGTAGAACGGAAGCGCTGTTTCCGGTGTTGTACGGGAACCGTTATAGGGGAGGCATCAACTCTAAGTCATTACTCGAATTTCAAAAGAGGACGTACCGATATTAGCCAGACGAGTCGAGTTAGGAGCGGTCTTGGAAAGGACGAGAAAATCTTTACGGTATAGCACTCAGACTCGATTGTGCACAAATATGTAACCAACTTATACGTTAAGATTAAAGTACGGAATTGCACATATTGAACAATTCACGTACCTTTGCTAAGGCCAGTACTACATCTGGCTATTACATACTACGCAATAATGGAGACACTCATACTGCAAGGCTGTGTTCCTCTCATGAAATATGGCTGCATGTATAGTGGTACGTGAAATAGTAGGTGGTCTGAAAATCCTAGTTGGTTACAAAAGAAGCCTTGATGTGAAAGAAGAGGTGTACTGTGAAATCTGGAAAACTCTTTTCATAAGAAGTACATCTTAATACTATCACAGAGGCACTGTCGGGTGTGTGTGTTTTCAGTGTTCACCGCGAAATTACCGCTACGGTCGCAGGTTCGAGTCCGGCTTCGGACATGGATGTGTGTGATGTCCTTAGGTTAGTTAGGTTTAAGTAGTTCTAAGTTCTAGGGGACTGATGACCTCAGAAGTTAAGTCCCATAGTGCTCAGGGCCATTTGAAGCATTTTTTTTTGTTAGTTCTTGGAGAAAATGTTGCAGTTTATGGTTCAGGTAAATATCATAAGTTATGGTTTGATGGAGAAAGATCGGTCCAGTGATTCATGTTCCATTAACTGCAAACCTCACTACTCTCTTCACACGAAGCCGAGTCTCTTAATGTAGCTGGCTTGCCAGCCACCTAAAGAGAAGCTTTTTTTGTTCGTCACGACATTCCAAATCAATTACGTCCGAGCATATTCTTTAAGCACTAGCATGCTACTGCGACCGATACCGCGGATGCAGGATATAATAGTAGCGCCACCTACTGCTTTGTATACGAAGATAAAAGCCATCACAGATTTATATGTTACATTTAACGACGCAGGCTTCTGCAGTACACCACTGTGCTGTCGCTATAAAAGCGAGTACGGAGGGTAATGTTGTCATGATGAGACTGTCCTACAACACCGTTAAGACAATATTTTGTTATTAGATTACGGTAACATTCTTGTACGTCTGTAAAGCAGACTAGAGCACTTTGTGAGCTGAAAGAATATTTTCTGCGTGATGAAATAAAACAATATCTGCATACAATATTCATATTCACTAAAGTAACCTGGGACGTCGTTCGCATCTTTTATGTATCAGTACACGCAACTAAATACACAAGCAGTCCGACAAGTTATACCGAAGTGAAATTACTGTTAAGTTCTAGTTGTCGACATTCATTCATTGTTATACAAAAACTTAACCATCTTAGTGATACTCGATTTTACCTAACTCTCGTTACCCATGAGCTTAACCTAATTACAGCTCACGGATAATTTTACATATTGCTTATGTTCTGTCAGGCTAGCCACACTTTCAGGGTACACACTTTTTCTACTTATTTTGGTTTAAAAAGTAACTACTCTCTTCTTTGCTGATTTCATGGACGTCATAAATAATCAGGTTCCCCGACATACGAAACACATCACGTCAGTTTTAATAATCTTGTACGATCAAAAATTAATGACTTATTACTTTCACTGCTGGAAATTTATGGTGGCAAAACGTCCCGGATTTAATCGATATAACTAATGACTCAGTTAAGTCAATTAGTTATGTTTGTGTTGTTCATGCGATTAAATTCAGTTAAATTTCGATCCAACTAGCCGAGTTAGTAGACCATCATAATGTGTTCCCGAGTGCTAAATGGAAGCCTGTCAATTCGCATTTAGGTGCGATTTCCACGTAATCCAACCAAGGTTCGCATTCGCGGAATGTGGCAATGCTGTGTAGCTAAGTAAAATAAATAAAAATAGGTACAATTATAGAAGAACCGAGTGCGCTAGGGAAACGTAACCCTGATTTTATTCTAAATATAAAGTTATTGCATTTAAGATTAACATTAAACATATTTTTGTTAATACAGACACGTTGTGAATTAGAATATACTGTACGCTACTGTCTGAGGACTAGTTTTAAATGTGCGGAAGTAAAAAATAAGCAATGACCCAAATAAATACTTGTCTTACCCACATTTCACTGAATGAAGGGAAAGAGGCCGTCGTTCAACAGTGGATGTGCATTGACTAAAGAAGAAGAAAAAGAAGAAGAAGTGGATGATTTTGCTACATATGTATGGAATGAACTAATGAGTTGCTTGATGAACAACGACGATTGACTGCATGTCGTGGCATCAGAAAATGAACAGACGTCGCCGTATGCGAGTGTAGGACACCACGTGTGAAGATCGCGTTTTGGTTATCATTTGATCGATGTATTCTGGATGCATGCTGTTTGAAAAGTTGGGGCTGTTTCATTCCGGGTGGATCATATGCATCTGCAGCGTGGTTGTAATTGAGCTTTAGCTGCTTGAGAAGACCCCATGAAAAACGAATGATCGCAGGACAACGACAGTTTGTAGAACCATTTCTAAGGACTTGCGGAAGAGAAATGACGAATAAACCAGTTAAAGAAACATATTTTAATTTCCATATGAGAGGGTAATATTTGTTAATTGCGTAACTTGTTTACGTTCCAGATTACAGATGTCGCTCAATGTGACGATCTTCTGTATCCGCGATAGCCTGAAGCCGCACTAGAGATTGCTCTACTGCTGCCCAAAACACTACAGGTGGACCATGGAATGTTCAGCTGTCGTGACACAGCTCGTGCACTGCTTGAAGGCCGCACGCTGGGTCCAGCCTTCTCAGCCACTGCAACAGTAACTTCCTCAACAATTTGTGGCGCAGTTGGCCATCAGCCTTGCCCAGCAACAGTTTCCAAATAGGCAATTAATTTGAAATTTCCAATCACGTTCTTCAACCCAAGTGCGGTAAGAGGATCTTGTCCGTATTCATTTAATGCGATGAGACTCGTAGAAGGCAGTGGCGCTAGTGCTATTGTTTTGATAAATTACGAATAAAGCCCTTCTCACCTTTTCCAGAACCATGTTGACTATCTGCAACTGTAATATACACTGATGCTTATGTTTCAACTCTACGTCAGCATATCAGTAGCGGCGCCTAACGGTAAATCATGACACTAACACTAATAACAAGGCAAATCCTACAGCGCATAGCCTGAGCATCATTGTTGTGCAGTTGGGTACCCGTCCGGTAACACAAGTAGCGAAAGTTTAACTATAACCACCCTGAATATTCATACTGTGGTAAGCCCTGTGAAGTACATAGCCAAAAGGACTTGCCAGTTGTACGACATAGTCGCTTCTTTCCCAGTTCCATTCGCATGTAGAGCGTGGGAAGAACTACTGCTTAAAAGCCCTTATGCACTTTATAATTGGTCCCATTGTGTCCGTGTGATTCCTACGAGAGTGACACATAGGCCGGCCGCGGTGGACGAGCGGTTCTAGGCGCTACAGTCTGGAACCGCGCGACCGGGACTCATGACCTCAGCAGTTAAGTCCCATTTTTGAGAGTGACACATAGCAAGCTGTCGTATATTCATAGGTTCCTCGTTCGGTACTGGTTGTTGACAATAGGTTACTAGCCTTCTTCGACATAGTTGTCATCTTCCTTCACGAGTTGCCAGTTCTGACTTTTCAGTATTTCCGAGACGCTGTGCCGTGAATCAAACAAATTGTGATCATAAGTTCAACATCCCGTGATAGTCCCATGTGGTACATTTCCCACACATTGGAGCAATATTTTACGATGCGTAACACGAGTGCTTTGCAAGCAGTTGCCTTTGTAGAATTTTTCCATTTTCATTATATTCTGCCAATGAACCGAAGCTTGCCTCCATTGAATCTATGTGTTCGTTCCATCTCATATCCCCGAAAATTGTTACTCCTAGGTATTTGATGTCAGTTATGACTCATTGATGTTATACTCATAGAACACGGCGTTTTTACTTTTGTGAAGTACACAGTTTTATATTCCTGCCCATTTAAAGCAAACTATTAATGTTTGCATCGCTTTGGAATTTTATCAAGGTCTGACTAGGTACTTGTGCAGCGTCTTCCAATAACATTTTATTATAAACCTGATTCCGTGATGATATTCAAACTTTCAGGGATGATAGAGAAGGGTATTTATATCAATTTGAGGTAAGTGATCCTGGTCCGGAAACGACCGAGTGGAGAGTTACAAGCGGAAATATTTCTGATACCTCTGCCAGTGGACCTCTTGTACTTAACTATTTGTTTCCATATTCTGGGAGGAGGTAGTAGACCTTACGCACCAAAACAAGAAATAATTGTCTAGTAAACATGGCCTCTAAAATGCATACCTTAAGACCTATGAGCACCTGTTCAGAAAAATAGCTGTTTCACATAGCAAAGAGGAGCTCTTAAGCTAGGCTTCTTAGAGACTATGTTTACTGGACATTTTTTGCTTGTTCTAGTCCATGCTACCTCTCCGAAAAATTTGGAAAGCAAAAAGCTTGATATAGAAGAGGTCTACTGTTAGAGGTCTCAGAACGATTTTCGCTTATATCTTCAGACTCAGTCGTTTCCGTGCGACGGTCCGTTACCACAAAAATTGATACATTTCTCCATCAACACTGAAAGACTGTGACGTCAAGGAACCATAAAATCAGCCGCAAAATGCCTGAGGTTACAATTAATTTTGCCAGTTCATTATTGTTCAACATGAATAGCTATTGTAGCAACACTCTTCAGTGCGGCACATCTGAAATTACTTCTACATCCGTCGATCTCTCTGATCCAAAGTTAACATACAGCTCCACTAATCACAAATTTCGCTTGATATCTCGCACAGTCGTAGTTTCTATAAAAAAGCGTCGGTGTGATGCTCAGTCGAATGCTTTTCGCAAATCAAGAAACACTGCCCACTACCAGATTGCCTAACACCAGGAAATGCAATCCGACAACAAAGGAAGTAGGTTACAGTACGCTTGTTCGCCCAATGCTTGAATACTGCTCAGCAGTGTGGGATCCGCGCCAGGTAGGGTTGATAGAAGAGATAGAGAAGATCCAACGGAGAGCAGCGCGCTTCGTTACAGGATCATTTAGTAATTGCGAAAGCGTTACGGAGATGATAGATAACCTCCAGTGGAAGACTCTGCAGGAGAGACGCTCAGTAGCTCGGTACGGGCTTTTGTTAAAGTTTCGAGAACATACCTTCACCGAAGAGTCAAGCAGTATATTGCTCCCTCCTACGTATATCTCGCGAAGAGACCATGAGGATAAAATCAGAGAGATTAGAGCCCACACAGATGCATACCGACAATCTTTATTTCCACGTACAATACGAGACTGGAATAGAAGGGAGAACCGATAGAGGTACTCAGGGTACCCTCCGCCACACACCGTCAGGTGGCTTGCGGAGTATGGATGTAGATGTAGATGTAGATTCTAGGATGCAGTGTTGCTCCAGTTGAGCGATGTGCGATTGGGTTTCTGAACTCTTGTTGTCATTTTTCAAGATAATAATTTATTAAATGTGACACACTATAATATCTCTCACTAAAGTTTCTGAGACATAATCAAAACGCATAGCGACATGTATTGATCAATATATCTCAAAAGAAAACACTAACAAATATATGTCGCTACGCGTTTCGGCCCCTGAGAATAAATGTCGAATTTATAAGCTAAACCTAAGATAAATTTCTTTATTGAATCAAACTTACCCTAAATTGTACGGTCGTATTGATGGAACTTTTGTTGCGTGTTATTGGTGTTTTTTACTTTATTACTGTTTGATGAATTAAGGGCGAACAAAAGTTGTCGCCTGCGTGTTGAAGTTCGTAAAATATCTACCTGTACGTGGCGACTGCGATTCTAGTGCTAGGTTTTAACTTCTTCTCACTCATCCACTGCTGTTGTTGTTACATTGTAGTGTTATGGTTTGGAAGGTGTTTTTTGCGATCTTGACTCAAGTGCGCACATTATCTTGATGTGTTAACATCACAAAACTTAGTAGATTTGCGTAACATTTCCCAAAACCACTACAGATTGACTTTCACATTCCACTGAAACAACAACAAACGTTGCGCCCACAGTTTCCACATTAAACATTGGACTTGCTTTATAATTTGTGAAAGACGTCGTATCGTATAGTACCATTGAATTGGTAGCTATATAACAATGATAATCTGCTTTGCATAGGGACACATTTTACATAAATGAGGTCCTGAAATTTTTAAAATACTTATACATATTGTTACATTCAGTCTGATGAGTGAATATCAGTGAAGGGTATCCGAGTGTATAAATATAATTCTTCATTTACATGTGTTCTTTCCTTTGCACATTACAGTCACAATATCTAAGTATTCTTTCATACTAAATGAGCCGGATGGTTCATGTTTATGTGTTGCCCCCGCCGATTTGTGTGGTTCATTAATCGTGAAACTGTTCGCGTGTTCTTTCGAACGTGTTTCAAATGATCTATCTGTTTGATCTATACAGAATTTATGGCAAGATTTGAATTTTATTTCATACGCTCTAGGATTACGGCGCTTGCCTTCAGTGTTGTCTGCTTGGTGAATTATGTTGCCATATAGATTATAGTTGGTTCGCTTTTCTTAAAAACAGAACCAACTTCCTGTGGTAGACTTCTTACATATAGCAAAGAAAATGAGAAACAGCTGTAGCTAATGTCTGCTCTGTATGTCACTGTGGCAATCATAATCGTTTTGTTTACATTATGTGAGAGCTTATCAGTATATGTGTGGGAATTAGTGGTGTAGGATTACGTCGGACCTGCTAAGACTTTCAAGGCGACCATCGCAAAAAGTCTTACTGTTGCCTCTGCGAAGGGATTACGTTTATTACTGCGCGTCTGTGATATTTTCTGTACATGAGGATGCCTACATTCATTATATGGTCCCAGCCAGCAGACTGAAGCTTCACCATTATGGAGGGTAACTAACGGTTTTAGGAGAGAGAATACCTTGTGGGAGAAGCTCTCGCTGTGTCAGATTGGAAACATAATATGGCAACTGGCAGTTTGATGTTGCTGGCAGCGACACTGCATGCTCGGGAATGGGGGTAGTTCGTAAGTTACCATTGTTGCTGGGGACCGACAATGTCTGTAGGGCCAACTGCAGCGTAAGGCGACGGGTATCGCTGAAACAACCGGTTTCCGGTTACACAGTTTTTTTCAACGCCATTGTAACCTGTGTGTTGAAACCGCTCAAAATAACTGGTTTCTGAAATAACCTGTGTCCGCTTTTTTTTTTTGCATTCCCACTATTTCCCTTAATAAACATAGAAATTGAACAAAGACAAAAAAATTTTACTGCCTCTGTTTCAAGATACTTAGAATCAAAGAATTAAATAAAATAGGCAAATAAAAGTAACATTAAACCGTCCACAGTTCGCTGCCTTTCTCGGAATACTACAAAACGTCACCAATACTCTCCTACTGATTCTAATTTTTTGAAACTCTGCTGAAAGATTGTGTTGCAATTGGAGATCACACCGTTATTTGGGCATTACGACTAGTTAGTGCTAAAGAGTGAAAACTGAGGCTGAAGAACCATGTTTTTCGTGTTAATTTGACCGTTGTAACAAGCTACAAACACATAAACGTATATTTTGTAGAAACAGGCAACTGATCACACACGTTCTGTTTTTATTGTAAACTATGAATGAATAGTTAAGTTTTAAGTGTTATTCTTATATGATGTGTCAAGTTTTTTGTGCCTTATCCCGTTCTTAGTATCTGAAAGCAAATGCGATAATCCACGGATACCGCACTTCGTAAAATATTTCCAGAGTAACGATAGTGCCATTCTGTAATGCAACTTATCTCCGACGACAACAGAGAGAAAATATTGAGTAGATAGGGATAGTCTCGCAAACGGTGTTCACGCGCTTGCTATCTAATAGGCCATGCCACGTGGCAACAGATACATTACCGTCTCATGCTGCAACAGTTCTTATGTGTTTTTGGTCGTTTCTGTCGGTATTGTTATGAAAACAACACTGATCGCTTTTCCCGTTTTCTGTAATAACACAATGTTTCAAGGCAGTGGAAATGTTACGAATAAAAATTACTTGTTTTCTGTAATAACACAATGTTTCAAGGCAGTGGAAATGTTACGAATAAAAATTACTTGTGTTTTTAAGGAAAGGTTTATTTAAAAAACAAAAAATTTTGCAGTGCTGATATGGCTAACTGATATTTCAGTTTTTACCCTATTAGTAGTACGAAATAAAAAAGAACCTGTCACAACCGACACCAAACAAATACCGAGAAATACCGGTTATTCTGAACTACAATACCGTCATCGATTTTAATCGATCGGTTCTTCCTATCCCTATGGAGCGTCCTCGTACCTGTAACAAGCCAAATTCGTTATCAGAGCTGTTTACTATCAGCCGCTCTCACAGTTGCAGACGACATGATGTACGCTGAGAAAAACAGCAACAGAAACAGCACAGAAAATATGCCGCAAACATCGACAAAGGTTCTTAAAAACGTGCCATAACGCGCAATAAATAAGCTAGTTTAAAATCATCCACAGAAAATTAAATTTTAAAAAACGAAGAGTAAAAACGTAATAATATGTTACAGTGTGTTTTTTTAATTTCTTTATTTCAAAGAACATTATACATGAACAACCCACCGCCTAATATATTATTGGGTCCTAATTATACTAATGATTACAGTTACTGTAGCATTTGTTAGTTAGTTACTTGGTATGTTAATTGTTTTACTTCCACTATGGGCATTCTAAGTTATAGCAGTGTTAGTTCTATTATTAATCTACTCTACCTGCAATGTTTGTGTAACTATGCTATTTTCTGCATGTTCAAATGGCTCTGAGCACTATGGGACTTAACATCTGTGGTCATCAGTCCTCTAGAACTTATAACTACTTAAACCTAACTAACCTACGGATATCACACAAATCCATGCCCGAGGCAGGATTCGTACCTGCGATCGTAGCAGTCGGTCTGATCGCCTAGGACTGCGAGACCACCGCGGCCGGCTTTTCTTGCATATTTTCGATTTAAAAAACCCACCGATAATGGCGATATTTGTCTCCAGTCTTTTGCATCAAGGCGGACTCACAAGTCCCATATTTTTGTTCGTCATCAGAGTTTAATTATACTGGCCGCTCGCGGTTGATGATGATGTCTGGTATGTGGGGCGCTCAACTGCGCGGTTATTAGCACCCGTACAGATGCCCAATCTTCACTCAGTCCAACCTCCCCACTTGCATGAATGATGATGAAATGTTGAGGACAATACACACAGGCAGTCCCCCAGCAAAGAAAATTCCAAACCCGGCTGGGAATCGAACCCGCGACCCCGTGATCAAGAGACAGCAACGCTAGCCATTAGACCAGGAGCTGCGTAACCGCTCACGGTGAAGTGTCGCGTGGGTCCTGTTTGCGTGTATGTGCGTTCGGCTCTCCTATCGTGGCCGGGTGTTAAGCTGTAAGAGCGCATCTGGGAATGCCATTCAGATGTGCTGAAATGCTGGGTGTCGCCGATTTCGCGTTTTCTACGTACTTAGTTCGAGCTTACCTCAGGTGGTCAAAAGTCGACCCCCTGTAGCCGGCTTACGAGAGTCCTCGTCTGGTGCCTCCTGGACGGTGGTGGTAGACGCGCCATCTTCGAGCAGATCGGGGTCAGCGCGCCGCCGCGTTCCGGCCCCTGGGGCAGTCGAGGAAGCTGAGGCTGCGCGCAGTCTGCAGCGGGCAGCAGGAGGAAGCGAACGGTCCGGCCCCTGGGGCAGTCGAGGAAGCTGAGGCTGCGCGCAGTCTGCAGCGGGCAGCAGGAGGAAGCGAACGGTCCGGCCCCTGGGGCAGTCGAGGAAGCTGAGGCTGCGCGCAGTCTGCAGCGGGCAGCAGGAGGAAGCGAACGGTCCGGCCCCTGGGGCAGTCGAGGAAGCTGAGGCTGCGCGCAGTCTGCAGCGGGCAGCAGGAGGAAGCGAACGGTCCGGCCCCTGGGGCAGTCGAGGAAGCTGAGGCTGCGCGCAGTCTGCAGCGGGCAGCAGGAGGAAGCGAACGGTCCGGCCCCTGGGGCAGTCGAGGAAGCTGAGGCTGCGCGCAGTCTGCAGCGGGCAGCAGGAGGAAGCGAACGGTCCGGCCCCTGGGGCAGTCGAGGAAGCTGAGGCTGCGCGCAGTCTGCAGCGGGCAGCAGGAGGAAGCGAACGGTCCGGCCCCTGGGGCAGTCGAGGAAGCTGAGGCTGCGCGCAGTCTGCAGCGGGCAGCAGGAGGAAGCGAACGGTCCGGCCCCTGGGGCAGTCGAGGAAGCTGAGGCTGCGCGCAGTCTGCAGCGGGCAGCAGGAGGAAGCGAACGGTCCGGCCCCTGGGGCAGTCGAGGAAGCTGAGGCTGCGCGCAGTCTGCAGCGGGCAGCAGGAGGAAGCGAACGGTCCGGCCCCTGGGGCAGTCGAGGAAGCTGAGGCTGCGCGCAGTCTGCAGCGGGCAGCAGGAGGAAGCGAACGGTCCGGCCCCTGGGGCAGTCGAGGAAGCTGAGGCTGCGCGCAGTCTGCAGCGGGCAGCAGGAGGAAGCGAACGGTCCGGCCCCTGGGGCAGTCGAGGAAGCTGAGGCTGCGCGCAGTCTGCAGCGGGCAGCAGGAGGAAGCGAACGGTCCGGCCCCTGGGGCAGTCGAGGAAGCTGAGGCTGCGCGCAGTCTGCAGCGGGCAGCAGGAGGAAGCGAACGGTCCGGCCCCTGGGGCAGTCGAGGAAGCTGAGGCTGCGCGCAGTCTGCAGCGGGCAGCAGGAGGAAGCGAACGGTCCGGCCCCTGGGGCAGTCGAGGAAGCTGAGGCTGCGCGCAGTCTGCAGCGGGCAGCAGGAGGAAGCGAACGGTCCGGCCCCTGCGGCAGTCGAGGAAGCTGAGGCTGCGCGCAGTCTGCAGCGGGCAGCAGGAGGAAGCGAACGGTCCGGCCCCTGGGGCAGTCGAGGAAGCTGAGGCTGCGCGCAGTCTGCAGCGGGCAGCAGGAGGAAGCGAACGGTCCGGCCCCTGGGGCAGTCGAGGAAGCTGAGGCTGCGCGCAGTCTGCAGCGGGCAGCAGGAGGAAGCGAACGGTCCGGCCCCTGGGGCAGTCGAGGAAGCTGAGGCTGCGCGCAGTCTGCAGCGGGCAGCAGGAGGAAGCGAACGGTCCGGCCCCTGGGGCAGTCGAGGAAGCTGAGGCTGCGCGCAGTCTGCAGCGGGCAGCAGGAGGAAGCGAACGGTCCGGCCCCTGGGGCAGTCGAGGAAGCTGAGGCTGCGCGCAGTCTGCAGCGGGCAGCAGGAGGAAGCGAACGGTCCGGCCCCTGCGGCAGTCGAGGAAGCTGAGGCTGCGCGCAGTCTGCAGCGGGCAGCAGGAGGAAGCGAACGGTCCGGCCCCTGGGGCAGTCGAGGAAGCTGAGGCTGCGCGCAGTCTGCAGCGGGCAGCAGGAGGAAGCGAACGGTCCGGCCCCTGGGGCAGTCGAGGAAGCTGAGGCTGCGCGCAGTCTGCAGCGGGCAGCAGGAGGAAGGGAACGGTCCGGCCCCTGGGGCAGTCGAGGAAGCTGAGGCTGCGCGCAGTCTGCAGCGGGCAGCAGGAGGAAGCGAACGGTCCGGCCCCTGGGGCAGTCGAGGAAGCTGAGGCTGCGCGCAGTCTGCAGCGGGCAGCAGGAGGAAGCGAACGGTCCGGCCCCTGGGGCAGTCGAGGAAGCTGAGGCTGCGCGCAGTCTGCAGCGGGCAGCAGGAGGAAGCGAACGGTCCGGCCCCTGGGGCAGTCGAGGAAGCTGAGGCTGCGCGCAGTCTGCAGCGGGCAGCAGGAGGAAGCGAACGGTCCGGCCCCTGGGGCAGTCGAGGAAGCTGAGGCTGCGCGCAGTCTGCAGCGGGCAGCAGGAGGAAGCGAACGGTCCGGCCCCTGGGGCAGTCGAGGAAGCTGAGGCTGCGCGCAGTCTGCAGCGGGCAGCAGGAGGAAGCGAACGGTCCGGCCCCTGCGGCAGTCGAGGAAGCTGAGGCTGCGCGCAGTCTGCAGCGGGCAGCAGGAGGAAGCGAACGGTCCGGCCCCTGGGGCAGTCGAGGAAGCTGAGGCTGCGCGCAGTCTGCAGCGGGCAGCAGGAGGAAGCGAACGGTCCGGCCCCTGGGGCAGTCGAGGAAGCTGAGGCTGCGCGCAGTCTGCAGCGGGCAGCAGGAGGAAGCGAACGGTCCGGCCCCTGGGGCAGTCGAGGAAGCTGAGGCTGCGCGCAGTCTGCAGCGGGCAGCAGGAGGAAGCGAACGGTCCGGCCCCTGGGGCAGTCGAGGAAGCTGAGGCTGCGCGCAGTCTGCAGCGGGCAGCAGGAGGAAGCGAACGGTCCGGCCCCTGGGGCAGTCGAGGAAGCTGAGGCTGCGCGCAGTCTGCAGCGGGCAGCAGGAGGAAGCGAACGGTCCGGCCCCTGGGGCAGTCGAGGAAGCTGAGGCTGCGCGCAGTCTGCAGCGGGCAGCAGGAGGAAGCGAACGGTCCGGCCCCTGCGGCAGTCGAGGAAGCTGAGGCTGCGCGCAGTCTGCAGCGGGCAGCAGGAGGAAGCGAACGGTCCGGCCCCTGGGGCAGTCGAGGAAGCTGAGGCTGCGCGCAGTCTGCAGCGGGCAGCAGGAGGAAGCGAACGGTCCGGCCCCTGGGGCAGTCGAGGAAGCTGAGGCTGCGCGCAGTCTGCAGCGGGCAGCAGGAGGAAGCGAACGGTCCGGCCCCTGGGGCAGTCGAGGAAGCTGAGGCTGCGCGCAGTCTGCAGCGGGCAGCAGGAGGAAGCGAACGGTCCGGCCCCTGGGGCAGTCGAGGAAGCTGAGGCTGCGCGCAGTCTGCAGCGGGCAGCAGGAGGAAGCGAACGGTCCGGCCCCTGCGGCAGTCGAGGAAGCTGAGGCTGCGCGCAGTCTGCAGCGGGCAGCAGGAGGAAGCGAACGGTCCGGCCCCTGGGGCAGTCGAGGAAGCTGAGGCTGCGCGCAGTCTGCAGCGGGCAGCAGGAGGAAGCGAACGGTCCGGCCCCTGGGGCAGTCGAGGAAGCTGAGGCTGCGCGCAGTCTGCAGCGGGCAGCAGGAGGAAGCGAACGGTCCGGCCCCTGGGGCAGTCGAGGAAGCTGAGGCTGCGCGCAGTCTGCAGCGGGCAGCAGGAGGAAGCGAACGGTCCGGCCCCTGCGGCAGTCGAGGAAGCTGAGGCTGCGCGCAGTCTGCAGCGGGCAGCAGGAGGAAGCGAACGGTCCGGCCCCTGGGGCAGTCGAGGAAGCTGAGGCTGCGCGCAGTCTGCAGCGGGCAGCAGGAGGAAGCGAACGGTCCGGCCCCTGGGGCAGTCGAGGAAGCTGAGGCTGCGCGCAGTCTGCAGCGGGCAGCAGGAGGAAGCGAACGGTCCGGCCCCTGGGGCAGTCGAGGAAGCTGAGGCTGCACGCAGTCTGCAGTGGGCAGCAGGAGAAAGCGAACGGTCCGGCCCCTGCGGCAGTCGAGGAAGCTGAGGCTGCGCGCAGTCTGCAGCGGGCAGCAGGAGGAAGCGAACGGTCCGGCCCCTGGGGCAGTCGAGGAAGCTGAGGCTGCGCGCAGTCTGCAGCGGGCAGCAGGAGGAAGCGAACGGTCCGGCCCCTGCGGCAGTCGAGGAAGCTGAGGCTGCGCGCAGTCTGCAGCGGGCAGCAGGAGGAAGCGAACGGTCCGGCCCCTGGGGCAGTCGAGGAAGCTGAGGCTGCGCGCAGTCTGCAGCGGGCAGCAGGAGGAAGCGAACGGTCCGGCCCCTGGGGCAGTCGAGGAAGCTGAGCCTGCGCGCAGTCTGCAGCGGGCAGCAGGAGGAAGCGAACGGTCCGGCCCCTGCGGCAGTCGAGGAAGCTGAGGCTGCGCGCAGTCTGCAGTGGGCGGCAGGAGGAAGCGAACGGTCCGGCCCCTGGGGCAGTCGAGGAAGCTGAGGCTGCGCGCAGTCTGCAGCGGGCAGCAGGAGGAAGCGAACGGTCCGGCCCCTGGGGCAGTCGAGGAAGCTGAGGCTGCGCGCAGTCTGCAGCGGGCAGCAGGAGGAAGCGAACGGTCCGGCCCCTGGGGCAGTCGAGGAAGCTGAGGCTGCGCGCAGTCTGCAGCGGGCAGCAGGAGGAAGCGAACGGTCCGGCCCCTGGGGCAGTCGAGGAAGCTGAGGCTGCGCGCAGTCTGCAGCGGGCAGCAGGAGGAAGCGAACGGTCCGGCCCCTGGGGCAGTCGAGGAAGCTGAGGCTGCGCGCAGTCTGCAGCGGGCAGCAGGAGGAAGCGAACGGTCCGGCCCCTGCGGCAGTCGAGGAAGCTGAGGCTGCGCGCAGTCTGCAGCGGGCAGCAGGAGGAAGCGAACGGTCCGGCCCCTGCGGCAGTCGAGGAAGCTGAGGCTGCGCGCAGTCTGCAGCGGGCAGCAGGAGGAAGCGAACGGTCCGGCCCCTGCGGCAGTCGAGGAAGCTGAGGCTGCGCGCAGTCTGCAGCGGGCAGCAGGAGGAAGCGAACGGTCCGGCCCCTGGGGCAGTCGAGGAAGCTGAGGCTGCGCGCAGTCTGCAGCGGGCAGCAGGAGGAAGCGAACGGTCCGGCCCCTGGGGCAGTCGAGGAAGCTGAGGCTGCGCGCAGTCTGCAGCGGGCAGCAGGAGGAAGCGAACGGTCCGGCCCCTGGGGCAGTCGAGGAAGCTGAGGCTGCGCGCAGTCTGCAGCGGGCAGCAGGAGGAAGCGAACGGTCCGGCCCCTGGGGCAGTCGAGGAAGCTGAGGCTGCGCGCAGTCTGCAGCGGGCAGCAGGAGGAAGCGAACGGTCCGGCCCCTGGGGCAGTCGAGGAAGCTGAGGCTGCGCGCAGTCTGCAGCGGGCAGCAGGAGGAAGCGAACGGTCCGGCCCCTGGGGCAGTCGAGGAAGCTGAGGCTGCGCGCAGTCTGCAGCGGGCAGCAGGAGGAAGCGAACGGTCCGGCCCCTGGGGCAGTCGAGGAAGCTGAGGCTGCGCGCAGTCTGCAGCGGGCAGCAGGAGGAAGCGAACGGTCCGGCCCCTGGGGCAGTCGAGGAAGCTGAGGCTGCGCGCAGTCTGCAGCGGGCAGCAGGAGGAAGCGAACGGTCCGGCCCCTGGGGCAGTCGAGGAAGCTGAGGCTGCCCGCAGTCTGCAGCGGGCAGCAGGAGGAAGCGAACGGTCCGGCCCCTGGGGCAGTCGAGGAAGCTGAGGCTGCGCGCAGTCTGCAGCGGGCAGCAGGAGGAAGCGAACGGTCCGGCCACTGGGGCAGTCGAGGAAGCTGAGGCTGCGCGCAGTCTGCAGCGGGCAGCAGGAGGAAGCGAACGGTCCGGCCCCTGGGGCAGTCGAGGAAGCTGAGGCTGCGCGCAGTCTGCAGCGGGCAGCAGGAGGAAGCGAACGGTCCGGCCCCTGGGGCAGTCGAGGAAGCTGAGGCTGCGCGCAGTCTGCAGCGGGCAGCAGGAGGAAGCGAACGGTCCGGCCCCTGGGGCAGTCGAGGAAGCTGAGGCTGCGCGCAGTCTGCAGCGGGCAGCAGGAGGAAGCGAACGGTCCGGCCCCTGGGGCAGTCGAGGAAGCTGAGGCTGCGCGCAGTCTGCAGCGGGCAGCAGGAGGAAGCGAACGGTCCGGCCCCTGGGGCAGTCGAGGAAGCTGAGGCTGCGCGCAGTCTGCAGCGGGCAGCAGGAGGAAGCGAACGGTCCGGCCCCTGCGGCAGTCGAGGAAGCTGAGGCTGCGCGCAGTCTGCAGCGGGCAGCAGGAGGAAGCGAACGGTCCGGCCCCTGGGGCAGTCGAGGAAGCTGAGGCTGCGCGCAGTCTGCAGCGGGCAGCAGGAGGAAGCGAACAGTCCGCCGCTGTGCTAGCACATTAAGTACGGCCTCCCTGGTGGGTGGCAGAAATAAGAGGACAATATAAAGACGTGAAACACCGATCAGTCAAATTCAATACCGCTATTTTACTTCTGAATCATCATCATTTTCTTGGGGTTTTTGTCCCACTTCAACGCGTGATCTGTCTTGTTACTGAGGACCTGGCGATGTTAGTGGCACAAGGTGGACGAATGCCTTGACGCCTCCCCGCACCCCCCCCCCCCTCCCCCAGCCCCGTTTATTTATTCTCGAATCAGAAACATACAAATTTACAGTTGCCATACACATCAATAAATATATATACACAAATTGTATTTATATTACATGTGCCCAGTACTTTGCAACCTCCAAGGCGCTTGGAGTGGCTTGCAGGAGATCAATCTTCGTGCAGGATGTAGGGCACATAAGGCACTGGAGCTTGTGGCTTGTGGTTTGTCCTTGTCCACAATCACAGGACGTATCTTCTGCTATGAAGCTCCATCTCTTCAGGTTGTCTCTGGATCGTCCAACTACTGATCGCAATCTGTTTAAAGATTTCGCCGCCAGCCAGCTCTCGCTGTGTCCAGCTGGCAGTTCTTCAGCTCCTGGCGTCTGCAGGTGAGGCGTCGACTTCTTCCACAACTCCAGCCTAGCCTTCTCTGGTGAAATGGTGAGCTTCGCGGATGTTCTCAGGAAGCTCTTTCGCGATCTCAGCCGTTGCTGTGGTGGATTATGTCCGTGCAGTGGATGGGCACTGTCCTGTTCCACTTTCAGTCTCTCCTTGTTGGCAGCAATCCTCGGCGTTTGCTTCGAATTGCAGGCTTTAGCCTGGCAGTAAGCATCTCACTGTAACATACACTTCATTGTTGTGCCCCTTTACCCATAATGTTCCAGTACTGGACCTTGTGCGTCCCAAAAAACAGTAAACATCAGTTTTCCTGCAGACGGCTGCGCCTAGAACTTTTTCATGCACGGCGAATTTGAATGTTTCCATTCCATACTCTGCCGTTTACTCTACGGCTCGTAATGGTTGATCCATGTTTCGTCACCAGTAATGGTCCAGTCTAATAAGTTGTCCCCTTCGTTACCATATCGATCCTAATGTTTTTTGCAGATGTCCAAGGGCGTTTGTTTATGCAACTGTGTGAGTTCTTTTGGGACCCATCTTGCACAAACTTTATGAAACCCAAGTTTGTTGTGGATGATTAGTGGACAGAACCGTGACTAATTTGCAGACGATGTGCCACTTCCTCAATAGTTAATCGTCTGTCTAACAGAATCATTTCACGTGCACGCTCAATGGTTTCTTAATTTGTGGCGGTAAACGGTCGTCCGGCTCCTTTATTGCGGGTGACAATTGTGCGACCATTTTGGAACTTTTCAACCCACTTGTAGACCCTCCGTTGTGGCAAAACACTGTTCGTGTACTGTACCGAAAGTCTTCGATGAATTTCGGTCCCTGATACGTCTTCCGACCACAAAAAACGGATCACTGAACGTTGCTCTTCTTTGGTGCAAATAGACAGCGGAGCACTCATAATTTACAGCACCGCAGCGATAACGAAACTAACAAAGCAGCTTGAAAATTGCAAAGATATAACAACAAATAAACAAAGCATGAGTCATCAATGTTAAACGACAGTACTTCCAAAATAAACAAAAATATAACTAAATTGCGGACAATAATGGACTTGCCCTCGTAAAATGGTCGTCTCAGGTCATGAGAAGTTTGGGAGACCAAGGATGGCAAGGGAAATCGGTCTTCTCCTTTGCAGAGGATCCATCTAGGCATAGTTAACGGAAGAGGCGGAAAAACTAACCCTAGACGGTCAGACAGGGATTTCATCCGCACTCCTCACGAGCGCACACTTCACGTAGCAGATATTTCTGTCGACGCTGTACTCGTTCTAGAGGTGTAGAAAACAAGGTCGCTTGTTTCAGTACGAACTGTCACGGTGACGCTGCCACCATGGCCGAGTTTCACCGAAGGGAATCGCGGAACCGAGCCGGTATTTCTTTTGCGATATTTTTTTGCGGTTGTAATGCAAACCGCAGCAGCTACTTGACGCTGCGTTTCAGTTACACCTATTTCACTCCTTGGAAAGTTCCACTTTGCGTTTTTCTAGTGATTTCTTGTTCTACTTCTACCGTCTAAAAGGTACATCCGAGTACTTCAAATGCAATCTGTCCATTACTGTACGAAATGGTGCGTATTTGTAGAAATAAGTTTCACGAATATCTGCCGTGATATCGAAACGAAGCACCCATCCCCTTACATTCTCCAATATCTTGTGCTCTGCCTTGGGTAGGAATGAAGCAAAGACGGAACACAGAGCAAACTAAACGAGAAAAGAGGCTTTTTATTTCGATCTCTATAAAGCCTTTCATCTCTGTATATGTTACGCACAGACTGCTGAACAGATTTACTATTCCTGCACTTTTGCACTCCACTGTTGACTTGATAGAAAAGTAAATTATTTTCGAATATCTCTGCACATGTTGCGCTGCATTCTCCATGAAAATCCGTTTCTTTCTTAACCTTTTTTCAACGAGATGGATGTTTTCTTTTTTTGTCAACTTAGTTTTTAACATTGTTTTGTGACATCGTATATCAAACATTTCCAGCCTCTTATCCTGTTCTTTCAAACGGTGCGCACTTGTCCTTGATACTGTACTGTGCTTCATGACCTTTTCCTGTACCCTCACGCGTACGGCATGTTGCTCGCGATTAGACAGCGTTACTAACGGAGGATGGACAGGTTCATTTGTGCACGGATAGAGTTATCATCCCTTGTGAAAGTGTGAGAACGTTTCCGAAATGTTTGCTAATCGTGTTACTGAAGTGGTATGTCGGTACAAGCCCGGTATCCACGTAGTCGGATGTGTAAAACCGCCTGGAAACCACGTCCAGATCGGTCAACACTCAGCCCTCGTCGTTAGTCAATCTCGAGGTTGTGCTGCTCCCCAAATGTCAGAAGCCACGTGCTAACGTTCACAGCTATCCTTATGTGTATGCTATGCTTTCTACTTACGTTATAAACTGCTTCCTCAATTAATTTTTGATTTCTAATTTCTCCTAACAGTCACTTTCTTATTTTATGTTTAATCTAACATAACACAATGCGTTTATAACATGTTCTGTTAATCTTCGTGCGTTTATACATACATACATACAGAGAATTGTTACTTAAAAAGAAACAATCTTAAATTAGATTAATCTAGAGCTCTTTGTCCATTGTTTGTTACTGTAGCGGCTGGTGTGGCATTTGGGGGGGGGGGGGGGGGGCAGTGTCTTCCTTGTGGTTGATTGGGTATGATATCACAGCCTGTATAGTATTCAGATAGATTTGCATCAGTTATGTGTTACAAAAATAGTGTGAAAGGCTTTTGTATAACCATTAATCACTTGCGATTTCATCATCTTGCTGCTTCACTTGCATCGCTGGTGTAATGGCGGAGCTGTTGATTGACATTACACTGTTCCACATTGTATTTTGTCACTGATTGTCAACCTAATTCAGTTCACAAATTGCTTCGACGTTATGCACTCAACACAAGGAGGCGGACTGTAGCATGTGAATCTGTTTCGATTGTCGAGGTTTTGTATCGATATTCTTGGTATTGACAGATTTTTAATCAGTTATTTACATTGACATATCTTGAATTTATTCAGTCAGAACTGGCTTACGGTTCTAGACGCTCAGTCCGGAGCCTCGCGACTGCTACGGTCGCAGGTTCGAATCCTGCCTTGGGCATGGATGTGTGTGATGTCCTTAGGTTAGTTAGGTTTAAGTAGTTCTAAGTTGTAGGGGACTGACGACCACAGCAGTTGAGTCCCATAGTGCTCAGAGCCATTTGAACCATTCGAGAACTGGCTTAAGACTGTTGAAGAATTTTGAGTTTTTGAATTCGGTTACTTCATTAAGAATGTTATCTCCATGCTTTGTATTATGTATGAAAATGGACAAAGATTTCTAGACTGATCTAGTTTAAGACTGTTTCTTTTTAAGTAAAATTTCTCTGTATGTATGTATGTATAAACGCCTGAAGATGAACAGAACATGTTTGAAACGCGTTGTGTTATGTTAGATTAAACATAAAATAAAAAAGTGACCGGTAACAGAAATTAGAAATCAATAATTACCCCGGTAAGGTCTTCTAAAGGCTTTGATTGTTACACTACGTGATCAAAAGTACCCGGAGACCCCCAAAACATACATTTTTCATATTACGTGCATCGTGGTGCCACCTACTGCCAGGTACGCCATATCAGCTACATCAGCTGTCATTAGACATCGTGAGAAAGCAAAATGGGGCGCTCCGCGGAACTCACGGACTTTCAACGTGGTCAGTTGATTGGACGTCACTTGTGTCATATGTCGGTATGCGAGATATCCACATTCCTAGACACCCCTCTGTCCACTGCTTCCGATGTGACAGTGAAGTGGAAACGTAAAGGGGCACGTACAGCACAAAATCCTGCAGGCCGGCCTCGTCTGCTGGCTGTCAGAGACCGCCGAGAGTTGAAGAGGCTCGTAATGTGTAGCAGGCAGACATCTATCCACACCATCACACAGAAACGCCAGACTGCATCAGGATCCACTGCAAGTACTATGACAGTTAGGCGGGAGATGAGAAAACTTGGATTTGATAGTCGAGAGGCTGCTCATAAGCCACACATCACGCCGGTAAATGACAGACGATGCCTTTCTTGTTGTAAGGAGCGTAAACATTGAACGACTGAACAGTGGAAAAACGTTGTGTGGAGTGACGAATCACTGTATACAAATTGGCGATCCGATGGCAGGGTGTGGATATGGCGAATGCCCGGTGAACATCATGTGCCAGCGTGTGTAGTGGCAGTAGTAAAATTCGGAGGTGTTGGTGTTATGGTGTGGTCGTGTTTTTCATGGTGGGGGCTTGCACCCCTTGTTGTTTTACGTGTCACTACCACAGCACAGGCCTACATTGATGTGTTAAGCACCTTGTTGCTTTCCACTGCTGAAGAGCAATTCGGGGACGACGATTGCATCTTTCAAGACGATCGAGCACCTGTTCGTAATGCACGGCCTGTGGCGGAGTGGTTACACGACAATAACATTCCCGTAATGGACTGGCCTGCACACAGTCCTCACCTGAATCCTATAGAACACTTTTGGGATGTTTTGGAACGCCGAATTCGTGCCAGGGCCTCCCGACCGACTTCGATACCTCTCCTCAGTGCAGCATTCCGTGAAGAATGGGCTGCCATTGCCCAAGAAAGGTTCCAGCACCTGACTGAACATGTGCTGCGAGAGTGAAAGCTGTCGTCAAGGCTGGACCAGCACCTTACTGAATTTCAGCATTACCGACGGAGGGCGACATGAACTTGTAAGTCATTTTCAGCCAGGTGTCCGTTGACTTTTGATCACTTAGTGTATCTTATTAACTGAGACTTAATTATAACACATCTTGAATCTATTGATGCCTTAAAAAGGCGTACTTTAACAACATTCGACTTATAACATGAAAATAACTAAATACGAAATTCTTTAACCACTAACACGACGATAAATCTTACTAGTAACGACGCATTTTCGAGAGATGCACAGTGTGCTGGTGCTTAGAAACAGTATATCTTCATAGGGTGTAAGTTATAATATTAAACTCACCAATTATGAACTTCAACTGATAATGAAAAATACAATATGGCGTTTCGCAAGACCTGCTTGTGAGTGTTTCAGGCGAGGCAGTGGTTAGGCAACGGGAAATGACAGGCAGTGACTTCACAAAACTCATAAGGTTCCACGTCAACGTTTGCTAAGTAGTGCCTTGTAAGGACGGTTTAACTGTCGATCACTTTGTTTTTCTGAACCAACTGTAAATTAAGAAATTACAGGTTTCCATGTTCATGAAAATTTGTGGTAAGGGCCGGTGTGGCCGAGCGGTTCTAGGCGCTTCAGTCTGGAACCGCGCGACCGCTACGGTCGCAGGTTTGAAGCTTGGCTCGGGCATGGATGTGTGTTATGTCCTTAGGTTAGTTAGGTTTAAGTAGCTCTAAGTTCTAGGGGAGTGATGACCTCAGATGTTAAGTTCCAAAGAGCTCAGAGCCATTTGAACTATTTTTGTGGTAAGATCTTATGGGACCAAACTGGTCAGGTGATCGGTCCCTAAGTTTGCACACTACTTAAACTAACTTACACTATGGACAACACACACCCACGCCGAGGGGAGGGGGGGGGGGGGATGGAGCCACGCGGACCGGGACAAGACGCCCGAGACCGTTCGGCCATGTTCTGAAGAAAGACAGTGGACAAACAAATAAGTGAAGACAGGGTGTACGTCATATCGAGGACGATGCCTCTCGACTTGTAGATATCATGATTACCGCAGAGTCAGTGTGTCCCCTAGAGGTGACGCGAGGCGGTAGTCGCTCAGTCGTAGGAGGCGCCTGCCGCGGTTTCACTCGCGTGACGTCACCAGCGGCAGCTTCCCGGGACCCCGGTGGAAACCAGCCTGGCGAGTGGCCGTTCCGATTTCTCCGCTCCTCATTCAGCTCTGCCGCGTGGGATTAGTGGGTGCAGCATCCGGTGCCCTCTGGCGAGAGACAAACCCGTATTCCGCCAGAACGACACCGTTCGCTGGACCGGAAACGTGTCGATAAAGCTCCCGGTCGCTGTGTGTCCGTGTAGTACTGGCGAGGCTGCTAGGGGTTCAGTCTCGCCTTGTGTTTGTGACAGGGACCGAACTCTTGTAACTTGTTTCAGTACGCACAGTCGTGACTGCATTTCAGTTGTTTATTGTTATTTTTAGGGGGACCGGTTTCAATCTTCTAACAGATCATCTTCGGATCTTACATTCCTTAATGACTGTAGGACCCGTTGGCGCGGAGCAGGTTCAACTGCGCAGGCGTAGACCCGCTCCATGCCAACGGTTCCTACAGCCATCAAGGAACGTAAAATCTGAAGATGATCCCTTAGAAGATCGAAACCATTTATCTAAAAATCAAAATAAAAAATGCGATCACGACTGTGTATACTGAATATTCTCTGTATATAAAAGGCAATGTCCCCACTGACTGACTCACTCACTGACCATCATAGCACAGCCCAAATCACTAAGGATGGAAGTTTGAAATACTGTAGGCGTAATTTAAGAAGGGATTTTTCGATATTGCATCCCTAAAGAGATGAAATGGGAGATAAAAGTTTTTAAAAAAATCACTATTATGGCATTTTTGAAGTTAGACCTACAAAAATTGTTATTAGTTTCTTAGTCAGAAAAAAAGAAATACGTTTTCCAGAATTTTTCGAAATTTAATACCTGTAGGGGTGAAATAGTAGGTAAAAGTATTTTTTAAATAAAGCTTTACGAAAGAACTACTAAAGCATTTTCAAAGCTACGTCTGTGAAAATTGGTATTTGACTTCTCGATACAGATAATAATAAGAGGAATAACAAAAGTTTCAGAATTTTTGGAAATTCAGCCACTAAGAAAATATCTAGTTAGATTAAAAAAACCCAAATATATCAAAATTGGTGACTTCTAGGTTATATATATATATATATATATATATATATATATATATATATATATATATATATATATATATACCTTAAGCTCTCATCCGCTGTCACACACGCACGCGCGCGCACACACACACACACACACACACACACACACACACACACACATACACACACATATTTATATATATGACAGCGGAGAAAGCTTCTTTGGAAATCTCTACAAGAAAGCAAAAGGAATACTAACAAAAACCTTAGCTCGCATCTCGAGGTCGTGCGGTAGCGTTCTCACTTCCCACGCCCGGGTTCCCGGGTTCGATTCCCGGCGGGGTCAGGGATTTTCTCTACCTCGTGATGGCTGGGTGTTGTGTGATGTCCTTAGGTTACTTAGGTTTAAGTAGTTCTAAGTTCTAGGGGACTGATGACCTAAGATGTTAAGTCCCATTGTGCTCAGAGCCATTTGAACCAATTTGAACAAAAACCTTCGACTCCAGCTACAATTGCTTTTTGGTCAGAAGTACATTCGGAAAAAGACCATGCTTCTATGGCGTTAATTAGCGTGAAGACTTTAACAGGTGTTCCTGTTTGCGAACAGCATATAAATTCCATTGAAGAAAAACAAAGAAGCCTCTGCAGACCATACAGTCTACGCGAGCGAAGCAGCGGATGCTAAGCTAGTAACATTATGAAGATCGATGTTCTCCCTGGAACGGTGTTCTAAGAAATTTTATCGAGCTTTTGATTTAGAACTGTCTCTGTCTGCCCAGGGAGTCTGTATAGAGACACACCAATCCTTCCACGTCAGGAGCTACTCTTCAACCTCTTTCCACATCTCTTCTTCCAACAATTTGGTTGATGATTCTCTTGTAACTTTCTCAGAAAATGCCAGCATTAAACCCGATACTACCTTTCACCAGTCACCAAAACTGCTTAATTTCTCGTCCCTCCAGACCCTTCACACACAAAATCATCATCGTCATAAAATCAGAAAATCATCACAAAGTACCAATATTATTACATCATCAAAAATCGAGTTCTTCGTTTTGTTAAAACTCAAACTACACTATCTACGTTTCACATGAAAGACAAAGACTATTGCTTTAACCCATGTCCTGATTTTAAAACTATTTCTTTCAGAAAAAGTGCTGGTACCAGTCACAGCCTAGTAACACCTTGCGTGGGATGAAACACAATGAAGAAAAGTTTTTAAAAAATCAGATTTTGGAAAACCGGTTGTTGGCCTCGATATTCATGAATTCTTTCTGCTTTGACGAAGCAGCAAGACGAAGTTGTTGATATCCTTGCCTTGTACTTAGAAACAACAGAGTTTTGAACACAGCTTTCCAAGGCTTTTAATCTTTAGACAAATGTCATTATGGTGTGCCGAGTTCTTTCCCACCCTTATCCGTTACCACTACGTTCAGTAATAAACTAGACGTCTACAGGACGTTGACTAACATTCGTTCCTTTTCCAAAACCACTACTGGGAAACCCTGGGATAGTTTCCCGTTGAATCTAAAATCGTCTTCTGTGTTAGATCGCGTCATGTTCCTCTTCAACTTCCTGTTACATAATCGATGTTTCAACTTCCTGCTGTAATTTTATTTTTATGTCCCTGGTTAGCTGTCAAAAACCAATCTCACCTCGCTTGTTCTGAAGAAGATGAAGTTATTGGGTGAAATTGTTCTTGCTGCTACTGGTGGACCATCTTATTGGATAGGTAGGGAAACAAGTAGAGGAAGAGAGGGGGGATCTTTGCAAAATATTCTGGCAGTGCACCGTATGAGGTTTTCTGATAGTTGTTTGTGTTTCTCGTACACAGTGGCTGGGTATTTCCTTTTTTGATGGGTGCAAACCACCAAATTGGAAGCCTGTAACCATCATATGTAATTAAATTACTTTAGTTCTTCGACTTCTCAACCGCTTCTCGGACGTTCGTTTTCTAAATGTTGTACTCTTTCGCTACCACTTGCTTTGTTGAAAGCAATTTCCGGATCTCTGTTTTCCTGATCGGATTTTACACTTCGTTTTATTTGCGTACGGCTTTCGAGCACCTTAAGTTCTTATACTGTCTTTCTAGTTTAACACGTATACACTTTGTTACAGCCGCATGTAACTTCATAGACTTTTGCCATGTGGATGTTAGCAGGTGCATCTATTTTGGGCCGGAAAAACGTCTTTTATTCTGTTTTTGAATGACAACTGTCCACGTAGCACTTACTTTCGAGGAATTCTGCTCTTATGGTCAGTAGGTCCGGAAAGGAACTAACGTAAGCTCTCTTTGATTCTTATATAAGGTATCAGTAGATAACAGCGCGGAACTGTTCACAAGCTGGTAAATCAACTGAAACTATTTGCAGCTAATACAGTGGGCAGCTTCCGCGAATACTGATAACTCGTACCTGCACAGTGGATTGTGCTAGACCATCAGCAGGTTCTTTAGCAATTTGGCATTCTTTTAACTAGTAGCGCAGTCGTTTTTACAACGAGACAGTGGTAAAAAAGTATTTTAGACAAGGCGTATGCGTGGTTATATCCCCAGCCGCTAAGGCATTCGTTCCGTTAAACGCAGAGATTGCCAAGCCGCTGTCGAAACCACAGGCGTTTTATAGACGGCGTACATGTGTGGTAATATCCTCAGACGTGAAGACTTTTATCCAATTTAATGATGCAAGGACCAGTACCCGTAAGTCACTGACGAAACCGCAGTCGTATACACGAAGGAAAAACAGTCATACAACAGTACTAACATGTTGCTACAGAGGTCCGAAGTCCCCAGTTTTTCGTAACAACAAAAACGTTAATGCTGTTCTACGAAGGATATAGGCTGCGGGGCGGATGTTGTTTCCCGCTTAAATCCCACAAGTGTATTAGTCACTTCTACAGAAACCGATGGGTGAGCTTTATCGTACAAAGAGATAATGCCTCCAAGAGCGTTCCAGGGCGTTTCGTGTTAACGGTATTGAAGCCCTCATCTCAAGCAGCCATACAACGTTATAACCTATGTAATGCATCTCTTGGATCGGAAAACTTTTCTGATCACTAACCTCATTTCCTGTATCGGCAAACTTCCCTTAACCGCTAACCTCATTTGCTGCTAAAGCAAACACTGGGTCTGCACATGTAATGTGTTAATCTGCTGTCCTCCTTCACATTTCCTCGATAGGAAAAACCTTGGAAGGACTTTATAGTTTCATGGGTCCTAACAAATCGTTACTCAGTGCAAATAAAATGATTATTGTGATTTTCTGCAGCATGCTGTAATACTTATTTTTTTTTTTTTTTTTTTTTTTTTTTTTTTTTTTTTTTTTTTTTACTTTTGTCCGATGATATTTACATTTGCTTCTTTTATGTTAGGTCATGGAAGTTTGATGTGTATATAGTATAGGTTCAAGAGAAGAACGCTGCGATAATCACCTTAGTTGTACAAATCAAGTGTTTTGCCGTCTATTATCTCCATGCGTATTGTTGTACACATTAAAGCAGTCCCCACCTACACCAGCAGTATTTTCTGACTTTATCCCACAAGAACTCGCACTCAGTAAGTCGCTTACAAAACGGCAGTTTTAAGAAATACACAATTATTTTTATACAGTTCAAAAGTTTACACCGAGCACTTTTTCCATTTAATGTGACTCCATTTCTTTGCTTCATAGACGTTGGAAACACTGTAACTCCATGTGTTTTGGAGCTATCAGCCTTTCGACTGGTTCAGTTCCGAAGTTATTCTTGTTACACAAGTTATATTTTTTTTATCACTATTGTTGTTTCACGTTTTCTCATTCGTGTGCTGCATGGATTAGTGACGATACTCCACTGTTTGTCCGCCACTACAGTTAAACTTCACCAAAGAATGGAAAAAAACTTAGAAGAGTAAGACCCAAAATCGGTTCTAACAAGTGTACAATACTATGCATTTAACAGTTACAAAAAAAGACTAAAAAATTAACATTTCGGCCATACAACCAGATCGATGATTTTTATATTTACGACAGTTGATGACAACGGTTGATGTGCAGGCAAAGAAATAAGAAAAAGAGTAAAAATTGCCGGCTGAGCTTACGGATGTGAAAAATGAACATAAATGAAAAAAGAAATTCCAAAACAGCTTTGTTGCTCAGCTTTCATTGGAGATGTGCACGTTGTGAATTAGTAGAAGAGCCAGGAAAACGACAAATAGATCGAGTTACGGACGGGCGTAGAAAGCCTAAATACGGCAAAAATGTAGTGGTGCGCGGGGCATCAAGCCACGCGAATGGGTGGTAAACGGACCAACGGAGTTGCTTGAACGACCGAGATAACATCTAAGAAACCTAGCGTGGGTCGTTACGTCTCTATTACACCGAAAAATGTTCAAAGGCCTTTCTGGAATTTTTATAAGATTCTTGTCGGTGTGCTGCGGATTTTTATAAAAGTTGAAGTGCAATCCATTTTTTAAAAAATAATTTTGTGGGTAACTCCTATTCAGCAATGGATGGAAGATGCCTGTGATGCTGATGTTGACGGTACTCTAATGATGATACGCACAGGGCATATAGTAACGGAGGATTTAAAACTAGCATCAACATCCAACGGAGTTGTGGAATCAACGACTACAGCTTGGGTGTCGGACAGTGGCTCACGGGCAAACTCTATTTATTGTTAGGCAAAGTTCTATTTGATTCCCAATACGACTGTCATAACTGCGATATCTGACCAGTAACCTTTTAGGATAGGGCAGTTGTTCGAGGAGTGTACCGTCTCCGATTTCTCTGCATAACATAGCAGCGAATGCTGAGACTTTCGTATAACCCCCTCAGGCCTGAGCTTAGAGTTTCTGGCGAAAACGTTTATATTCATGGTCATGGAATGTCATTGGAATGTAAAGTGTAGGTCGTCGCCGAATATAGACCCAATGTTGTATCGAAAAAAAATATATAGCTGTACGGGTGATGAAATCGCCGTCATCGGCTGGAACTCGTATCTCCGTCATTTCCATTACTACATCGCAGTTCCGGGATGGAGCTATCTTTAATGGATAACAGACAAATACTAGCATGAAGCTTGCGGTCACATACAGTACACATAATAGAGAATGAAGGGCCTGGATGTGACTGGCAAAGTTTGGATCTCTGTCTTCAGGTTCCTGCCTCCGACGTTAGTCTCAAAATGTAAGACAGCAGATGAGGTAATCGCGCGCCAGCGTCTTTAGTTGTCCGCTATGGCGCAATAATTACACGGGTAAATGTTTACACTCTTTAGGTTCTTCTTGGTCCTTACAGAACTTCAGAGGAGTACCACGGGGCCTCGTATCTGCGCTCGCTTAACTATACATAATTCGTAGAGGAAGTCTGTTGTTTCTCATCCGATGGTATGCCCAGTCCAGAGTAGGTTACGAATGGCAGTATCTTCTTTACTAGACATCTTTGCCTTCTCAAAAGCGGTATTGTTTGATACGAAATCATCATATTGTTGTGATGAACAAACAATCGCTTCTTCACAGAAAAGTGTATATTACCAAACTGCAGAATTTCTCGGAAACATACTGACACCGCGATAAATAGTTTCCTTCAGGCAGATGCTGCTACCTACTGGGAACAAGCAGAAACAGAAGCAAGTTACATACCGAAAGTACGTAGTGTAAATTATATGCTACAATCGGGCACAGCAAGTTTAGCACATTACCTGAGTGAAGAGAAGGGTATAAGTTGTGAGTCCGCCTTGATGCAAAAGACTGGAGACAAATATCGCCACTATCGGTGGGTTCTTTAAATCGAAAACATGCCGGCCGCGGTGGTCTCGCATTCCTAGGTGCTCAGTCCGACTGCTACGGTCGCAGGTTCGAATCCTGCCTCGGGCATGGATGTGTGTGATGTCCGTAAGTTAGTTAGGTTTAAGTAGTTCTAAGTTCTAGGGGACTGATGACCCATACTCCTCAGAGCCATTTTTTTGACTGACGACATACACAAATTCTTTTGACAAAATAACAATTATATTTTTCGGGTTTTAAGTTCAACTTACATAATCAGGTGGTACAGCAAGATGAGCTTTACACAAGTGCGTCCTCTTAGGTCCGAATCCAAGCAGATCAGACGAGTGAAAGACAAAGGAAAGATAGTTCATGCATATAAAAAGAGTTCAAATGGCTCTGAGCACTATGGGAGTTCACATCTGAGGTCATCAGTCCCCTAGAACTTAGAACTACTTAAACCCAACTAACCTAAGGATATCACACACATCCATGCCCGAGGTAGGATTCGAACCTGCGACCAAAGCGATCGCGCGGTTCCAGACTGAAGCGCCTAGAACCGCTCGGCCACTCCAGCTGGCCTATAAAAAAGAGTCCATGCAATAACATGTCCATTGCAGTTCAATCTCTTCTTCTTTGGCGTACTTGTCGATTATTTATAATATTTATCATAATATTTAGTTTACATTTTTTTAAACCCAAGTCCACCCAGGACAAACAGTACAGTGCCTTCAGCAGTTAGAATCTTTTATTTATCTGGCAGTATTGGCGCTCGCTGTATTGCAGTAGTTCGAGTAACGAAGAGTTTTGTGAGGTAAGTGGTTCGTGAAAGGTATAGGTTATTGTTAGTCAGGGCCATTCTTGTGTAGGGATTACTGAAAGTCAGATTGCGTTGCGCTAAAAATATTGTGTGTCAGTTTAGTGATGGTCAGAATAAGTGAAGAGAGAACTGTCTGAGTACGTTCAGTTTTGCTCAGATAACGTAAGAGTTTTTCCAACACTGTCACTGCCGCGCGGGATTGCCGAGCGGTCTCAGGCGCTGCAGTCGTGGACTGTGTGGTTTGTCCTGGAGGAGGTTCGAGTCCTTCGTCGGGCATCGGTGTGTGTGTTTGTCCTTGGGATAATATAGGTTAAGTAGTGTGTAAGCGTAGGGACTGATGACCTTAGCAGTCAAGTCCCATAAGGATTCACACACATTTGAACACAACACTGTCATTCTTTACATACAAAGGGGAAGTTACAAATTTCCTTCTCTATGCGGGAGCGACTGAGCAAGTGCATTGGTTTGAGTGACCTGGATGTGAACAGCACGCCACACTGCGGCCTCACTTTGCAAGCCAGTGACCCGTCTGTACACTAACCTGCCATCTGGAAGCTGCGCCGCCGCTTTCTCGACTGGCGCTGTCAGTCGGAAGTGACAGTCGCTGTACAAACGCGCTTCCTTCGGGGTCAACGGTGTTAACAGCGGGTCAGGGAAGAGGCGCCTGGCAAACAGATCCCTCTGGGAACGCCAAACAAGGCCGGGGCGTGGCAGGTAGCCGCATTCCCGGCCGCCGCTCACTTTTCCCGGCTCTCGTCTAAGAAAACAGCCCATTAGCGGTGCTCGTAACCCGCGTGCGTTCTCACCACTGACCTGGCCTGCCAGCCCACACAGCCGTAATTAGCGGGCGCGTCTTTGGGGTTGCCGGCCGTTACGTCCGTTTCTCACTTTCCGTGCAGCGCCGAGTGAAAACCCTTTTCCCCTCAAATTAGAGACAATTCGTTAGTCAGCGTTTTGTCCACATCGCAGAACGACGTCAACACTAAAAGCAAAGATGGCTCTGAGCACTACGGGACTTAACTTCTGAGGTCATCAGTACCCTAGAACTTAGAACTAACGAACCTAAGGACATCACACACATCCATGCCCGATACAGGATTCGAACCTGCGAACGTACCGACTAAAACCAGATTTCCACGATATACAATAACAGATATAAAGTGACAGAACCCAGTAGGACTAAGCCAAGTCCGAAATAAAATGTCGACCCCATGGAGAGAAGTGAGAGGACCAGAAAGTAAAAGATTCCTGTAGCCTCGTATTAATTACGTTGACGTTCATATTTCAACCTCTTTACATGTCTGCAGCAATTCCGCTCAACTGTTCTTCCAAGTCCATTGCCATCTCTGACAGAACTACAAAGTCATGGGCACACCCCAAAGTTTTTATTTCTTCTCTCTGAGATAAGTCTCTTTCCAACTTCCTGTTTGTTGGACTTTACAGTATGCACAGTGTACAGAAAGTCTTGAAATAAACTGCCATAAAAAATTAGTACACCTTTTCAGGCGTTTCAGATTCATTCGAGGTTTGTTTTTGCAACAGTGCATGTAGAGTAGACAAAATGAAAACTTTTACAGATCAATAGCGCAAGCAGTTTTGAGGTTCCAGATATCGACCGATGGTGAAACACACAAATTGGTACATGGTGTAGCGTCCACAGGCAGAAGTACAGGTGCTGACTCTGGCATTCAGTCAATCACACAGCCACACCTGCTCGCCTTGTTCATGTAGACGTGTAAGTGTTTTTGTATGACATTCCGGTCCTATTATTAACCACATCAGTTGGAGACAAGTCCAGAGATTGCGCTGGCCAACGAAGTTGCTGCAAGTCTTGTACAGCACGTTACGTTTCATGGGTAGCGTATGGCAGAACAATATTCTGTGGGAACATCATATCACCTCCCTGTTGCGAGAACGGTAAAGATTGCGTCTAACAATATTCTGCACTCACCAAGCACTGGTTAGCGTCCTGTCCAGAAACACCAAACGTAAATGACAGTTGTAGCTTATTGTAACCAGCCCATAAGGCTAGTGTGTCTTGGATGATAGACATCCCTGGGGTTGTGAAGCAGCTGAATGGGTTGAAAATAAATAAATCGCCAGGTCCTGATGGGATTCCAATTCGGTTTTGCAGAGAGTACTCTACTGCATTGGCTCCTCACGTAGCTTGCATTTATCGCGAATGTCTTGCCCAACGTAAAGCCCCGAGTGACTGAAAAAAAGCGCAGGTGACGCCAGTATATAAGAAGGGCAGAACGGCGGATCCTCAAAATTACAGACCATTATCCTTAACATCTGTTTGTTGCAGGATTCTCGAACATATTCTCAGTTCGAATATAATGAATTTCCTTGAGACAGAGAAGTTGCTGTGCATGCATCAGCACGGCTTTAGAAAGCATCGCTCCTCCGAAACGCAACTCGCCCTTTTTTCATATGATATCTTGCAACCCATGGATGAAGGCTATCAGACGGATGCCTCATTCCTTGGCTTCCGGAAAGCGTTTGACTAGGTGCCCCACTACAGACTCCTCACTAAGGTACGAGCAAAAGGGATTGGTTCCCAAATATGTGAGTGGCTCGAAGACTTCTTCAGTAATAGAACCCAGTACGTTGTCCTCGATGGTGAGGTGAGGGTATCATCTGGAGTGCCCCAGGGAAGTGTGGTAGGTCCGCTGTTGTTTTCTATCTACCGAAATGATATTTTGGATAGGGTGGCTAGCAATGTGCGGCTGTTTGCTGATGATGCTGTGGTGTACGGGAAGGTGTCGTCGCTGAGTGGCTGTAGGAGGATACAAGATGACTTGGACAGGGTTTGTTATTGCTGTAAAGAATGGCAGCTAACTCTAAATATAGATAAATGTAAATTAATGCAGATGAATAGGAAAAAGAATCCTGTAATATTTGAATACTCCATTAGTAGTGTAGCGCTTGACACAGTCACGTCGATTAAATATTTGGGCGTGCCATTGCAGAGCGATATGAAGTGGGAGAAGCATGTAACGGCAGTTGTGGGGAAGGCGGATAGTCGTCTTCAGTCCGCTGGTAGAATTTTGGGAAGACGTGGTTCATCTGTAAAGGAGACCGCTTATAAAACACTAATACGACCTATTCTTGAGTACTGCTCGAGCGTTTGGGATCGCTATCACGCCGGATTGAGGGAGGACATAGAAGCAATTCAGAGGCAGGGTGCTAGATTTGTTACTGGTAGGTTTGATCATCACACGATTGTTACGGAAATGCTTCAGCACCTCGGGTAGAAGTCTTTAGAGGAAAGGAGGCGTTCTTTTCGTGAATCGCTACTGAGGAAATTTAGAGAACCAGGTTTTGAGTCTGACTGCAGTACAATTTTACTGTCGCCGAACTTACATTTCGTGGAAAGACCACAAAGATTAGGGCTCGTACAGAGGCATATAAGCAGTCATTTTTCCCTCGTTCTGTTTGGGAGTGGAACAGGGAGAGAAGATGTTAGTTGTGGTACGAGGTAATCTCCGCTACGCACCGTATGTTGGTCTGCGTAGTATGTATGTAGATGTAGAAATAAAAATAGCAAGAAAAAAATTAATTAATGAGAGTAATGTAATTTCGGGAACACGTTTGTCTAAGTAACATATTTAAGTGAGTCACACTGCAAGTTCTCAGGTTAATGAGAGCGCGAGATAAGTATAGAAAAAGTGAAATGCTGGTATATTAATGACAGGTGTAAACGCCAGAGTGTTGAATGCCAGCATGCAAACGTGCATGTATCGTGTTGTGCAGATGTCGCATGTGGAATGGAGTTCCATCCCTTTTGCAGTTGGTCGGTCAACATAGTGACTGCCAACGGTGGTTTTGGAATACACTGTAGTTGTCGTCCGATGATGTCCAACGTGTGCTTGAGCGGAGACAGATCTGGCGATCGAGCGTTGTCCTGTTGGGAAACCCTCTGGAATGCTGTTCATGAATGGCATCAGAACAGGTTGAACGACCAAATTGAGGGGCAACTTTGCCGTCAGGAAGCGTGGGATAACCACGACAGTGCTCCTGCTGTCATACGAAATCTCATCCCAGGCCAAAACCCCAACTGTAGGTCCAGAGTATCCAACGCGCAGATTGGTTGGTTGCAGCACTCAGTTAGTCTCATCCTAACCAACAAACGGCTGTCACTGGCACCAAGGCAGAATCACTTTTCATCACAAGACACAACAGGCCTACACCTCACCCTCCAATGAGCTTTCGTTGACAACACTGAAGTCGCAAATGACGGTGATTTCTGGTCAGTGGAATGCACGCCAAGGTACGTCTGGCTCGGAGCCATTCTTGAAGTAACAGAGGATTGTGAAGATACAGACACTGTATTAACAGTGACGTTGTAACAATCAGTAAAGTATCGATGCCTCGACTTGCTAAAATGACGATACAGTATTCGTCTCCCTGTACGGGAGTCATGAACTGTGTGAGCCTAAGTGTTCTGACTGCGTGACACAGAATTTAGATCGGTCCTGGAGGCGTGCACGGTTAGCGCGAAATTGTTAAAGCGACCGCTTGCGGTAAGCGCGAAATCCGGATTCGAATCCCAGTCGGGCGCAAATCTTCATGTGTCGCAATCATCTGACGTCAGTGCATAGTCGTAGAATCTATTTCGTAATATACTGTCTGATCATAAATATCCGGACATCCGTGTATAATGTGAAATTGGCCGGCAGATGTGACGAGAGGCGGACGCACCATATAAAAGGAGACAGGGAGTACTGAGTTATCACTACAGAGACAGCAAAAACAGATTGGATGTGTCAGGAGAGCTGAGTGACGTGGGAATAAAGCTGTGGTGCCAAAAGACAAAAAGTTACACTGTGTCACTCTTGATGACAGTAGAATCAACACATGTTATGAACTTCACGTGTACCACGATATGTTATTATTTACATGCAAGCTAAAGTCAGTCACTTTCGCAACGTTTTCGTCCGCAAATAGTACTTGAAAAAAAAGTGCAACCGTATTTTTCCAGCTACGTTTATTTAACGATGCTTTGTAACTGCAATGACTATATATCAGTTAACAGGCAGCGTCAAAGTAAGAGGTATACAACATTCAAAACCACCACGTCTAGGAAAGTGGTCAAACAAGACTCCAATTTCATTCTTGTATGTGAAGAAACGATACGCGATGAAAAAGGTAATTTTTATTTCTTTGAAAATCTTACTTGTATGATAGAAAGATTAATCGGAAATTGTATTTTTCACTTTTAACGCTTGTAAGAAATCTTAATTTCTGATCCGAAGGAGCAGCGCGCTAGTTTGTGAGACGAACGTGCGGCAAATCCATAAAGAATCCATTGCGCGGGTTACTGATGGCTGGAGTAGACAGATGAATCGCAAGACACAAACCAGTAAAAATAACAACACCCACAAATCAAAATTTAGACGATGCACAAACAGATGAGGCACATGTCATTGCGACCTTAGAGTAACCGACGCTAATGCTGCTGGAATAACGTCCCAGATAAACGAACTAGCATGATTTCGAAGGCCAGTGAATGCTCGTCACTGAAATAAAGTGTACTGTGTATTTGTGCCTCTGTAGGTAAAAGTGGAAGATGCATATAATGACAAGGTTAATGAGATGAAATATAACAACTTGGAGGACTAAGTCATTAAGATTCATAAGACATCACATGCTGGTTATGGCACGAATGTGCCGAAGTATGTTTGGGCAATGGAGAAGATTTTGTGGTTGATGCAATCAAGAGAAACCCAATTCCCATACCGTAGTCTACACACACGGCTGCTGTTAAGTATCATAAACCAATTTCTTCCTGTATCCTATAGCCCGCCGGTCTCATTCGTGCAGTGCTGGTCGTCAATGTGTGCGTGTGTGTGCATCCTTTCGATGCTTTTGCTGTGTCAGTAATGACCTCGTCGTTGACGGGACCCTAAATACAAATCTCACATACTCCTTTCTCGAAACGCTTAGTCGTCTGCCCTTCTTAACCAGTAGAATGGCATGAAAACACATGTTGCCAGTCAAGATTAGGATTCGTTACTGCAAAGGGGCCCAAAAAACCAAGAAAGGCAGATTGTTTCTCACAAGACAGTTATCAGCTGTTCTTTCAATAAATTCCAAGGTTTTCCCTCCATCTGTTTCCTGCAAGAAAGGAAATGGCCTGTGTTCAATGAGGCGTACACGTTGTAATAGCTGACGCCGCTTCGGCTTTGGACGAACTCTTCATTGTTCTCGTCGCCGCCGCCATGCTCCGCTTAGTGCTCCAAGACAATGGTGACTTAATTAAGGCCACAACAAGTACCCGATCAGTATTCGCCCCGGGGACAGGCATTTCCGCCTATACACACAGGCCGTTCCGGGAGAACGAACAGTCTTTAGGTACGATCGATATTCCATCCAAACAAACCTTGTCATAACTCTCGACTTATAAACAGAACCTTGGAAGAAGAAGTAACATTCTTCTACAACGTTGTCTTAGGAGGAACAGAAAGCTTATCATGCTAAATCAACAAGTGTTTCATCAGTTATTGTTGTTTTCCCTTGTCGCTTTTATTTACAAATAACCTGTAGTGGCCATTCTGTAAATATGGTACACACCATACGTTTCTATGTTTTCCTGTTCATTTATTAAAATGTTTTTCTTTACAAATTTTTCGTACAATTTACTTAAGATGTTTATTCCTCCTTTTCATACGTTCTAAAGTCCACTGCTTTTCCCCTCGTTGTTACTTGTTAGCGGTGGTTGACGCAAAAAAAACCTTTACTACACATTCACCTTTCACATTTTTTCGGCTTTTATAAACCCACATTCCTCTTGCTGTATTTGCGTTTTCTGAACTTTGCTTTTGCTCATATGTCCGTATTTCCTGTAATATAAAGGTAAAAAGAAGGAATAAACGCGAAAGTTAATTATACGCAAAATTTTCAAAGAAAAACTATTTTTAATCTGTAAACAGAAAATGTAGAAGCATACTACAATGCCTGGTGTAAAAAGGAGAAGCACCCAGGAGACATGGTCGAATGTCACAGTAGCTTCTTACACGTACACACTATTGGTTCGTATGTAAATGATTTGGAGTTTCAATTCCGTCTGACAGGTAGAACAGACATGGGAGTACATTAGAGCTGTTCGTGTTTAGTCTTGTTACCAGGACTGGTACGGTTTAGGAAGGGTGTGAACAGCGTCAGACGCAGAAGGATCGCTGTGAAGGATGCGGAGACGCCGAGCAGCCTGTGAGGCAGCGCCGTCAGCACCTCACAGAGAGTTTGAAACGGGCCTCATTGCGGGTCTCAGTTTGGCCGGAATGTCTAATCGTGCAGTCTGCAGATTTGTGGAGTCTTCGGCTGACACCGTGGCCCGGCGATGGGCTGCATGGGGTCGCGGCGGCAAGCATACTCATCGTTAAGGTTGAGGGTGACCAAGTGTGACCGTCGCAAGAAAGGATTCCCGTACTGCGCACTAGGCACATCGTAGCCCTGTCACTTCCCCGCCTGCCGTTCGGGAACAAGTAATGGGCCCTCTGCAACATTCTGTGTTATCCCGTACCATGGTCGGAGAGGAGCAGCGGCAGCTGGGGTAGAGCAATTACCGTCCCTTACGTGGGCTGCCGTTGCAACCCAACACCATAACGCTTGGAATGATGTCTTGACCAGGAGGTGTGGACTGCTGATAAGTGGCGTACGCTGTATTCAGTGATGGATCGGTGTGCTACACAATCCAAAACGACCGTCATCGGAGAGAATTACTGCGACCTAGGGATAGGTCCGAGTTTTGCAGTGTTTGGGAGAGGCACAGCAGTGTTGGTCCACGTGATATGGCTTCGGCACCATGTTCTGGTGTTGCAGGGAATTTGCATATCTGATGAGACGTGTTTGGAATTCCAGGTAACGCTCCAATTCCCTGTTTGTGGAACTTGCTTCATGTTGTTCTTGTGCTGACAGGGTTCATAAGTACGTCATCATGATTTAAATGAATGAATAAGATTTTCATGTTTAGCACGACGCGTTTCGAGAATTTATTCTCCGTTTAAAGTACATTTGTTTACATGAATCTGGTTGGTGATGTCTGCCTATGTGATTTTCTGCCTCTCTTGCGGCTTTTTACGGTTAAAAGATGTTGTTTCTCCTCCACTACGTAGAATATTACAACACGTAACTCATCATTTACACTGTTTGCGTACAAAACTTGCTCCAAAGATATTACGACACTATGGTTCACCTCGAGACTCAGTGCTTGTCGTTTTCCCGGTTCTCCTGTATAAAACTTCGATACGCTGCCTCCTGAGACACTTTGGCTTCTTTGGTTATGGAGGCAACCCAACACAAGAACACTAACAGTTTTCCCACGTTCGAATTCACTCAGCTCAGACATAACGCACTCACAACTACACAGAACACTACACTGAGATGGCAAAAGTCATGGGATCCCGCCTAATATCGTGTCGGACCTCATATTCCCCGGCTTAGTGAAGGAACGCGACGTAGCAAGGACTCAACAAGTCGTTGGAGGTCCCCTACAGAAAAAATGAGCCATCCTGCTTCTGTAGTCGTCGATAATTGAGAAAGTATTGCCGGCGCAAGATTTTTTGCGTGAACTGACTTCTCGGTTATGTCCCATAAATGTTCCGTTCGATTCATGTCACCGTGGTGGCCAAATCCTTGGCTCAAATGTCCAGTCGTCCATTGTCCACAATGTTCTTCAAACCAGTTGCGAACAGTTGTGGCGTTATGACATTGGGCATTGTTATCCATAAAAATGTTATTGTTGAATGGCTGCAACTTAACCATTTCCACACAGTGACCTGTTGATCTCGACCAGAAGACCAAATTCATTCCATGTGCTCACACTATCCCGAAACCACCACCAGCTTGCACAGCGCCTTGTTGACAATTTAGCGCCTTGCCGGCCAGTGTGGCCAAACGGTTCTAGGCGCTACAGTCTCGAACCGCGCGACCGATACGGTCGCAGGTTCGAATCCTGCCTAGGGCAAGGATGTGTGTGGTGTCCTTAGGTTAGTTAGGTTTAAGTAGATCCAAGTTTTAGGGGACTGATGACCTCAGTAGTTAAGTCCCATAGTGCTCAGAGCTATTTGAACCATTTGAACAATGGCTTCGTGAGGTTTGCAGCACACTCGAACTCTACCATCAGTTCGCACCAACTGAAATTCTGACTCATCTGACCAGGCCACGGATTTCGAGTCGTCTAGGCTCCAACCGATATTGCTACGAGCCCAGGAGAGGCGCTGCAGGCAAAGTCGTAATGTCAGCAAAGGCGCTCGCGTCAGCCGTCCATTACCGCCAAATTTCACCGCACTGTCGTAACGGATACATTCGTGTACATCCTTCATTGATCTCTGAGGTTATCTGACGCAGTGTTGCTTGTCTCTTAACACTGACAACTCCACGCAAACGAGGCTGCTCTCGGTCGTTAAATGAATGGTGTCGGCCACTGCGTAGTCCGTGGTGAGAGGTAATGCCAGAAATTTTGTATTCCCGGCACTGTCTTTACGCTATGACTCTCGCAATATTGAATTCCCTAACGACTTCCGAAAGTGAATGACCCTCCTCGTTCAGAGTATGTTAATTCCCGTCGTGCTGCCATAATCACTTGGGAAACCTTTTTACGTGAATCACCTGACTACAAATGACTGCTCCGCCAATGCGCATCCCTTTTATACCTTGTGTGAGCCAATCTACAGTCATCTGTACATAAACCACGAGTTTTATCACCCCAGTGTATTCTGACCGCAGCCGACACTTGCAAACTATTGACGACATTGGACAGGTGCCGTTCGTGGTCAAACACAACAGTACAACGCTGGCTTGACTAGCATCTGCAAATATGTTCAAGTGTGTACATCGGAGTAGGTATTAAAATCCATGGAGAAGAAATAAAAACTTTGAGGTTCGCCGGTGACATTGTAATTCTGTCAGAGACAGCAAAGGACTTGGAAGAGCAGTTGAATGGAATGGACAGTGTCTTGAAAGGAGGATATAACATGAACATCAACAAAAGCAAAACGAGGATAATGGAATGTAGTCGAATTAAGTCGGGTGATGCTGAGGGAATTAGATTGGGAAATGAGACACTTAAAGTAGTAAAGGAGTTTTGCTATTTGGGGAGGAAATTAACTGATGATGGTCGAAGTAGAGAGAATATAAAATGTAGACTGGAAATGGCAAGGAAAGCGTTTCTGAAGAAGGGAAATTTGTCAACATCGAGTATAGATTTAAGTGTCAGGAAGTCGTTTCTGAAAGTATTTGTATTAAGTGTACCGATGTTTGGAAGTGAAACATGGACGATAAATAGTTAGGACCAGAAGAGAACAGAAACTGTCGAAATGTGGTGCTACAGAAGAATGCTGAAGATTAGGTGGGTAGATCACATAACAAATGAGGAGGTATTGAATAGAATTGGGGAGAAGAGGAGTTTGTGGCACAACTTGACTAGAAGGAGGGACCGGTTGGTAGGGCATATTCGGAGGCATTAAGGGATCACCAATTTAGTATTGGAGGGCAGCGTGGGGGGTAAAAATCGTAGAGGGAGACCAAGAGATGAATATAAGCAGATTCAGAAGGATGTAGGTTGCAGTAGTTACTCGGAGGTGAAGAAGCTTGCAGAGGATAGAGTAGCATGCAGAACTGCATCAAACCAGTCTCAGGACTGAAGACCACAACAACAACTACAACATGCACTTCTCGCGGTGATTTCATATTTTTGTCCAATCCTTGTACGTCCTGGATCTGACTCCCACGGCACTACTCCGCCTCGAGCCGCTGCAGTAGAGTTCTCTGCGCTGCCGGCGCTCTTAATCCCTCACGGACCTACTTGCATCCTTCTCGAGCCCGCAGCTGCGTTCTATTGCCGCAGTAACGACGGCCGAGCGAGCGGCCTTAATGCGCGCCGGCCTTTTAACGAGAGCTCCGGCGTCCCCATTGTCTGGCTGCTGCAGCTCGCGCGCCGCATACGGAATGGCCGAGCGGCGGTAATCAGTGCTTCGGCCGGCGCGTCGGACCTGCTCCGCGAGGCCTCCCTCACAAAGTAGACGCCCGCGCCGTCTTTTGTAGCGCGACGTACGCGCAATAAGAGCCGGCGGTGTCACAGCTCAGCCGGCGGCCGAATTAAAACGCAAAGGGCGCGCGGCGGTGGCGCGCCAGTAATTTGCGCACTGCAGCGCGCAAGTTATCGCGGCACCGCAGTGCGGTCGCGCTCCCGCGGAGGTCGCCCACCACCGCGCCCGCCTCCGCGCATCGCTTGTTTTTCACGCCTGATGAAACGATGGCCGCTTCCGCGTACGCGTCCAGCCGCCGCCGGAATTATTTATGGCGGCGCGCAGCGCTGACCCGCCTCTGTCGCCGGTGTCGCTGAATCGTGGATGGCACTTTCCGCGGAAGCTGCTGGTGCGATACGCGAATACTGAAAGTACTTTCCATTCCGCGAATGAGGCAAACAAGTAGGGATGGATTCACGGAATACTGTTCAGCAGCACCGTACTGTAGGAAATAACATTTTTTTCAGCCACATCCACATCTACATGGATACTATGCAAGTCACATTTAAGAGCCTGGCAGAGGGTTCATCGAACAACCTTCTTAATTATGAAACTTCCTGGCAGATTAAAACTGTATGGGGGACCGAGAGTCGAACTCGGGACCTTTGCATTCCGCGGACAAGTGCTCTACCGACTCAGCTACCCAAGCACGACTCACGCCGCGTCGTCACAGCTTAACTTCTGCCAGTACCTCATCTCCTACCTTCCAAAGGTCCCGAGTTCGAGTCTCGGTCCGGCACACAGTTTTAATCTGCCAGTAAGTTTCATATCAGCGCACACACTCCGCTGTAGACTAAAAATTTCAACCTTCTTAATTATCTATTATTCCAGTCTCGTATAGCGCGCGGAAAGAATAAACACTCATATCTTTAGGTACGAGCTTTGATTTCCCTTATTTTATCAAGGTGATCCGACCTCCCTATGTAGGTCAGCGTCAACAAAATATTTTCGCATTCGGAGGAGAAAGTTAGTGATTGCAATTTCGCGAGAAGATTCCGTCGCAACCAAAAACGCCTTTCATTTAATGATATCCAGTCCAAATCTTGTATCATTTCTGTGACACTGTCTGCCATATTTCGCGATAGTACAAAACGTGCTGCCTTTCTTTGAAATTTTTCGATGTACTCCGTCGGTCCTATCCGAAAAGGATCCCACACTGCGCAGTAGTGCTCTAAAAGAGGACGGACAAGCGCAGGCCGGAGTGGCCGTGCGGTTCTAGGCGCTACAGTCTGGAGCCGAGCAGCCCCTACGGTCGCAGGTTCGAATGCTGCCTCGGGCATGGATGTGTGTGATGTCCTTAGGTTAGTTAGGTTTAATTAGTTCTAAGTTCTAGGCGACTGATGACCTCACAAGTTAAGTCGCATAGTGCTTAGAGCCATTTGAACCATATGAATAAAGGTAAAAATATGAATTATCCCAGCCACGAAAACTTAATCGTTAAACGACGATGCGACGCTGCAAAAGTTTCTTGAGCAGGAGGTGTGTGGGGGTCGAATGATCAGTGACAACGTGACTCGCTTCAATTTTCTGCATACACATCTGAAAGTCATTGCTCGGACATCAGTTTACTAAAGCAGTTCTCAAAACAACTCGGAAAAATCGCCTTTCGAGAGCGTAAGATTTCCGAACGTCGTTAAGCGCAAAACAATTCAAATGTTGCAGAGAATTTGCCGGTTGTCAAGTTGTAAGCCAAATAACAACGAAGTCGCTGGTTTGATTCTCACTAGCGCCATCCTTCTATTTACTTTTATTTATTATTAAATGCAAATGTTAATTAACATTATAATCAATAAGACTTTTTCAAATAAAAGTAACGTATTTTTATCATTACTAATCGTATTAAAATACGAATATATACAACGAATTAAAATTCGGTACAAAAAAGGCGAAAGATGGAATAGAAAATAAAGCAATTTTTCATGTCCAGAGATTAACAGTAAACTAAAATGTTATTTTTAATTACATTTTTAGGTTAGTTTTTGTTAATTAACATTTTCATCTGATAATAAAAACTGAATTTGAAAAAGTAAAGAAATAATTGTGTTTTTAGTGAGCTCGAAACCAGTGTCTTTACCATTACGCTAAGCACTCAGCTACCTGCTATTTGCCGTCCGCTGGTGGCCGAGCGGTTCTAGGCGCTTCAGTCTGGAACCGCGCGACCGCTACGGACCCAGGTTCGAATCTTGCCTGGGGCATGGATGTGTGTGATGTCCTTAGGTTAGTTAGGTTTAAGTAATTCTAGGTTCTAGGGGACTGATGACGTGAGATGTTAAGTCCCAGAGTGCTCAGAGAGATTTGAACCATTTGCACCTGCTATTTCATTAACATGTCTGAACTGATGCAGCTGGCGGAAGGAAGTGCTAACCCTCAGTTTCCTAAGTATTCGACTGAACATTTATATGTCCTACTTTCGAATGCACCACATGCTGGTTAGTTAGTTACGTGTTCCATTGATCAGTAGCACGGAAAACCGTTATGATGTGGACGTGTCAAATGCACAAGAAATGCGCACAGGAAACAAGTTTTTGTTTGTTTAATAGTGTTATACGTAAATATTTCTATTATCTATCCCATTCCCTTAAATGGTTCAAAATGCATACATTATATCTCCAGATTTATTTGCTCATATTCAAGAATTCATCTATGGTATAGAAGGAGTTGTCAATGAGGTATGATTTCAGCTGGTAACAAGCAGTTCCATACATACTGCCACTAAATCGTCTCAACTATACAAACTGTTTAGTCTTATGTACTTATGTCCCTGTCTTTCAATTTAATCGAATATATAACACGCAATACCTCCAAATCCGCCCTTGTGCGTTAGTACTTTCTTCTGCTGACCGCTTCAGTTGTCTTACACTTAACGGCGCTCGGAAACCTTATTAGTCTTCGAAGGTAATTTTTTTCGTACTGCCCCAGAAGACTAGAAGACTGATGGCAAGACAGTGGTACTCGAGTCCTGTAAGTACGCACTAAATTGAAGGGAGTGGGTTAGCAGGGTCCGCTTGTCACCGTGACGACACAGAGCAACCGCATGCCGAAAGCTGCAAGCCGCAACACCTCGCGACGTTCACCTTCAGACTGGGAGCGTGGAGTCTGCCATCGGCGTTCTGCAAGCCGGACGTGAGGTGGCGAAGGCGTCGGCTGGAGTCATAGGGCGAGGCGAGCCGTCTGGCGGAGTGTGGGTTGCGTCACGACGCGCCACCGCCCACACGCTGGCGCGCTACCGGTCGGTACTTGCTGCCCGATACCTGCAAGGTGCCCGAGAGGAATGCCGGACATTTGCCTCGCCGGACAGGGTAGCATTCATCTCACGCTAGGTGAGCAGATCCCTACGTCATGGTCACGTAACACTACGTCAACGGACGTAAATAACATAAATCGACTACAAGAGTGCGTATATCGATCTTTGCGGTTGTACCGATAACGTCAAAGCTAAATGTAAATACATGTGTACAAACGAAGTGACAGGAGTTATCTGTTACGCTCATCCCAACTGAATTAATTATTAAGCTGTAATCCCAACAATTTGAGATGGTATTATGCGTTTCAAGAACATAATGAATGTCTGAACGAAGGAACCATAACGAATGTAAAAAAAAAAAACTTTTAGTCAATTAAAAAAATCCGATGAATCGTGTCTAAATCCTGTGGATTGAAACATGAAATAATTAATTATTAAGCTGCAATCCAAAGAATATGGGATGTTATTGTGTGTTCTATGAACATTACGAATATCTGAATAAAGGAATCATAACTATAACGAAAGAGTCTAGGCATTTTTTAGTCCGATTAATCGTGCATAAATCACGTGGATAAAAACGTGAAATAGGGAGAAATTAAAGTGTTTCGTATTTTTATATAAGCCAATGCATTGTACATAATTTATGTGGGCAGAAACGTTAAACTGAGAAACTGGAGTTCGAAGTAATTCCGAATGTTGCTGGAAATATTAAACCATCTAGTTCCATTTAATTTTGCCTTCATCTTGTAAATCAACTGAGAACAATGAGCAGTGCAGATTCAAGACGCACACGACAGTCGACAGGACAACTCGTGATGACGCGTGCCTACGTCACGCTGACGTAGGGCTCTCTTCACCTAGCGTGAAATGAATGCTACCCCGCCGGACATTTGCCACGCCGGACATTTGCCATACTTGCCGCTTCGCCAGGTAGCGATCCCTCAGGTAAGGGACGCCCTTCCTCGTACCTCTTCTGTCCGCTTTCAAACCGCCGTCTCCACATCTTACTCGATACAACCAGTACGTAAGGGACCTTCTTCTTCGACATCTTGGCCAAATACAGAGCTTCTTTTCCGATATCGAAATATTTACAACTTTTAGGAAACGAAAGCAATACCGACGATTATGTCAGTAAGTAATTAGTTCTGCCAAAATTAAATATAGATTACTCTGTCTGTACGGTACCTTCCTTTCTCGCTTACTGATTGCGATAGAACCAGTCCATCGCCTTGGGAGCAACAAGAAAGGAACGACGTAAACAGAACGCTAATTTCTTTTTGATCACTGCATTTGTGCCTACTTCAATGACTACAACTCCGTGCCCAAAAGGCAATAAGGAAAGCAGAAATGGGTATGTGAATGTTCGAAAAGAAGAGCGACATACTCCACATTAATTTACTCTCTAACATGAGATATCCCTTGCCGCGAAACATTAGTTAATAAAGTGTAGCGGGACGATGTTCAAAACATGACTGAAAATACGTTCATTAAATATAAGAACATCTATGACCGACATGTCATCTAAAGTCGACGTACAATTTTAGAAATAAGGAAATAAAGTAATAATGCTATGCTTGTAACTACGTTGTTGTTCTACATTGTTTAGCTCAGGTATTTACAGGGTCACAGAGAAACCATCCTAGATTTTGGAGGGAGAAGCCGTAATTGTAATTACCTGCACTACAACAGAAAGAAGAAGCAGAACTTAATGAAAAATAATGTAATGTGTGTTCCAGCTCACAAGCGACATTGAAGCAGATAGTTCCTGTGACTTAGTATGGGCAGAGGTTATATTCGACAACCGGAATAAATTAATAACTGGCTCCTTTTACCGACCCCCACTCTCAGATGAAACAATTGCTGAACAGTTCAAAGAAAACTTGAGTCTCATCACAAATATGTAGCCTACTCAGACAATTATAGTTGGCAGTGACTTCAATCTATCTTTTGTATGTTAACAAACATACATCTTGTGACCCTACTGTAGACAGAAAACAACTTCCGTAATTGTTCTAACTGCTTTTCTTAAAGTTATTTTGAAGAATTAGTTCACGAGGCCATTCAAATTGTGAATGGTTACGAAAACACACTTGATCTCTTAGCCACAAATAATCCCCAGGGTCACGACGGATACAGGGATTAGTGAACACAGAGTCGTAGCGAGGCTCAGTTCCGTAACAAAGAAATTCACCAAAACTAAACGTGAAATGTATCTATTTATAAAAAGCAGCCAAATATTCGGTTGACGTCTTTGTAACAGTCTCCAAGCCTTCCAAACTATGTAAGTGAAGACGATGTGTGGCTCAAGTTCAAAGAAATAGTATCGACAGCACTAGAGAGATTCATACTAAATAAAGTAATAAGAGACGGACCTGATCCCCCATGGTACACAAAACATGACAGAAAGCTGCTGCAGGAGCACCGGAAAAGGCAAGTACAATTTAGACGAACGCAAAATCAAGAGTGCCGAAGTTTTACTGAGGCTCGGAATTTGGTGCGGATTTCAATGCGGGATGCATTTCATAGTTTCCACAACGAAACTGTCTCTCGAAATGTTGCGGAAAATTCTGGTGTGAGATTCTGGTTCTATATTAAGTAAACCAGCGGAAAGGATCAGTAAGCGATAAGAGGAAGAGGAGCAGGAGGGGGAGACGAGGGACCCAACCCTTCGGAGCAGGTAAAGTCGTGGTGCGATGCAAGATTCCCTTGTGTAGGGCGTCAGCTGAAGACCCAGCAGTGCTAGTGGAGGGCAAAGTGACTGTCCCACAAGAACGTTGCAAATGCCTTGCACGATGAGGAGGAACCAGTTTCGTGTCCAGCAGTACAGTATGGTGATTTCCTCAGGTTCTATTCCTTTGCATTTTTCCCGTTTGTTACGTTCTTCACCAATTCTATATTATGTATAACTAACGCAGAGAGAGAAAAATGAGCGCTCTGAGCCGTCTGGATTTATTCCGTGAACGCTGTAGTAAAAAGCGCCTGTTGAAGGGTCATTACAACATAAGGAAACAGCATCTAGGACCTGTCTGTAAAGACACGCCAGCTCGCTCTTCGGTCTGAAGACGTACGTCACAGTCTGAACTGAGCAAACGGTATACTAGAATTGTTACGAGTAGACGAAACTACATTCGTCCAGCCATGACTGTGGGTTCTATGATTGCTGTGGGAGAAGACTCCTGGCTAGAAAACATTAAATATTAGTTCACTTTATTACATAAATGAGTAAAAGATTTGCTTAACTTCGACACATCTCTTTGCCACAGGATTCCTTCATAATTTACAGTTATCACTGACTATGAAAGCGTCACTTCTCGCAGTAAGTAACAAACTGTTCTCTTAGGGTACAGTGTTCGTCAGACGCTTTAAATGTCAGTATACACCACGATGATGCTGCCTCCTGTAGCCCATGTCTCGAAATGGGGCGAGCTCTTGCATGCTCTATTGACGTCATGCTGAGAGGGAGATGTGACCTTCGGGGCTCCTCCCGTTGGTTGTTGCGGTTTGTAGCGATCCCTCGCCTGTCGTATCGCTTCACATTGCTGGACGATATTACAAGAATGCAGCTTTATGCTGCAAATGTGGCGTAATTAGTTCGGTCTTGATAACCATATTATTTCTAGGCATCAAATGGCTTTAAGCACTATGGGACATAACATCTGAGCTCATCAGTCCCGTACAACTTAGAACTACTTAAAACTAACTAACCTAAGGACATCACACACATCCATGCCCGAGGCAGGATTCGAACCTGCGTCGAACCTGCGACCCTAGCAGCAGCGCGGTTCCGGACTGAAGCGCCTAGAACCGCTCGGCCACAGCGGCCGGCTTCTAGGCATCAGCAGATGGTACAGTTCATTAAAGTAAAATGTTGGGAAAAGCTGTGTTGGTGGCTAAAGATGTTACAACGCTTTTAAATGTCATAGAACTAAACTCCGACCGAAAAGGCCTTGGAGGGCCCAACGGTACCGACCAGCCGCCGTGTAATCCTCAGCCTACAGGCGTCACTAGATGCGTATGTCGGTTTACGAGACCGGAGCCGCTACTTCTCAATCAAGAAGCTCCTCAGTTTGCCTCACAAGGGCTGAGTGCTCCCCGCTTGCCAAAAGTGCTCGGCCGACCTGATGGCCACCCATCCAAGTGCTAGGCCAGCCTGGCAGCGCTTAACTTTGTCATCTGACCTGAACCGATGTTACCACAGCGGCAACGTCGTTGGCACGTAAATGTAATCATTTTTTAAAATATTGAGAAATTTTACCCAGCAAATGTCTGTACGTGTTTCTACTGAGTATACGCATGTGAATTACATAAATTTTGAAGTCACTGATGAAACATGAATGATAAGCGAATGTGCAAGTGTTGCATTCGATATTCCGGGACACATATTTCACCCCTGACCGGTCCTGCAATTTTAAATACATAAGTTAGACTTTATCTTTGGCTCTTTCAATGCGATTGTCATTGAGATTTAGTCTCTGACGAGTACAGTATTTTTAAAGCTCTCTTTTCAGCATCCTGTACTCCCTTGATACCATGCACGCATCTACAATTATCTCTGGTATATTGTTCGCCCATTTCGTACAATCGGTAACACAGTTCACGAACCAGTTCACGAGTAACCATTTTTGGAAGGAAAATCTGTCTTGTTGGCGCTCCAAATGATGTCGACAGTTGCTAGTGAAGATCGCTATGTTTGCAGATCACTTTGGCTAGCGCACATCGGTGATCGTTTCTGAGTCGTCGCCAACCACGTTCAAACCAACGTATACGTTCGTATTCACGTCTCGTGTGAGGATGGCTTCACTCTAGCTTATCGCATGTGCTAACTGGACGAGACGGCGTCTTCAGACTAAGGGTGTATCATAACTTCCGCTTGAACCCTCCTCCGAATCCGTTAATTCCCGTCTCCGAATTGAATCCAGAGGGGGAGAAGAAATATTTATCTCAGTTAACTGACAGACATGAGGAGGAAAAGTTCTGAGGAACAATTTCTGATCACCAGACTACATCTACATCTACATCTACATGACTACTCTGCAATTCACATTTAAGTGCTTGGCAGAGGGTTCATCCAACCACAATTATACTATCTCTCTGCTACTCCACTCCCGAACAGCGAGCGGGAAAAACGAACACCTAAACCTTTCTGTTCGAGCTCTGATTTCTCTTATTTTATTTTGATGATCATTCCTACCTATGTAGGTTGGGCTCAACAAAATATTTTCGCATTCGGAAGAGAAAGTTGGTGACTGAAATTTCGTAAAAAGGTCTCGCCGCGACGAAAAACGTCTATCCTTTAATGACTTCCATCACAACTCGTGTATCATATCTGCCACACTCTCTCCCCTATAACGTGATAATACGAAACGAGCTGCCCTTTTTTGCACCCTTTCGATGTCCTCCGTCAATCCCACCTGGTAAGAATCCCACACTGCGCAGCAATATTCTAACAGAGGACGAACGAGTGTAGTGTAAGCTGTCTCTTTAGTGGACTTGTTGCATCTTCTAAGTGTCCTGCCAATGAAACGCAACCTTTGGCTCGCCTTCCCGACAATATTATCTATGTGGTCCTTCCAACTGAAGTTGTTCGTAATTTTAACACCCAGGTACTTAGTTGAATTGACAGCCTTGAGAATTGTACTATTTATCGAGTAATCGAATTCCAACGGATTTCTTTTGGAACTCATGTGGATCATCTCACACTTTTCGTTATTTAGCGTCAACTGCCACCTGACACACCATACAGCAATCTTTTTTAAATCGCTTTGCAACTGATACTGGTCTTCGGATGACCTTACTAGACGGTAAATTACAGCATCATCTGCGAACAACCTAAGAGAACTGCTCAGATTGTCACCCAGGTCATTTATATAGATCAGGAACAGTAGAGGTCCCAGGACGCTTCCCTGAGGAACACCTGATATCACTTCATATGAGGTAATCACCAAACAAGTCCGTAGTGACATTATTGGTCTTGGTCATCTACATGCTACTGCACAGTTTCTGATAATTTTGTGTCCCATTCCATTCGTTTCGTTTATTACGCGAGAGGAAAATTACTGTCATTATGCCCTTTTTTGGAGTCATTCATTTTTTGAATGGTTCGGTGTGGCCAGCTACGAAATACGGAAAATGATTCATCTCAGTGTATCACGTACGCACCACGACCTTAATTATTTCTTGGATGTATTCCAGTCTGTGTTCCATTACAGTTTTTACCTCTACAGTTCCTCTGCTCCATTTCTAGGTGCTTTGATTTCTCTACGTTATTATCCCGATCCATATGTGTGATAGTCGGTGGCGGCAACAGAATTGTATGTCTTCCTCGACCAACAGTTCTCAAAATTTATCCAATAGAGTTTGGTAAAAGCAGTGACTCAATTCTTCAAAATTTGCTGGTAAGTTTCACTAATTTCTGCGTTAACTGCCGTAAAGGACACATGGACCAGTTTACAAACCTAGCAATACCTCTGTAAATCGTTCCTGCTGTTAACCGTTTTCGTTGTCCCGGTATTAAACTTCAGCTTTGCTCTCGATCCATAGGTTACTGCTTCAGTTTATGTTCACATTTACTAAGCCTTTGTTTTATCTTGTTTCGCTCTATAAGAATCTGTTTTTATATCTTTCCTGTTGCCCTCATTTTTATACAGCGCTCTTGCCTTTCTCCTGATTCTTAATTGACTTACTCTGTCAGTGTGTGAGACACTCTACGCTCCACAAATCTGCATCTCAAAGTTGCGTAACAGATGATTTTGCCGAAGGTGTGGTTTTTCTGTATGACTTAGAAAAAAGGAAAGAAAAAAGAAAAAGTTTCCACACAACACTGCACATGGTGGGGGTAAGAATGGAGTGAACCACACAGCAACGGAAAATATGTAAGCCGGTATTCCGCATTATACTCAGATGCTCAGGAAAGAAAGTCACTATATATGTAGCTCCCGTATAATGTCTTAGAATAGAATAAAACCACACACAGAATCAGGAAGAGTGATTTATTCATGCAACACACTTTCCAGTCGTTTACCAAAAATCTATTCCTCATTCATCACAGCTTTAATGGCTGGCTCTGAGCACTATGCGACTTAACTTCTGAGGTCATCAATCGCCTAAAACTTAGAACTAATTAAACCTAACTAACTTAAGGACATCACACACATCCATGCCCTAGGCAGGATTCGAACCTGCGACCGTAGCGGTCGCTCGGTTCCAGACTGTAGCGCCTAGAACCGCAAGGCCACTCCGGCCAGCTCATCACAGCTTTAATCTACTGAGAAGTATCACTCCACCTCTGAAGTAAAATACTTATTCTAAAATGCCATGGCAGGCAAAACAAAAGGTGTCGTTGTCGATCAAACATATATGTCTCCGGAAGCGCGTTTGTTTTCCTAAGTTAACAAGTCAAAAACGCCGAGCGATCGAGATGATGGGGTTATATTTATCGTTGCTTGTAACACGCAAAGGCTTTTGTTTGGGTGGTGGTGTACAACTGCATTATAACTTACGTTCATTTCCAAACGGGATACCTATGGAAACTATGAACGTCAATTACATGAAGCCACATTCGTCATACGAATTGTATCCATAACATATGGCATCGTAGGAGAAAGTACGGCTTACGGTTATAATTAATCCAAGTTCGATACTGGGTGTGACGTAAACGAAACAACGAAACGAATATTTATCAAAACATTTCAAACTTGTTGTCATTTCTTTAATCACTGTATCACTGCCGCGGCGTCTATCATAAAGAAACTGTAAGGATTAATCATAGACAGAGGAAATGAGCGTTCATAAGTAAATCCCTAAGCTGAAATAACGGAGGAAAAGTAAGAAGAGTTAGTGGAACGTATCTGAGCAACCATTAGTTTGCTGATGATATTGAACTATCTCCCTCTAGTACAGAAAAACATTAAAAAGAAATGGAAAAAGTGGTGTAAGTCTGAAAAGACGAAAGTGATGAATAAGCATCACACGAAAATTATAACAGTACGCATTGACAACAAACTCAAATATTCAGAGGATGTCCATATTTTTGAAAGAGATGAAAATAAAAGACTAGAGGGACAGCAGAAAATTAACAGAAGAGTAAAAATCGCCTGAAGAGCTTCGGGATTTTCAAAACCAAGTTACAGAAATATCTGAAAAAAAAAAGAATACAGTGTATACTACCATTTTTGACTTACAGCCATTAACACGAAAAGTTAATGTATGAGTAACTCAGCGGTCATTTGAGAGCAATGGCCAGATGCATATTAGGAATTGCTAGGAGAGTTAGAAAAACAAACAAATTTATCAAGGGACATTGTGGAGTACATGACGAAACGAAAATAAAAAGGCGATGAGTAGGGTGGGTATCATGTAGCGAAAGAATAGCTGTACGAGCACCAACGAATGATTTTGGTCGATTTTTAGACGAAAGATAATATCCCGAACACCACGTAATGATAAGAGGATAGAAGTGGTTAGGAAACAAGTATGCGTGGAAAAACGTGGAGGAGGCCCGTATCCAACAGGGGGTGCCAGTGATTAATGATGGGAGTGATGCTGTTCATGATGAATCAATCTCGACACGAAACAGCAACATCGATCAGAGCGGATCATCTCGGAAGAAAGTAACAGACACTACCAGTAAAAAATGTTACTTATGTCACCTTATTCAAGAATAAGACCTTTCACAAATTTGTGTTTGGGTGTTCTTTACATCATTCCACTCTTCTACTTGACTGGAACCATTTAGTCCTCAACTCTGGAGTAATTTGCTTGTTTGCTGAAGGTTTATCGGACTTACTTTTCCTGCGAATAATTTCCGGAACCACACCCGAGAATCCGATAAACACCCGGCAGGCAAACTCTTCGGTCAACAAAAGCTTCCCAGAGACAATGAAAGACGTCGAAAGAGTTCGATTTCCGGGTCAGTATCCGGAAGCACATCCGGCGCAGTCTGTCCGGCGAACTTTTAATTGGTTCAACATATTAAGGACCGGGCTCCTCCTTCAAGTGGTACAGAACTAATCGAAGGACGAGCCGCAAACAGCGAACGCTCTGTTTCAGTCCCGCTTAATCAAAGAGAATACTCTCCATTACTTTCAAAAAATAACTGTTAAAGCATTCTCGCCAGTTTAAGAGTATCAAATACTTTTACTTATTATTTTATAGGGAGAGCGACTAAGAGATTCTGCTACTTAGTGTGCATCTTAAATTACCTCAGCTCGTCTGTAACTTCCCATCCCCATCAGCTCGTAAAAAATAACTTGGTTCACGGTAAATGAGTGCATTACACTAGCACTCCTGTCAGAAAGGTCACAGTACGTAGTAATAGACGGAAAGTCATCGATTAAAACAGAAGTAATATCCGGCGTTCCCCAAGAGAGTGTTATAGGCCCTCTATTGTTCCTGATCTATATTAACGAAATAGGAGACAATCTGAGTAGCCGTCTTAGATTGTTTGCAGATGATTCTGACATTTACGTCTTGTAAAGTAATCAGGTAATCAAAACGACGTACAAAATGATTTAGACAAGGTATCTGTATGGTGCGAAACGTGGCAAATGACCACGAATAAAGAAAAGTGTGAAGTTATTCATATGAGTACTAAAAGAAATCCGCTAAATTTCGATTACGCGTTAAGTCACACAAATCTGAAGGCTGTAAATTCAGCTAAATACTTAGGGATTACAATTAGAAATAACCTAAACTGAAACGATCACATAGATAATATTGTGGATAGAACAAACCAAAGACTGCGATTCATTGGCAGAACACTTATAAGGTGCAACAAGTCTGTTAAAGAGACTTCTTACACCACGCTTGTCCTCCCTGTTCGACTATTGCCGTGTGGTGTGGGATCCGCATCAGATGGGACTGACGGATGACATCGAAAAAGTACAAAGAAGGGTAGCTCGTTTTGTATTATCGCGAAACATGGGAGACAGTGTCACAGACATGATACGTGAATTGGAATGGCAATCATTATAACAAAGGCGTTTATAGTTGCGACGGGATCTTCTCATGAATTTTCAATCACCAGTTTTCTCCTCCGATTTCAAAAACATTCTGTTGCCACAGCCCTACATAGGGAGAAATCAGGGCTCGCACAGAAAAATTTAAGTGCTCGTTTTTCCCGCGTGCCGTTCGAGAGTGGAACGGTAGAGAGACAGCTTTAAGATGGTTAATTGTACCCTCTGCCAGACCCTTTATTGTTAATAGCAGAGTAATCACGTAGATCTAGATGTATCTCATCTAAATTATCCGGAACCCGTATGAAATGCAAAATTGACCACTGAATCTTACGAGAAGCAGATCCGCTAGTATAAAAGGAGGCTGGGGTTATTGTCAGTAAAGAAGCAGTTGACATCCCGCCCGGCTGAAGCCACTCAAAATAACCACAATACATCATCGTAAATAACATGATTCGCCCTATGATCAAGGTTATCCTGTTTAAGTGCAAGAACACTACCTGAATGGGAAAATAACGAACTGTTATCACTAAGGAACAGATATGACGTATTCCCGATTCATTCATTGATGTAACGCAAAATTCGCTACAATGATTCCTCAGAACTGTCATAATCCAAATTATTTAACTGTCCTACGCTTACTGTGATTGACTAAAGTGAAAGTGATAGAAATATAGCGCTGGACTTCAGCCCAAAAGAACGACATAACGCAAAATAACGCAGTTTTGAACAAATATCCGTTCGCTGTGGAATTCACAGCTCAACTGACATTGCTATGTATTTGTTGTCTTGAACAACTAAAGTGCCATATCTGCACTGTTAACGGCCAAATTATGAAATTGTAGGCACACACTTTTGGTGACTGGTCAAGAATAGTTTCTTCATCTCTGTCATAGTAACAAATGAAAAATGAAGATTTTTGGCTTGTGTCAGTTTTGATGCTAACATGCGATGTGCCATAATGCAGTCTTCCACAGTCGGTATTCACGTCCTCAATGGTCATCAAGGATTCGCACACAATCCTATACAGTATTATTGTTTTCAATTTAAAACTGCTAATTTCCCCTGAAATACCAGGCAGTGAGTCGGCGGAGAAGGCTTGTGGCATGTGTTACATAAGCTATATAGATAAACAGCGTCAGGGACAGATTCAGAGTCGCAACATGTTTCTTTCTGCTCCATCTGTTCTCTGCCTGCCCTTTCCTACATACGTATGTAACTATCGGCCCGCTGTTCCGCTAGTGTCAATCGTAATAAGAGCCCCGTTGCAGTGGGAACAGGTTCGAACCGGCGGTCCGCGTATTGTACCTACGTATGGCACGGCCTAACTGTTGTGGGGCGAGCCCATCTGGCCGGACAAGAGTCCAGTGTTTACATCTGCCCGCAGCGGCCATCTGGCAACAGCGCACATTACTTCCATTCAGTGGCCGCTGCCGGACTCGCCCGAACACTCAGCAACGCAGCGCGCCGTGTTTTCCTTCCTGAGGCAGCGGGCAGGTGTTTCACGGGAGGCAAGAGTTTACCCAGCCGCGCCCGCTAATACACTGCCAAATGTTTTAGGCCGCCGTGACAATCAGTTAAGACAACATTCAACACGGGCGGTCGGCGCGTCACGTTTGTGTGTGTGTGTGTGTGTGTGTGTGTGTGTGTGAGAGAGAGAGAGAGAGAGAGAGAGAGAGAGAGAGAGAGAGAATGGGTGGTGCAGCTGCACGTCTGTCGACAGTTTGTCCGTGTCTGATGCATGGATGGTAGGTTTCGTTGGCGTTCGAGAGGAAGTCGGGTGCAAAGCGAAGAGCAAATATTTGTTCTAGCAACATACGGGTCTGGTACGTGTGTGGAAACATTATGTCAGAGAATACAGGACGCAGTGTCTGTAATAAACGATATCATTCTTTCAGACTTATTCAAATACAATACGTATGATACTCGTCACAATATTTGTTCTGAGCTTCGAATCCAGGTTTTACTTTTTGTCAACCACAAAAGAAAGAGAGATAAAGTACGACCTGAAACAGTGCCAGAAAGACAATGATCAGAAGACGAATTACTTGGGTAAGCTGTCCAGGACGATTTAAGTTGTCAGTGGACTGATAAAAGGAGGGTAAAATTATACACTTGGTGCATCACCTGATGAATGCATCCTTTTATTTCGTGGCGGTTCAAGATACCGAAATGATGTTTTCAACAAAAGGTAGCAGGCACAGCGACAAAAGTATCTTATATACGTAGCTAAGTGCTCTTAACCTTTGCATCTACCGAGATATTGCAGCAAGTACTATATGCATTTTTGTAGCCAAACAATATACTTTTTAACGGCATTCGGAAACACTATAGGCGAGTACTGTCATATAACACATGTTAACGTTGGGTATTGAGGTGCTACACCATAAGAATTTTTAGGCATTTATCATAACACAATGTATTTCTTTTTTCTGCTCGCCGGCCGGGGTTGCCGAGCGGTTGTAGGCGCTACAGTCTGGAACCGCTTGACCACTACTGTTGCAGGTTCGAATCCTGCCTCGGGCATGGATGTGTGTGATGTCCTTAAGTTAGTTAGGTTTAAGTAGTTCGAAGTTCTAGGGGACTGATGACCTCAGAAGTTAAGTCCCATAGTGCTCGGAGCCATTTGAACCATTTTTTTCTGCTCGTCACCCAAACAATTTTCGACACCTATGTGTCATCTTCTTTAGATCTCTTTTTATTCCTGTAAAAATGTTAATCAAAGTTCGTGGATGTTTCTCTGTTTTAGCTTAAAAACGGCAACGAGCATTTTTATCCTCTTTTGGTATCTCATCTTAAACTGCATTTATTGTCAAGTGGAATTATGTTGACACACTTGCTTTTATATATTATTCCTACTTGACAGCTTGTCACCTGCAAAGCGACCGGAAGTAAAAGTTATTATTCTCGAATACTTTCTCCGAGAGTAACAGTGGTGTACATTTACACTTGAGCTTAACACTGTATTGAACATCTTTAGCGTATTTTCCTTGAATATAGCTCTGTAGCCCGTTTTTCACACGTTTTTCCATTTCCTCTTACCTGGTATCACGCACAGCACAAGGTTTAGAAAACTTTCGTGTCTCCACACTCGTCGAGAGTATCGGTTATTTTCGTTGCTCACTTGTTCCCCGTTGTGTGTGTGTGTGTGTGTGTGTGTGTGTGTGTGTGTGTGTGTGAGGTAGTCCGTAGGAACTTCTGCCTGCAACAAGTAGATTGGTTAAAGCTTCCATCATTCTCAGTCTAGGTCAGTTTTTTTCATACTGCTTCGTCCTTGCATGAACAAAGGAAGCATGAAACTTTACAATGACAGGTTGCATATTCCTACGAAGCAGTTAAGGGCTAAAAGTAAAACAAAGCGTTGGAAACAGTTGGCTATACTAACTGTGCTGCTTTACGTGTTTCCATTTAGAAGTTAGAGGGTTTAGCTGCAAATCAATTTAAATAATTCCGTCGGTCCGGACTTTTTTACGAAAACGCCAGTTAAATATTAAAAGCAAACAACAGCTTTCAACTACGGTGTTTAAAAAATTACCAGCACAAACATTTACACAGCGCTGTCTGGTCCACCGAAACTGTGGAAAACTGGCCAGCCAGGCCGCAGAGGTCGGCAAAAATAATTCCGAATATTCACTGCTTACTTTCAGTCTTCTTTTTCCTCTTGTGTTTTCTTCTGCAGTTCGTTTCCGTCATTGGAATATGTGTATCAAATAAATGGAAATTCTGTTACGAAACATTCATAAACATTGTTGGGAAGGAATAATTCGTTCCTTGTCACGAACTGTGATTTAGCAACAACTAGTGATAGGATAGCGTACACCGAAAGACAACTGCAATTTTGAAGATGGAAAATATATATCTGAATGCAGATGAAACATCTTTCAGTTAATTTTCATGAATGAAAGTTCCCTGTAAAAAAGTGACGTGCACAGTGTACAGTATGACCAGTACCTCTACTATTTTCAGTATATTCGAAGATGGGAAAGATGTGGTCAATACTGGGCTTCACAGACGCAATATCAATGCGCATTTGTATTTATAAATAATCGTAGTTGAATCTTCTGCAATAATTTTTGTGTTCCTTGCGTGTCCAGATTACAAAACATTATCACATGTGTAAAATTGCACTTTTGGGGTTCATAATATGGATATGTCAATGAAAACCTAAAGTAAAGCATCTGGAAATATCAGGTTTCTTATGAAATGTCTCATCAGGGGTGTCCTTTTGGCTTACCACATTGAAGGAAGACAAGTATTTCCACTTTTGACCCACACATTATATAATTAACACTGACAGTAACCGATAACTACTGAGAAAAAGACTTGTGGGCCAGTAAGAGAGATAAATTCTACATCATTCATTTTAAGTTCAAATTTCATCATAAATGTTGCAAAATCAGAAAGTTTTTCTGTGATATACCATTTACTATTAGCTGTTATGACACTGTCATCTTTAATGCAAAGAATGGGATATCAGTTCACTTTTAATTCCATATATTATTGACCTGGAGATCTTCATAGCGTTTTCAATAAAGTGGTAACCAAGTAGGGTGATAATAAACATCCATGTCTTACCCTTTTCAGCTGGTTTATTGTCTGCCTGTCTGCTTAGTACAAAATTTGTAGCTGAATTTAAATAATTCCCCAACAGGGGAAAGCCTTGAGTTTTAAACATAGCTTAAAACTGGATTACAGTGCAGTGTTCATTTGCTTTCTTGTCTGTCTGTTCAGCAGGGGTGGAGATGGAGGTGAAAAATTGATAATGCCTGATATCTAGGCTGCCCTGTGGGACAGGCTTGTTGTGCAGATAGCATTGATATGTGTTTCAAAGGGGTATACATGTATGTGCATTGGCAGGGCTAATCAGAGAGAGCAGCTGGAGGAGATGGATAGTGAGAGGGGGAGGATGACTTTGGCAGAAAGGGGGGGGGGGAGGACAAGGACAGACAGAGGAGAAAACAGACAAACAGATGGCAGAGGAGACAGACAGAGAGGGCTAGGAAGACATAGACACAGAGAGGGGGTAGGAGGAGATGGACAGAGAAGAATAAGGAGGAAATGGACAGAAAGAATAATAAGGAGAAGACAGGTAGAAAAAGGTGATGATGAGTCAGAGAGAGAGAGGGAGCAGGAGATGGACAGAGAGAAGATAAGGAGGAGATGGACAGAAACAAGGGGAGGAGGGGATGGACTGAGAAAGGGGAAGGAGGACAGGGACTGAGAGAGGGAGTATAAGAGAAGATGGAAAGAGAGGTGAGCAGGAGGACAAGATGTGTGCCACAAATAAATAATTTACTTGGTTTAATCATACTGGGGTGAAGTTGGTGGGTAGAAAGCTAGTACTAAATAAAATAAAATAAACATTTCTTCTTTCTTTATTTTTTAGGACAATGTATTCCATACTTTCCAGTTTCATTATATCTATATGTTAGGAATATCTATGGGTCTAGGAGATATTATTATACTCTTTTAGTCCGATACAGTAATGTGTTCTACTAAAAATGTGTTTTGATTTATATAATTATTTTAATTTTACATCTCCATAACTCTCCAGTAATCTATATCCCCACACTTCAGTTTACTGTATGCTCATCTGTTGCTACTTCAATAGATAGTACTTCTTATTTAAATTAATAGTGGCTGGCGTAGAATACAATGATTTGTTGATTGTCAGGTTGTCTTAAGTGTTAGAGGAATGTCCTTTTATTTACTTATTTATTGCTTATTTAGGCAGACCAGATTAGAGCTTTAAAGCCTTGCCTTATGTCTGGCCATGGACATCACTTACAAAAATATAATCATAATAATATTAGTTATTAATAGTAATATTAATAAATAATAATAACTGGCAATAATAAAAATAATAGTAACAAAATTAATGGTGATAAAATAGTGGAAGAATTAAGAATGATATTAATTAGCTATTCCATAATGAACTCAGTAATAATATTTTGCATTATTAACAAAAAGAAATTATTTATATTGATAATGATATTAATAATAACGGAGGTATTAAGTATGACACTTACTAGTGTAACACTTTTAAAAGCCTTCTTTAGTGTTAGAAGAAGTGGAAGGTATAATGAAACAGGAAAAGATTGTAATGAAAGTGACAGTGACTGCCAGGAAAGAAGACAATTTCAGTAGAGAACTCTGCAGACAAGGGGAGGGAGCTGGGCTGCAGGAAGACATAGCTATTGCGATAGAGGGTTTTGAAGTTTGAAGGTATTTTAATTTCTCTGGTATTTTGAGGACAACTGTTCCAAAGTCAGGTTCGTGTTACAGAACATGATTTAGAGAACGTGGCAGTGTTCTGTAGTAGTTAGAGAGGATTTTACTTTGTTGAGAACGATTATTTCTGCTGTGTTGTTTATTTAGTTGTGTAAAGGCTGAAGATAAATAGGAAATACTGCAATGACTGACTGATACTGCGAATACAGGTGTAATGTCCCCTTTGAATGTAAAGAATGACAGTGCTGGAAAAACTCTTACGTTATTTGAGTTTCAAACAGCTGAGCAAAACTGAACGTACTCAGACAGATCTCTCTTACTTATTCTAATCATCACTAAACTGACACACAATATTTTTTAGCGCAAGGCAATCTGACTTTCAATAATCCCTACAAAAGAATGACCCTGACTAACAATAACCTGTACCTTTCAGGAATCACTTACCTCACAAAAATCTTCGTTACTCAGACTGCAGCAAAACAGCGAACGCCAATACTGCCAGCTAAATAAAAGATTCTAACTACTTAAGACACTAACTACTGATAGGCATAGTTAGCAAATGAAAGATTTTGATAGAGAACAAACAATGTATTTACCTTAATAATGTTCAAAAGCCGTCATATATACAGGGTGTTACAAAAAGGTACAGCCAATCTTTCAGGAAACATTCCTCACACACAAAAAAAGAAAATGTGTAACGTGGACATGTGTCTGGAAACGCTTACTTTCCATGTTAGAGCTCATTTTATTACTTCTCTTCAAATCACATTAATCATGGAATGGAAACACACAGTAACAGAACGTACCAGCGTGACTTCAAACACTTTGTTACAGGAAATGTTCAAAATGTACTCCGTTAGCGAGGATACATGCGTCCACACCGAGCGAGGTGGCGCAGTGGTTAGCACACTGGACTCGCATTCGGGAGGACGACGGTTCAATCCCGTCTCCAGCCATCCTAATTTAGGTTTTCCGTGATTTCCCTAAATCGTTTCAGGCAACTGCCGGGATGGTTCCTTTGAAAGGGCACGGCCGATTTCCTTCCCAATCCTTCCCTAACCCGAGCTTGCGCTCCGTCTCTAATGACCTCGTTGTCGACGGGACGTTAAACACTAATCACCACCATGCGTCCACCCTCCGTTGCATGGAATCCCTGATGCGCTGATGCAGCGCTGGAGAATGCCGTATTGTATCACAGCCGTCCACAATACGAGCACGAAGAGTCTCTACAATTGGTACCGGGGTTGCGTAGACAAGAGCTTTCAAATGCCCCCATATATGAAAGTCAAGAGGGTTGAGCTCAGAAGAGCGTGGAGGCCATGGAGGTGGTCCGCCGCTACCAATCCATCGGTCACAGAATCTGTTGTTGAGAAGCGTACGAAGACTTCGACTGAAATGTGCAGGAGCTCCATCGTGCATGAACCACATATTGTGTCGTACTTGTAGAGTATCCCGTATGAAATCATGATAACGTGCTCCATTGAGCGTAGGTGGAAGAACATGGGGCCCAATCAAGACATCACCAACAATGCCTGCCCAAACGTTCACAGAAAATCTGTGTTAATGACGAGATTGCACAATTGCGTGCGGATTCTCGTCAACCCCACACATGTTGATTGTGAAAGTTTTCAATTTGATCACTTTGGAATGAAGCCTCATCCGTAAAGAGAAGATTTGCACTGAAATGAGGAGTGACAAATTGTTGGATGAACCCGTGGAGGCCAATCAGCTGCTGATAGTGCCTGCACACACTGTACACGGTACGGAAACAACTGGTTCTCCCGTAGCACTCTCCACACAGTTACGTGGTCAACGTTACCTTGTACAGCAGCAACTTCTCTGACGCTGACATTAGCGTTATCGTCAACTGCACGAAGAATTGCCTCGTCCATTGCAGGTGTCCTCGTCGTTCTATGTCTTCCCCAGCCGCGAGTCTTAGACTGGAATGTTCCGTGATCCCTAAGACGCCGATCAGTTGCTTCGAACGTCGGGACACCTTTGTTCTGGAAATCTGTATCGATACAAACGTACCGCGCCACGGCTATTGCCCCGTGCTAATCCCTACATCAAATGGACATCTGCCAACTGCGCATTTGTAAATATTCGCTTCCGGACACATGTCCACATAACATCTTTTCTTTATTTGTGTGTGAGGAATGTTTCTTGAAAGTGTGGCCTTACCTTTTTGTAACACCCTGCATATCTATCAATTCATGACATCCATTTCTACAAATTTCCTTTTTCTGGCGGACACACGTCCAGGTCGTCCGCTCATATTAACATCTCAAAACTCTGGCATATCTCTCCCCATATGCACCACTGCTGGCGGCTCACCTCCAACTGCGCAACGCTACGCGCTGTTCACATCCAACTGCCCAACACTACACTAGCGAATATTCCAACAATGAGTCCAACCAGCCACAGACTGCACACAGCGCAGTCAGAGATTTTCATAGAGAGCGATACGTGGTGTTACCAACATAAAAACCTGAACAGTGTACTTACACAATCTCTATGCTTATCGGCCCTTAGCCATGACGTTTCTCCAGAGGCTGGGGTGATATAGTCGAAATGGGTGTAATAGTGGCGACTTGTTTCTTTTTAAGCTGGATAGGAAATACTTTTTTATATTTCTGTAATGAATGAAGTGATGGTGACACTCTCTGACAGCATAGGTGATGTTATGGAATTATTCCCAGATTCTTTCAATGAGTTACTAAGATTGAAAAAGCTAACCGTAAGTGTCCGACAATGATGAGACGGCACTGCACCGCTTGGTGGTCAGATTGTCTTCGCAGGTTCGTGTGTCAGTGCCAGTGCGGTGCCACTGTGACTTAACGTGGGAGGCTCAAAAAATAAAAGCCTGTCAGTCGGGCGGTCTCCTGCGCCTTTGATCAGGTTTCCAGAGGGAGGCAGGAGGGTGGTGACGTGTCGCGTTTTTCCGCAGCCTCGCCGCCCCCTCACCGGGTGTGAATGGGTGTGACGCGAGTCTGGACGGCTGCGGTGTTGCCACGCGCCGTAGGGGTCGCCTGGCGTGGGAACAGGCGTAAACAAACCGGCGAGGTGGAGGATCTCCTGAGAGGAGCGACTACCTGCTCGACCGAGGCAATAGACACCTCCCTCTGAATGGCTGCAAGCGGCACAGTCAGCAAACCTAACAAACTGTTGACACCGATCACAAATTATATACGTTAGTACGCTAAACTGATTGAAGGGAGATTAATGTCAACCAGCTCGTGAACGATGATGTTGTTAAAGATTTCGGTGCTCTAGATTTTTAATTCTGATATTAATAATAATGAGCGTATGGCATTGGTGACCGGGAGACCCCTCGCGGGGCGGTTCGGCCGCCATTCCGTAAGTTCTTTAACGCCACTACGGCGACTTGCGAGTGAATGACGATGAAATGATGATGAAAGACACACAACACCCATTCATCTCGAGGCAAAGAAAACCCGTGACTCTGCCGGGAATCGAACCCGGGACCTCGTGCGTGGGAAGCGAGAACGCTACCGCAAGGCCACGCGTGGACTTTAATGTCGATGAATGTTGAGGAGCGAAAGGTCCATCTGCATGGTTCCGAAGACTCAGTTCAGTGTTGTGAAAGAAACGGAAACAAACTGGTGCTGGAAAAAAAGAGCTAATTATAGCGCTGGAATCCGCTTCACCTTTCCACTGGCGGGCCGTGACGGAACTCCCACGAAGTTGCTTGGGTTTCATTGTGCATGCATCATCAGCAGAATGAAGTACGGAAACATTGTGTGTGACCAAAGATATTCAATGATAGTAGTGGTGCTCATATAGTGACATACAGTAGAGGAATAAATTGCTGCCAAAGACCAAATGATTGCCTTACTACTACGTCAAATAATATAAATTACAATGAAAAGGGGTACAGAGTGTTTCAATTAATAAAATGTAGGTTATATTGAATAAACATAGTAAGCCAGTAAGATGAAATGGGAGACTACAATGGATGGGATACTTTGAGTAAAATTTGTTTGAAACTGTTGAGGACTCCACTATAATTAGTCTTTCTCGTTCCGTTATGTGAATAGCTGCATAAATTTGGCATCCAATTCTAGGATGTTAATTTCCCATTCTTTGTTCTGTATTTGTTAAGATCCCTAGGCTGTTGTCAATACTGTCAGCAATGGGCGCAGTTTCAAGAAAATAGGCAGCTACTGTGATTTATTCAGGTATTGAGGTGAAAGCTGTAACAAGTTCATTGAACATCACTGAAATTCCTGCACTTTGACCTGTGTAGGAATGGTGACAGATTTGTTAGCTGGTCTTGCATGCTCTAGAATTTTTCAGTTTCTATATTACTTGGTTTATTTAATATAAGGAAAGATTATTTTTGGTTGATAATTGCGTCATCGGTAGATATTGCGTCATTTGAAAATGTTAGCTATTTTACGTTAGAGCTTGTCAACAATTTCAGACTACAGTGTCATTTGAGAGTGGTGTAAAAGTAGTACATTCTTTTTTTTTTGTTTTACTGTTTCTGAATAAAGGAAATATCTTTTTTGTGAGGCGTACTCATTCTTTTGACTAATTTGTTTGGTAGTATATGTGTCTTACCATGGGTCGCCAGTAGGCGGGTGCTCGTAACGCGCAGGTCCTTTTTTTTTACTAGCAGTCATGTGTTTTTTTCCGTTTATACAACAACAAATCCTAACTCAGGTGCCACTGCTTCACTAGGCACTGATGAAAGTCCCTAAATTAATATTCGGAACACTGATGATCAAGCTTTCACTCCGAAGTATAAGGGGTGTGTGATCGTATGCTTTCCCAGCGTATCTGCTGTTTCCAGGGGTCTCAGGTGTCACATAAAAACGAGACACATCGAAAAAATCAAGTAAACTGTTTGTTATTTCAAAACTAATCGCTTTAACTATTAATGCATTAATGCATTTTTCAATTACGTCTTACTGAAGTATCGAAGGAATTAGAAGGTTAGTAGAGTACTGGTGATAAAATATTAGCATCAAATGTTTATAAAATTAAAAATAATTAAGTGTAGTTTTCATTTAGGACCTTTCAAAACCAACTAAACTTTTCTCTTAAATTCTTTGGCACATGTGGGACAATCGTAACAGACTTTATTTAGAGTATAATGGATTGTCAAGCAGGTACGTCTTTCAGTCGTGAACCTTCTGACCTGTTTGATGCGGCCCACCACCAACTCCTTTCCTGCGTCAACCTTTTCATCTCAGAGGAGCACTTGCAACCTACGTCCTCAAATATCTGCTGGATGTGTTCCAGTCTCTGCCTTCCTCTACAGTTTTTACCCTGTACAGCAGTACCGTGGAATTTATTCGCGGTGTCTTATCAGATGCCCTGTTATCCTGTCCATTCTTGCTGTCAGTGTTTTCCATATATTCCTTTCGTCGCAATGCGTCGGAGAACCTCCTTATTCTTTACCTTATCAGTCCACCTAATTTTCAACATTTTCTGTAGCACTACGTTTCAAATACTTCGACTCTCTTCTGTTCCGGTTTTCCCACACTGCATGTTTCACTACCAAACAGTGCTATGCTCCAAAATCACAGTATCAGAAATTTCTTCCTTAAATTAAGGCCTATGTTTAATACTAGCAGACTTCTCTTGTGCAGAAATGCTCTTTATAGCCGGCCGGGGTGGTCGAGCGGTTCTATGCCCTTCAGTGTGGAACCGTGCGACCGCTACGGTCGCAGGTTCGAGTTCTGCCTCGGGCATGGATGTTTGTGATGTCCTTAGGTTGGTTAGGTTTAAGTAGTTCTAAGTTCTAGGGGACTGATGACCTCAGAAGTTAAGTCCCATAGTGCTCAGAGCCATTTGAACCATTTTGCTCTTTATACCAGTGCTCCTGGGGTTATTTTGCTGCCTAGGTAGCGGAATTCCTTAACTTCATCTGCTTCGCGATCACCAGTCCTGATGTTAAGTTTCTCTCTTTCAATTATTCTCCATCAAAAAAATTTTCTTTTTAGAGCAGTTTGTTGAAGATTTTAGTACCAGCGCACTTTACGCTTTTACACGAGTACAAAATGATTCAGTTAAGGATGAATGTAACCCTTCCGTCTAATGTAAGCACCATGATTTATGGAATTTGTCTTACAATGGTTCAAATGGCTCTGAGCACTATGGGACTTAACAGCTATGGTCATCAGTCCCCTACAACTTAGAACTACTTAAACCTAACTAACCTAAGGACATCACACAACACCCAGTCATCACATTTGTCTTATATCAAACTGAGTCACTAATAACCAAAAAGTGTGAAGGTGTATTTCCTGAGATGATGTCATTACCTCAAACTGTTTGAAAAGAGTAAGGTGTGGGACAGAAGAAATATGTGTTATGGAGCTTGCTTACTTCCGACAATAAACTGTAACATTTCTAGTTCATTTCTGAGAAATCCGACTTGTTTTTAAATTAGAGGTAGTATGTCATAATTGCACGTTCAACATGTAATATAATAAAATAATGGAATAGATGATAATAAAATGTTGAAATGCGTGGCTTTTTAAAATGTGTTGAATTAATAAGTTTAATTCTTTGGCATGAATGATAAGCACAGTAGGCTGAGCTATGCCTGGAAATAAGTTCGTATTAGATTATGAATACATGTCGTTTTAGACGTAGCTCAGTGTGTCGAAGGATCTGCCGGTATTTACCGTTGCCCAGGGGACGCCCGACTGTACATGTACAGTCTCCTGGGAGGCTCCTTCCTTGTCCCCCTACACAACTAGAAAGGCAAATCACTCCACAACAAGCAGGATTCAGACCAGGTAAATCTTGCACTGGCCAGGTCCTCTGCCTAACACAATACATAGAGGACGGTTTTGAGAAGGGAGAAAAAACTGGCGTGGTGTTTGTCGACTTATCAGCAGCTTACGACACGATAAACCACAAAATCCTCCTGGGAAAAATTTTCAAAATGACAGGAAAGTACCACCCTACTGAAGTTGTGAGATCACTGATCTCCAACAGAAGATACTATGTGGAATTTCAAGAACAAAGAAGTCGCTGGAGGAACCAGAAGAACGGGCTCCCACAAGGTAGTGTTTTGTCCCCCCTACTTTTTAATCTGTATACAAATGACCAACCAGTTGGACCCACGACAAGAAGCTTTATCTATGCTGATGATGTAGCCATTGCATGCCAATCTAGATCAATCAAACAGATTCAGAGAAACCTAACAGATGCCTTAGGAGTACTAACTGAATATTACAACGGGAACCAGCTTCGACCTAATCCAGCAAAGAAGCAGACTTGTTTATTTCATCTAAACAACAAGGAAGCAAACAGGGAATTACAATTGGAATGGAACTCAGTTAGACTTCAACACTGCCCAAACCCAGTTTATCTTGGAGTCACGCGTGATCGAAAATTGTCTTACAAGAAACACGTAGAGTGAAAGTCAGCACACGGAACGGCATAATCCGTAATCACACTGGGGAGCAAATCATGAAATTCTACGTGCATCATGCCTGGCATTGTGCTTTGCTCCAGCTGAACATGCATGCCCCGTATGGAGAAGATCGACACATGCTCAGAAGCTACACGCAGCACCGAATGACTCATCTCCTTTGTATGTATTCTGGAATAGCCCCCCCCCCCCCCCCCCCCCCCACAGATCAGACGGCAAACGTTGACGATGGCCGAACGAAGCAGGCAGTGCTAAGATAGAAGATATCCCCTGTACGCACATCAGCCAGCGGAGGCAAGACTTAAATCTAGGAAAGACTTCATAAAAGTTGAACGTCCACTAACCGAAAGTCAGTCTATAACTAGAGAATCAATGTGGAAACAGAAATTGGATAAAGGCAGTTTGAAAAGTTGGAACATAAAAGAAAAACTTCCCGCTGGATCACAATTGGAATGGAGAGTCTGGAAGAGCCTAAATAGACTTAGATGTCAAATGGGAAGATAACAGGATAACCTGATCAAGTGGGGATACGCCGAAGAAGAGCCCTGCCAATGTGGAGGAAAACAAACCATGACACACCTGCTGACCTGTCCATCTTTGCTGGCCCCATGCACTTTCCAAGACCTGTGGTTGGCCAACGACGCTGCAGTGAAGTGTGCCGAACACTGGAGAGAGATATGAGCCTTGCTTTAGACAATGATGACGATTTACAATATGTGAAGATCATGATTGTATATATGAATGTATAACTATCATTTACTTGTATTTGTAATCTAGTATATATAGCGTATTAATTAATTACAGATGTAGCTCAGACACGATTAAATAAATAAAGTTCGTATTAGTTCATATTATTTTGCAGGGGGAAGTAGTTTCTTTCTGAAGGCGAAGGTACCAGAAAAACGCATCTGTTTTTTAACAACTGAAAGTCAAAAATACACGACGTTAGGCATAGGCTCTATGATGGGTTACGGTTTCACCTTCTCTCTTTGCTTTTAGAGAAGACGAAAACATAAAGGAAAGGTTTATCACAAACGTTCGATACTTAACTAAGTGAAATGACGTTACATTGTCGTTTCTAGTGTAAACACGCTATCATTTGACCGTGATGTTACCTTCCGTTGACACACCGGGTGAATTTACAATAATTCTCACAAATCGCCAAAGACGCTTTAGAAGGCCTGGTATCTAGAAATGCTTCGTCTCTCTCTCTCTCGCTCGCTCTCTGTCGTCCCTTCTTTCTTTGTTACTGGTTTTTGTTATGTAAAAGAACAGGCCTGATAACAGACCTCCGGTGGGAAAGATAACGTTCTGCGAGCAGAACAATGGCGTACATGGCGTTAGGCTAACCGCGGCAGTCAGAGCGCGCGACAGGTGCAATAGAGAGCCAGCCAGCAGCCCAGGAATAGCGGCGCGGCGGAAGGTACGGCGTAACGGTGCCCGCGTGCCCTGCTCGTATCCTGGACGGGAGACCCGAGCAGGCCGAGCAGCTCTTAGAAAGCGCCGCCTGTGGCTTCTGCTGCCGGCTCCATTTACTTCCGACCCACCGGGCCCCGTTTCCACGCCCCCCGCTCCGTTTACACTTTCGCACGTGAGCGGCTGAGTAGTCCTCCGTTTTCTCTTTTCTCTGTGGATGTGTGTCCCACACGAGACAGTTTTTTATAGTCCCACAGCCTATTTACTCTCTTTCTTTAAAGCCGCAACAGCCAGAGAGTGCATCAGAATTTGTAACTCGTTCTTATTGTAGAAATATTTATGTTTCATTACAGTCATGCTGATCAGAAAATTTGTTAATAAAAGAAACTAAAGAGTCAGTAAACCGTTCTCAAATACTAGATGAATATAGACTGCGCAATTTGTGTGCCACGTGTTACATTTTCTCAAAATACGTATACTATTTCTAACTGTAATTCTTAATTTGTTGGGTCAGACCTTTACCCTAAGATTATACCTCTTGGCGAGTATATTATGGTAGCATTTTAAATTTTTAAATTCGGTCAGTAGTTGTATGAAATATTAGAAACCTAATTTTTGCTGCCTCTGAAAGCCGTTAGATACGTGCCGGCAATTGGTTACTGTGCCCAGTGTTCCCAGCTAAGTCATACTGATAACAGCATTCATTTTTTGCACTAAATAATAAAATAAAACGTGAATAAAGCCATTCATCTACCTTTTGTACAAATGGTCAACTTCAATGAGTCTTTAACGACCTTGGGTAAAACACAGTGTTACTTTTACGAGTTCACATCTACATCTACATCTACATCCGTACTCCGCAAGCCACCTGACGGTGTGTGGCGGAGGGTACCCTGAGTACCTCTATCGGTTCTCCCTTCTATTCCAGTCTCGTATTGTACGTGGAAAGAAGGACTGTCGGTATGCTTCTGTGTGGGCTCTAATCTCTCTGATTTTATCCTCATGGTCTCTTCGCGAGATATACGTAGGAGGGAGCAATATACTGCTTGACTCTTCGGTGAAGGTATGTTCTCGAAACTTCAACAAAAGCCCGTACCGAGCTACTGAGCGTCTCTCCTGCAGAGTCTTCCACTGGAGTTTATCTATCATCTCCGTAACACTTTCGCAATTACTAAATGATCCTGTAACGAAGCGCGCTGCTCTCCGTTGGATCTTCTCTATCTCCTCTATCAACCCCACCTGGTGCGGATCCCACACTGCTGAGCAGTATTCAAGCATTGGGCGAACAAGCGTACTGTAACCTACTTCCTTTGTTGTCGGATTGCATTTCCTTAGGATTCTTCCAATGAATCTCAGTCTGGCATCTGCTTTACCGACCATCAACTTTATATGATCATTCCATTTTAAATCACTCCTAATGCGTACTCCCAGATAATTTATGGAATTAACTGCTTCCAGTTGCTGACCTGCTATTTTGTAGCTAAATGATAAGGGACCTATCTTTCTATGTATTCGCATCACATTACACTTCGCTACATTGAGATTCAATTGCCATTCCGTGCACCATGCGTCAATTCGCTGCAGATCCTCCTGCATTTCAGTACAATTTTCCATTGTTGCAACCTCTCGATACACCACAGCATCATCTGCAAAAAGCCTCAGTGAACTTCCGATGTCATCCACCAGGTCATTTATGTATATTGTGAATAGCAACGGTCCTATGACACTCCCCTGCGGCACACCTGAAATCACTCTTACTTCGGAAGACTTCTCTCCATTGAGAATGACGTGCTGCGTTCTGTTATCTAGGAACTCCTCAATCCAATCACACAATTGATCTGATAGTCCGTATGCTCTTACTTTGTTCATTAAACGACTATGGGGAACTGTGTCAAACGCCTTGCGGAAGTCAAGAAAGACGGCATCTACCTGTGAACCCGTGTCTAAGGCCCTCTGAGTCTCGTGGACGAATAGCGCGAGCTGGGTTTCACACGATCGTCTTTTCCGAAACCCATGCTGATTCCTACAGAGTAGATTTCTAGTCTCCAGAAAAGACATTATACTCGAACATAATACGTGTTCCAAAATTCTACAACTGATCGACGTTAGAGATATAGGTCTATAGTTCTGCACATCTGTTCGACGTCCCTTCTTGAGAACGGGGATGACCTGTGCCCTTTTCCAATCCTTTGGAACGCTTCGCTCTTCTAGAGACCTACGGTACACCGCTGCAAGAAGGGGGGCAAGTTCCTTCGCGTACTCTGTGTAAAATCGAACTGGTATCCCATCAGGACCAGCGGCCTTTCCTCATAAGCGCTATGCACTGGAATTTGTTGCCGTTACGCGTTAATTTGCGCTCTCTGCGTTTAATCCAGTCTTCTTGCATCGCCCTCTCGGCCTCTGCTTATCCGCTTGGCTCAAGCAAAGAATAAAACAATGGTTGAAATGGCTCTAAGCACTGTGGCACTTAACATCTGAGGTCATCAGTCCCCTAGACTTAGAACTACTTAAACCTAACTAACTTAAGGACATCACACACATCCATGCTCGAGGCAGGATTCGAACCTGCGACAGTAGCAGCAGCGCGGTTACGGACTGAAGTGCCTAGAACCGCTCGGCCACAAGGGCCGGCTAGCAAAGCCTCAGTCCTTCCATACTGCATCCGCCTTCCTACACATTCTATCCACTCCCAAATAATTTTAGTCGTCTGTTTGCTGAATCATGTGTTCGTTTTTCTCTCTATCTTGTATTAGTGTCCAAGTCTCAATACCATACGTCACTCTGAAGAAGACACAGAACGTTTCCCAGCCCATCACTCCCCAAACCGAGTTTGTCCACCGTCTCGAATGACATGGAACACGAGGAGATGTAAAATACATTTTTTTGTGACCAATTTTAATCTTATATGTGTTTCTTTTGCTGTCTACAAAGTCGTTATCTTCACTCAAATGTTCCTCTGACTTCATTATTAGTATAAGAAGTTTTATTTTCGAAGCATTGTTTCAAGTTTCACTTTATTTTAGCTGTATTGTAATCGGTCGTCCTCTGTAGCTGAGTGCCGTGCCCTCGTCAGTGGACGCAACCCGAGCCGGCGCGCTGAGACAGTTTCCGACTGGCGACACGTGCGGCACTTCGAAGTCCACCACCACCCATAGGGGCGGCCCGGCCAGCAGTCTCCCGCGTGCTGATAAGCGGCGGCCACATCAGCTCCTTCACAGATCACTTTATTACTGACGCGAAAAGTTTCTGGTGGGAACATTTCTGTGGGGTGGCGATTGCAGAAAGGCAGATAATACTAACGTTACTGCACACGCTGGCTAGCCCAAAAGTTAACTACCATTCATTTCTTTGATGCAGATAAATCTGAATTGCTGTGCATTTAATTGTAAGCGTAGGCTTCCGTTGCCACTGCCACAGTTAGTAAAATTCTTCTGGCTCTGTGGCCACATGGTTAATGCGTAAAAAACCCGACGTTTCGGTCAGTGTTGCAAGTGGCCTTCTTCAGGGTTAGCGAAAGAAAAGAAAACTACCCAGAGGAAGGCCACTTGCAATAGTGCCGAAACACCTTGACAGTGAGGTCACAGACCCAAAAGAATTTTGTTGTATATTCGCTGGATACGTTTAACACAGGTAGTCGTATCTCACCGTATGAGACAGAACATACACTACTGGCCATTAAAATTGCTACACCACGAAGATGACGTGCTACAGACGCAAAATTCAACCGACAGGAAGAAGATGCTGTGATATGCAAATGATTAGCTTTTCAGAGCATTCACACAAGGTTGGCGCCGGTCGCGACACTTGCAACGTGCTGACATGAGGAAAGTTTCCAACCGATTTCTCATACACAAACAGCAGTTGACCAGCTTGGTGAAACTTCGTTGTAGTGCCTCGTGTAAGGAGGAGAAATGCGAATCATCACGTATCCGACTTTGACAAAGGTCGGATTGTAGCCTATCGCGATTGCGGTTTATCGTATCGCGACACTTCTGCTCGCGTTGGTCGAGATCCAATGACTCTTGGCAGAGTATGGAATCGGTGGGTTCAGGAGGGTAATACCGAAAGTCGTGCTGGATCTCAACGGCTTCGTATCATTAGCAGTCGAGATGACAGGCATCTTATCCGCATGGCTGTAATGGATAGTGCAGGCACGTCTCGATCCCTGAGTCAACAGATGGGGACGTTTGCAAGACACCACCCATCTGCACGGACAGTTCGACGATGTTTGCAGCAGCATGGACTATCAGCTTTGAAACCATGGCTGCGGTTACCCTTGACGCTGCACGACAGACAGGAGCGTCTCAGATGGTGTAGTCCACGACGAACCTGGGTGCACGAATGGCAAAACGTCATTTTTTCGGATGAATCCAGGTTCTCTGTACAGCATCATGATGGTCGTATCCGTGTTTGTCGACATCACGGTGAACGCACATTGGAAGCGTATATTCATCGTCATACTGGCCTATCACCCGACGTGATGGTATGGGGTGCCATTGGTTACACGTTTCGGTCACCTCATGTTCGCATTGACGGCACTTTGAACAGTGGACGTTACATTTCAGATGTGTTACGACCCGTGGCTCTACGCTCCATTCGATCGATGCGAAACCCTACAGTTCAGTAGGCTAATGCACGACTGCATGTTGCAGGTCCTTTACGGGCCTTTATGGATACAGAAAATGTTCGACTGCTGCCCTGGCCAGCACATCTCCAGATTTGTTACCAATTGAAAACGTCTGGTCAGTGGTGGCCGAGGAACTGGCTAGTCACAGTACGCCAGTCACTACTCTTGTGATATCGTGTTGAAGCTGCATGGACAACTGTACCTGTACACGCCATCCAAGCTCCGTTTGACTCAATGCCAAGGCGTGTCAAGGCCGTTATTATGGCCAGAGGAGGTTGTTCTGGGTAGTAATGTCTCCGGATCTATGCACACAAATTGCACGAAAATGTAATCACTTGTCAGTTTCAGTACAATATATTTGTCCCTGGAATACCCATTTATCATCACCCGTTTATCATCTGCATGTCTTGTTGGTGTAGCAGTTTTAAGGGCCAGTAGTATAGAATTCTTTTGTGTCTGTGGCCGAATGGTCAATCCGGCCGGTGTGGCTGTGCCTTTCTAGGCACTTCAGTCTGGAACCGCGTGACCGCTACGGTCACAGGTTCGAATCCTGCCTCGGGCATGGATGTGTGTGATGTCGTTATGTTAGTTAGGTTTAAGTAGTTCTAAGTTCTAGGGGACTGATGACCACAGATGTGAAGTCCCACAGTGTTCGGAGCCATTTGAACCATTTGAACCGAGTGGTCAATGTGTAAAAATTCGACGTTTCGGCCACTGTTGCAAGTGGCCCTCTTTAGGGTTAGCGTAAAAAAAAAGAAGTACGCAAAGGAAGGCCACTTGCAACAGTGCCGAAACACCTTAACAGTGCGGTCACAACCCCAAAAGTATTTTGTTGTCTAGTCGCTGGATAAGTTTAACACAGACAGATGTATCTCACCGTATGAGACAGAACATAAATTGCTGAATACGAAGTAACCGGTCTTATTCATACGCGAAAGTCGGCCACCATACTTTTTGGAGACAGTGGAAATGTGGGCCAAGTACTTGGTCGACAGGTGGGGGCGGCTGTTGTGTGGTGGAGCGGGCAGGGCAGCCCTGTTCACCAGGATTGGGATATTCTTATAACATGTTAGCGGGCGCGCGAGAGGATTTGGCAGCGGCTTAGCCAACAAGGCTGAAATGATGCCGTGTTCCTGTGGGAAAAGCTAGTATCGGCCTATCGGAAACCGATAGCGCCGGCCGGAAAGACACGGCCGACGATCGCAATATCCGCATGGCTGGCGGGGCGGGTCTGGCCCGACCCCAGGGGTGGCAGCAGCGACAAGGGCTGCCGACGGCCTAATCAGCGGCTGCGGCAGGTAGGGGGATGGGGGGGGGGGGGAGAAGCCGAATGAAATGAAACGCGACTCGGATAAGGCCGCCATGCCCGACAGCCGCTGTCACACCGAATCGCTCACGTTGACAGACAGCCCGCGTGCCTGACCAGTGTTTCATGCGTAGGGATAAGCAGGCTGATCACAGCACTGCCCTCCTACAATCATTCGTTATCAACGTCTGTGTGTGCACGGTTGCGCTACTCCAACGTGGGTTCGGCGCACTTTTTTTTTTTATTTATTTGGAGGTAATATCAGTCTATACGTACCTTTCCTGTTAGACTTGCGAATAGAGCAGGCGCGGCTCGCAATTAAAGGCTCAGAGGCGGAGCCGCCCCGAAATATATATTAAAATAAATGACTCAGGTAAGGTATTACAGAATTTAACTTATGCACCGCACATCGCATATTTGCCGCATGGGGGTGGCCGAGAGGTTCTAGGTGCTACAGTCTGGACCGCGCGACCGCTACGGTCGCAGGTTCGAATCCTGCCTCGGGCATGGATATGTGTGATGTCCTTACGTTAGTTAGGTTTAAGTAGTTCTAAGTTCTAGGGGAGTGATGACCTCAAATGTTAAGTACCACAGTGCTCAGAGCCATTTGAACGCGTACTCAGTCTTCCTTCTCAACTTCCCAAATTGGAAAAAGAATTTGCTAAATCGGAGAAGAGCTTTTCTCGCTAATTTAGGTCCTCAACGAATAACGTCTTATTTAGATAAACGGGCCCGAAATTTGTAATGGCTTCAGAAGCCAGTGATAATAGCAGTAGAAAGCAGCACATAACGGAAGTTTAGCTGCACTGTGGACCTTTTACCTCAATAGCAGAGCGGGGAACTCAGCACCACCTGATGATGGCGGAACGGTTATTCGCCGAAATATCGTGGGACTTCGACGATCGGATCCGGCTGCACACCCGAGAACACATTCGCCGAGAAAGCCCCAGGTCATAGAATACGTTCATGTTCGTTACTGGACAACAAAAATTATACAATCTAAATTTTATGATTCGTTGATTTTGTTCCTATTAAAATTTTATTTTTTATTATACAGTGTCAAAAGTAATGTCTAAGCAATTGTGAGTATTCCCACTGGCATCAGTGGTGTAAACGTGCATTGCCATAAATTAAGTTGCCATTTTCTTTCTGGGCCTCTGAATCTCCCCCTCCCCCAATTGACATTACATGTACAGAAATTACCTTGGTAATGCCAGGGGTATCCACCTATTCACATTGTTCTACGTTGCTGATCCTGTAACATCTAATGTAAATTACTTGGCTGAGAAAAGTGCTTTTTTACAACAGCTAATCAGATTGTTGCGGTGGATTCGGATACCGATGAAATAAACAAAATGCCGTCGATACAATATTGCTTTTTGCGTTAACGAACATTTCTGGCTATATTTTTCTAGTGGGAAACTGAGCTTCGAACTCACTGCTTCTTGAGTTACACCACTACCGACTGAATAGCCGTATGTGCAACAGTAAGGGGCATTGTACCACTGACGGTCAAAGCGGTTGTGGACAAACGGTGATAGTTTTTACTCCATGACGCGATCACGCACACAGAAGAACTGTACTGGAAAAGGGCATAAGGTTGTTCTGTTTGACGCTAAAACAAGCATTGCCATCGCCACAAAGGCAACTCCGAATCTCGCAAAGCAGAGATTTGGCCTCCACCGCATGTGCGCCGGAGTGATTTACACGTAGCGTGTGTGTGTGCTTGCAGAGGTGTGAATTGTCGCGGCACGCAAGCAGAAGGAATACAAGGTGAAGGTCGCCGCCTGCGCTGGACGGGGCTAGCTGGCCCCAGCGAGTGTGTACAGAGCCGCGCACTGCACGCTTCAGCTGCTGCCTCAGCAGCGCAGTCAGCTGCGGAATGCCCTCGCAAGGTGGGGGGAGGGGAAGGGAGGGTGAGCCGGGAGGAGAGGAGCCGGTCGCCCTTTGTGGGCGGCGTACATTCAGCTTTGCTCGCACAATGAGGCCGAGAGATATTTTGTTCGCAACCGCGGAGCAGTAACGGACGCGTTTTGTGCGAAATTGAACAAATGTCGGCAAGCGGCGCTGACAAAGGCCCCTCGCTCCCCTCATTCCCCTCCCCTCCTGTTACGCTCGCGCTGCACTGCCACCCTTCCCCCACCACCTCTCCCCTCGCGGCGCCCTTTTCACGTGGCGCAAGGCGTCGAGGCAGAGGCGGCTCGGCGAAATCACCGCCGCTTTTGTGCAACTCCGCATTCACCTGCAAATGAACGCTGACACTGCTCGCTTATGTGGGTGCGTATAAACTCAACTGCCTGCCGGCGCACATACTTCCGTTTAATGGCGCCCCGAGTACCTTGCCTGATGAGGCGGGAACCTCCATTCGCCACGTCACATATAACACCTATTATGCACCATACATACATAATATTCTACTTAGCGCAATACATACTTAATTGATTATTCGTTGCTTTCTACCAACGTATAGTAAACGCAGTCGCGGTCTCTACACATCAAAAATGTGCGTAGCTCTAAGCACCATGGGACTTAACATCTGAGGTCATCAGCCCCCTAGACCTAGAACTACTTAAACCTAGATAATCTAAGGACATCACACACATCCATGCCCGAGGCAGGATTCGAACCTGCGACCGTAGCAGCCTCGCGGTTCCGGACTGAAGCGCCTAGAACCTGACGGTTCTAGGCGAAACACATGTATGCTGTCAGGAACTTCTGAGATGGCTAATTTGGGGAGAAATACATGTTAACTGATGAGACTCAGTTGCTTGTCTCTAGTGCACATAAACTTCACCAAAAAATGCGTTACCTAACATAATAGGGTAATTTAAAAAAATGTAGGCGCTACAGTCTGGAACCGCGAGACCGCTACGGTCGCAGGTTCGAATCCTGCCTCGGACATGGAAGTATGTTATGTCCTTAGGTTACTTAGGTTTAAGTAGTTCTACGTTCTAGGGGGCTGATGACCTATGACGTTAAGTCCCATAGTGCTCAGAGCCATTTTGAGATCAATGACAGAAATATCTTATAGTGACTGTCGTCTGTGATATTGTCAATATTAAATACGAGTAGTTTAAGAAAACCCCTAAATAGAACAATGTTTTTACTAAGTTCGAAGGCACAACCTGCTTCGAACTGTAGATGTAGTCATCTGTTATTGTTCTTTCCACCATCTTTCTGTTTTTTCTGATACGACTGCAGCATTTCGTTTATCAATTGCCACTCGTTTGAAAGATATGTACAGTGAACAAGACATATGACGCAATATTATGAAAATAGGCTTCTTTTCCGCCTGTCGATCAATGTTTCTGTTTCAAAATGACCGGTTTCGGCGAACGTCACCTATCTTCATGTCTGCAGAACAACAAAAACAAATTGCAATCGGGCACCAGTCCGTTGTTTACAATATTACAAAATGTTGAAATGAGTGTGAATTCCTAAGGGGCCAAACTGCTTAGATCATCAGTCCCTAGACTTACACACTACTTATGCTAAGAACAACACTCACACGCATCCCCGAGGGAGGACTCGAACCTCCGGCGGGAGGAGCCGCACAGCCCGTGACATAAAGCCTTAAACCTCGCGGGCACTCCCCGCGGCTACAGTATTATAAAGCTACAACTTTTCTTTCTAGTTACAATACAGAAGTTGTGTAAAGTATCGTACGTCTTAGTTACAGGCAACTATCAGTTTACTGCTTGTACTAGATGCAAATCTGGTACTTTCTGCCGATGATACAAGTATAGCCATCACACCCAACAGACAAGAATTAACTGATGAAATTGTAAAGGATGTTTTTCAGAAAACATTAAGTGGTTCTCTGCAAACAGGCTCTCGTTAAACTTTGACTAAACACAGTATATACAGTTCCACACAGTAAATGCAATGACACCATTAATAAATATAAACTTCGATTAGAAATCAGTAGCTAAGGTAGAATATTAAAATTTCTAGGTGTATGAATTTATGAGGGATTGAACTGGCAAAAACACACTGAGGATCTGCTGAAACGTTTGATTTCAGCTACTTATGCTATTACAGTCATTGCAAATTTTGGCTATATACATCTCAGTAAATTAAGTTACCACGCCTATTTTCATTCTTTGCTTTCGTATGGCATCATATTCTTGGGTAACTCATAATTGAGTAAAAGAGTGTTTCTTGCACAAACGCGTGTAATCATATATATAGTGAGGCTACAGTTATTTGTTATTAACAATCCGAACGAATTCAAAAGTAATAGAAGTGTACATAGCTACAACACTAGGAGAAAGGATGATATTCATTACTCAAGGTTAGTTAAATCTAACTTTGGCTCAGAATAGGGTAAATTATGCTGCCACAAAAGTCTTTGGTCACTTACCAAATAGCATGAAAAGTCTGACAGATAGCCAAACAGCATTTAAAAGGAAATTAAAAGAATTTTTGAAGGGCAACTCCTTCTACTCATTAGATGAATTTTTGGATATAATAAGTGGGTAATCGCCCCCCCCCCCCCCCCCCCACACACACACACACACAAAAAAAAAAATTAAAAATATTAAGTGTCATGTAATATTTCGTGTAATGTAATATCTTGTATAACACCTTTTATTAACCTGACACTTTCCACATCATTACGAAGTGTCGTATTCATGATCTATGGAACAAGTACTAATCTAATCTAACTAAAATCATACTTGTGTGATGTCACTTTATATAAATTTAAAGAGAAATGTGAGTGGTGCGTACCCTCTATAATTTCCAAGATTTACGTGAACATTTTACTAGAGGGAAAAACTTAAAAAAAGCTTTTTAATGCAACTGCCAGACAGCAAGAAGCGCCACGTTGTTTTCTCCGTCGTGTCAAATTGGCCGCTGGCGATACACGGTCGGTGCGTGCCAAAATGACCCGTTCCATCCGAACACGATGCGCCGATAAATGCTAAAATATATCTTTAAAAATTGTCATAGTAATCAGTATGTGCAAAATCACTTTGGTAATTCAGAAGCTTTTGCAGGGTGTTCATTCGGTGGGCGTAGATCTGGACTTTCTCAAGCACATTCCAACAAAAACTTCTTAGAGATCTGTATAGTGTTTGCTCTTGTTGTCTTATTGTGCGAAGTTCATCTTTGTTAATTTTTACATGCTTCACAAACGCCTCCCTGTTATTGTGCCAACTATGTTCTTTATAATGGATCTCATATTTTCTCCAGTTTGGCCGATATAATATTTATTGCATTCTGCACTTTGGATCTTATACTCCGCAATTAATCCTAGTATATGTGTTCTTTTTTGTAATGCTGTGTTTATGCCTAATGTGTATGTAATTTGCCATTCTTTACACTGTACTATAGCTATCTTCTGAAAATCTATCAGTTCCTTCTGACACTGACACGTTGTATATCAAATTGAGAAATTTCTGAGATTTGATTTTCTTACTTTCATTATTTGTGGTGGTAATTTTATTTATGATTGTTTTATACATATGCGTGACATGTTGTGTGCTACACCCATTTCCTGTTCCTACTTGTTTAATAACTCTAAATTCTTTTTGTAATGCATTCTAAATGTTAGGCGTCTTAAGTTTTCTTCCCTTAAAACAACAAAATTGAGTCGTCAACGTATCGCTCGTAGTAAATCATCCTCTTGTTAGTTGCTGAAAAGGAGCTAAAAGGTGTGTTCTGTGGGTTGTTCACAAAAATTTCTGCCAAGAATCGGTGACAAGCAGTTGCCTGCTGATAACTCTCTGTCTTGCATATAAGCCTTTAGTTGAAGACAGAACAATTAAAATCCACAAGTTCAGAAATTGCACCCATACTCATTGATATGTTTTTATCGGATAGGTCTTAATAATTTCTATCCTTTCTGAGGTAGTAATAGTGCTGTAAAGGTTCCCAGTGTTTAAAGAGGCCAAGAAGGCTTTCTCTGGAGCTTCTATAGCTTTCAGTTAGTTCGCAAAACAAACAATATTTTAAGCCTGTTGGAACCTATAAGCTGTCTTCATCTTACTATATAAAGCTTTATTCAAGAGCTCATTAACTGCTTCCCTGCCACTGCAAATAAAAAACAGAGATCGACAGGCAGAAAATAAACCTGTTTTGTTTAGAAGAGAATCGTGGACGACTCCCTGTGATGAATATGTTGAGTTTTGGAAAATCTGTGAGCTTTGATTTTGTAGGCAATGGGTAAGAAATCGTGGTTGTTAGAATCAATTAAAAGGCCGTATTAGCCACCTTTTCACGGTGCAAAAACACTATAATTGAATCGTATCTGAAGTCAAGCTTTCATCAGAATTATTGTACAAGAATCTCTAAAAGCGAGCAAGATAAAAATATAAATAAAAGTACTACAATTCCATGTTTACCCCTTGCAACTGCTTCTTCTTGCTATGTGCTTCAATGTCATTCGTCCTGCTGATAAAATAAACTAAAATGGTTCATTTCGTAAACTACAGTTTCAAGGAGCGTGACCAAGGAACTTCAGTACTTTTATTTATATTCTTATCTTGATTGCTAACAGAAATTCTTGTTCAATAATCCTGATGATGAAGACTTGACAGTAACATATTAATTTTAGTGTTTTTGCACCGGAAAAATGATTGATTTTTTAACCTTAAAATTATGAATCTTTCGCAAATGCTCAGGCAAGCATACGTCAAAACAAGGAGGGAGAAATTTAGCTTGTACGTAATGGGCAGCGAACGAATTTTAATTGGCCCGTAAATCGGTACTTGCCAGACCAGAAAAACCTTTGGCGATTCATGTTAAACAAGTAGATCACAACAATTTCACGCACTTAAAATGATGAAAATTCAACGATAACTCGAGAGCACGTTGACTGCGCCACTGGTGAACGAGAAATTCGTCTCACATCACTTGTACTAAATAATGGTCTTACGAGACACCATATAATTTTTGCCAGCCCATTCACTAAGACATTCTCATGAACAGAGGCGAAATGATTGGAAGAAATGGACCTTGTCCACGGTTTAACCTTCTCATCTGCTTTAAGGAATATAAAATAATCGGCAAGAAACTTCGTACATGAAAGAATATCATCAATAATAATTATTATTATTATAATAGTTATAATAATAAAATAATGATCACTGCACTTCAGTAGGGAGATTCGTGATATGCTGTTCGATCGTACAACACCTGTTCCTTGTAAGTTTGCCTATACTTACTGTTTCATTACAAAAGAGACACACAGAGAATCAGCACATTAAGTATTAGGCGGAGAAAGGAATAGGCAGTCACTTTGGTCAGGGCATGCACCTGAAATGGTACAAAGAAACCACATTAAAATTAAATCGAGAAGCTTGGAGAGCAGTGCCATTTCTTTTCGTCATGAAAACGAGGCTAAGCACAATGTAACGCATCGTTCGGTATAAATTTATGGAAAGAGTAATACATTCGCACCACACTGGTTACTATTTCTGACTTCCGTACATATTCTGTTACTATTACCTGGATGAAATGTTGTCTAAGGTTGTTTGTTTCTAGTTGTCAACCGGCGTATAAAATGGCAAGGATAACACGTATCTGTTTTTGCGACGTACTACGAGTTTTATGAATATCAGTTTGCAGCAATTTACTTCCTAAGTAACGTTAAAATTACAGCTAATTGGAATCATCTACAACATGAGCCATTGCAAGGTGGTACCCATATTTATCGATTCTTTAGTTGTCTGCTTCTGATAGTTCGAAACGTGTAAAGAAACACATATTCTGTTACGGCTACGAACTCGCTATTCTGTACCACATTGCCTTTATTTTTAGGTTGAAATAATTCAGATACATGTGCCACAATATCAAGTTGTTTTCCTATAAGAACGAAGAGTATCCGGGAATATTTGGCAGCAATCCTGCCCTTTTGTGGTGAACGAGACATAACTTTGCTGCTTGCGACAGGTGTTAACACTTGCTGCTCGCAAGGGTATCGCCGTTATTATCTGTTTGCGGTTACATCATCAACTTTGATGCAGCATTGCCTGCTCTCACCGCACTGCCATGTAGCATGGTTATCTATGTGTTTGACATATGCACCGTCACCACTGAATATGTGGTCTGTGTTTGACGGAGGTATATAACACAGCTCACAGATAGCCTATTTCCCGGTCTGTGGCTGCGAATATCGCGAAAGCAAATGTCTATTGATTCCTCGCGGTTATGTGCTTTCAAAATACTACAGGTCACAGTTCTTTATGTACGCTTTTGTCTACTTCATCCCTTCAGTAGATCAGATAACCATCTTTGTATTAATTTGCTCGAAATAGCAATATGGACTTTGTTAAATGGCTTCACATTTGCTATTGACTATACTCAAAAATGTTCAAATGTGGGTGAAATCTTATGGGACTTAACTGCCTAGGTCATCAGTCCCTAAGCTTACACACTACTTAACCGAAATTATCCTAAGGACAAACACATACACAGCCCGCCGGAGTGGCCGTGCGGTTCTAGGAGCTACAGTCTGGAACCGCGAGAACGCTACGGTCGCAGGTTCGAATCCTGTCTCGGGCGTGGATGTGTGTGATGTCCTTATGTTAGTTAGGTTTACGTAGTTCTAAGTTCTAGGGGAAGTTGAGTCCCATAGTGCTCAGAGCCATTTGAACAAACACATACACACCCATGCCCGGTGGAGGACTCGAACCTCCGCCGGGACCAGCCGCACAGTCCGTGACTGCAGCGCCTCAGACCGCTCGGCTAATCCCTGACTATACTGTTCATTACGCTATCCTCTACTGCAGTTGCGACCTCGTGTCATATTCTGGTCGTTATTGGTGCTGATAACGCAGCCACAGTCAACATCAGTGTAACCAGTGAGCTTCTATCTACCGTGTCAGCGTCAGCCACACGTCTTTTTTATTCCTTTTAATAATGTTAACTACTACTGGGTTTTGTGATCCTTGAAAATGACATAAGTTCGAAACTGAAGTGGTGAACATCGTACTAAACAGTACAATCAATGGCGAATATGACGTCATTTACAAAATTCTACAATACCGTGACCCCACAAGAAATGAGTTCCTTCATGCTGTGCCCTTAGGCGCTGGCGAGCCCGCCGTAAAGGGCCGCAGGAACTCGCTCTGCCTTTTGGGCGGACATTTGCGAACTGCCATGAATTTTGATAGAGATGTAACTCAGTCGCGGCCGTGGAAGACTATCGACATCGTTCCTACTCTCAGGCGCTCGCCATTAATCGGACACTTCTCTCACGCTACATCCTGAAAGCTTTGAATCAAGGCAGTCAGCATTGAAACTTCCTGGCAGATTAAAACTGTGTGCCGGACCGAGACTCGAACTCGGAACCGCGGGCAAAGCAGAATTGAAGTATGGGGACGGATCGTGAGTCGTGCTTGGGTAACTCAGATGGCAGAGCACTTGCCCGAGAAAGGCAAAGGTCCCGAGTTCGATTCTCGGTCCTGCTCAGTTTTAATCTTCCAGTAAGTTTCATATCCGCGCACACTCCGCTGCAGAGTGAAAATCGCATTTCAGCTGCAGTATTTCTTGATTTCCGAAAAGCATTTTAATCAGTACAACATCTATGCTTGTTGTCAAAAGTACGATCATGTGGGGTATCAAACGAAATTTGTAAATAGACTGAGGATTTTTTTGATAGGGAGGAGCAGCATCGTATCCTGCACGGAGAATAACTTGGGGTGTGCTCAAGGGAAGTGTGTTGGAAGGACCTTTGCTGTTCGTCTTATATTAATGACCTTGCGGACAATCCTCAGATTTTTTGGAGGTGATGCAGTCATCTACAGTAAAGTACCATCTGAAAGAAGCTGCAGAAATATTCGGTGAGATGTCGCTGAGATTTTAGAGTGGAGCAAAGACTGTCAACTTGCTTTAAATGTTAAGAAATTTTAAACTGTGCCCTTGACAAATCTGAAAAAGACATAGTATACTATGATTTTAGTATCATATCAGTAAGTCACAGCTGGAATGGGTCAACTCATATAAACACCTGCCTGTAACACTTTGTAGGAACATGAAATGGAATGATCACATTGAGTCGTCGTGGATAAAGCAGGTAGCAGACTTATTTCTAGAATACTGGGGAACTGCAACCAGTCTAAGGTCATTCGTGCGACCCAGTCTATAACATTGCTCAAGTGTGTGGGACCGTTACCATTACCAAATAGGACTAACGGAGAATATTGAAACGTCCTCTTAGAAAAATTTATAAATTACAGTGCTGGAAAACCTCTACGTTATTTGATTTTCAAACAGGTGAGCAAAACTGAACGTACTCAGACATTTCTCTCTTTACTTATTCCGATCAACACTAAACTGACACACAATATTTTTTTTTAGTGCAAGCAATCTGACTTTCAATAATCCCTACGAAAGAATGGCCCTGACTAACAATAACCTATACCTTTCATTAATTACTTACCTCCAAAAATCTTCGTTACTCGAACTACTGCAATACAGCGAGCGCCAATACTGCCAGCTAAATAAAAGATTCTAACTACTGAAGGCACTAACTACTGATAGACATAGATAGCAAATGAAAGATTTTGATTGAGAACAAACAATGTATTTACCTTAATGGTGTTCAAAAGTCATAATATATTAATATCAGTTCATGACATCCAGTCTTACAAATTTCATTTTTATGACGGACACACGTCCAGATCGTTCTCTCTCAAAACTCTGCCATCTCTGTCCCCACATCCACCACTGCTGGCGACTCACCTCCAACTGCTTAACGCTACGCACTGTTCACATGCAGGTGGCCAACACTACAATAGCAAATATTCCAACAATGCCAACCAGCCACAGTGCAGTCAGCGATTTTCATACAGAGCACTGCGTGGCGATACCAACATAAAAACCTAAATAGCCCTACTTACAGTTTGACCGGCAGGAGAGTGTCACAGAGATGTAACGTATCATACAACTCTTCGTAGAATCTTTTATATGTCTACCGTTAATCCAACTTGATAAAGGTTCCAGATCGAGAACTGTTAGGTAAACGAACGTCCGTCGTGGGCGAATTAAGATTCTTCCGAAATATTACATTTTTGAAGAAAATTAGGATCTATAGACAAATTTATGTCATCTTTCCATCTAATATTGCACCGGGCCGGTACAGACAAATGTTGTATATGGCAGTTAACCTGTCGACAAGCTAGTTCAAAATGGCTCTGAGCACTGTGGGACTTAATATCTGTGGTCATCAGTCCCCTAGAACTTAGAACTACTTAAACCTAACTAACCTAAGGACATCACACACATCCATGCCCGAGGCAGGATTCGAACCTGTGACCGTAGCAGTCCCGCGGTTCCGGACTGAGCGCCTAGAACCGCTATACCACCACAGCGTGCGACAATCTAGTCACTGAGTTGCGAGTGCAGTACTGTATATGTATTAGGATGTGACAATTATTGGAAATTTTTCGTGCTATTAAACCGTGGTGGAATGTATTTACAGCGACAAACATCGAGCGACTCTGTGTCAATCGAAGTTGTTATCATCCCTGTCAAAGGTACTGCTATCCTTGTTGATGTTACCCGTATACGGGGACGGGGACGAAAACTTCCGTTCGACCACGGCATAATAGACCTGGATTTTTTAAAACCTAACTGTTACTTTTACGGGCTTGAATACAAACTTTTTAAAAGTGGATGTGATTTCGCTCGGCTGTGTGGCAGCGTCATTGTGCAGCAATGTCCTTATAATTCATTGTGCTAAAACCACTAATGTCTTCACAAAGAGTGATCTGTGATGTTTGCTAATACGTTTTGATCTCGAGAAACACATTGGCAAATAGTTTTCGTTGATTTGTATGAATGATTCACATCTGCTTTTAGGGTCTTTTCATCTATTATGCGCAATGCATTAAAATTACGTTAAGCCTGAACTGTTACTCTTTGTATCAGAACCTAGTTGCTGTGTTCTCGTGTATTTCGTAACAGTATGTCACCTCCTGACGTCGCCTTAGAATGACCAATGAGTGCCAAACATGTTCTCCACTATACATCCTTCAGGTACCGCAATTCTTGCTCCACTGCCGACGAAGACTCCCCTTACAGAACGAGCAGCAGTTTTTTAACTACTGAACTCTATTGATTTCATATACACGGAATTAACGTAATATTTCTGGAACAGTAAGTCTGATGCACAGCGTTGTACTGATACGAACCCCATGCTGTGCGGAAAACAAAAGGAACGAAACATCTGAAACATAATGTTAAAGAGAAAGAAGAAGGTAAAGCACGGAGAGATACTGATGGCAATATGTGAGGAAAGAAATCCATAGGAAGCATCTGATGAAGTTAATGATTAACTGATATGATTAAGGCCTGGTTTTTGGAAGTTGTGAATAAATCTTAGAAACTAGTGAGTTGTGCGGAATTATGAACGTAGTACACTTCACTACCTTTCCCATTGCATGGGTTGAGGATGGCGTGTCGAGAATTGTCTGTTCGCGAGACCCTCATGCCACTGAAAGCAAACGCGAGATTACGTAACGATAAACGTTAATGCTGGTTAGAAAAGGCGATAATTCACGTCTGTTTTGTGAAATTGGCAGCAGCTTCTCTTTTAATGATGGAAGTGCAAAATGTTCTCCATTTTTTTTATGCCTCGTAATTTATCGTGAGAACGGCCTCGCGTGTCAGCTGCATTTGAATCGTCTTTCCATCCAATTTCATTTCGATCGGAATAATTGGAATGGATCACCGGTAAAGTGTCACGTTCACTTTTCATTTAAAAACTAATCCTTCTCTTCGAGTTACGTGTAGATAGGATGGAAGCCGTCCACACAGCCTTTTTTTATTTTAAAAAAATGAAACTACGCATGCTACGAAGTTGGAGTTACCCGTGGTTCACTCCACCTTTCCCAGATGCTTGCAATAAAGATATTTTCACATTAATCCTGAGGACACGTATTTTAGTATTGTGTTTATATTGTTTAGACTTCTCTTAATAACAAAATTTATTGAAAATTCTCCAAAATAATATGACGTGATGATGCTGGAATAATTAAGATACAGCAGAGAAATAACTCAGTTCAGACGCTGATGAGTAACGGACCTCTCCAGCGCTCTGTCGCCTAGTGGCGCTGATTACTCTGGTGCTAATTCAGGGAAACTGCGTCTCCTTGGTATTGTTACTTGCCAAAATGTGTTACAATGTGCAGAGCTCTTGATCTACGTTTCAATGGCGTCCAAGAAAACATCTCGTATACAGAAATCGATATGACTTAACTTTAAACCATGAGGCCCGGTAGATCGCGCGATGTCATGACAAAGGTTACCAATCTATCTTTATTTTGCGCAAGTTTATTACAGTGTTCCTATTTCTCAAGCTGTTTCGGGTCATTGACTATGCCCGGCTATCACTTCTCATACCTGGCTACTTCTCTGTTCGCCAATGGAATGCTATTTTCGTTTGTATTTTAGCTCTTATTCTAGGAAGCGTTTCCTACCCTTCATTGGTCCAACTGTGTTTTCTTCTATAGCTGCTCCAACTCTGTATTTGTTTTCTTCTGTATGAACTAGTCGATGGTTCTTGGACTCACCCTTAGGACCGTCTTTCCAAAAACTATGACATGTTGAGGCCCTTCTAACGACCACTCCAAGTTTGACAATTATAGAGTAACGGCGCCAATAGCAGCGTTTTTGTGGACTGTGTTTCATCTCAGGTGTTACGTCTCTAGATTTTAATATACCGTTTAGAGAATGGTAACTCCTGTTCCCAGCCTGAATTCTTGCGTTTAGTTCAGCATCAGTTGACGTATTTTCAGTGAGTATGAGACTCAAATATTTGAACGCTGTAATCCGTCTGCACTTGTTGCAAACTGTCAGTTCATTAACGTGCTACCGTAGTGTTCCTATAGTCACGTATTTTTTCTGAGGACTGTTAAAAGACCGAATTTTCGGTACTGCAAACACAACGTCTCTGCTAGTATATAAATACGTAAGCTTCCACTGCCAGCGTCGCTCTCATTCAAGTCCGTCTAGTTATACTACCTCGCTATCTAACAGAATACTTAAAACGCTGAAATATTAAAATATCCAAATTTTCGGCCTTGGTGTAGCAGGAGGGTATGACATTTGCCTGGACCTTAAGAGAGAGCACTGTAACACGGGAGAAACTTTGGTTAATTTAGTTACTGTATTGCTTTCTGATAATTCATTTTTTTGTTCTCGTGGTCGAATTAGAACTTACATATTTAGAAAGCACACTGCGCGCTTGCTTGCGGATATGTATTGTGTATTTGTGGAGTACAGGTTAAAATAATGGATTCGAGTGTAATATAGTGTTATGTTTGTGTTGTATGATGATGGTGATTATGATGATGACTAGGATGAGAGAAGGGTGCGAGAGGGTGAAAGCCGTGGCCGTGACGTAGCCTCTTCCTCTCGATTACTACCGAATGGGCCAAAGAGCTTCTAGTCCCCATCTCACAGACAGATGACCATTAGTATAACATACCTCACTTCATGTGACTTTGCAGAGAGGTTTAGAATTTAATCCAGGACTCTAACGCAGCTCCTCTCGTCGGGCAAATGCTACCAGGAAAATTTCATCCGTCGAACCGCCTTACCTAACAGCAGAACTGATTTCGGCTACTCAGTGTATGTGAGCCAGCATTCCCAGAAGACGCCGGCCGTGGTGGCCGAGCGGTTCTAGTGATGCACATGGACAGCGTTTTACATTGTTACTTGGTAGGAAAATTCCAAATGCCTGAGATGACTCACTTGAGTCAACTGAGGCATACAAAGTTTCATTAACTACCGTAACGCGAATCTGCAGGTTCTCCGTTGCGAAGCGTGCCGCCACAGCTGAACACCCCTAGGGTTGCATCCGAGCGGATAAATCATACCAATACGGTATATTTAGCGTTTTAAGTATTGTATAAAGCGTAGTGGCAGTACTCCAACAAGGATTGCCGTGAATCACCTAACATTCAGCAACCTTGCAGGCGATTACAGCGGATGCAACATTCTGTGGCGACACGTGTGAGCTTCACACACTTTCTGTCCACCGGTTGCGCAGTCCTGCAGAACTTTCCACGGTCATTTTGCGTAAGATGTTTAGTTCCGTGCGTTGCGAAGGTACGCCGCCTGGCACAGAGGATTTGTCACGGGCGTATATAATCCCTCGGCTGCCGCGTACGCGGGTGGAGGCTCCAGTGCTCGGTGAGAGCTGCCAGAAGGCGGACTGGCTGGTGGTTGCGTCAAATGTCGAGGGCACGGACCTCGCACTGCCCGCCTCCGGGAGGCGCACGGCCCGGTCCGTAAATCCTGGCAACCAGCCACACGTCCAGAGCACTGTCCGTCCTTGATGTCAAGCACGCACTGCCGGACTACCAGACGTATCTGACACGAGCTCGGAAGCAATCGTTGAGAGCTGCGCTGAGCTGTTACACTACTGGCCATTAAAATTGCTACACCAAGAAGAAAGGCAAATGATAAACGGGTATTCAGTGGACAAATATATTATACTAGAACTCACATGTGACTACATTTTCACGAAATTTGGGTGCGTAAATCTTGAGAAATCAGTACCCAGAAACAACCACCCCCGGCCGTAATATTGGCATTGATACGCCTGGGTATTGACTCAGACACAGCTTGGATGGTGTGTACAGGTACAGCTGCCCATGCAGCTTCGACACGATAACACAGTTCATCAAGAGTAGTGCCTGGCGTATTGTGACGAGCAAAGTACTCGGCCACCACCCATCAGACGTTTTCAGTTGCTGGGAGATCTGGAGAATGTGATGGCCAGGGCAGCAATGGAACATTTTCTGTATCCAGAAAGGCCCGTACAGGACCTGCAACATGCGGTCGTGCATTATCCTGCTAAAATGTAGGGTTTCGCAGCGATCGAATGCAGGGTAGAGCCACGGGTCGTAACACATCTGAAATGTAACGTCCACTGTTCAAAGTGCCGTCAATGCGAACAAGAGGTGACCGAGACGTGCAACCAATGGCACCCCCTACCATAACACAGGGTGATACGCCAGTATGGCGATGACGAATACACGCTTCCAATGTGCGTTCACCGCGATGTCGCCAAACACCGATGCGACCATCATGATGCTGTAAACAGAACCTGGATTCATCCGAAAAAATGACGTTTTGCCATTCGTGCACCCATGTTCGTCGTTGAGTACACAATCGCAGGCGCTCCTGTCTGTGATCCAGCGTCAAGGGTAACCGCACCCATGGTCTCCGAGCTGATAGTTAATGCTCTGCAAACTTCTTCGAACTGTTCGTGCAGATGGTTGTTGTCTTGGAAACGTACCCATCTGTTGACTCAGAGATCGAGACGTGGCTGCACGATCCGTTACAGCCATGCGGATAAGATGCCTGTCATCTCGACTGCTAGTGATACGAGGCCGTTGGGATCCGGCACCGCGTTCCTTATTACCCTCCTGAACCCAAAGATTCGCTATTCTGCTAACAGTCATTGGATCTCGACCAACGCGAGCAGCAATGTCGCGATATGATAAACCGCAATCGCGATAGGCTACAATCCGACCTTTATCAAAGTCAGAAACGTGATGGTACGCATTTCTCCTCCTTACACGAGGCATCACATCAACTTTTCACCAGGCAACGCCTGTCAACAGCTGTTTGTGTATGAGAAATCGGTTGGAAACTTTTGTCATGTCAGCACGTTGTAGGTGTTTTCACCGGCGCCAACCTTGTGTGAATGCTCTGAAAAGCTAATCATTTGCGTATCACAGCATCTTCTTCTCGTACGTTAAACTTCGCGTCTGTAGCACGTCATCTTCGTGGTGTAGCAATTTTAATGGCCAGTAGGGTATTATTTAAGTGAAGTCACATTCTGAACAACAGGAAATCGACGCTCGTTTTCTGCAAATTAAAGACCCGTGTAGTTCTCTGGGACGGTTGGCAGTGAGCACGGAACATTTTATACCGAGAAAATAAAGCTGGTGGTAACTTCGTATGCTATGTTACTTGCTGCAACATGTTGTGGGTAAACTTGTCACTGTTGTTAAGATGTTACATCAATCCTGCAGTCTGTATAATAAGGGATGGATACCAGTTTTTAGCGATACAAAATGAAATCGTGGTGTCTGACTGCATCCACAGTAAATAATCACGTATGTCCTGTAAACTCCTACACTACTGGCCATTAAAATTGCTACACCACGAAGATGACGTGCTACAGACGCGAAATTTAAGCGACAGCAAGACGATGCTGTGATATGCAAATGATTAGCTTTTCAGACCATTCACACAAGGTTGGCGCCGGTGAAGACACCTACAACGTTCTTGACATGACAAAAGTTTCCAACCGATTTCTCATACACAAACAGCAGTTGCCGGCGTTGCCTGGTGAAACGTTGTTGTGATGCCTCGTGTAAGGAGGAGAAATGCGTTCCATCACGTTTCCGACTTTGATAAAGGTCGGATTGTAGCATATCGCGATTGCGGTTTATCGTATCGCGACATTGCTGTTCGCGTAGGTCTAAATCCAATGACTGTTAGCAGAATATGGAATCGGTGGGTTCAGGAGGGTAATACGGAACGCCGTGCTGGATCCCAATGGCCTCGTATCACTAGCAGTCGAGATGACAGGCATCTAATGCGCATGGCTGTAACGGATCGTGCAGCCACGTCTCGATCCCTGAGTCAACAGATGGAGACGTTTGCAAGACAACAACCATCTGCACGCACAGTTCGCCGACGTTTGTAGCAGCATGGACTATCAGCTCGGAGACCATGGCTGCAGTTACCCTTTACGCTGCACCACAGACAGCAGCGTCTGCGATGGTGTACTCAGTGATGAGCCTGGGTGCTAGAATGGGAAAACGCCATTTTTTTCGGATGAATCCAGGTTCTGTTTACAGCATCATGATGGTCGCATCGGTGTTTGGCGACATCGCGGTGAACGCACATTGGAAGCGTGTATTCGTCATCGCCATTCTGGCGTATCACCCGGCGTGATGGTATGGTGACATTGGGTACACGTCTCGGTCACCTCTTCTTATCATTGACGGCACTTTGAACAGTGGACGTTACATTTCAGATGTGTTACGACCCGTGGCTCCACCCTTCATTCGATCGCTGCAAAACCCTACATTTCATCGGGATAATGCACGACCGCGTGTTGTAGGTCCTGTACGGGCCTTTCTGGATACAGAAAATGTCGACTGCAGTCCTGGCCATCACATTCTGCAGATCTCTCACCAACTGAAAACGTCTGGTCAATGGTGGTCGAGCAACTGGGTCGTCACAGCCAGTCACTCTTAATGAACTGTGGTATCGTGTCGAAGCTGCATGGTGAGCTGTACCTGTACACGCCATCCAAGCTCTGTATGAGTCGCCCTGGCAAATCAAGGCGGTTATTACGGCCAGAGGTGGTTATTCTGGGTACTGATTTCTCAGGATCTATGCACCCAAATTGCGTGAAAATGTAATCACTGGTCAGTTTTAGTATAATACATTTCTCCAATGAATACCCGTTCATCATCTGCATTTCTTCTTGGTGTAGCAATTTTAATGGCCAGTGGTATAATATACAGACCTGAAGTGGACGCTGAAAGTGTACGAAGCATTTCATGGATAATGTTGTAAATTTTGTGAGCCAGACAATTAATGTTATATATTTGTTGTTTAGAAGTATCGGCTCTTATCAAAACAAACCATTAATTCATTATCATTTGAGTACATAAAGATATACTTAGAGACTAATATGGCATCTTCGACATGTTACATTTTCTGCTTGAGAACAATAATCAAGAAACATCCATAACCTCTTACATATCTCTACCGTAGGGGTCGCGAAGACTGGACCAGGCTAATTACAGCACGTGCCGAGGCGTTTCAGCAATCACTCTTACTGCGCGTCACTGACGAATGGAAAACGAAACAACCCTAATAAGTGGTGCAGTCGAAGTACTCTCTACCATGCACTTTGCAGTGGTTTGCATATACGTGTAGATGCCGATATCTATACATATACTGCCGAAGTACAAAGAATAGAATTTAAGGCACCCTCACAGCTTCTTTCCGTAGCTTATTTCTCTGTTATTCACGTTGCACCGTTATTTCGAAATCCACGACTGTTCATGACAAAAAAATAACAGAACATAATAATTTTTATGTTGAATGGCCAAGTTCTAGGACAACTGAAATTGACTGAATTTTATTTACTGTCGTAAAGAGTTGCGGATTTCGAAATAGGACTACGATCTAGATAGAAAAAAATGGTTCAAATGGCTCTGAGCTCTATGGGACTCAACATCTGCGGTCATAAGTCCCCTAGAACATCACACACATCCATGCCCGAGGCAGGATTCGAACCTGCGACCGTAGGATCTAGATAGAAAAACTTCTATTAATTTCCGATGAATAATGATATCAAACATACAGTTTCCCCAACTGTCGTAGCTGCGTCATTTTCTAGTGCGTTTTTAACTTCCTTTTCAATCAGTTCAAGGCATTTGTCCATCCTCTACTGTGGCCTGCAAGCGATGCATAAAACGATATAAATATCATTAATTTATTTTTAAGAATTTTGTCACTAGTTGGTGTGTAAACATTTTACTAATGGATCTCTTTTCTCTTACAGGTGAGTGGAGCTATTGTTATGGCAGTTACACACTACGTAAGTGAATCAACGAGTGTTCTTTTGGTATCTATTTTTCCTTCCTTCGGGTTTACGCTTAGCCTTATGTTATTTTTCCAACTAGAAATATGAAAATATTTATTATGGATAGTAATCCATTTGGCCTGATGGTACGTGTTTAATTGTACAATACGAATGCAGATGGGATTTGTAGTTATTTCGAAAATCCGTCATATTATGAGAGTTTTTCTTACTGCATCCATACAGTAACGCAGTCATCAGTTAGAAAACAGGTTTGCTTCGCTAGGTATGGTGCTTTCTACAACCTGTGGTACACGTTGGCCAAAATTTTACATGATGTCAGTGTCCTGCCTGCCGTTTCTGACACGCACAACATATTCCTAGATGTGAATACCACGTTAGTCTCATGACTTTGCGTAGAAGTGTTGGACGTTTGTATTTAGGTGTGATACTTAAGTGGAATGTAATGTTTCTTCTGGTTAGCTCGTGTTGCCTGTTGTTGATATGGCGTCAGTTTATGATTATCAGCTAAGGGTGTTGACAGTTAATGTGGGTTGCAAACAGTACCGATAATCTGGTATTAATAACCGTGGACAATCGAGCTGTAGCCAGTTTAAAACCTTCATCTGCAGCACTGGCAGAAGTTGGTAGTGTGTACTGGATGATTTCAAAGGCAGCTACATTTTTTGTGCTTAGGAAATTGGTAGATCCTTTTTACTCAGTCACAGTGCAAACACTGAGTCCACGAGTGGAGAAAATCTCCAACCCGGCCGGAAAGCGAACTGGAACCCGCTACATGATAGGCAAACCTATTACCACTCAGCTAAACAGGCGGACGGTACTCCTAGAAAACGGGCGCAGTTGACCGAACCTTCCATCCAGCAACTAACTTTGTAGTCACGACAAAACTCACAACCTTATGCTCCCGACGTTTCGGAAATGTTAAAGCATAATCAAAATCATCGTCAGGATTCTCCATTGTCACAAAATTCTCGTAATGTCATATGACTTAAGGCATATAGCAAGAACTTGGATTAAACAAACTTTATTTGCAAAGAAAAGAATAATTATATTAATGTACACAAAACACATCACATTTAAAGAACATATATAAAACGTATACACTAATAATCAATGTTTTTTTCAATAATGCGTATAATTTATACTCTGAGCACGTTCGAGATTCAGCCATAGACCTGCGGTGACAGCGATTTTTGTACCTACTCATAGTAGGATTAGACAAATGTACTTCTTACTGATAACGTTCGAGAAACTCAAGAAATTACACGTTATTCCACTATTCCTGAGACACTGTGTTTTCAAATATGCAACTTGAAAATTCAGGTGATAAACAAACTCGGGTTTCGAAACGACAACCGAAACAAACGACGTGAGTGCCAATGTGTCACCGGCGTATCGGTGTTGTGAGGAGGGATAGGATTCTAGCAGTCAGCCAGAATCCCATTGGTTTACACCAGTAACGTCGTACGGTGAGTTGTACTGCTGGCAGTTTGTTGTATTGAGTCTCACTCTGAATACGCAAGAATAATAAAAAAAAAACCAATGAGATTCAGACTGACTGCTGTTTACCTGTCCTTATACTAACAGTAGCTGTGCGCAACAGTTCTATATGGAGTCAAAGTGGGGATCGGAATTACCTCCAATAACCTTTGATGTTTGGTCGAAAGACCGACCAAGCGTTGTAGCTGTACCAACACTGGGACCAACATTAGTTCCAATGCCATTTCATCGATCCACACATTGGATCAAAACTAGTGACGCCAGCGTTCGCACCAGTGTCTGGACCCGGCCTAAACTTTTTTAAGTTTCCTAAATGTGGATGCGACCAATATGAAAGATAATTTACATAACATTTAAGGAATATGGACCGAGTGTTGCGTACCGCCTGAAAATATGAATTATCGCAGTTAACGCTTTTTCCACGCACGCATTTCATCGTCATAGGGACGTCGCCTCCTTTCATCACAGCCGAAACTATCGAAGACCGACACCGTCGACCACCGAACTGCTTTCCCCCTCACGGAGAAGACCAGAAAACTGGTGGTCGCCGCTCCACTTGTTCTCCTCTTGGTGGTATTAAGTCGACCAGCAACCAACCAGTGCACCGGTTCGCCCACATTCCGCCCCTGACAAAGGCAATGACCGCTACTACCGGCTACATCGAGTGTTTGTGCGCGTTCTTCCAGAAGCGCAGCATGCGCTGTTACCATTCAGAAGGTGCAACAAACACGTAAAAATTCAACTGAATGGGCAGCACTGTTCAAAAGTGGCTTAGAACAGAATTGGCCTTAGATAGCTTAAGACACTACGAGGCATTTTAAAGTACAAAAACAAAAAAAAAAAAAATAAAAGAGGACATAGACGCTAAGTGTTATGGAATTAGTAAATTTGTGTCGAATAATGGACAATCTGTGGGAGACGAATTTGTTGACGAAATGGTTCAAATGACTCTGAGCACTATGGTACTTAACTTCTGAGGTCATCAGTCCCCTAGAACTTAGAATCACTTAAACCTAACTAACCGAGGGACGTCACACACATCCATGTTCGAGGTAGGATTCGAACCTGCGACTGTAACGGTCGCGCGGTTTCAGACTGAAGCGCCTAGAAACGCTCGGCCACAACGGACTGCGAATTTTTTTACACATTGATAACTATTTTGCACAATAAAGGACAAGCTGTTATAAAAGATTATTCAAAAGGCGAATTAATTCTACACCAGATGTTGCTTTCTGTGAGTTTCGGCCTTGGTGAATCAGCCACATTCACTGACGGCTTTAGCAGTAGACTGGAGCGCTTTCTTATCGTAGAGTTACAGATCATTGCTAACGAGTTGCTATTACTCAAGCACTAGATGCGTACCTGTGTCGAGTGGCAGACTGTTACGGATTCTTGTGCAGCGCAATTGTGGTTTTGTATTGCATAGATTTATCGGGAAGGATAAGAAACGCGGGAAAATTCTGCTGGTAATATACGACGAACCTCTCTTGACGACAGCCAATTGAACATTGGAAGGTCAGAACACCAACCCATAGTCCTCTCTATAAGAGAGCTCAAGGACGTTACCAATGCATCCCGGACCTTGGATGCGCAGTTTACTGATTAATTTAGCAGCGGTAATTCACCATCTCTGCCCTGATTCTGGCAATGAGGATATGAAAGAAAGAGAAAGGAAAGTACCTCAGTATTGTCAAAACAAAAGTTGACTGGAATAATACACTCATACATATGGGACGACTGCATTTGATCTGAGGAATCTGCATCGTGAACCTGATTAATTCCACACCGCCTGTTTGAAAGTGATCGATGTTTTAATATTGATTTTGTAACTTCTTCTTCTTTTCATTCACTAAGCTTACAGCCTCCACTTGAAGCCATATGTTTCTGTGTTCTGTCCAGTTCTTTTAGGGAGCTGTAGTCGATTTTCTAAGTAATTTATATTAATTAAAATATTGTATCAGAAACTTGCGCTGTAGTCACGGACTGTGCGGCTGGTCCCGGCGGAGGTTCGAGTCCTCCCTCGGGCATGGCTGTGTGTGTTTGTCCTTAGGATAATTTAGGTTAAGTAGTGTGTAAGCTTCGGGACTGATGACGTTAGCAGTTAAGTCCCATAAGATTTCACACACCTTTGGACCTTTGAGAAACTTGCTACTGAATTCTAAGTGTTTTGTCTTTCTGCCTCGATTGAGACTCTCGTTTACTTCTATGTGCTGTTTCTGAAAAGTTCCCAAAACCAAAAAGTACAATACCCTCCCTTAAGGTCATGGTGGAATTAGCTCACGAAAGCTACCTCCGAAATCAACTATCATCTCACTGCGAATAATGATCATGCGTCTATGACTAAATATAAGAAATGTTAGGCAGTTTCTGGAAAGGAATTTTTTTAAAAATCTTTATAAAAAGACTGACATTAAAACATTTAGGATGTATTAAACATTTTTGTGTTGTGATAGAAAATGTTTGGTACATTGTACGAAAGCATGGGAAAATATAGAATAAAAACAGTTTTAACCGGAAGTAATCGATAGGATATGAATCAAATGTGCCGGCCGATGTGGGCGAGAGATTCTAGGCGCTTCATTCCGGAACTACGGTGCTACTACAGTCGCAGGTTCAAATCCTGCCTCGGGCATGGATGTGCGTTATGTCCTTAGGTTAGTTAGGTTTAAGTAGTTTTAAGCCTAGGGGACTGATGAACTCAGATGTTAAGTCCCATTGTGCTTAGAGCCATTTTAACCATCAATCGAGTACCTGTTACCATTCTTCAGCCATTCTTCAGAAGTTAAGAGGGCTCCCAAGCTTATGAAAGAAGGACTCATTCTAACAAATATATTTGCTATTGCCCAAATGAGGAAACGATACTGTTGAGCCTTTTGATCCTCCTAGCCTATGTGACTTATAATCTCATGCTCTAGTGACGATATACATATTGTTTTGAAAAGTACTGTGAAGGTTAGAACCACCTCCTATTGGAGTGGATGTTGGGGTGTGGACACACAGTTGGAAGAGGACGATATGGATTATGGATAGCGAGAGTGGAAGGAGGAGGTGAACAGAGAGAGTGAGGGGAGAAAATGAACAGAAAGGGAGGGTTAAAATGGAGATGAAGTGAGAGTGGGGGAGGAAGCAGGCAGAGATGGGGGAGAAGGAGACAAAGATTGAGGGAGAAGGAGTGGGCAGAAAGGTGGGGGAGCAGGAGATGTATGCAATATATGTGACATACGCTTACGCAGCCACGGGTAGAAAGCAAGTATTTAACGAAATTCGACGTCTGTTTGAGCAGCACTTCATTATAGTTTGTGCTTGGTTGAGATGTCTTTCAAGTCCTATCAAGACCTGCTGTCGGATGATCGTATATATATTCTCTTTCGAGATCACAGTTTCACGGAAAATTTTGGGCGTTCCAACAATAACACGCGTCTTGCTTTTTATTTCATTTTGGCCAGTCTGGTCGACGTAATACCGAATATGGAAATAGGCGGCGTATCGCTGTCTCATAACAATGCACCGGCGCATCACAATTCAGATCGGGGAGTCGGCGTGGCAGGCTGCGCGTTCGCTAGTTTCATTAAAACCTGCCGAATAAAGAAGGCGTTATTGCGGTGGCAGTTAACTGTAATTGCCTCAATACGGCCAGCTTTTGCGGCCGTTACCAGGCGCTCCTAATTTCGTGGCGACCTTTTTGCCAGGCAGTAGCTCTCTCGACATTATGAAACAAATATCTTTCGCTGTGACGCCCAGTATTGTCTCCCACACGTATTTGTAAAGGAAAAAAAAAAGAAAAAAAGGATTGTTTCATAACTTTTCTGTTCGGAGGGCGTGGATTTGGTTACTGTACAATGTCTGCGCAATCTTGATTCACAACGACCAATTCTCGATAATTTTGGCGTAAACAGGGGACAAAAAGGATTAGTGCGCTGTACGTAACCGAATATTACAGTTTCATTTTCCAGAAATGTGTTAGTTCTGTCAGAAAAGAGAACTCAAAGCATATTCTCATCCTCTAATTGATAATTTCTAAATGATAATGTCAGTGCTTTTGCGTTTTTAGACTCCTCGTTCTTCGTGAATGATGCAATATTCATCTCAAACTACATTCACCACTCTGTATAAAGATTTATACCGATATAGTTGACGCATAAACTGGATTCAGAAAATCATGTTTAGAGATCTTTTATTCACACTTACGTCATTTTATTGAAAATTATATTCATGTCACGATTTTCTTCGGGATTATATGCTGATAAGTGCTTTCTAGGTCTAATTACGCTGGGTTACGCTTCGTTGAAATCGTCGTATGGGTTCAAGCGTGGTTGAAAACCGCGTAGTTCTAGTCGTAAGGTATGCCACTGTCTCAGAAATATACAATTTAGTTTTCGAAATGTGTAGATGAAGTGATGCGAAAACGGTGTTCGTCACGTATTTCATGCAACGTTCAGCGTCAATGGAACACGTTATTTAGTTTATCTGTAGTTAGGTTATCGTTACAAATAAAATGATTTTTCTTCCGATATGGAATTTTATGTGCTCATTCGATATAAAGGCCCCAAAATTAGCCAAATGTGACCCTTTCTTCAATCTATGTCTGAAGAATATCCAGTACTCCAACATCAACGCAGCGACTTACCGGTTCATATCGGTAAATTTCAGCATGTGACGGGGCAAATTGGGCTAGGATGAGGTTACAAACACATGTTTGTAGATACCATGAGTGTTAGAATATGCCGTTAAAATGTCGCACTGGTTTATTTGGGGCCTCTCTGTCGAATACGCACATAAAATTCCACTTTTGAAGAGGATTTTGTTTGTCACGCAAAACAAACTGGAGTGATTAAGAGTATTTGTTTGGCTGACTCCATCTCCATACTCCAGAAACTAAACTGCAGATTTCTGTCGAAACATCTATAGAAAAACAGTTCGATCGCTCTTAGCAGATGAAGTCAGTATACAATGCAGCAAAATAACCAAAAAGCATTTAAAGAAAGGTTCTAGTTTCATTTCACGTCCTCGGACTAATGAAATTGGACAGTTTCAGCACCCCATTTCAGAGCCTCTGTGGAATTAACTATTAAGGTATTGGATCAGAATTTTAATTAAGTCTAAGATAAGAACATGTGTCAGAATAAGCTAAATGATTCTTGTCATTGAAAAGAGCGGTTGGCATTACCCATTGGAGGAAAGGGGCTGAATTTGTCGGCAGACTGTTAGTGGAGGTTGGATTTCTCTAATCCGCTCTTAGTGTAGTGATAGGAGAGATGTAGAGTGATACCAAACACAGAACTTTATTGCGATTTTGTCATATGATGACATGGTTGGAGACCGTGGCTGTTGTTTGAAGACAAACGTTGGTGTTGGGACAGCAACCAGTCACAAATTTACTTTCAGTGCCTTTATTTAAAGGGTACCGTTACCGGTTTCGCATCGTTATGATTCATCTTCAGACGGTTTACACGCTTTCCTTGTAAAATGTGATGCGTTTTTTACAGATTAATTGCCCTAAAATATAAATAATATATAATTATAAGCACGCAACACACAGATGGTTGCGTTACAGAAGTTTATGGTCTGGCTTAAGCGTTAGAGAGTTTCGCATGACATCAGAGCAACGTTTTCCGAATATTAGGATGTAAATTCCATTAAAGAGCTCTTCTATCAGGAGTCAATAGCAAACAGAAAAATACAGCTAGCGGAAGACGCGATAGAACCAAAGGAAGCGGCTGAGGCACAAGTAATTATGCCTTCAACCAGCAGAAGTGACTGCGTGCAGGGACAAATCTTAAACGGCTTCATGCAGCTGCTTCAGAAGTGAGAATTTGTGGAGTCTGTCGCAGACCCTGACGTCGTTTATGGCCCAGTTAAATGCGAAAATAGCGTGACAGCTTCTTCCGAAGTAATGGTTTTATTAAGGCGTGATTTCGGGCGAGCAGGTTGTGTAGAATTGCCGTCCGGGAGAGTAGTCAGCGCAAAATCGCATGTAGGTTATGGGTAACAAATACAGAATGACATCACCAGTGAGATTGCTTATTAGCCTAAGCGAGAGCGAGTTTTTGGCGGCAGCCCTGTGTCAAGTTGCAGAAGATGGAGAATGACTTAGCAGAAGAAACTAAAAGTGGTCGGTTGGTTAAAGGAAAAATTAACTGGGTTCTTGCTGGGAGATTAACGTGGACTCTTTAGTGGCACTGTTTAGAGTATTTTTTTAGCAATCACCTCGAGAGTGTTCTTTCCTTAAAAAGGTCAAAGGACGTTGGTGAGATCCAGCTGAAAGATAAAGGCGGTAGCGTTTAATTTCCGGTCGGGTCGTTGAATTATCCTCAGTGCATTCTGATAAGAGCAGAGATAATTTTAAGGGTATAATCGTTGTAACTGTTAAATTTAGTCTCGTTGATCCAACAGACAGTGGCAACCTATGTCGAAACTATTTTACAGTAGCAAAACCGAAGGTTTTTGAAACGCGTCCAGGAAAAAAAAAGTTCCATTACCAACCGTAAGAGAGTTACGTTACGTAGTGGAAATTTATCTGCTTCTACACCAATACTCCTCAAGCTACCTGACAGTCTGTGGCGGAGAGTACTTCAGGTACTGTTAACTGATGCCCCAAACTGTATCACTCGCGAATGGTGCGTGGGAAGTATGATTGTCGGTAAGCCTCTGTATTAGCTCTAATTTCGCGAACTATTTCGTCGTGGTCATTTGGCGATATGCATATGGGAGTAAGTAATGTGTTGTCCGACTCATCCTGGAAAGTAGCCTGTTCTCCCGAAATTTCAGTTGTAAACCTCTCCCTGATGCACAACGCTTCTCTTGCAGCGTCTGCCAATGGAGTTTGTTGAGCATCTCTGCAATGCTCTCGTACCGACTAAATGAACCCGTGACGAAACGCGCCGCTCTTCGTTGGATCTTCTTTATCTCTTCTGTCAGTCCTACCTGGTAAGAGACCCAGACAGATTAACGATAGTCAAGAATCGGTCGAACAAGTGCTTTGTAACCCACTTCAAATGGCTCCAAGCACTATGGGACTTAACATCTGAGGTCATCAGTCCCCTAGACTTAGAACTACTGAAACCTAACTAACCTAAGGACATCACACACATCCATGTCCGACCGTAGCAGTAGCGCGGCTCCGGACTGAAGCGCCTAGAACCGCTCGGTCACAGCGGCCGGCTATGTAACCCACTTATTTCGTGGATGAATTACATTTGCCTAGGATTTTCTGATGAATCTCAGTTTGGCATGTGATTTCCAACTATTAATTTAAGCATTAATTCCACCTACAGTCGCTCGGGATGGTTACTCCTAGATGTTTTACGGTAGATACTGTTTTCAGCAATTTGTCATCAATATTGTAGTTGTATTGTAGTGGATTTTTTTTCTCATGCACAAGATGTTACATTTATTGACAGCACCATTCTGTAGGTTATTGTCCAAATCGATACTGTCTTCTGGCGTTGCTATTTTCTTATAGACAAAAGCATCATCTGCGTCTGCATCATATGGGTCGCACTTTGGGTGGAACGTGTGGAAAGCAAAGGACGCTCTTTTAATTTTGCGGTATAATTTATTTCTACTTTAACAAAATTTCGTGAAAAGACTCTGTAAAAACGTACATGCCCAAGCGCACGCGCTTTTGTGTGTGTGTGTTTTAGTATACATGCTGTTTGCGAGTATGGAATTTTCTTTTCCTTTCTTTTTTTTTAATGAGTATTCTTTTATGACATTTGTCGGACTTACCAACGAATTTGTTTCAGTTACGAACTCTCTATCGAAGACATAAGTAATCAATGGGAAAATATGCAGAGAGTTTTTAGCTGAAATCAATTACGTCTATATAGAATCAAGAATATAATCAGCGTATTATTTTGTATACGGCAGCCCCGAGTAGTTTACAACTGAATTCCCGTTTGTAAGTAACAACATCGTAAAAAATACGTTCATATTGGTTGCAATGAGGTATTGTGCTGTGATAAACGTGATTTTTGTGTGTTAAGTCGCGTTCGGCGCTGTGCACTTGTTGTAGGTGCCAGAGGCGGTGGTGGCGGGGACGCTTTTGTTTCTTCCTGTTCGCTCCGGGCGGCCAGTGGAAGAAGTCGGCCTTGACCGGTTCCGACCCTATATCTCAGAATCTCCAGCGACGTGCGTGGCGGCAACATTGTTGATGGTTTCGTTCGGTCCGACGAGCCTGACAAGAATTCTTGGAAAAACAGTACGTTACCGAAACGTTCGGTAATGGGCTACTAGTTCGTTTCTACTTTTTGTGACTGTCCTCTTTTCGCAGAACTGCCGGTGCATTTATAGGCAGTGACGTCGTTATGTAGCGAGAAAATAACTTCATATAAGGGTTGTGTGCCTACTGCACACGAAAAAAGTCTCACTCTCAAGAAATCTACATCCTTCTTCTGAAAGGGTCGTAAGTTTATTAAATGGAGTCGATATTAAACGATCGTATATCACATTTTACTTAATATTTTCGAACTAATCACTTAGCATCATATTCAGATTTAATTAGTCTTCTTTCTTTGTTATTTATACTTTATTCTTTCCTTTCTCCTCGTATCATGCTTTTAGGTATTGTTATACAAAAGCCTCCAACAGGTTACATATGTTCCTGAAGTAATGCTTGCAGCTATATATCTTGAAGAAACTATGGTTGATTTTGAATGGAGTATTCAATGTTTACACAATGTAATAAATGTTCCAAATTTAACCAAGCAATAAACAGGAAGTGTGCAGGAGTAAGGCATTTTCCGAAGGAGAAGAGCACTCACTTCTACAACATGTACTTCCTTGCAGATGTGCACAGTCACCTGAATTAAAGGAATTTTCGAATATGAATATCTTCAACATTTCACGGCCCTGTCAGAAACTGTGTAAATATTAATTTTTATTTTGACAATTAACTGCCTCAGTTGCACCGTTTACCGTGAATTTACCTAGGATTCAGTTGGGTTATCCCGACTGTTAATTATTAAAATTAAAATAAATTTGCGAATATAGCTTCATATTTTTAGAGGCTGCACTGCGAGAGATATATTTAACCTGAATTGTGACGTTAATGAGACTCACCAAAGAGTACCACCAGATGTTACAAATTAAATCCGAAATCTACATATCGGCAGCTACTAAAAATTACCTACCACTGTTATTAATAATACAGTGTGGTCAGGTATGTTATTATTTGCATGTATTAAAATTCATAACGTTAAACTGCCTTGGCGCTTGTTGACCTGTGTTCTTCTATTCCTCAAAACATTTCCAATAAACGCAGACTTGCGTTCGACATTTCCTCAGAAGTTTTTCTGCGTGTTTTGTGTGTATTTCTGATTTTCCAACTATATTTGTTCGTATATTTCTCATTTTCCAGTCATCATCCGTTTGCACAGTGCTCGTTGATGACATTTCTCTTACACTGGGAATCCCTCCTAGGAGTCGTCAATGCTGGGCCAGATGTTTGCAATTTTGTTTTTGCAGCGCTTAGCTGGAATCGGCCCAGACATATACTTGTGATGCCCATTGTCGATGTTAAGCGTCCGTTCGTTTATCGTTAAAAAAATAAATAAAATAAAATAAAAAGAGCATTTGTTTTACCGGTACGTTTTAAGGAGGGCAGTAAAACACGAAGAGTAACCAGTACTGCAGCAGCGACTGAGCAGCGCTACTGCATAGCGTTAGCAGTGAGCGCTGGACAGGACGGTGCTGCAGTACTGGTTACTCTTCGTGTTTAACGTACCGGTAAAACAAATGTCACACTGGACTAATTTGGGAACGCTCTATCCTATAAAGACTAACTAGGGGCCGCTCTATCGAACGTGGATGTAAAATTCCACATTTTTTTTTGTTTTTAAGTAATGAGAAACAAACCGGAGCGAACCGTCGACAGAGGACGTCGCTTGTATGGACGTCACGTGAGAGACATGATGGCCGGTATTTGTTTGGGCTGTCTACACCTACACACTACAAAAACGAAGTTGTAAATATTCTGAGGTGTGGAGTTGATCTGTTATTCTGCGCAACGGATTAATCTGAGATGTACCCTTTACCCTGTGGCTCCTGCAAGATGCACTTTCCACCCCCACACTACTACAGAAGTCAGACAGACGCTCCTAACGTTCTAAAGTGAAATGCCTGAAAAACTTTCAGCAATAAATATCTTGTGGAGTCGTCCGCTGTAAGGAAATGACATAAAAATTCACAAAATTTCTTAGGTAACTAGTGGGATACTTGGGCACTGGAGTAGTGCTAGTTAGTGTAAGAAAAATATGAAACTAACGAAGGTTATTATTTATTTTGCAAAAATTCTGAGTAACTTTTAGTTATGAATTGAACAAGTTATATCCTGGTTCTGTCCGGAATGTGACCTTACCTCTCAAGGATAGGATTCGCTAATGAAATTTCTATACAAAGTTTAAGATGATTGTTGCCTTGGCAGAATGACTGAGAGTCACGCCTACTTAACTTGAATAATTATCCTTTAGAATGTTGCTAGGTACAGTAGAGGCTGTCGCGTGTGAAATGCGGTGAAGTGTACTGTTGTGGAGGAAATATGGGGCTCGCAATAGCTGTAGCGCACAATACCGTAAGCTGCGATGACTGCTGTCTGTGCCGCTCGCTGCTGACAAATAAGATAACTCTCGTTCTATCTGGATTGACCTTCGCCAATCAAACTCTATCTACGCCTTGATGAAGTCAAGGATTCCTATTCGCCCCTGGTCTTACTATTGGCGTGGTACACCGGTCAGATAACCAGTCCACCGCGATGCCACTCAAAGATTCGCTCGCTGGCGTTTAACTATAACTCTGTCCGTTCACACCGCACGATAAGTGTGTCGGCCAACAGAGCGAACAACGCTTAATCGCAAGGACTCAATATGGAGCCGCACTTAGATTCGCTCTCGACAGAGGTGCTCTCTCAGTGAAGTACTGAGGAGAGACTTGTTCCTCGCTCCAAAAGCGACAGCGGAACGGCGCCCCTCCATGCCAGACGTGAAGGAGTATATCTTTCGGTCTCTTCCATTATTCCTTTAGTACAAGGCGTCAGAAATATCTTCTGCCAATCAGCGTTGCTCTTCTAAAACGGGAGAATGATGTTTCGTTTAAGGCGACCAATCCAGAAACACGTAGCATTGGCGTTTGTTGTCTCCCTGTGAAAATCTCCGAAACTGCGCGCTTTGTGTAAAGAATGAGTAGGCTGGCCACCCCCACACAATGTAGCGGAATTAGCTTTTAAGCCGAACACGGGGTCGTTCCCCATTTTCACTCGGGCCCACGCTGTCCGCTACACGGGCGGTCACCGGCCAACATAGGCTAGGTTGTCCTCTGAAGGGACCAGCGTCCCGTTGTGCTGTTTCTCTCCCGAACTAAAAACTTCTGCGACCGTCGTGTCTGGATTGTATGTGTGTAAGACAGCCTCGAGTATTTCAACCATGGTGCACTTACTTGTTAACTGCATATCGTTTACATGAATTCACACAACATTGACTTTATCTTATCGAGTTTGGGTTCGAATGAAACGTCTTGATGTGTGGAATACGATTGTGAGGGCAGAATATGTAAGCAATGAAGGTCAGGAGACCATGATGTCTTACAATATTTGTCGAAATTCAGACAAAATGCGGCTGACGACGCTTTGAAGGAAACGCTGTATGTCTAGTACTTGAGCCTTTTAGAAATTGTTTCCCAAAATTCAGTAGTGACACATTTGAAGTGACAGCGGTTTCCTTGATGTCCTAGCAGTGTCGATGGAAGCTGGTGACATACGTTATACCGTTTCTTGCAACGTAAAAATTTTCAGCTGTGCAATTCCTAGGTCATCAACCCTGCCTGTGTAATACGGATAGCGGCTATAGATGAAACAACCGGTTTTCGGGTATATTGGTTTTTCCCAAGCCAGTTTCATCTGTTAAAACCGTTCAAAGTAACTGGTTGTTGCAGTAACCGATTTTCGGTTTTTAACTCCTGTTATTTACTATATTGAATATTGAAATCAAACAAAGATTGAAAAGTTTCAGGACACATAAAACCAAAGTATTAAATAGGGAAATCAAATGAAACAGCCTGTCCACCGTTCGCTGCTTTTCTCTAAAAATTGTAATTGGTTGAATACTGCAAAGAATCACTGGTATCCTTCTACTGAGTCTAATCTTTTCAGAATGCTCAAAAATCATGTTGTAATCGGGGATCATATCACTATTTAGGAATCACGAATAGTCAGTGTCAAAGCGTGGAAACTGAGGTTGAAGAACTCTATTTTTCTTGTTAATTTGTCCGTGTTCAAGGGCTACAAGCAGATAAAGGCATATTTCGTACACACTGGGAGCAGATCACCTACTTTATGTTTTTATTGTGTACTATGAATGAATTATTGTGAAGGTTTTAATTTATTACTGTTACCATAGTTTCTTTCCTATTTTTTATTTCGTAGAGATGGAGAACAAACCATTAATCTTTTAAAGCAAATAAAGCATTGTACTTCATTTCTACATCACTTCTCAAAAAGATTTCCAGACTAGGATTGGTGCCATTCTGCAGTACAACGGATAACTGGGTACGACAGCGAGAAACTATCGTTTAGACGACGTGGGGGTAAATCCTGCACACTACACGTCCATGCGTACCTTAAGCCACGACACGCGGCAACAGTGACATCGGCTGGACCACTTCTAACGTCATACATTTGTTACTCGTCTCTGGCAATATTTGTAACCAATGCAAATTTTACGAATAAAAATTACTGTTTTTTAACACAGATTTATTTAACAACGAAAAATTTTATCACAGTTACTACAGGTAATTTGTATCTCGTTTTTTACTCGGTTATTAGTAAAAAATTAAAAACACCTTTGATAATTGAGCCCAAACAAATACCGTAGAATATCGATTAGTCAGAAATAAATACCGGTATCGGCTTTAACCGGGCGGTGTTTCGTATCCCTATTATGTACTCTAACTCGTTGCTCCCCAGCTATTCCCCCGTGATAGTAAATTCTCTATCCAGACGTATTTTTTCATATGTTCTATGCTGAACCTACTCAAAGCTTAACTTACCAGTTCGTTAGTATTATTATGTTTCTGTCGTACCATATTCGTCTTCTTTTCAGTGTTCTACTGTCAGTTTACGTTCCACTTTCAAGCATGGTATTATGTTTCAGATCTACAGATATAGCCTAGCCTCCCGAAAAGATTATTCTTTCACGGCCTCTGCCATCATAAGGTGGTCATGTCATTTTGGTTCTTGTGTGTTAGTTGCGTTAGTGTTACACAATCTTTCGTCTTGTTGGGGGACAGTCTTTGTCTGTGCGCAGTCTGATATATTCTTAGTTGAAGTACGGTAGGTATAAATATGAAATGTCGTGTGACGAGGGCCTCCCGTCGGTAGGCGATGGACGTACTTAGTAGTGCTGTGCGGACTTGTGGTTGTATCTGTCAGTTGAAGAAAGGAAAGCAAGGACGAAATGATATAGAGAATGGAAGCTGAAAGCAATATATTGTTTGAATAATGTTATTTTTGAATAGAAGAATTTTGAGGTAAGACTGCAGCATTGCGCAGCTACTTGGCTGGAATGAGTATTGACAGCTAAGTAACTTGCTCAGAGCCGGGAGAATGACCACTCCCATTTTCCCGAGTCATGGATTAACACGTTAACTGATCAAGCTGTTTGATTTTTATAGAAATTCTCTGTTAACATTACACCCTTTTTAATTCATTGTTCACTTTGTTAAGCATAGTTTTGTTCAGACCAATGTTATGTGTCAAGATCAAGCGATATTTTACTCTGTATTTTTGAATATAAGTTTCATACGAAAATCGTTGTCTTGGAATATCATTTTATAGGAATAGTTTCCCTCCCCATCCCACTGTTTATAGTTACGCATTACCTCATGCTAAAGTTTTAATATGTAGTTAGAAATAGAAATCTAGCTTAGTCGTTATCTGCTTGCTGTTTGCCGCGGCGCTTTCGACAAATCTGCAACAATGTTGTTAAGACACGAGATAAGTGGGAATTTCGATTAGGGCCAGATAATTGTTTAACTTCAGTTGCGCGCTTAACACAGAGACAAGTTGCATTCAGGATAGCTACAGTTCAGGTCACATTAGGTTCTGTTAGTCAAAGTATAGCATAAGAGTTATAATTCTTGCCTTCCTTTTGTTGACTCTCAACCCGAATACTGTGATCGAAGCATAAAATGTGTGAAATCAAGGTACAGGATGGAGCGGGTGAATTATAAGACGCACAGACTGCTAATTGTGGGTCTGTAAGGGTAGTTAAAAAATTAAAAAAAAACGAAAAATATTTATGGATGGTGGATGATGCATTGGTACAGGAGTTGAGCGCTTTGTACCTGCGGTAATGACTGTAGCACAGCGGGGGTGCGTGGGGTGAGTCAGACAGGCTCCAGAGAGTGGGGAGGGCAGGCCGCCCCTGGAATGCGTCCTCGGCGGGGGCTGCTCCCAGGAACGCGTGCGCTCATTAGCATAACGCCCCTACCTGCTCTGGTCCTGAACCGGTCTCGCCGCGCCACTCATAAACATGATTGCCATCCCGCCACTGTGCAGACGCCACACAAAAAACACACACCCGTCTGGGCTTAGACGGTGGGCCACATTGACGCGGATGACGTCATTACGTACATCTCGATAAGAGAGCCATTTGCTGGCGACTTCTGGTCTACTCTGCAGTATTCCTTAACTGTAGTATTTTCATTCGCTGTCTCTTTATTGAAATGATAGAATCTTGCGCTGCGTTTAGTTGCACAAAAAGATGTCTGAAAGGAAGTGATATTTAATTCCAAAGGTAAAGTTGTATAAAAAACAAAAACAAAATGCAAACACATTTCTCCAGAGTAAGTCAGTGAATTGAAAGGCTGAAGTCATGGAGTGATGTCGTTACGAATCAGGTGGGTACGGTCTTCTATTTGATCTTAAGATGTGTGTGAAATCTTACGGGACATAACTGCTAAGGTCATCAGTCCCTAAGCTTACACACTACTTAACCTAAAGTTTCCTTAGGACAAACGCACACACCCATGCCCGAGGGAGGACTCGAACCTCCGCCGGGACCAGCCGCATAGTCCAGGACTGCAGTGCCTGAGACCGCTCGGCTAATCCCGCGCGGCAGGTCTTCTATTTGTGACCAAATCTTCCGTACTGAACGATAAGGATCATTATACTGTATATGAGTGTTAAAAAAGTATCGAGTTGGTGCATAAGTTCGTAGCGTTTTTCCGTAAGTTCAGTAAACACAACAGATACACATAGCAGAGGCTTTTTTCATGAATAATACATTCTCCTTCACTATTTACAATAGTCTACCAACGCTGGGATAACATTTAGATTGCCCTGTAAGCGTACTGTCATATCGCTGGCTCAGTTGTGGAGTATCTTTGTGGTCAGCCGCGTCTAGAGAGTCGAGCGCGGGACACGTAACTGTTACGTTGTTTAGTATGTAGCTCTGCATATGAGAGGCATTGTTAGTATGGAAGTTGAAGTGTTGCTACAAGTGCTATTATAGTAAAGTGATGATATATGGAAATGGTTCAGAGGAAAGTGCGTCAAGAAGTAATTGAAAATGAGCAGTGCAGAGCATCTATCATCCGCGCCGTGTTCGGTCTCCCGAAATGAACTGATGTGAATCAGTAGAAAGTAGTTACCATAAACAAGTGCAATCAAGTACCAGTGTCTTGTAGCGAGCGTGAGGACGTGCGTTCGATCATTGCGTTTCCGAATTACCGACAATAAGCCGCGCCGCGACGGTTACGCGCAGGCTCGTACAAGTGAGAACTGAGAACTGAAAAATTAACTTTACGAACAGTGCCATATTATTACTAGTGTCAAGGAAGACTGGTACCAGATACTTGTCTATGCGTGACGAGCGTAAGAACTTTCGTTCGATCATTCGGAATCCGCATCATCAACAATCACCCGTGTCGCGTCGGTTACGCGTACGCTCCTCTGAGTGATATTTTGGACTGTTAATCATCAAGATTGTTAATTGGGATAAACATTTACGATTTTGAGTGTAAACAGTGCAACCTGTCATTCCTTATCGTCTCAGAATACAGATGTTCATACCAGACGTAGGACAGTGTTGTGTTTTAAGGTTGAGTGGCTCCCCTAAACGCGCTTGCATATTTCGATACATAATTTCAGGCAATCCAGCAGCTGTGGAGCAGAACAGTACGACCGCCGAGGGATTATCAGGTACGTGGTGTGGGACAGGGCGCACGGTCAAGCAACAGTCCGAAACGACCAACAGTTTGAAGGTACCCCACCCATTGTACCCCCGGGCGTGTTACAACTGGCGAAGAACTGCTGAGCGATGTCCGGGGCGCACTTTTATCAGGAAAGGAAGTTCCTTGAAGGCTGTTCGATGGAGAGGGGGAAATGTGAAAAAACCAGAGTGTGCACGATCTGGTGAGCACTACACCCCTGTGTCGTGTTTCTTGTGAGACTAGTAAAATGAGGGCGGGCGTTATCGTGGAGTAGCGTCAGCTCACGCCCTCTTCCTGTTCTAGAACTGCGTCTACAAAACGTCTCATTTGTTGACAATGAATGTCAGCAGTGATGGTTACACCCCGGGGAAGCAATTCGTAGTACACCACACTGTCGCTTTTCCACCAGATGCGTAGCATTACCTTTTGTGCGTGCACGCAGGTCTTTGTAGGGAGGGGGGGGGGGGGGGGTTGCTGCTTTGTTTGGACTCAGCTATTCCTTTCTTTTCCGTATGTTAGCACGAAGACACCATTTCTCGTCACCAGTGGCGATACAGGATGGAAACAGTCGGTACTGCTGACGAGCCAACTGACGACTAGCAAGCAGAGGTCCACACATGGCCACCCGCTCATTTTTGTGATTTCGGCTTAGAGCATGTGGCTCCAATACACCATTTTTTTCAACCTTCCCCAGAGCTCCCAAATGTCCCACGATTGTGGAGTGATCACAGTTCATCACATCTGCCGGTTCTCGAGTACGCTGACGTGGATTACTGTGCATTGTTGCGTTTGAACGAGCATCGCCGATCCCCAAAGGTCTTCCTGGATGTGGAGAGTCACTCAAGTCAAAACGGTCCTCCTTAAAACGATAAAACCATGCTACCTCCGTGCTCTGCCCAGTGGTGTTATCTCCATAAACGGCGCAAATGTGCTGGCTGCCTCCGTTGCTGTCACTCCTCTATGCAATTCAAAGAAATGTTCCGGTTTCGCCAATTGGCACTCCTCTTTCCAGCTTCCACAGTTGCACTCACTATCTCCAAATGACAATACGTAAACTCGAATAGGCACAGTGAACTACAAATAAAAATGACAATCGATAAATAAATTCTTAATAACCGTAATACCAACATGAAAAACAAAAACAGTACGGGCTTATGCACCAAGCTAATACCTTGGTGCCTAGATCTAAAATTCGACGAATGACGAAGATTTTGAGGCGATAGCATGTTTCTAACTCACTACAAGATTGGCCAAATATATTGTGGTTCTTATCTTAATATTGTTCCGGTATCAGTACTGAATTAAGCAAAAGTAATAAAAAGAACACTTATTATATCCAAAAACCAGATTTAGTGGACAAGCACTGATGTCATTTCTTATTAAAGCATAATAATACATTTCGCACATTCATCTGTGTAGAAGATGGTGCTTGGGACGACGGCTAGACATCTGTCGGTTGATGCACAGACAGATCACGTCGTCTACGAGTATGTCAGAAATCTGCAGGTACCTGTTTCTCATAATCTCGACTGGGTGCTTTGTGTTGTCCTCGTCATTTCATCATCATCATCAAGAAAGTCGCGAGATTGGGCTGAGAAAAGGTTGGGAATTTGTACGGGCGCTGAGAACCGCACAGTTGAGCGCCCCACAAACCAAACATCATCATCATCATCGCATAACAGCAATAGGACACAGACATCGAAGAATCTAAGCTGGCAACACTGATTGACAAGTGTCATCATTCAGGACAGTAGAACACACAGTGAGTAACGTCTTTGCTTAATATGTTTAACGAAACTGCTTCATTTCACAGTGGTTTCATGTGTTAAATTAAATCTGCGTGGTATCTCGCCCCGGCTTCATACAGGTAGCACTAAGTACCTCCGACCGATAGATTTGCTGGGCGTGGCGGTAATAAATTGTATGTGCAAATCTTCCCCGTGAATCAGTGTACCGTAAGTAAAAGCCTACAGTAGTTTCTGAGATTATCCTTCACATACAAACATAAGAACGCGACGTGGTGCTTTAATTTATAAATATAGATAACTTAGTCTTATATAGATAGTAGTCCATCATTCGTTAACAAATATGATAACGGTGGTTCTCGCATGTTTATTAGGACGTGGTCACAATTACTAAATATTTGCAGTATGGTCTCCCGGCTCAGTAACATGCCGCATCTGTTACACGGTATGGTTGACAATTGTTCACAAAGTAGCTGGTTCAAATGGCCCTAAGCATGGCACGTCATCAGTGCCCTAGACTTGTAACTAATCTAAGGACATCACACACATCTATGACCGAGGCAGGATACGAACATGCGAACGTAGCAGCAGCGCGGTTCCGGACTGGAGCGCCTAGAACTGCTCGGCCACAGCGGCCGGCTCACAATGTAGCCAATGTAATCATACCGATGTATCGTCGTATGCTACCCTTCAGCTCAGGAAGTGTCCAAATACATTCCCGATAAACACGATCTTTCACGATGTCCTCGCAATCAGAAGTCAAATGGATTTAATGGCTCTGAGCGCTATGGAACTTAACTTCTGAGGTCATCAGTCCCCTAGAACTTAGAACTACTTATACCTAACTAACCTAAGGACATCACACACATCCATGCCGGAGGCAGGATTCGAACCTGCGACCGTAGCGGTCGCGCGGTTCCAGACTGTAGCGCCTAGAACCGCTCGGCCACTCCGGCCGGCTCACATGGGCTTAGGTCAGGGGATTTGGAAGAACACGTATCTCGAAACGGCCTAGGAATGATGCTGCCATTACCGAAGATAATGGTGAACGACTTGCTGTGTCGCCCCGTCTCCATGACAATAGTGTTACGGACGCGGCCCTCACACCGTGCACATGTCGCTGTGCACTTAATAGGCGTGCGAGGTGTCGTCTCGAAGAAAAAACAGACGAAGAATAAAGGAATGAAGTCACATCACATACTCACGTAAGCTGAGTGCACCAGCTATTCCTGCACATGTGCCGGAGCAGATCTCCACATACTACAGTTATCTGGATTCACGGCACCCTGCAGAGTAAAAGCCACGGCGTTGTTGCTTATCTGTGGGCTTCATTTAGTGGACATTCTTAGTCTTGTAGTGATACCAGTGTAAAATGCACCGAAAAATCCTTTAAGAACTGTTGACTAGGGTAGAGACAATTCCCATTACACATATCTGGCTGGAGGATGTGCTGCATGGTTGGCTATAGCTACAGCAACTTCGTCAACAACCGCCATGGGAATGGGCTGCTTCCCTCTCCATGCTAGACCACCTATATCACATGTTTCTTTTTTCAAATTTAGTGATCATTTTCTTTAGCCCATTTATTGACATACGGCCTGTTCGCAGCTGTTTCTGTCGGCGATATTCACGCAGTGCAGCGCTGCCATGGGCGCCAATCCGATAAAACAACTTTACCAGCAGTTCACGGCCTTTCTTCTCAATAGCCACTGCGTTTCGTACGCAAACTGTCGACCTTCTTAACCCTTGACACCAACATTCAAGCCGCAAGAGAAATCGCCAAGTGTTGCCAAGTGACAAACAGCACATTGACGTCAAAACAGGAAACATTTCACATTCTGTCTGGTTACAGCGCCATATTTTCGCTTGGTGGCAGAAAGTAGAACAATTTCTTTTTCTGCATACTCTTCTGCGCACGTATTAATGATACACGAGTACCTACGACGTTTGAATGTCCTGTGATATATACCGCCTGCACTACAGCAGTCGGAACACCCGTCAGTTTAATTATAACCACTCAGTATTTACAACGATATGTTTAATGTTTAAAATCCATATTTTCAATGGGTTCATTGAAAAATTAATAATGTGTGAATAGTATATTTTGCCTCATAAAACAGCTAGCAACCCCCCCCCCCCCCCCCGAAAAAGAGTTCTCTTTACTTTGATTGCTAATAGAACGGCTTATTCCTGCATAATAAAGTGAGCACTAATTCGACCAACTAGTTTTTATAACATTCTCAAGAAATTCGAAGATTTTCTCAGTGCAAGCATCTGATCAAAATTTTCAGCGTGTAATGTTTCTGCACAAGAATGAGACAGTGAAATAATTTCAATTTCTATTTTCGCAAAAGTCTCGTTTAAGGGACATCCCATACCGCTGAATGCAAGTAAGCCATGTGCAGAACATCGTCTTGTTAATTACTGACTGTTGGAACAAAGAATTGGTATTCGTTTTGTACATAAAAACCGCATTTTCTGGCTGCAATGTATTTTATTACTTCCAGATGCTTTTCGTCTTTTGCTTTAAGGCATCATTAGTGGAATCTAGAATGATACAGTTTTGCTTTATTAAGCGATATATGTAGATTATAAAACAGTTCACGTTAAGTGATTACTTACAGTTCTTCGCGATTTTGGTTGACGTCTACGTTTCCTCTCGTCTGGTCCCACAGTGGAGGTCGCACTATAACTTCCTTCATTAGTAAACATAAGCCCATGTTACGAACTTTTTCTTCACAATTTCGCCCTAATTGCTGTGGAGCACTATTAGTCTTCTGTCACTCTGTGTATATATTTTACCGAAAAATGTGATTTATAGTCGTAACTACTGTGTTCACTTATGCTGAAAACTAAGTCGCTTGTGTTTGTGTAGATTGTTATTCAGGGCGAGATATAGAATGTTGAACATGAATGTAATAGCTCTCAGACAGTCGTTGAAAGTTTTGGTGCTCAGCTGATTTGATATTTGGTTTAAATGTCTTGCGGAGGGGTTCATGGACATGTGAGGTGGAAAGGGGTTGGGTGTGTTATTATTATGATGATACTCCTCTGGTAGAGTGTTACTTTATTATTTTACCTATTAGTGTAAACAATGAGTCATTTGTCACGCATATTTGATCATTCAACAGTGTCTTCTTTTCTGCTTTGGTTTGGTGTATATGATAATTTTCTTGCAATTTTTGGAGTTTTTTTATTATTGGTCCTAATCATTTTCATGTTTTCTTCCCTAGAAGTTCGTTTGTGATTGAGATCCCGTACGTGTTCTGCATATGTTCAGTGGCTTGTCCCATACTTCCAGGCTCTCACATATTCTCTGTATCTGACGTCAAATATTCTGCATGTTTGACTTATGTATCTGCTATCATAAGTGTTACACTGTAATTTATATATAGCTGCTTTCTGGTATATGTCTATGTCTTTTGTCAGTTTTGTGGTGTAGTTTTTGATAGAATTTTCTGCTTATGCTCTGTCTTTTGAAAACGTTGGTAATTTTATGTATGAGTTTTGTGTTTGTCATTGTGTACCATCTTGAGTTTTCTCGTATATTTTCCTGATTGTTCTATGCAGTTGCTATGGTACTGAGTGTTTGTGATTGTGTTTGGTTTTGTTGTGTTTTTGCGATTTTGTGTTTTCTGTATTTATTTTACTTTTAATATTTTTTTAGATTTTTGACTATGTGACTATTGTAACCATTGTTTTTGGCTATCTGCATTATCATATCAAGTTCTTTTTGGTAGTTTTCTTTGCTGAACAGCACTGTGTTGAGTCTATGGAACATGTCTCGAAGTGTTGCTTGCTTTTATGAGCATGGGTCGATTACTGTGGATTTATTGTAAATTTCAAACATATGTTTATTGTTTTTTTTCTATTTGTTATATCCAGAAAATTGACTTTCAATTGTGAATTTTATATTTTTACATACCTTATTGACGTCAGTGTACAGTTTTTCAATTTTTCTTTTTGGTTCGATTATTAAGCAGAGGATGTCATCCATATACCTGAACCAATACAATATGTTGTATTCTTTTGCTACTATTTTTGTGAAAATGATTTGTTTGCTGTTTATAGAAACGCTTGCTAAGGATCCTGAAACTGGGAACCCCTTTCGTAATCCATTTTCGTGTAAATAAAATTCGTTATTGAATTGGAAGTAATTTTATTCTGTTATGAGCTTTATTAAAGTATTTCATTAATCAGTTCATCATGGATTTGACTGTTTGTTTTTTGGTTTGTAACTATAATGTTTATTGATTCTGGTGCTGATGTGTTGGAATAAAGGATTTCTACATCGAATGGTTTCTGGTTTTTATCTATAATGTCTACTGTTTCTGGTACTGATGTGTTGGAATACATGCTTTCTGTATCAAACGAGAGGAATGTTGCTGTGTTTGACGTTTTTATATCTTTTGTTTGTTGTATCAGCTGTGTAGTGCTTTTAATGGTTCCATCTGCATGTACTTTGAAAGTTTCAGACAGTAACTTTAACATCTCCTCTGTGAGACTGTAAGTGGGGGGATTTTCTGAAATCCACTATCGGCGGCCTCAGACGGAGATTCGGTCTGCGGACCTTCGGTTGGCTTCGGAGGACACGTGGAGTGAGAATAATCTGTGTTAGCTCTGTTATATATGTGTAATGCATTGAGATGTCCGTATTTTTCAGAGCGTTCTTTTATTTTTGTCTGGAATGTTTGTTGGGTCTGATTCTAATTTTGTAATGTTATTTTGTGAGAACAATTCTTGTGATTTTGTGATGTATTGTTCTTTGTGTATATTTACTACTATGTTCCCCTTGTCTGCTTTTGAAATTATGACTTTCACTTTGAATTTGTTTTCCTAAGTTTTGTGAGTGTTACAAATTCTGTGTTTGCGTTGTTTTGGTTGTTGTGTATTCGTTTTGATTATTATATTGTGGATTTCTTTTTTTAGCATTTCTCTAGTTAATCCAATGTTGACACTGCTGTTTTCCCTTCTGTCTTCCCTTGGCAATACGCTTTCTTCTTCTATAATTAGATTTTACGTGTAATATGCATCTGTTACTGAATTGACCTAGTATTTTAATCCTTTCTCCAGTAGTTGTCTGTATTTATTGTTTACTTGTATGTTTGTAAAGTTCACTAACCTTGGGTAGAATTTTGTATGGGTTGTTTGTGTTTAGAGCTATTGCGTTGTGATAGGAGTGAGTCGAGTAATCTTCCTTCTATGAACTGATTACATTCTTTGTACAGCAGTTTTTGTGTGATAGTAAAGAAAGACAACTATTGGAGAAAGGGTGAAAATACAATGTAATTTCAGAAATAGATGAATATTACTCCTGAGGTTCACTGGTGGAGAGATGGAATCCATGAAGCTTTTCTGCAGAAAGTGACCGGCGGCAGAATCCAGTGGAAGATGAGCCTTGCACCAAGTGCTTATAACTAAAGTGCAGGTGCTCGCAGAGCTCCATTGTTGGCTGTAATTACTGCATCGCAGCGAAACTTCGTAGACATGCAAATGCGTTAATGCAAAATCCATTTACGCTGCAATAACCTTAGTTCCAATTTGGCCGCCGGGTGCAAATATGGCTCTGTGCAGTACCTCTACGACGTTTTCGGTGCACGTATTGAACTAACTTTGTAAGTGGCGGTTACTAGTAAAATTTCTCACTTGTTTAACCTTTTCTGCTCACGTCCCGGTACTAATCCATTAAATACGGACCACATTTCTATACGTCCATCGCCATCCATTAACAGCGCCAGGCTTGCAGAAAGTGACAAAAATCGGAACCTTTTTCGTAAAACGGTTCCGCATTAACGCATTAAAATATCTACCAAGTTTCCCTGCCCTGCCATACCTACAGCTCACACTGGATCTCTGCGAATCGCTGTGGCCAATAGTTTCGCACGGTCCCCACGTAAAGTAAGCTGAAGTAAGGAAAGGGAAAACTGGTACTTACGTTTTGATTGCTTTCGGTGTCATCTTAATGTCGTTTGATCCCCCATACGTATCGTCCAGTATCTGTTCAGCTGTCGAACCTAAAGCTGTATACGAAAACAACAAAGAAAAGCGTGTGCAGGCAAATAACAAAAACGCGCTTTTTCATAGGAAAACCAGTTTGCTCTTGTCTGCAACTTTCGCGCTCGCGCTGTTAACTGCTAAATCCAGTCGAGTTTAGACGCAGGTGATCTCCTGCTTAGGTGAAGGCGTTGATGAATGAGCGCGTCTCTGGGTCCCTTTAAAACGCGCGAACTTGACGCCACTTGTTAGCTGTCACTGCGCGCCAAGGCCGCCGCTAACAAACAACACGTGCTGGCGCGTCCTCTGCAAAAGCCGGCGCCACGCCGACGCAGACAATGGACAATGGGGGCGAGGCGCCGTCAAACGCAGGGCGGGGCATAAATAATGGGACACTCCCTGGAAACCCGGCAGACCCGCTGAACTGCCCGAAACGCCGAGCGAGGCGCTCGCATTGGCGCGGGTCGGCTCCTTTGTTGTCGTCGGCGTCCGCCGGACTGCACAGCCAATCACTTCTGTGACGTCTTCATAGAGCGTCTAGTTTACGGATTACAGAGGGTAACTAATGGTGATGTTATTGATCTTTTCTTTCTTCTAGCATTCTTCCATGTTGTGAGGTAAGTAGGTACACTCCAGTCTCCTCATATCGCGCTAACTATCAATTTTCGTCTGTTACAAACGCGCGCCCGCTCACACACACACACACACAGACAAACACACACACACACACACACACACACACACACACAAACACAAGGATCTCATATTTTTGACTGGCCGTGTCACCCCAGAATAAAAATAAAGACAATCTACTGGTTTGGAAGGTTTCCCTTGCTAGTAAAGCATATAATATCACTGGGAAGCTCATGTCAGCTATTCCTAACAGAGATCCCCTTCTGCCCAAATTGGTACGTTCCAGAAAAAAATAAATAAATTGAGCGATCCACAGGGCTCGATTCTGAGACCTTTGTTACATACTTTGTTGATATGCCAGTGTCACATGAATCAAGAGGCAGAATTAGTTTTACTGGCAAATGATACAGGTGTTGTTGAACAAACACAAAACAACTCCTGCTACACAGAATTTTGTTACATCCGACTGGTTCCATGGGCTACAGTCCATTGTCAATTGATAGACATCGTCAACGCCCTACTTTTCTCTGTAGATACTTATGAAAATATGATTCTGCTTTGAGTAAATACAAATTACCCTTATTTAACACTTCATTTATTTTCTCGGTATCGCATACTAATGTTTGTGTGGCCTGTCCGGTTAGCCGTTCGGTCCAACGCACTGGTTTCCGGGCGGAAAGGCGTGCCGGTCCCTGGCACGAATCCTCCCGGCGGATTTGTGCCGAGGTCCGGTGTGCCGGCCAGCCTGTGGATGGTTTTTAGGGCTGTTTTCCATCTGCCTCGGCGAATGCGCGCTGGTTCCCCTTATTCTGCCTCAGTTGCACTATGTCGGCGATTGCTGCACAAACACTGTCTCCACGTACGCGTACACATTAATTACTCACGCAAACATTTCGGGTACACTCGTCTGGTGTGAGACGTTCGCGGGGGTTGGGGGGGGGGGGGGGGTGGTGTCCACTGGGGGCCAAACCGCACAATAACTCTGCTAGTCTGTTGTGGGGCTGTGTAGGAATGATGCCGCTCCGTCGTTTCTAGGTCCCCAGTTCAATACAGCACAATACAATGTTATGTGACTGTTTGTCATAGGCAACAGAACATTTTTGTTCCAGTTTGACATTTTTTTCTGGTCTTTCCACTCATTCGTGGCAGAGCAAGTAAATAGTAAACAGTGACACAGTAGGTGTTTAAAAACACAGTCTTCGCAGAAGTGTGGTTCAAATGTCACGTCCTATAGGTCAAAGTGTACGTTAATGATTCAATGGTCCTGGCCCGTAGAATAACGTCATATTCAGGGATACGGCAGGAACAGTCATCCGAAAAAGTATAGTAAACATCGGCTCCAAAATGCATGCCTTAAGAGCTGTGAGCAGTTGTTCAGTAGAAGAGATGTGTTTCAAATTAGCGAGGATGAACAAGTGCTCATTGCTTTTAAGATATGTATCTTAGGGCCCATATCTACTCAATATTTTTTTCTTGTTTTGTTCCATTCTACCACTTCCCACAGTATGGAAAGCAAAGAACTTGCAGTAGAAGAGATTTGTTTTACTGCGTCGAAGATGAAGAATTGCTCACAGCTCTTAAGGTATGCATTTTAGAGCGCATGTTTGCTAGACTGTCTTGCTTAGAATGATCGTTCCCCTCGTATTCCTGAATGAAGTTTTATCCTATAGGCCAAGACTATTGAATTACCAAAGTAGACCTTGTTTTATGAGACTTGACTTTTGCATCACCCCGTACTCGCGAGTCACTCCTAAGACTAGTCAGTCGCATTTTATCTGGTGTTTCGATATATATTTGCAGTTCCGGTTTCGCAATGTGTAGCTGGAGTCAAGCCTGGGAAACACTGCTTATCACGGGTGCCATGCGACGCTCATTGTCAATGGAAGGCGTCGGTTTGTACCCCGTTACGAACAAAATGCCTTTCAAAGCGGAATTTTCTGAGCTCATTCTGTAGAGAGGTGCGCAATTAGTCTCAAGCCATATTCGTTCTATATATATATATATATATGTACAAGGGCTGTTCGGAAAGTAAGGAAGGTCGCGAAATGGAAACCACAGTGAAAATCAAAACTGTTTTATTTGCAACAGTTAGCTACAACTTCCACCTACGTATCTCCATAGTCGCCGATACGACTTAGAGGTTTGTCGTAGCGTTGTACTAACTTTCCAATACCTCGTTATAGTAGGCAGCCGCCAGTGCTTTCTGCCAATTACCTACGCTCACCGTCAGCTCGTTGTCTGTACCAAAATGTTGTCTTCAAAGCAAGAGGTTCATGTGAACAGAGATGAAACACAGTTGGAGAAAATTATAGGCTGTATTGTGGGTAATCAAACATTTTCAATTGAAAACGATGCAGGAGCGTCTTTATTGCCCCTGCAAAATGCGGCTGAGAATTGTCTTGAACAAGAAAACGCGTGACAGTTATGTAATGTCGGCTGCATAGCTCCAGGCGAAATTTCTCACCAGACCCTCGCACTTGGCGAGAGACGCTATTGTTCTAGGCATCTTCATGTGCTCCCTGTGTGCTCAGAACTAAGAAGAACTACGTAACACGGTCGACGGGCATACTAGAGGCACTGCCCAACTCACCTGTGCAAAACCTCATCGGATTTTCACTGTGGTTTCCATTCCGCGACCGATCGTTCCTTACTTTCCGAATACCCCTCGTATTAACAGGGACAGTGAAACACGAAGAATAACCTGTACGCCAACAGCGACCGAGCAGCGCTACTGCATCGCGTTAGTAACCTGCGCGGGCCAGCAGTACTGGTTAGTCTTATTTTTTTTTACTGCCCCTGTTAATACATACTGATAAAACGAATATTGCACAAGACGTATGTGGGATCGCTCTAGCGAAACGGGGCGCAAATTTCCGCTTCAATTATTTATTTATTTTTTACCTGGGAAGAAACTCGTGTATCCTTCCGTCGACAATGGGCGTTGCATGAAAGATTATAGTGGGTGTCACAAAAAGGCATGATAAATCGTATTAGTTTAAGCTAATTCCAGCCATAAAGTGCAAAATGAAAATAGCAAATATCTGACGAAACACCAGAGAACATTTGAAAGACGTCTCTTAGAGGGAAAATACCGGGTGATCAAAAAGTCAGTATAAATTTGAAAACTGAATAAATCACGGAATAATGTTGATACAGAGGTACAAATTGACACACATGCTTGGAATGACATGGGGTTTTATTAGAACAAAAAAAAAATACAAAAGTTCAAAACATGGCCGCCAGATGGCTATTCCTCTGATCAGAATAGCAATAATTACCATAACAAAGTAAGACAAAGCAAAGATGATGTTCTTTGCAGGAAATGCTCAATATGTCCACCATCATTCCTCAACAATAGCTGTAGTCGAAGAATAATGTTGTGAACAGCACTGTAAAGCATGTCCGGAGTAATGGTGAGGCATTGGTCGTCGGGTGTTGTCATTCAGCATCCTTAGAGATGGCGGTCGATCACGATACACTTGCGACTTCAGGTAACCCCAAAGCCAGGTCTGGTGACCTGGGAGGCCAAGCATGACGAAAGTGGCGGCCGAGCACACGATCATCACCAAACGATGCGCGCAAGAGATCTTTCACGCGTCTAGCAATATGGGGTGGAACGCCATCCTGCATAAACATCGTACGTTCCAGCAGGTGTTTACCAGCCAGGCTGGGAATGATGCGATTCTGTAACATATCGGCGTACCTCTCACCCGTCACGGTAGCAGTTTTGCTGTCCAGCACCACCTGTCGTACATTTTTGTTCTAGTAAAACCCCATGTAATGCCAAGCATGTGTGTCAATTTTTACCTCTCTATTTACATTATTCCGTGGTTTATTAAGTTTTCAAATTTATACTGACTTTTTGATCACCCGGTATATGAAAAAAATAAACATACTGTCAGTAATAGCACAGAGCAAATAGTGACTCAGGCACCTGTCTCATAACGTGGAAAAATATTTCTTACTGACGGCCGTTGTTTAATATTTCTTTTCCGAAAAAAATGTAGTAACATGTACTAACCTTTGTTACTTGAAATTAATGCTGTATTTCACGTGAAACGTAATAATATGGAACAGTTGCTGAACTGTCACACGCTATCACCTAGTGTCAAGTCCGTAACCTAAAGGACTGGAAATTCGAAAGTCATTTCGTCGCTTGTAATCTCATGTCGTGCGTCCGTTCGCTTCACATTATGTACGTAGACAATGGACCGAAGTGACAGGGAGGCAACGCAGCGACCTGAGTGGTGAACAACTTCTGCGCCATGTTTTGTGTAGGCAAAACACAGGGGCGTGGTACGCGGTAATGCGTCAGGAAATTACGAAATAACTCTCGGCTGTTAGTGTTTAGCAGTTATAGCCAGAAACACTACTATATCTGAGTATAATGGACTGACGTTTTATATACACCCCGTCTCGACCGCAAAATACCCAGAAAAACACGGCGGCTAATAGCAGGCAGCCACGTCGCAGGCAGCGTTAAATAACGTGCCACAGACTCTCTGTATATGTCCTATCTCCTTGCAGCGGAGTTTTCTCGCTCGGACGGACGGACGGAGTGACGTAAAGTTGCAGCAGAGAGCTCGAATAGAGCTTCACACTTCAATCTTTTGTATATTTGTTTATCGTCATTAGTTTGTTCTGTCTGAGATCACAACCCATTGCAAACTTCTGATATTACCAGTGATTTGGGCTACTTTCAAGTGAACTAGTATAAGACACGAGGCTTCCAAAGGAATAGACATTGGAACAACCAAAACGTTATGATGTATACTCCACTGGATAAATAGTGCTCCTTCTACACATCATTCTTGACGATGCCGGAATGAATTTCACGAGTACAGTTTCTGTGAAATGCCAAAGAAACCTAAAGGGAAGTTACAACGCCAAAGTTCTTTGAAGAGACTGCTCTATATTAGTAGTACAAACGTTCGCGACATATACGTTTCAGTCGGTATGGTTCAAATGGCTCTGAGCACTATGGGACTCAACTGCTGTGGTCATCAGTCCCCTAGAACTTAGAACTACTTAAACCTAGCTAACCTAAGGATATCACACACATCCATGCCCGAGGCAGGATTCGAATCTGCGACCGTAGCAGTTTCAGTCGGTATCTCGGTTAATATAGATGTGGGAAATTCTGCGTCATCGCAGGACGCTACTCCAGTTTGCGTTGTCGTATTTCACTGTATTTATAGTGTTTTTATTAAAAATAAAATTCCTCCAGCTGTACTTAAGATTTTTTATTTACTTCTCTACTAGTTTCGACTTTGCGTCAACGCCATCTTCAGGCATCCATGTGGATGCCCTCCATCCATGTGAAGCACGTGTTGATCTCACCGCGGACTACTAGACTGAACCACACACAAAAGATTTTATCTAAATGTACGGGCCTGAAGATGGCGTTGAAGCAACGTCGAAACTAATAGCGAAGTAAATAAAAAATCTTAAGTACAGCTGCAAGAATTTCATTTTTAATAAAAAATTATACCAGCTGTGTCCCACCTTCATCCAGTTTAAGTATGGATGTACGAAGTATTCACAAATAGTTGAAAGGTAGCGAAGAGCGCGAGCGCAATTCTTAACCAGAAGCGTAATAAAGTTTTAGATCATGTTCCTGAGTTCGTGTGGGCGTGACTCACGTTTTATGAAGTAAGCGATAAACAACAGGATGTAGTCTATTGTTTCAGCTGCGCGAAGGGTAACCGCATTATACCAAACGTTAGTGATATCCCCGAAACGTAGCATATCTGTGCTGTTAATGTCCACTTCGGACAAAAAATTACGCAATTAAATGCCACGGAAACACAAAAAATTAGGAAACGTAATGACAAGCAAAATGGAAAGATAATTAAAAAAAAGAGTTCAAATATATACTCCGTAAATTCACTTAATCTAGGAGTAGGATAAAACTATTCAATTAAGACACTTAATATTTCTCTGAAGTAGATGAGCACGATGTCTCTGGTTATGTTATCTAAAATTTCTTGTTGTTGGTGGTGGTGGTGTCTTTAGTCCTGAGACTGGTTTGATGCAGCTCTCCATGCTACTCCAACCTGTGCAAGCTTCTTCATCTCCCAGTACCTACTGCAACCTACATCCTTCTGAATCTGCTTAGTGTATGCATCTCCTGGTCTCCCTCTACGATTTTTACCCTCCATGCTGCCCTCCAATACTAAACTGGCGGTCTCAGAACATGTCCTACCAACCGATCCCTTCTTCTAGTCAAGTTGTGCCACAAACTCCTCTTCTCCCCAATCCTATTCAATACCTCCTCATTAGTTACGTGATCTACCCATTTAATCTTCAGCATTCTTTTGCAGCACCACATTTCGAAAGCTTCTGTTCTCTTCTTGTCCAAAACATTTATCGTCCATGTTTCACTTCCATACATGGCTACACTCCATACAAATACTTTCAGAAATGACTTCCTGACACTTAAATCTCTACTCGATGTTAACAAATTTCTCTTCTTCAGAAACGCTTACCTTGACATTGCCAGTCTACATTTTATATCCTATCTACTTCGACCATCATCAGTTATTTTGCTCCCCAAATAGCAAAACTCCTTTACTACTTTAAGTGTCTCATTTCCTAATCTAATTCCCTCAGCATCACCCGACTTAATTCGACTACATTCCATTATCCTCGTTTTACTTTTGTTGGTGTTCATGTTATATCCTCCTTTCAAGACCCTATCCATTCCGTCCAACTGCTCTTCCAAGTCATCTAAAATTTATTCCCACCTATACATTTGATACTGATGCTGACACTGTGCAGTTTTCCTCAGACAGACGTAAACCATTACTAATGGTAAACTATAAAGCAAAGTTGAAGACAGATCAGACAAGAAAATGACAACGAGATTAAAGTGATGTGCAGCCGACTTAACGAAAATAGCAAATTAATAATGAAGTCATGTATCCAAATGATTAGTTTTTTATTTAGGATTGTGGGAATGAGTGGATGGACAACAAAAGAAATAAACACAAGAAGTACAATGTTCTATAGTGCTTCTGCATAACTAAATTTGGTTTTTGTTAACTACGTTTCGGGTGTATCTGGAAAGAAGAGTATAGAATCAGTGTATTTTACCAGTTTCAACATGTGGAATTAACAATTATCTTAAAACTAAGTTCTAACGCTTCCTCAGCGAGTACTGGGAATATGAGTATTGCAAATTATTAGAAGGGTTAGGAAAAGACAAACATTGTTGAGGGAATATACCTAAATAGAATATACAGTTGTTATCATTATGACCGTGAAATGGAGAGCAGTGTGACATAAAGGTAGCTGAAGTGACTGATCGAGAAAGTTCTTTTATGGAATGCAAGGAACAGAAAAAGACCAAGATGATAACCACAAAAGGGTCTAGAGATAATACACAAAAAGAAAAAAAAATTAAACTTGCAGCAGCGACTTACATGGGTATATCTGAACACCATAACGGATGGAAAAATCTTTACATGACGTTTACCAAAAAGAGTATCTGAAACGGATGTTGGTGAGAATGGTGGTAGTTCTGATAAAGGAAAGGAAAACGAAAGATTTTTTTCATGCCACAGAGTTCTCTGTTAGCTTAAAGAGTAACAGTATCTGCTTAGTTTTCACATTCGTTCTATAGCTTGTCACCGAACTTTCACTACGTGTTTCAACGAAGTGCATAATTTAGTTGGATGTATTAATTAACTGCTGCTAACATAAGATGAGTTGTGAAATTAAAAATTTGGTTATCTTATTGTTGCCTCTGTTGGAGTACTTGTCTTTTTATTTCACTCTGCAGTGCCTCTTCTTCCTCGTGTTTTAGTTAGATGGAAATGTTTTCATTATACCTTGGCTGTCTTCTGAATAAAAATGTCAGTTGTTTGAATAATCAATAACCATGATTTTATTCTTTATTTTTTGAATTGCTCAAACTCGTAAAGTGGACTACAAGTGAAACTTGTACAAACTGGCTGTGCCTCGACAAAGTTGTGGCCTAAACAGCTTAAAGTACTAAATGGTACAAGTGTTCTACTCATAGCCTGTTATTTTTTCAATTATTTGCAATTTAAACAACTTTTCTTGTATATGATAACAAATAATTTTTTGTTTGGCCATAAATTCATGAGCGGTTCTAAACCTTAGGCAGTTTATTTTCTGGAATCACATTTTCTCGTCTCAGCACGTAAATTTTGCTAAATAGTCTATAAATATTGAAGTTGACAATTTTGTATTACTAACTGCACTAGTGTTTTGTAATTTACTTAGATTCGCTAAAATTATCAATGTTTGTCTCATAATGTTCGAAAGTTATATGATTTTATGATAGCCTGGTTTGTAGAAAAGCCTTATCTGTAACATTCTATTATAATCTTTGGAAATGACTCGTTACGTTTGATATCCCCATAAAATCTGTTACGGCATCACCAATTTCTGCATTTACATTTTACAATAAACATTTTCAAAGCTGGCACATTTCCTTCCATGGATTAGAAAATGCGTAATTTTGAGTAGAAGAACTCCCACAATTATGCACGCGCTTTATAAATTTGTAATACGTGACTTGGCCTGAAGTGTGGCAAGAATATCAAATGATACACCAAAATCCCCCTCAATGGAATTATATTCACAGTTAATGTCTTTTTCCAAAGATGTATTTCATACATGCATAATTGAAGATAGTGAAACATTAATATCTTTAGCTGTTCGTGTTTCTCAACAAGCTGCGGGCTAGCTTGCGAAACAGAGATGAGTCGTTCCCGGATCTAATCCGGCTGGTTGACGAACATATGTCAGATGCACTGGCCTGTCTGCATTTTCCACACTTAGTTAGACAAATGTCGGCCTCATCCTCAATCTATGATTTAGAAAATAGATAAAATTCCAACATGTGCAGAATACGTAGAAGAAATTGCACAATTCTCAGACAGGTGGCGCCCACGTGGTCCCTCCCATTAGTTTATAAGGTGACTGAGTCGTCAGAAACGGTATCCGGCCATAAGTTAATATAAAATATCTCTATTTGTACGGCTATCTTCCACAGAAGTTGCTATTGTTGTATCTTCTGTCCTTGGCCTATTGCAATTTCAGATTGCTTTTTCACCAGACGCGTTTCGCTTTTACTTGCAAAAGCATCTTCAGTAGTCATTTTGAAAATAGAGTAGACTTGGTCATAAAAAGAAGAAAAATGCCTTAAGTAAACTGTTAGCCAAGTTTACAAAGAAAAAAAATCTTTAAATAGCAAAATTTACAAAAATGTTATGTATACCCTGTTTTTGGAATGACCACTGAAGATGCTTTGTAAATAAATGCGAGACACTGTGGTGAATAACACAGTCAGTATGCTTAAGATTGAAGAAACTATGATAACTGGTTTAAAATTTGCCAAATCATGAGAATAGCAAATATCGTGCTACGGGATAATTGCCAGAATAGAGAGATTAAAAGTATATATCACAGTCCTTTCACATTTCAGGAATGGCAGTCTTTCTCCGAATCAGGCCAGATTTGTTTGTAATGACAATAGTTTACTGGAAGCTCAGTATTTATAAACAAAAATGTGAATGTAATGTTTGAGACTTTCCCGACATAATGCCCGCTTCGTTGGTTCACGGGCTTTGAGGCGGGTAATGTTGTGGAAGCTGCATAATATTTCAACGAGACAGCTGCACCGCGTGTTCAGGTCTACATCTACATCTACATTTATACTGCGCAGGCCACCCAAAGGTGTGTGGCGGAGAGCACTTTACGTGCAACTGTCATTACCTTTCCCGTTCCAGTCGCGTATGGTTCGCGGGAAGAACGACTGCCGGAAAGCCTCCGTGCGCGCTCGAATCTCTCTAATTTTACATTCGTGATCTCCTCGGAAGGTGTAAGAAGGAGGAAGCAATATATTCGATACCTCATCCAGAAAAGAACCCTCTCGAAACCTGGGGAACAAGCTACACAGCGATGCTGAGTCCTCTCTTGCAGTGTCTGCCACTTGAGTTTGCTAAACATCTCCGTAACGCTGTCACGCTTACCAAATAACCCTGTGCCGAACTGATTTCGGCTACTCAGTGTACGTGAGCCAGCATTGCCAGAAGACGCCGGCCGGTGTGGCCGTGCGGTTCTAGGCGCTTCAGTCTGGAACCGCGTGACCGCTACGGTCGCAGGTTCGAATCCTGCCTCGGGCATGGATGTGTGTGATGTCCTTAGGTTAGTTAGGTTTAAGTAGTTCTAAGTTCTAGGCGACTGATGACCACAGATGTTAAGACCCATAGTGCTCAGATCCATTACGTTTGTCTATGTTAAGGGTCAGTTGCCACTCCCTGCACCGAGTGCCTATCCGCTGCAGATCTTTCCGCATTTCGCTGCAATTTTGTAATGCTGCAACTTCTCTGCATCATCCGCGATAAGTCGCATGCTGCTCGCCAATATATACGCTGACTCGCTAGTAAAGCACAGGCTCTTTCCTAGTTGGCATACACTGACAAGCGACTGCAGCAGCATCAGTAAACGTCTGAAGACGATGAGCAGTTGGGTCGTTGAAACGTTGTGCAATGTGCACAACATTATCCGACGCGACGTCGTGGACCAACGAAGCATCATCAAGAATGACGATTTGCTGATGTGGTGAAGTCAGAACTGGGACGGTCGACCACCAATTCCTCTGTATTTTGCTCCCTTCTTAACACATTGCGTCGGACACCAGTGGACGTTCCCAGGCAGCTGGTCTCCTGGATGGCTAACAGAGGCTGCAGGTGACTCTGAGACCCCGGACTGGATGTACGGCGGTTCGCTGCTCGAGGCGGTGGTCGTGCTGGGTGCGGCGGCTGGGAGCGGCGCGTCGTGACCGGCGCTCGTGTCCGCTGGCTGCTGTTCCGTTTGACCTCGCGACCTGCTCTGTGCCAACATTCCTCCGCCTTGCCTCAGGCTGGCTGATTCGCCAGCCAGTAGCGAGTTGCCTTACAGGTACTGTCGCAAGGCTCAAGTTTCGATTCTCTGCGGGTGCCAAGATTCGTGAAGTTGAAAGTTTCGTATTTTTACTTGCTTATGCGAAAGCGAAGGAAAACACGTAACTACTGTGCCACTTGCCATGCTGCCCTGAGAGATGCAGTGATGAAGGCTGCAGGCAGTGCAGTTGTTGTTGACCAATTACAGGTGAAAATCATCTTACAGTTTACGTAGTCTGACGTCGTTTGTCATTCGTTACGTCACATACAAAGGAAATCTACACACACACACACACACACACACACACACACATATATATATATATATATATATATATATATATATATATATATATATATATATATATATATCGTCTCAGTTGTGCGACTGGATTCGTGATTTCCTGTCAGGAAGGTCGCAGTTCGTAGTAATAGACGGCAAATCATCGAGTAAAACTGAAGTGATATCAGGTGTTCCCCAGGGAAGCGTCCTGGGACCTCTACTGTTCCTGATCTATATAAATGACCTGGGTGACAATCTGAGCAGTTCTCTTAGACTGTTCGCAGATGATGCTGTAATTTACCGTCTAGTAAGGTCATCCGAAGACCAGTATCAGCTGCAAAGCGATTTAGAAAAGATTGCTGTATGGTGTGTCAGGTGGCAGTTGAGGCTAAATAACGAAAAGTGTGAGATGATCCACATGAGTTCCAAAAGAAATCCGTTGGAATTCGATTACTCGATAAATAGTACAATTCTCAAGGCTGTCAATTCAACTAAGTACCTGGGTGTTAAAATTACGAACAACTTCAGTTGGAAGGACCACATAGATAATATTGTCGGGAAGGCGAGCCAAAGGTTGCGTTTCATTGGCAGGACACTTAGCAGATGCAACAAGTCCACTAAAGAGACAGCTTACACTACACTCGTTCGTCCTCTGTTAGAATATTGCTGCGCGGTGTGGGATCCTTACCAGGTGGGATTGACGGAGGACATTGAAAGGGTGCAAAAAAGGGGAGCTCGTTTTGTATTATCGCGTTATAGGGGAGAGAGTGTGGCAGATATGATACACGAGTTGGGATGGAAGTCATTACAGCATAGACGTTTTTCGTCGCGGCGAGACCTTTTTACGAAATTTTAGTCACCAACTTTCTCTTCCGATTGCGAAAATATTTTTTTGACCCCAACCTACATAGGTAGGAATGATCATCAAAATAAAATAAGAGAAATCAGAGCTCGAACAGAAAGGTTTAGGTGTTCGTTTTTCCCGCTCGCTGTTCGGGAGTGGAATAGTAGAGAGATAGTATGATTGTGGTTCGATGAACCCTCTGCCAAGCACTTAAATGTGAATTGGAGAGTAGTCATGTATATATATATATATATATATATATATATATATATATATATATATATATATATATCAGCATGATTCTTTCTCACAGTGACATTGTCTTCTCTTATCACTTTTACTACCGAGCGAGGTGGCGCAGTGGTTAGCACACTGGGCACGCATTCGGGAGGACGACGGTTCAATCCCGCGTCCTGCCATCCTGATGTAGGTTTTCCGTGATTTCTCTAGATCACTTCAGGCAAATGCCGGGATGGTTCCTTCGAAAGGGCACGGCCGATTTCCTTCCCTATCCTTCCCTAATCCGAGCTTGTGCTCCGTCTCGAATGACCTCGTTGTCGACAGGACGTTAAACACTAATCTCCTCCTCCTATAACTTTTACTTGTATCTTTTTACTTATAATACATGTATATACTTATAATATATATATTTACTTATAATATGAAACAGGTTCTTGAAGGGCCTCAGTTATTCATGTACCAACTTTAGATTTTGAACTTGATGACTAAAATATAGATGCCGTTAACTGAATTGAATGTAATTTTGTTAACTTCTATTTATTGATTGCAAAGCAAGGCTTGAGAGAATTTCGATTGCTGCCGTGGAGCGGCCAAGATAAAACTTACCGAACTCATGGAATCTGTATATTTTAAAAACATGAACTTTAACGTAAATTAATTATCTGTTGCAATTTTAAAAGGTTCGTACAACGAAATATCCCGCATTTACATTTACTGTTAATAGTTCGGCGCGTAATGGCCGCCCAGAGACTGCATCGGAATATGAACTTCTCGCAGCGCAAATTATTGAAAAAATGCTTGTTAAAAAGTACTTAGCCACTGCGAGCATTTTAGGTGGTAACTATTACAAAGAAATTCCTTTTGTAATAATAATAACAAGTGTATTTTAGCATAAATACGAATAACTTACATAAAATATGTGTAGCCGCTCAATGGCTGCCTTCCGTATAGCGAAACAAAATAGTGTATGTACCACAAAATATTCCTTCCTCCTCGGCCGTACAATCACGTCTCTTTCGATCCTTTTTTATTTTCATAGACATTAAATAAAGATGCTATCGCTGCGTATCAGATGTTTCAAGAACGTTAACTATATCTTTTACACTAATTATATTCATAAAATACGTAAACTACGATTTATAACCGCTAAAAACGTCAATATTTATGTGACGTACCGTCACAGTAGTTTACACAATGAACTAAGTGATCTTCGCCCGGAATTGGGCAACAGCAATTGCACTGCCTTCAGCCTTCATCAGCTCTTCATCACTGCACGATTCAGAGCAGCATGGACAGTGGCGCAGGTGATCCAGTATCTGAACTCCTCTGCGTTCACACCGTGTCGGTCCTCTGGAAAGACCCCATTTGATACACTTTTACCGGGATTTCCCCAACATTTCATATTAGCCTGTTCAGTGACCTCAAGGTGGGCCAATCTAAAGTACCTCCAGGCATTAGACACTCAGCAGGCCTCACCCACGTTTGAAGTTGGGCGCACCTAGCTGCCCACAGTTGTTCTCTGGCTGCGCTTGGAGGCACAGCGCTGAAGTTGAACTCAGGGAAGTTCTTCTGAATTTCCAACAAGTTCTTGGTGCTCGATGGCCTTTCAACGTCTGCAGTTACTTTAATATGTACAGGGTGAAAAGTATTTAAACCGACAAACTCTGGGAGGTTGTAGGGGACATAAAAGAAAATATTTTCCGTAATGTCATTTTTTTCTATGAGGATTATTTAAACCGGTGGAGGCCGTATTACGCTCTTCAGTTGTTACAGCACGTATTACGCTCTTCAATTGTAGGAAACTGCTGTCCACCAGTATAGTAGTGCATTGTCTCTGTTTACTAATGGAGCGATACACCTGGAGTGAGGTGCACAGCGGGCTGGTCCCGGCGGAGGTTCGTATCCTCCCTCGGGCATGGGTGTGTGTGTTTGTCCTTAGGTTAAGTAGTGTGTAAGCTTAGGGACTCATGACCTCAGCAGTTAAGTCCCATAAGATTTCATACACATTTAAACATTTTCTTCCAGTACTTCAGATTTGAGTATCTGGAGATTTTCAGCAGTATGCGAACCGGCATTGTCGTGCAACAACACGACACCTTTTGACTGCAATCCCCGGCGTTTGCTTCGAATTGCAGCCTTTTGCCTCGTAGTAAGCATCTCACTGTAACGTATACTGTTTATTTTTGTGCCCCTTTCACCATAATGTTCCAGTACTGGACCCTGTACGCCCCAAAAACCGTAATCATCAGTTTTCCAGCGGATGGTTGGTTCTTGAACTTTTTCTTGCACGGCGAGTTTGGATGCTTCCATTCCATACTCTGCCGTTTACTCTCCGGCTCGTAACGACAGATCCCTGTTTCGTCACCAGTAATGATCCTGTCTGAAAGTTGTCCCCTTCGTTGCCATAGCAGCTAAGATCAGCAGTACAGCAGCGATAACGAAACTACCCTAGCAGCTTGAAAATTGCAAAGATATAACAACAAATAAACTAAGGATGCGTCATCAGCGTAAAACAACAGTACTACCAAAATAGACAAAAATATAACTAAATTGCGGGTAATAGTTGACTTACCCTTGTATTTACAGCATAACTGGGAATAGAACACTCTATCGGATACTTAATATGTAAGTAAATACCTTCGACCATAGATACTAGTAGACTGGCCTTGCTGTGCAGAAGCTATAGGGCTAGTGTGGCTCCAACATAAACCACGGGACCGTTGGCAAAACGTGGCGGGATTTCAAAACAGCTGTCTGCCATCCAATGTTTGTATCGTATTTTACCCACATTTCTCAGTTGACTGCCAAACGCTTCCAACAAAAATTACCTTTTTATTTGCGAAAAATTATGTCAGAACTACATTTGACCTGAATTTGTTCACAGTACCATTTATAAAATCTAACAAATACATCGAACGCCCCTCTGGTGGGCAGCGGCACGAAATTACTATGAACTGTCAATTAAAGTAAACAGTAAGAGTGGGCTCGCGTCAAAACTTTAAACATTGGATTCGCCGCGTTTTGAGCTCTCATCACTTATAAAAGAAAATGGGATGTGGGAATTATGTCAACTATAGTTGCCAACATTGTCGACTTTAGGAGCAGGTCCATTTTAGAGTATCAAATCAGTTCCTAGTATTTTTACAAAACTTTAAACTATCATTTTAAGAAAATGATATTTTAGGTGAAATGTGAGACTTTGAAGTTTCAGAAAATAATTTTGGCGCCTACATTTATTTAATAGTAGTAGAAGGTAGAAAAATTCTCTTCATGCGTCGACTATAGGTGCTCCCACCTTATTATAATCTCACTTGTATATACAAAAAGGCGCGTATGTGCAGATGGCTTAAAGTTTTTCCGTTTCAGGGCCTGTATCCAAAGTGGCCTTCGGTTTTCATCCTTAGGGAACCTATGAGTAGGAACGAGAAACAGTTATACTTACTTCTGTAACTGAATTACCGCAGATACGTTCCAAAATGTAATATAAGTCTGACTTTACAGGCATCACTTTCAACACTTTAAATTCCGTGATACTCTCTTTCAAGTATAAAAAAAAACATATAAAAGTCACTTCAGCAGATTTCAATAAACGCATCAGCACTATCATAGAAACACTTACACGTGAAATGTAATGCCCTTTCCCCCGACAAAACGCTGAGTACAGCCATAAGCGCAACACGAAACAATCACGTTTTGCCAACATTCACGTGACTTTAGCCCAGAGATGCTGGAGCCACTAAAATGACGTCAGGGCCAGTCTATTATATTTATGGTCGAAGATAAATACTTACTCTAAAACAAGTCAAAACACTTAGCATTCGATACTTGTACTTCGGGGACTTGTCGCCTAGGCTGTTGTGCAGCATGGAAAGAAACGACATTCGAGTGCAACCCGAGAGATGTGAAAAGGTTCGCGGTGTTTCTCAAGTGAAAGCCGGATGACACCAAGGACAGTGCAGTGGGAAGCGGTGGTAGGAGGGGGAGGGGGGGGGGGGGGAAGGCAGGTCGGCCGTCCGGGAAGGAGTAACGGGTCTCCAAGGACCGGGCCCGGGTTCGCGACTACACTTACGTACAGCACAAGACGGCGCGCGCACCGCTGAGGCGGGGATAGCGTTTCCTGCGCGACCTCGCGCGCTGCGGAGCTGCGTCTCGTCACGGCAAGCTGACCAACTGCACGAGGAAACAGAAGTCTGCAGGCGCAGGCCTCATCTGAGCTGTAGAACGGGAAGGCAAACGTCTCCGCTCCTGATGTGTAACTTGTAATGTCTTGAAGACCACGTTACTGAACCTACCAGAGGCTCTGATATAGCACACCCAGAAAGGTGCAAATAAAGCTTAATAATGTGCGCACATAAATGAAGAAAGAAATGCCACTGTTAAGCACTAATGAAGGACGGGGTCCCTTACTTCGATTGCACATAATTCATTAAGGTCAATCCAACACATTTCTTTAAAATAACATAAATGAAGTTACACTTGAATCTGTCTGTGTGGTGTGCGTACTGTGAGACCTTCGGTACACACACCATCAGATTATTTGGCTTGCCGCTCTAACGAAGTAGGCGAGTTTCAGCAAAATGTCTCGTGGTTTTATCGTGGCGTGTTTATCTTCTGCCGTTAGGTCAGACGATAGAAATGCCACTTGCACGCTTAGAGTAGCAGATTGATGGTGACCAACTTTAAACACGACTTGATTAATTTTCACACACATTCATTAAAGTAATAAAGAGCATAGATATTATGTAACTTGATTCTGGATGCTGTTTACAATTGACAATCTGAAGTTCCTTTGGTCTTGGTACGTTAATCTAATTCTCACATATCTCTGATACTTGACAAAGTGTCTATATATTTCTCTTCATGGCTATGTACAGGAATATGATAATCTTATTAGGCAGAGACTAATGCAGACTGACTAATCGGAGATCTGTACACTCATTATCATACCTTGCGCGTTCAGATATCACAGCGCGAGTGTGATCCCCAAGGAGAAAAGGTTCTACGTTAGCAGCAATCTCATTGGCTGTGTTACATGTTAATGCGCGGATCGGCGGAAGCAGAATTCGGTCCGTCTCTAAGGCAGCGCCATCTCGTAGTGCGGAGACGGACGAGCGCTGCGCCTGCGCTATTGTGCTCAGCGGGGCGCGCTCTATTGGGAAAGTTGTGTACGCGCTGACTACGCGGAACTATGTACACAACAGTCTGACATTAAACAGGAATAAAAATATCAATTTTCAGTATCAACTGATTTAGTGCGTCAAGCCAATAACCAGATAAACTAAACAATTCTGCGTAATTCAGAAGAAGGAGAAAAACAAAATTGAATCAATACACCCCCACTGACAAATATCCAAAGAAACAACCTTACAATACTACTCAAAAGAATGCACTGAAGTGGGGAGCAGACATTCACCCGACAGAACGCTTCAAAATGAGTTCAATAACACAGCTGCGTGCCCCAGAAAAATGTAAGACATTAAATGCACTTTGAAAGGTGGCTACACTGAGTCACAGCGCCAGAGATTGCGCCAAAGATTATTATTCCGCCTCCTCCACTGGTGCAGTAGTAGTTCAGAGGTTGCTGTGGGCAGCACTTGTTGAGAGCATGTCGTGTGCAGTTGTTGTCCTGTTGGGCGAGACAGTAGATGCTGTTCGGTTGGTGTAATGTACAGATGGAAGATCCAATGATCTCAGTGTATTTTTCGTCAATATATATGGAGGTAAAGAAAAAAAAATTTACATTTCCTTAATGACAATTACTCTTGGTCACAGGTTCAGTCAACAAAGCATCTAGCTCGTGTTCATGTATTAGACTTGTAATTCTAGTTTCTATGTGCAATTATAGTATTTCTGGTTTTTCAATTAGTTCATTGTAAATGGTGTTTAAAATATCTTGCCGTATTGAGGAAGAACCGGGCCAGATACATGTACGTTGAATCACACTTCCACACAAAGAACAGTTACACTTGTGCTTTGTTGTTTCGTAGTTTTTATAGTTGCAGGGGACTTAATTAATCAATTGTGTTAACGGAATTTTCCTTTCATTCTTTGTTGTTATTTTATGCAGTCAGATTGCGTACTGATACTAGTCAGGGCCAACCGGTTACGAGACTTCGTAACCGGACACACAGCTACTAAAATTATTGCATAATAATTAAGCCCCCATGAACTTCATTTCACGAATAACGAATCCTCATTAACGTTACGCCACTCCTGTTTGAACTGCAGCGTCCCAAAGAAACAGGCGCTTATTCTGAAAGAACAAATCCTTTTTTGTATGTTTAAATTACGGCATTAAGGAATTCCAAAAGATGTCCAATCGAAACTTTCTAGACGGAGGCTGAGCCAGAAACACAGAATGCCACAAAAACACACTTTTGCTCTGAAATCTTACAGGTCACCCGGAATCAGTTACAGACAAGGGGGCGGCGCCCAGAAATAACACAGGCTAATAGTCAGGCTGGGAGCACATCCTACGAGAACTTGTTCACACCACCCTCACCACAACTGTAGACATTCCGGCCGAACATCCGCTTGCGGTGGCTGCCAGAATGACGAAGCAACCAACAGGTCCACGCCGCGCTTCTCTCACAGGCACCTCAATTTGTACAAACATCTGGGCCAACACCAACTCCCGACTCCCCTCTCACTGCGAGGCGTGGCACAGTTTATACGAAATGCCTTCCAGGCAACCAGTAGCCGCCGCAGGAGTTTCGCGATTAACTAACAGCCCCAGCGTAACAGACATCACACGCGTGCTTACGCCCGAGCCACGACTCCGCCAGTCTCTGCACCGACTGCCTCACGCCGTCCCGCGCGCCCCAGCCGGAAACGCAAAGATCCTCATGCCCGGGGACGCGCCAGAGATAACAAGCCGGTCGCTGATGATCGACCAGCGATCTGGCTCAAGTAAGACTGAATATTTGAAATGTGATGCTAATTAACAATCTCAATTAACAATGACCACAAATAGAGCGCTCAAAACCTTCCAAGAAGGTACAGAACTCATAGTAAGCCTTCTCAGAATCTAGACGTTGAGACGAGAAGCTTGTAGTATAAATTTATTGCCGATGAAGTATTGATCGCGCCTGCTCGTTTCGTCACGATTACACAGTTTATTGTTCGACTTGTTTCTTACTTTATTATAGTTGTTTTTCAAATGGAAACCACATTACTATTTCAGACACCATTCTCTTCTTCCCACTTAACATTTTATTTCCTTTTGCGATGGATTCCAGCAAAAAATGTGTCAAACGCCTGTTATCAACAGAAGAAAGGAGTAGTGCTTGAGAATAGGAAGTCGTCGGGATCAATTGCTAACATAGTTCCTAATCTTCTCCACAGAATGTGCAAGTGCGTTTCGCGTCGATCAACGCCTCAAAACTATTTTAGTTTTAAATCTAAATAAACGGCATTACGTCATAATTTCCTGTAAATCTAGAGAATTTCCACTGAATGTTTTCACATTTTGAAGTAATTGTATGTCCTGAAGAAAAGGTGACAGAAATGATTTTGTTTTGGAGCGCACAGGCTATTTTAATACTAATTTACCGCTCATCTGATTTTATTTACTTTCTTGCGGTCGATTTGGAATCATTTTATGGCTTCATGTTGAGGCACTTAGGCGCACCAAGTGTATCTTGTTACTTTACCACAACGTCCTTTAATGTAGTAAATATAAGAATGACAAGGTCACCTTTCCTCTCTCATGACACAGCCTGTTTCCTTTGTCGTGCTAGTTTTATTGAGCTGGTGATCCACTGTGATCCGATGAGATGGTGAAGCCTTTTTTCTTTTTCTCGCCTTTCTGAATACGGAAGTAAGACTGTTGACGTTCGCGTTTTTCGATCAACTTACCAGTCTTACACATATTTGCTACCGTAAGACGATGTTGTGATACATCAAGAAGGTATTCTTGCGGGCGTATTTAATTTTGATAATATTACACTTTGTGGAAAGTGTGTGAAAATAACAAGTGTGCCCCAAAGCAAAGTAACTTGCAGCAGAGTCACCTCGTTTCCAGCGTCATGGAAGCAACAACAAATTTTTCTACATTTCAATTTTCCTCTTTAAGAACACCCTCGTCCGAAGTTTTGTGTTGATATAAATGCGTGAAGTTATCCTCTACAGATTTATAATACATCTTACCCTGATGAAGGACCCGTATCTCTCAGATGAAAATATCGTCTACTAATTGAGTGCTATGAGATGAACCACTTGTTTGTTTTCTATACTTGATCAGGAAGGTAATCTGATATTTGCGCGATAAGATTTTTATTGCATCTCGATCACTTCGAAATACATTACCCATAAGAATTTGTTTTTACATTGCTGAAATTCACTTCATCGATGTTCATGGTAAACAAACCTGCCGCTGTTGTAAAGTATTTTCGCTGACCCACGTATTACACGACAGAAGTCACTATACACTACTACGGTTTCGGGATCTTAGCCACGTCATCAGCACTATCGCAAATCTAGCAGTAACATGACATCATGTCCATTCTCAAATAACTAGTGGGCAAACATCTAGCATAGGCGCACCGTCAAATAACATGCCAAATTGTGACTGCAATGTTATTTGACGGTGTTTCCCTGCTAGTTGTTAGAGCGTGCATATGACATCCTACTGCTGCTACGTTTCATATTCACCTGATGATGGGGCTAAAACACCGAGACGGTGGGAGTGTGTAGTGACTTCTATCATTTAAGACTTCTGCCAATAAATATATTTTATAACTGTGGCGGATTTGTTTACCATGAACATGTCTGCCAGCAAATCATTTGAAAATTCCATAGTCACAATATGATGCTCCAATCAGTGTTCCACGGAAAACGAAAGGTCCACTAAATTTTTCTCCGATTACGTTAGCCCATATGTTAATGCTAAGCTGTTTTTGATGTTTTCTTCCCTATTAGGGAACCTTTCGCAGAGAAACTTCTGGCTTGAAACACATTGCAGTTACCAAGTCCATAAACCAGTTGCACCCCCCCCCCCCCCCCATGTGCTGATTAGAATACATTTTAACCAGAAACGTAAAGAAGACACTAGTCCAAAAAGAATACCGCGTGACTGGGAATCAGACACAACAAGTCAGTCTCCAGTGAAGGTAGCTAACTCACGCGTGTTCGGTGGCGCCGATGTCGGAAATGGCCGATTCGATTCCTGGTGGGGGAAGAATACTCAGTACGCACTAAACACTAGAACCTTAGACTGCGCTTTCCACTACTAATTATGTTCTGAATAGTAAAATAATTTGTTCGTTTACTAGTACCATGGCAACTAAGATAAACATATGAAGGCTTTAACTTAATACTTCCCAAAATAAACAGCATTTGGAAAGGAGAAATACCACTCGCGTTAAGAGGGAAGACCGGGTTAGAGGTTGGGTGCGGCACAAATATTTCATACGAAACTATTGGTTCTTGTTGTTGTTGTGGTCTTCAGTCCTGAGACTGGTTTGATGCAGCTCCCCATGCTACTCCAACCTGTGCAACCTTCTTCATCTCCCAGTAACTACTGCAACCTACATCCTTTTGAATCTGCTTAGTGTATTCATCTCTTGGTCTCCCTCTACGATTTTTACCCTCCACGCTGCCCTCCAATACTAAACTGGCGATCCCTCGATGTCTCAGAACATGCCCTACCAACCGATCCCTTATTCTAGTCAAGTTGTGCCACAAACTCCTCTTCTCCCCAATCCTATTCAATACCTCCTCATTAGTTACTTGATCTACCCATTTAATCTTCAGCATTCTTCTGTAGCACCACATTTCGAAAGCTTCTATTCTCTTCTTGTCCAAACTAATTATCGTCCATGTTTCACTTCCATACATGGCTGCACTCCAAACAAATACTTTCAGAAACGACTTCCTGATACATAAACCTATATTCAATGTTAACAAATTTCTCTTCTTCAAAAACGCTTTCCTTGGCATTGCCAGTCTACATTTTATATCCTACTTCGACCATCATCAGTTATTTTGCTCCCCAAAGAGCAAAACTACTTTACTACTTTAAGTGTCTCATTTCCTGATCTAATTCCCTCAGCATCACCCGATTTAATTAGACTACATCCCATTATCCTCGTTTTGCTTTTGTTGATGCTCATCTTATATCCTCCTTTCAAGACACTATTCATTCCGTTCAACTGCTCTTCCAAGTCCTTTGCTGTCTCTGACAGAATTACAATGTCATCGGCGAACGTCAAAGTTTTTATTTCTTCTCCATCGATTTCAATACCTTCTCCAAATTTTTGTTTTCTTTCCTTCACTGCTTGCTCAATATACAGATTGACTAACATCGGGGACAGGCTACAACCCTGGCTCACTCCCTTCCCAACCACTGCTTCCCTTTCATGTCCCTCGACTCTTATAACTGCCATCTGGTTTCTGTAAAAATTGTAAGTAGCCTTTCGCTCCCTGTATTTTACCCCTGCCACCTTCAGACGTATTGGGCAGTAAATGTAAAATGCAGTTAGTGTCAAGGAAGTCGCACTCAGCGAATTAATTTCTAAAGAAAAAAAATTGTACAACTGTGGATCGTCAACAGTGACCGCTCTTTCAGTGACGCAAAATACCTGTAGAACCAAGCCGGAGAACTGAAAACAAAAAAAGACAGCAACGAAGCAAGCACCTAACAACGGAAAAGAGTCTCTAAGTAAAAAAAATAGAAAATGGCCTTTTGTATACGTATATGGATTTTTTGCTTAGTTTTAAGTCCTTTGTCCATCCCCAGAGGTTTCCCACATCCACATTCAAAGAAATGTGATACTGATTTCAACGTATGGACAATTTGCCCAAGTCTTCCTGCCTTTCCGACGGAAGCAGTATAAAATACACAGAGCCATAAACGAATACAACTTTTTTTAACTATTTGTTGTACTAGAATTGTTAGTGTGTAATAACCGCCTTGCAGTTTTACACTCTCACTCTCGAAATGACCACTTTAAATTAAATTACACCTGGGAACCCTGCGCTGTCGTTCGTTTTCTCACTTTCCTTTCTGTGTCTGTTTACCTCTGTTTCTCAGAAGTGGTTCCACATTGCGACCCCATTTAAGTAAGCGACCCTCGCAGGTGTCGGAGAGTCCCATTCAGAAATTTCCCGTATGCTGATGTAGCAACAGACAGCCTAGCGTGTGGGAACCGCGGAGGCGGTGTATCTCGCGGTATCGTGGCCCGCTAACGGGCGGGCTTGAATACAATGGGGGCGCGCAGCCTTCGCAAACCTTGAGCCCGTTCCTTGTAACAAGCAGCCGCGGCTAAGGGTGCCTACACTTCCTTTCTTCGGCGCTCTTCTCATGCAGACGCACAAAGCTGGCTAGATCGTTCCTCTGGTTCTTCCAACGCTGATCGTTAATCATGACAGTCCAGGTAAGAAAATAATGAATCACAACGGGAACTTCTCCGAATTTATAGATGCTTAGCTGTGGTAAATTTATGTCCATAATAAAAAATTCTTCTCGTTGACAGAGAGGACTTCGGGCGATGTTTTCTCATCATCAGTGATTTCTTTTTCGACCTCCAAACAGCTATGGTGTTCCAAAATATTGATGCTATTCCCTAATGTTGGCCGCAAGATTAAAAATTACACAAAAACAAGGGCTAAGCTGAATTTGCACTTACCAAGAGCAAATAAACATAAAAACTCAAAACAGCATCCTCTGTGGCAGAATAAAACTGAAAAATAAATTGCCTGGGGCGATGAAACATATAACTAAAACTTATTTAAGACGGCAGTTAAAATGTACTTTTTAAGCAACACTTTCCGTTCAGTGAAAGATTACCTAGTTAGCAGAAATGTAATCCAAATGATTAACATTAATGAAACATCTATATCATTTCAAAAGACATTTCGCGATATTAATTGTTTTTGCTGAAAAACCTTACACCAAAATTATGTGCTCGTTACCCTGTTTCCGAGCTTATCATATCTCTCATTATGGAGGGATGCTGACTCAGTTTTCGGGAATCTAACCGGGGACTGCACTACTACTACTACTACTACTGATATTACGAGTAATAATAATAATAATAATAATAATAATAATAATAATAATTATTATTATTATTATTATTAATAGTAATAAAATTAGAGGAGAGTGGAAGTGAAGTCATACACAGATGGCGCGAGTGGAAGAGTTTCCTAGTCTTCTTTAACTCTGTGAATATTTCGCTGCAAGGAAATTACGCTGCGGTCTCTCCGAAGTATGTTTGGTTAAGGCGAAAAGGGACCATAAGACATTATACGGCCCAGTCGTTTTGTTAATTCTAATAATAATTTACATGTGGTGATTCAGAACTGCATTTGCCATTACAATTAACAAGTCATCTGTTAAATACTGCGGAGTGGATGTGACATCTGCATGTTTTGCTCATGGACAACTTTTTGTCGCTTGCTCAACAATGGACTCACCCAAGAATACGTTCATCCTAGCACCTGTACATGTGAGTAGAAACTTAGTCTATAATCGAATTCTGAATTAAATAAACATTACGGAGAATTATTGTTTTGGATACTGTTTTCGGTAATTGGAATACTGTACTTATACATTTGTACTTCATGCAGATTTGTTTGTGCGACTCTTCCGTAATATCAGGGGTGTTTTCACGAATACATGGAAATGAAAGATTTTCGATACTACACTACAACCACAGTTAATATTTTTGTTTCTTACAGAAAATTGACAAAATGATTACTGAGCAATGCAGCTAGTAACATATACATTACAGATGTGTGACAGTGTATTGCATTTGCGTTATACTAAACACAAAAACACAACCAAAGCATTACTTGACAATTATTATTTGCAAAGACGTGCACTTAGAGTCACTGAGTCAAGTTGTCTATTAGACTGTTAAGACAATGTAATATGGATTTGTATGTATGTTTTACTGAGTAATTTATAATGTTTTGAAATAAGTACAAGTTATTGCTTTTTCCCGTTAACGCGACAGGCAATTCGTATATTTCAATACGGACGCAAAGAGGTAACATGTATTTCAGCTTGGCTTTTCTTTTAGATACGCAAGGATGGTGTACTTTTTACCAAATAAAACCATAACACCATTAATATAGCAATTTAAAACAAAGGATGGCAGAGGATCGTCTGCAGTATTATTTACGTTTTTCCCTCTCTCTTTTTCCAAAATGACGCGCCGGAAAACTGAGTGCCTGTACTAACCCACTCGTGTCCTTATGTCCTCTGTTTTGTTGTTGTGCCTTAGTTAGACTTACGACGGACACACCAGAATTAACTTCACCGTCTTTCTCAAATTACGGTTCTACGCATGTCTCTGGTAAAATACCTTCAATTGAAATCTTCTCGTGCTGTTGTTACTCTAAGCGATGTTTTATCGCAAGTTTAGTATTCGCCAACTTTGGGCGAAGTTACTTTCCGCAGTTGTATGGCAAACATGTTGATGCCCCCTGTTGCAAGTGTAACATACACGGAAATTAATATCTCTAAAACTAGTCATAAAGAGTTATTGTTGCGACCAAAACCCTTCAAAACATTTGATACGCTGTTTCTTTCTGTCACTAGAAGAAACTCACTCCCTGCCACCGTCCTAATCTTGAAAATCTCGCACTGTCTCTATCAACCGGTTAAAGATCGACGCTCATTACGTTTTTCTATCTTTTCCTTTAACAAGAACTCAAACTAAAGAGCAAAGTCAACAATATGGCGCCCAGGGGTTTCATATGCCACCCACTTTTTCAATTGTACCATACTTTCTCATGACTTTCCCATTACACCTAAGTTATCCATTTGCCACCGACATAATATTGTACTTCAAGAAATACATTCTTTAATCTAAAAAAAAAGCTCCAGTTTGTTTTATTTTCCCCTGGGATAAGTGCGATTGAAGCTTCTTGTCAAACTGCACCTCTCACAACATTACACCAACTGTCCAGTTACGTTGATGTGACCACCTGTCAGAATCCAGAATAATCACATTTTTCAGTGCGTACTGCTGCGAGACGTACAGGAAGAGGACCACTGAGGTCCTGCCGGCCGCGGTAGTCTCGCGGTTCTAGGCGCGCAGTCCGGAACCGTACGACTGCTACGGTCGCAGATTCGAATCCTGCCTCGGGCATGGATGTGTGTGATGTCCTTAGGTTAGTTAGGTTTCAGTAGTTCTAAGTTCTAGGGGACTGATGACCTCAGAAGTGAAGTCCCATAGTGCTCAGAGCCATTTGAACCATCGTCAGACTATAAAACTTATCTGGAAGTGCCTCGGCCTCAGTTGGCGACCGCGATGCGGCAACCACGAGTGCTGTACTGGAACTGACCTAGCGTCATGAGGCCCGCCTAGGCGGACACAATACCTTGCGCCTGCGCGTAAACTGTATGATAGTTACTTGTTGGGGCAAGACGTGAACTAAACGTCTGACGTTGAATTTACTAGTAAACTCAAATGAAAAGTATAGCTGAGGAAAAGGGCGTATATATTAACCTGTGCAGTACGCACTTATATCGACTGTCTTAATATTTATTAAGTAGTCATTGCTCATGATATGAGGAAGACATCATGTGCTTACAAGGTATGGCCTATCTAGGAAAATTTTTGTGCTTAAGCATGAAGTTTTATCACCTAAAAAGAGTGGGAAGGATAATATAAAGCCAACATCGGCATTATTACGACTAGGTCTAGAAATGTTTAGCTATGCTTAGCTATGGTTACAAAGCATCAACACCCTATTGACTTAGCACACAAATGGTCATGATGATACGAACAACTCTATATCTAATCTGTAACATCCGGCAATACGGGCCATATAAAATACGTGGTCAGTATTCAAGATTAGTATATTTGACCTGAAATGATCTAGAAACAAGTGAAAAACTGATGCACGTGCCTGATTGAGCTTCTTGGCGAAGTTATGGTTACGAGTTGCAGAAAACACTACAATAGGGGATAATGTGGCGGCAGTGGGGTACTCAATTTGCCGTCATGGAGGTGATCCACACACATACTGTAAAAACTGTGTGTGGACCACTGCCATCATAGTTCGGGCCTGGTGACCACTGCCATTGAACTTAGGGAATGACAGCGGAAATAAGCTTAAAGCTTAAGTGTGACTCGGCGAACATCACTCCAGTCAGTACACTTAAAAACTATTGACCGACATAGGTCAATTATGCTCAAAGCTAAAGTGTGACTTGGCGAACATCGCTCCAGCCAACACACTTAAAAACTGTTGATTATTAAAATTGAAATCATCTAAAAAGGTGTCAGATAAATCGCTTCGTTTCTGCATTACAACTGCTTTGTTTTTCCGCATTCCCCCGACACTCCACATTTACCCTCCATAACTAGTGTTGCCGTCTCCCGTCGTGAGTGGTTAATGCACATTAACGGTGGATGCAGAAGGGGGTCACATTAGTGTGATGAAATGTGTATCAGGCAAGAAGCCGTATTAAATCATCTGTTATGGTCAGTAACAAGGAAGCATCTTCAACAAAGCTATAAATATTAACGGAGTGTCGTACAGATGAAGCATCATGTGAGGCGATGTCATCAGCCATCTGCTTTTTATTCAGACATCTGTAGCGCCGCTACGCACGGAAGACGGTGAACAGTTCGATGAGTTTCTTGTCAACTAAGGTATTGCGTGTTCCCTACTACGACGTATGGTACGGGGTGTTCAAAAAGTCTCTCCGCAGTGCCGTATGATTGTAAGCCGCACGTGCCGTATGCCACAATGAATATACCGAAATGAAACTCAGTAAAATAAAAAGTTATTAATTTATTGAATATTCCTTTTTTACTTAGAGATTTTCACGTTAAATGTTGAAAGTGTCCCCCCCCCCCCCCCTGTTGTTTAATAGACAATTCAATTCGTCTAATGATGTTTCCAAACGCAAGCTGTAACATTCCTTCTGTAACGCAAGCAGTGAAACAGGTTATTGCGGTTTTGAATTCATCGATGGATTTTGGACAGTTTTTATAGACAGTTGCTTTCCCTGCACTCCAGAAGAAAAAGTCAGGTGGTGTTAGGTCAGGTGATCGTGGAGGCCAAAGTCCCTGTGAAATTATGCGATCACCAAAAACATCAGCAAACAGTGATATTGAAACGCGAGCTGAATGCGCGGTTGCACCATCTTGTTGAAAATAACCGTTCAGTATTTCACTTAACACAAGTTCTACTATGAATGGGTACAAAATATGACTGCAGTATCGTTGTGCGTTTAGTGTTTCGTTGAAAAACCTAGGCAGGCGAACAATCATACGGCACTCGCGCCTAACAATCACACGGCACGGCGGGTAGACTTTTTGAACACCCCGTATATTCTTGACGTGGCTCTGATCCTGTGTATCTGATGCTGAACATAATGCCTTGTAAATTTACAAACGTACGAATGAAGTATCAGATTACAACGCCGGTTTGCAACAATGTCGTTCGGTTAAACGACGAATGCGGTAGTTACTCTTTACGGAAGGTGCCGACCATTCTCAGATTTCGCTGGCTGATAAATACAAGCAACGGGAATAAAAAAATATTTTTCTTGAATTTTACTGAAGTTGCGGAACCCAGAAAATTTTCAACACATATACTACACTGTAGACCACCTGGCGCGATCCATCTCAAATTTCAACAATTGCAGATAACGTAATGCGGTTTTCTATGAATTACTCAATTTAAAGAGGCGAGTATTTTTCTATGGTTTTAACAATGATTTTTTTATTTGTTGAGAATTAAAAGCAAATATTATTATTTCAATGGCACTTAATACTTTTCTTTCGGCAATCGATGTCTTGTAAAATGAGTACAGTCATATACCAGTTTTAATTGTTCACGCCGAAGCACACCGCAAGAAAACTCGAGTATATGCTGAAGATTAAGTTTGAACAGACTTCCAACCAAGTTAGGCTGGTAAATAGAACTGTATTAAACTTCTTCGGTGTCATATTCAGCACAAGTAGCAGGTTTTTTGTGATACGTTTCGCTACACAGATTGACATATGCTGTGTACTAGTCTTTTCACGTCGTATCAACTGTAGGAAAAACAAGTGCGTAATGCAATTAAAAAAATAATTCTGGCTTTTATGTCCGCCCAAACAATAAAATTACGATTGCTAACTCTACAGTATAATATTCGTCCATTTACATACTATCGTTAATAGAAAACCGCATTTCGGCATTTACAATCGTCGCGAGAATTTTAGGATATCCACGTTAGGGACATCAATCTGGATATTCGTTGTAGTTCGGATATGCGGTAGCAAACGTGTGTATTTGTCATTGGAACTTGTGCTTTATCTTTTAATAATTATAATAAACTGAACTGCTCCCTCTGCAAGTCTACGCGCAGATAAAGCAAATTTTCCCGGTAATCTACACGAATGTTTGGCGTTTTTGCGTCGCAGGAACCAAAACGCCGTTACGTGCTTCTATACTAAAAGCCACTAATGGCTTTTCGTGACTGTTTGTCTAGCATTAGATGTTCAGACTGATGCCATGCAGTATAAAACATTCTACTCCATTCCTAAGTCTTCACATAAAATGCTTTAAGGTCTTCTGTACTACGCAGGTGTGCAATAAGGAGTTGCCATTTCCAGCACTGTACTCGCAGTAATCGGGCTGACTTTTCTTGGCCACCGCAGACGGTACCAAGCGAGCAAATGGTACGTAACGACGGAAAGCCATCGTCGTAAAACCCTAGACGGTAACTTTCAAGAAAGGCGAAACGTTACGGTGGAACTATGAGTAAAAGCGACAGCAGTGATGAGCAGTCAGTGTCACTTACTCTGAGATTGCCGTAGCATATTGGACAGGTGAAAGGGAAGAGGATCTTCTGTTAACGTGCCACGCGGTCATAAAATATTGTACTTGGCGTGTACAGTACAAGGTCATGTCGCTGCTAGAGCCGTACTGTGGTTTTCTCTCTCTGAGAAAGAACGCCTTTATACGTAACTGAATACGTCTCTTCTTGGCACTCGGATTGACAATGTGGACCACGGCATACTTTTGCAAAAAGTGGAGCAGTACAGAATAAGAAAAAAAAACATCAACTGCATATCCAGCAAATAGGACATCAGATCTGAGTCTTACTTGGGTCATGAAGAATGTTGGAAACTCTTACAGGTCGGCTGCTCGATGCCCGACTAACCTGGACGACACCAGATAACGTTTTGTCCGGAAGGAGAATGAAATATATATAAAGCAAATATACATGAAGCAAAGGGACATTAACCAACATTACTGCCTTCCTCATAACTTTGTTCTTTATGAAGATATGATCAGCAGTACGACTTTAAAAAAAAAAAATCACACTATATTTCTCGGAAGGAGAATGAAATATATATCAAGCAAATATACATCAAGCAAAGGGACATTAACCAACATTACTGCCTTCCTCATAACTTTGTTCTTTATGAAGATATGATCAGCAGTACGACTTTTTTTAAAAAAAATCACACTATATTTCTCATTGGGCAATCCATTTCTTCAAGACCTATTCAGAAGCGAAACACACTATATCATTCATGTAAACATGACGTTATTGAAAAAAAGAAGAAGATTTGATTTCCCAAGCACAAGTAAGCAGTGCAAGGACACACGGTATCGTAATTCGTCTACTTGCTGGAGTTGAAAGTAAACAAATGTAAACACAAGGAAAAGGCACACAGGTCATAAGGTTTGTGTGAGTACCATGTACATCAACGAAGACAAGGTAACAATGTAAGTTAAACCTTCCTTGAGTTTACATTCTTCACTATCAGCTGCAACGAGTGAACGATTAACGTTACCCCGTGTACCTACACCGTATGTTAGAACAGGAAAGTCAGTTTTAAGTTATGTTTTTAATAACGTCATGATTTCGTGAGTGGAACACTGTGATACGTTTGTAAACTTGTCTTGAGGAGAGGAAGTGGATTACCGAATAAAAAATAATAGGTACTGTTTAAAAAAAAAGACGTGCGCTGTTCATATCTTCCATAACGTCCATTACGGTACAAGAAAGGCTATTGTTTGAAAAATCGTTGTATTTGTAGACAAGAAGCTGTTTGAAGTGGTCAAAATAAAGTCAATACCGCTAGTGGTCAAATTTTACTCTGAAGAAATAATGATGTGAAAGAACATTGAAAAATGTGACTAGAAATCCACACGGATAAGATATAACTTGTAAGATATGCAAGCGACATCACGATTACGGTCGGATGAAAGGCTTTAGAGGACTTGTTGAAAGGAATGGACGACATAATTATCACGGAATACTGTTTAACGATAAACAGACGAAGACGAAGGTAATGAAGACCAGTAGGAGGGACAATAATAACTTTCTTAGAAAGAAATTGGAAGAAATAAGCCGGCTGGGGCGGCCGAGCGGTTCTAGGCGCTACAGTCTGGAATCGCGTGACCGCTACGGTCGCAGGTTCAAATCCTGCCTCGGGCATGGATGTGTGTGATGTTCTTAGGTTAATTAGGTTTAAGTAGTTCTAAGTCCTAGGGGACTGATGACCTCAGAAGTTAAGTCCCATAGTGCTCAGAGCCATTTGAGCCATTTTTTTGATCCCTTGATGTTTATACTGCTGCTTCTTTTTTCTCCAAATATCTCTCTAATTTAGCCTAGTTGTGCATACTTCTGCGGCCGTCAGTTTGTCAGAAGCGATTACGGCTTTCTCATTTTGCACTTTCCATCTAATTGATTTTTAGACGCCTGCATTCCATTTCGCCTGCTTCATTTCCAAATTTTTCTATTTTCGCCAATGAAATTCAATACCTCCAGCTTTATCTGGGAATTTTTACTAGGTCTGTCTTTTTATCTACGTGATTCTCTCTTTCATGTTTCATCTCAATTCCTTATCCTGTTTCAGTCCAACATTACCTTACCGAGTACTCCTTCTGAAACTTCTAAATCTCATTCCTTCAGTTTATCTTGATACCACCTCTTAAATGTCCTAGCATTTCTCAGTTTATGCAGTTTTAATCTACACTTAGTAACAAGTAAATTATGTTGAGAGTCCATATCTGTCGCTGGAAATGTGGCTTCCGTTTCATTCCTATCCCCAAAACTCGTATATTTCCTTCTCCTCCATTTTTCATACTACCAAATTCCAGTCACTCATCACAATTAAATTTTCGTCTCCTTTAACTACCTGAATTTTTTTCTTATCTCATCCTGCTTTCAATCTCTTGTTCAATTGAGGTCCTAGTTGCTACGTAAACTTGTAAGACTGTTGTGGGTGTTAGCTTCATGTCTATCTTGGTCAGTAAAAAACATACATTGTACTCCTCATAGCTTTCTTATTTTTTCATTCATTGTTAGGCCTACTCCTGCATTACCACTATTTGATTTTGTGTTGCTGACGCTGCACTGAATTGATGAGAAGTCCTATCATTCCGCACTTAAACCTTGCTTCAACCTGTTAATTTCTCTTTTTACAATACCTAACCCACCTGTGCGATTAAGGGATCCAACATCCCACGCTGAGATCTGTAGCATGCCTGTATTGTTTTCCAGATAATGATATCCTCTTGAGTAGCTCCACCCGGCAATTCGAATAAGGGATTATTTCAGCTCCGGAATATTTTACCGAAGAGGATCCGTTGTGGTCGCAAATACTGTATCGAGACACACAAATCACTCTACTTCCGCAAGGTCCACGGTTCATGGATGGGGATTTGTATGTTTGTTGTTTTCACAATCTGCTCCTCTCTAAACCGGTGCTGTAGTCTCTACTTTTTAATTCATAAAATGTTCGGCATGTATCGGTGCAACTTCGTTTTCGTTATGTTCTGGCCACCCTCGGAGTGAACCGGGAGAGTAGCTGTTGATTTGCTCTAGGTATGACTTCAAGATCATAGTGTAGTTGGAATTTCCGCAGCTGTAAGCCCGAAATGTGATGGGCTATTTATTATGGCTTTTAAATCGAAAATACGCATATTTCAATATTCTTAAAGCCATTTGTCTCTATTCTGTTCGTATTGCTATATTTAATTTCATTTCTTGTGAGTGATAAAAATTTTTTCCACTTTCTTAGGGTACCGTTTTTTTTTTTTTTTAATCGATTCCATGTATTCTGTCTGGGACCGAAATAAAGGGAAAATTTTGACAGTTGTTTCTTTTCTAGCTGTGTAAGATTTATAGTACCACGCGCAATGTATTACATTAAATTTCTCTAATTCTGCTAATTACTTTCACCTATGAGTGATGTATTACAGTCCAAGTATTGCGCAGTTTGTTGCTTGGTCAATCTCTGACATTCACACATTTAAGATTTCATTTGGTTTTTCTGGCAACGGCCTTGCCGCAGTGGTTACATCGGTTCCCGTGAGATCACCGAAGTTAAGGGGGGGGGGGGGGGGGGGTAGGACGTCAATCGGGCCGACGTGGAGCAGGAGAGGCACCACAGGACATTTTATTTTCTGCTGTCTATAAAACTTTGTCAGCATGACCAGGAAGGATTCAGGATTCACACTCATAGCAGTGTACGTGCAAAAACATAACAAAATAATTTTTTTAGATATGAAATTTCATCATTTTTTCACTTACTGTTGGCTGCATTTGTTGCTATAAGTACATTTTTCTTCACAAGTAGGAGAGATTCTTTGATGAATTTTGCACAGCATACAAACCACACTTACAGGTGTATGAAACTTAAGAATTTTTCAAATCTATTAAAAACTGTGGTAAAAATTGAGATAATTAACTACAAAATTTGATTTTCTGCTGATCAGAAAGTTAAAAATGAAACAGCTCATTAATGTTTTCATAAATTAAATAGATTTTAGAGTTTCAGAGACCTCTAAGTATGGTTTGTATGCTGTGCAAAATTCATCGAACAGTCTCTCTTACTTATTGAGAAAAGTGTACCTACAGCAACAAATGCAGCCAATATTAAGTGAAAAAATGATGAAATTTCACATGTAAAAGAAATTATTTTGTTATGTTTTTGGACTTCCGCTGTTACGAGTGTGAATCCTGAATCCTTGCTTGTCATGCTGATAAAGTTTTATGAATTTACTTGTAAAAGTATAGACAGTGGAAATTAAAATGTCCTGTGGTGCCTCTCCTGCTCCAAGTCGGTCCGTTTGACGTCCTACCCCACTTAAGCGCTGTCGGGCGTGGTCGGCACTTGGATGGATGACCATCCAGGCCACCATGCGCAGTTGGCATTTTTCGAGGTGCACTCAGCCTCGTGATGCCAATTGAGGAGCTACGCGACCGAATAGTAGCGGCTTCGGCCAAGAATACGATCATAACGACCGGGAGAGTGGTGTGCTGATACAATGCTCCTCCTATCCGCCTCCTGCCCTGAGGATGACACGGCGGTCGGATGGTCCCGATGGGCCACTTGTGGCCTGTAGACGGAGTGCGTTTTTTTGGTTTTTCTACTAAGGTGACCTCTGTTTTGCTATCTTGAGTGTGTGTCTTGTACGATGCGCAGAATCTCTTGGATCCCAGTTTATCGGCCACTAGCGCTAACGACAACGTGGGGAGTGTTGGCTGCAGCACCGCGCAGAAGACATTCGCGGCGGTAGCGGTGATGGGGCCGGCGTGGTGTCTGCAGGCAGGCGCAGCCTTGGCGGGGAATCCGATCTGATCGGTCGGCCGGCTGGCGGCGCATTTGCATACAGGCAGGCGCTGCCGGCTAGCGGTTTCGCACAGCGGGACCCGCCCGCGCGGCTTTTTTCGCGGTTCTCGTTGCGTCATCCGATGCACGGTGTCGTCACCTTGCCGCGGCGCGCACAGGACTCCACGACGGGCAGCCCAGAGAACCGTCACTGTCCTGCTGCTGCACGAAGATGCTACGTCTTAACCGATATTCTCTCTCTACTGCACGCGGGCGTATAAAAACTATTCATTTACTCTTAGGGCAGAAATGATTTCCACTCATCTGGATATAATATATTTCGTTTTTCCCCTTTTGGCTGGCGGTTTTCTGCTATTTTTGTTCACTGCTAATGTTTACACTCGAAATTTTAATTTCCACTGTCGTTTCCTATAAATAACTCTCCACTTTATAAATGGCTGAGCCATTTTATTTCGACTCCATTTATGGAGCAAAATGGCTAAGCACGGATGGCTAGAGGACAAATGTAAGGATGTTCACGCTTATCTCACTAGGGGTAAGACAGATACTGCCTACAGGAAAATTAAAGAGACCTTCGGAGGACAGAGAACCACTTGTATGAACATCAAGATCTCAGATGGAAACCCAGTTCTAAGCAAAGAAGGGAAAGCAGAAAGGTGAAAGGAGTATATAGAGGGTGTATACAAGGGCGATGTAATTGAGGGCAATGTTGTAGAAATGGAAGACGATTTAGATGAAGATGAAGTGGGAGATACAATACAGCTCGAAGAGTTTGACAGAGCACTGAAAGACCTGAGTCGAAACAAGGCCCCGGGAGTAGACAACATTCCATTAGAACTACTGACAGCCTTGGGAGAGCCAGTCCTGACAAAACTCTACCATCTGGTGAGGAAGATGTAAGAGAGAGGCAAAATACCCTCAGACTTCAAGAAGAATATAATAATTCCAATCCCAAAGAAAGCAGGTGTTGACAGATGTGAAAATTACCGAACTATCAGTCTAATAAGCCATAGCTGCAAAATACTAACACGAATTCTTTACAGACGAATGGAAAAACAAGTAGAAGCCGACCTCGGGGAAGATCAGTTTGGATTCCGTAGAAATGTTGGAACACGTGAGGCAATACTGACCCTAAGACTTAGCTTGGAAGATAGATTAAGGAAAGGCAAACCTACGTTTCTAACATTTATAGACTTAGAGAAAGCTCTTGACAATGTTGACTGGAATACTCTCTTTCAAATTTAATTAAAGTAGTAAAGGAGTTTTGCTGTGTGGGAAGCAAAATAACTGATGATGGTCGAAGTAGAGAGGATACAAAATGTAGACTGGCAATGGCAAGGAAAGCGTTTCTGCAAAAGAGAAATTTGTTAACATCGAGTGTAGATTTAAGTGTCAGGAAGACGTTTCTGAAAGTGTTTGTACGGAGCGTAGCCATTATTGAAGTGAAACGTGGAAGATAAATAGTTTGGACAAGAAGAGAATGGAAGCTTTCGAAATGTGGTACTACAGAATAATGGTGAAGATTAGATGGGTAGATCACGTAACTAAGGAGGTATTGAACAGAAATGGGGAGAAGAGGAGTTCGTGGCACAACTTGACTACAGGAAGGGACGGGCAGATACAGAAGGATGTAGATTGCAGTAGGTACTGGGAAATGAGGAAGCTTGCACACGATAGAGTAGCATGGAGAGCTGCATCAAACCAGTCTCAGGACTGAAGACCACAACAACAACAACAACAACAACAACATAAGGTGCCCACACACGTTCATTATTTGATGACATTACTAGTTTGTCAAACTTTCAATATACTGGAGCCACGTCACCACCAGTAACTGCAATTTTTTTTTTTAGTTGACACGCACTTTCACGAGGTTAACATGTCAGAAACTGAAGACGAAAGTATGAGCTGCAATAGTAGTAGTTTCGGCTTGCGGCAATAATAAACAATGAAAAAGATGAAATGGCTGTGAGAAAGGTTTGGAAAAAAGTGACTGGTCACAATTTAATGTATGACAGATCAGAACCATGGACCCGAAAGATTTCCAAAAATGTCTTGCATTAAGTTACTAATATTAACACAAGGTAAAACAGAGAAACAAAATATACATTATAATGAGAAAGCCAATAGTAGTCGACGAGAGATTAGAAGTAACTTTGAGATTTGTAGCGACAGGCAAGTCAGTCAAATGCTCGAACTTTAGTTCTGTACTATCAACAAGTACAAATAGTAAAATTCCGTGAAAAACCGTGAAGCAATTATGTCTGCCTGGTAAGGATGTCTTTAGGCAATTAATATGAATCCATGTTACACGTTTTGTAATAATTTGGTGAAATTGACACGCATTTCGCAGACCTCCTACTGGTCATTGCAGATAAATGACGTGTTTTTCGAAGTGGAAGCTTTATTTCAAACTACGCAGAACACGAACCTTAACTATATTTTAAAATTAAGCACTGTCATAGAGAATCCTCCTTTGACGATCCTACATACTACGTTCGTCCCTTGCGTAAGTCTATTAAAATTCTTTTGTGATAAAAACGACTTCAAAAACTTAATTCGAAGTATGATATGCAGAAAGATGAATTGAAAACTAACAGTGCATACTGACGCCCTATGCCTGGTTCGTTGTCAGACCGTCAGTATTTGACCTCACACGTTGATTAGTATTTGTAGTATTGAAATACGTCAATATGCGCCCTTAGACAGTCAATGCATGATGGGTTTGCAAATATTATTGAACGTGTGAGGGCCCCTTCAGCGACGTACTACCGTGCTGTAACCCAACCAGTACGTACCAACATTACAGACATGTACCAGTACAGAAAAAATAGTAAATGGTGTGACTTTATTTTTCCGAGGTGAAAACTGAAACTTTGTAACTTCCCTATAGTACAAGAGAATTATCTATCAACAGCATCACAGAGCTTTCGGCGCTGTCTACCACTTGCATACATCGCGAACGGTAACACTTGTACAACACTACCTGGAGTACGCCAAGGGCTACTTGCATGTCTCATACATAAATGAAAAGCGACAAGAGGAAAAAAAAATTAAAAACAGTCTTCGCAAATGCTGCAAATGTGTTCCGATTTGTCTACTGCGCGATGAGGGTTCTCGTATCGGTGTGCATATAAAGACGAAACATATTGTACCTGCTGGCACAAACAATGCCCCAATTCGAAGTACGTTTGCAGAAGCTGTTCGTGTCCCCTGGATCGCACGTATGTTGAGTGACTTATTGGTACGGCTCTCCCATTACTTACATTTACTCTTACGTGTAGCGCAAATGCGAACAGCTTCACTTTTTTTTACGCTGCATCCGCTGGCTGAGTCACACTTAAACGCGAGAAGTTGTGTCTTAATCGAACCAAGTGAAAGCGGAGCGCGCTTGCCTTCCCATTGCCTGCCCACGTTGTTTCTTGTAGTCACTCTCTATACACTGCCTACACTCTGCTGAAAGTAAGGACCTGCACCCTGACGCGGGGGTTTTCTTTAGCAAACAGCGCAATACAGGGAGTGAGCATTCACGTTTATTAAGCGTTACATTACTTCGTGCATATTCAGTAAATATATACGCTTCTGGCTATGAAATACTTATCAGTTCAGACTGCAGGGGAGACTTTGTCACTCTTTCTCAGTTGTGCACGTCGAATGCATGACCTGAGTGTCACCAGTTTAGTAGCAATAATAAGTCTGCAAGCTTTCGTCACTATTGTGAATAATAACAGTACATCAAAGCTGCTCAGGGCTCATAATTATCCCATTTTATTTCAACATTTTGGACCTTCTGCTGAGATCTACTTCAGTAGAATTCTGCTGTGCGCAAGTGGCTAAACGCCTAGGAAAACCAGAAAATCCCTGAAGAAGTTTACAGAGAACGGATGTAAACGTCGAGATTTTCAAGGTACAGAAGGGCAAACTGACGCGGTACCACCCACAAAACTGTACTTCCAATAATAATAATAATTATCAGGAATCCAAAAGTTTTCAGTCGACTGCGAAATAAGTGCGGTATCACAGACAAACTATAAGTAACGAAAACATGCTTGAATATCCCAGGTAAACGCTTTATTTGTTGTAAAACAAGTAGTTTTCTGCTTTGTCTTGTTCCATATAGTTAGACGATAAATCAAATATTCGTTCCAAAAGGCTTACTGAGTGAGGCGGAAGTATCTAGTCCTCTTGTAAAGCTTAAGAAAATTTTGACTGAAGAATAACCAACCGCTCCAGTTGCAAAAAAGTAATTTATTTTACTCTACAGTGTGTTTCGGCTTTTATATTGAAGCCATATTCCAGTGGAATCTGCAAATCAGTTTGTGCTGAAGCGTAGTCGGTATCAAGTGTTAGCAGTAGTATGTGAGATACATGCTGTACCCTCCAGCTCAACACATCTCGAATACAAAATGTTCCTCTCAAACACGAGCAATTTGAGAGTGTTTTTAATACTGCTATCTTAAATCCAGCTTTTGCAGCCGTGTCGACACGCACTTGTACGGTGGTGTTCGATGGCTTCGAATCTTGGGAGCAGCAAAATTTTCACGGCCAAAATTTTTCCAGCACGGGGAGAAGAAGAGGAACTGGCTTACAGTTTCCGACTACCGAACCATGAGCCCACTTTGAAGAGCTCGTCTAAGTTTCGTGTATGTCCACAGTGACTTGTGGAGAGCATGGAAGCATAGATTTAAGGCTGTCTAACAACACCCGGTTGCAATTCGTGTAAGTAGAGAGACCTGATACGAGAGTTCCACACGGTTACCCTTAGAAGGTGAAACGTCCCCTTACAAAAATTATAAATTACTGTGCTGGTAAACTTATGCGTTATTTGATACAGAGACTGCTGAGTAAAACTGAAAGTACTCAGACATTTCTCTCTTTACTTATTCTGACCATACAATATTTTTATCTTAACGCAATCTGACTTTCACTAATCCCTACAAAAGAATGGCCCTGACTAACATTAACCTATACGTTTCACAAATCACTTACCTCACAAAAATCTTCGTTGCTCGAACTACTGCAATATAGCGAGCGCAAATACTGCCAGCTAAATACGGAAGGCACTAAATACTGATAGGCATAGTTAGCAAATGAAAGATTTTGATAGAGAACAAACAGTTTATTTCCCTTAATAATGTCTATCAGTTCATGATATCCAGTCTTACAAATTTCCTCTTTCAGACGGACACACGTCCATATCGTCCGCTCTCAAAACTCTCCCACACCCACCACTGCTGGCGGCTCACCTCCAACTGCGCAACGCTACGCGCTGTTAACAGCCAACTGCCCAACACTACAATGACAGACATCAATGCAAACTAGCCACAGACTGCACATAGCACATTACAAAGGTAATGAAAAATTTTGCAGAATCGAATGTAATTTTGGTGTCGGAGGAATATGGGGTAAGTTCAAAATCTGCTTCTTGTCCCTAATAAGTAGTATTTCAATATTGTGGAGTAAGTTCAGGTAATCCTTCAAAGTAAGAAATTTCTCCACGTTACAATGACTGTCTCGTGTCTCTAAAATATATCTGAATGAACTGAAAAGACGTCAGTACAAAAAGTTACCATCGGCTGCATTCGCTCGCTCTCATTGCAGGATATTCTTTTGATAAAGACTCCCCGCGCTTTCGGAGTTCTTTGTTTATTTATGAACAACGGGCGGCCACTTCCAGAGCTGCCTTTCTTCTCCGCCGGGCCAATTTCGGTCGTTCCGGCTCTGCAAAAGACAGCGCTACAGCCGACCTGTCCCGAAGGGAAACCCGCGTTTACTCTTGTATTCTCTGGATCCTCGCTTTTCTACTTAATTTCCGAGCCTTTGAATGGCGCTGTAAAACAGACACACCGGCGATCGAGTTCCACACAAAGCAGAAAATTGTAGTCTGCAAATAGCCAACGACGAAAATCTGCCCAGCTTACGATTATCAAGTGTGACGCAACTCCGGTCCTTTGCACCTGTCAGTGAGAATAAGCTCCACGGTAAATAATACAGTAGTCATGCATATTATTCTTGGCAGTCGAAACCGTTCCTATGTAAGTTGGACGAAATTTGATGGGAATAAAAGGAGACAGCGTGGAGTGGCAGGTTGCCAGACCATGAATAAGCACAGTTATTAATCGTGACATTTGCATAAACAATTTTATTAACCTAAACTAGCTTGGCCTTCTCCAAAATAAAAAGTATTCTCCACACACATAGGAATCCATAAAACAAAATTCGCCTTGAAAACAGATCACGATATTTACCAATTGAACCGAACAACACTTACTTAGTTCATTTGTTAGATAATATTTGTGAAATTAAGAAACAATAAAGATCTTCGAATGTTGAATTAATCAGAAAACTTTGACCTCAGAAGTATAACTGCGTTAATGCGTAAAGAATTAGTTTCACAGGCGTTGACATAAGCATTAAACCAGGCAACGCGATAATACGTTGCTTGTTAACAAGCCAACTAGAGCCTTACAATACTAATAACAATCTTCACATTAGTCAGAACAACAAATGATGCAGAACTAGAACACGGTATTCAACCGTTACTGACAAATCCAGAAGAAGATGTCCGAGATGTCTACAGTAAATACTGGTAAAATGTTATCCACAGTAATATTTAAATGATACTATAAACACACAGGTATGACCTTAATTACGGAAAGAAGAAAAGGTAAACTTCCAGAACCAGCCTTCGGGTGAGATCCAAATCGACGACGGCAACAATCTTAAGGTAAGGTTCTCACCGAATAATTTTGCTCTACGGTCGCCCTGGAGTAATGGATTTATAATCTTCGGTGTCATGCGCCACACTTACAGACTACTCAAGCCAAATTCGTTCTCAAGGCGCTTCACCAAGTTCACCGCCAGGCCTGCACTGCACGAAACACACCGAAGTAGAAAAGACCTCTCTCGCTTCACCACAACATTGTGACAATGTAGCATGCCTGGGCTATTACCGGCAATAATGCTAAAGAAACTAAAGACGTTAGCTGCCGGTGGCCATTTGTTTATGTCCATGGGGCAAGTTGAAAATTTGTGCCGGGCCAGGACTCGAACCCGGACCTCCAGCTTATTAAGCAGATGCAGTGACCACTACGCCATCCGGACACAGCGGCAACCACAACGGAATGGGCTACCCAAGGACTCCTGCCGTCACATCCTGATTCTCATCTTGCATCACACATTACTGATGTGGTGCCCCTGTTCATTAGCCTCCTTACTCGCGGCATTTCGACGATTCCGAAAGAGCAGGCACTGTATGTATATAGATTATGTCAGGGCCCACACCGGCACACGACTGGCTCGGTGAGGTCGGCCGAAATGCTGAAGTCGACGTTACGCATTCAACAGAAAGAGGAGACTCTTATGTGGCAAATTAGATAGAGGTCTAAGGAAAAGGCTTGGCAAATGTTTTGTCTGGAGTGTGGCACTATATGAGGCAGCAACATGGACGTTGAGACGATGGATGAAAAAAGGTTAGAAGCATTTGAGATGTGGAGGAGAATGGAGAGAATAAGCTGGATGGAAAGAGTGAGTGATGAAAGAACTCTGGAAAGGGTTAGTGAGAGCAAATGTCTGATGAAGGTTGTAAGAGAAAGGAAAAAGAACTGGTTGGGACATTCACTGAGAAGAGTACTTGCTAGCAGATGCTTTGGAAGGACTGGTTTGTGGGAGAAGACTGAGAGGAAGAAGGAGATGCAACATGATAGACGACATACACTGACGAGGAAATTACGCAGACCTGAAGAGGATGGCAGAAGACCGGACAGCCTGGAGAACTACCATGTAAAAACCTGCCTTTTGGCAGAACACTCATGATGATAATGAGTTCTGTACCAGTTTGATCTTGACTCGGTAAGAGGTATGCGCGGGCTGTGGCATTCGTTATGCAAACGTTTATAAAACATGTGTTGGCACTTCGATGTTTATTATTAGGCTCAGGCACTGTCAGTGCACCCTCAGCAGGCCAGGCTAGAAAATGAATCTGTAAGGTCCGAACTAGGTGCCCAGTATAAATACTACGGCTGTTGACAGAATCGTTAATAAACATTGCACTGCTTCCCTGTCGACAAAATGTTGAAACCGATAAAAAAGATAAAAAGGGTTTGCTTAAAAGCGAAAAGTTTTAGCACTGCTGTTGTTGATAATTCTTTCGGGTTATATGGCCGTGGTCCATGGAATACTTCTATTCCTTACGTTTCGTCCAATACTACGTTGGACATCCGCAGAAGTATGGGTGGTCCTGTTGAGTGTTGCTGACTGACGAGTCGGCCGTTGGAGAGCGGCCTAAATACCGAGGAAAGTGGGCGTGGTCTAGCTTGCACATAGTAGCAGAGAGAAAACTAGTCAAAGATAAAATGTAACTATCGATAATACTCAGTCATAGATAAAAATCACTTATGGATTCTGTATCGCCACCGTCCATATCTCGCTTAATTTCAAGGCCTCTTCTTTTCTATTAAAATATCTTCGTGTTTATAAATTTCAATTGCCTCCCTATACAGTCGTGGATAATAGTTCATGGTAGCACTTAAAACTGTAGTTTCAGAAAACTTAAGTACATGGTCACCGGACTGAAGTGCATGTTCCGCAACGGCCGATTTATCTATTTTACCCAGTCGGCAAAGACTTTTATGCTCCTGTACCCTCCTATTCACACTTCTTTTCGTAGTACGAATATAGACCTTGCCACAGGTACACGGAATTTTATATACACCGCTAGATGATAATGGGGGCCTTCTAACTTTAACACAACAAAGTACTTGTCCTATTTTTCTGGTAGGTTTGAATACCGGTTTCACTTTATGTTTCAGCAAAATGTTGCCGATTCGATCTGTAACCTTGCTAATGAAAGGTAAAGACACCGTGTTCTTCCATTGCTCTGTACCATCCTTGTCCTTTGACCTGCTGTAATTAGGTCTTAAAACTCTTTTAATTTTCTTGTTTGAGTACCCATTCTTTTCGAAGGCCTGTTTCAGATGATTCAGTTCCGTGTCCAGATGTTCCGGCGTACAAATCCGTTTTGCCCTGCCTACTAAACTTTTGATTACACCTCTTTTATCGATAGTTACATTTTATCTTCGACTAGTTTTCACTCTGCTAGTATGTGCGAGCTAGACCACGCCCACTTTCCTCGGTATTTAGGCCGCTCTCCGACGGCCGACTCGTCAGACGGCAGGACTCAGCAGGACCAGCCATACCTCTGAGCATGTCCAACGTAGTATTGGACGAAACGTAAGGAATAGAAGTATTCCATGGACCACGGCCATATAACCCGGAAGAATTATCAACAGCAGTACCATCCGGTCGTGAAAGCCTTCATTGTATTTTACCACTGCTGTTGTGGTCAATCAGTTTTTTTTTTTTTTGCTGGGTTATTAGTAAAATAAAAAAAAAATCTGTTCTAGGCGAGACCAAACATATACCGAAAAATACTCGTGTCGATTTTAACCGGTCGGTTTTTCGAATACCATTGCCAGACTGGTGGTACATTTGGGTTCTTTACGAGAGCCTAGTCTCGTGCGGCTGGTGTCAGACGAGAACGGCGTGCGGGCTTGTCGGCTGGCATTTGTCGCCAAACGGGACCTGCGGCAGGTGTCTGACAAGGCGGGAGAGAGGAGCGCAGCGCCGTTATGAGAGAGCTCGCCACGGTCTGTGCTCCAGCAGGCAGCCTGTCGCAGATGACGTCGGCAGTCACCCCGCGTCACGCCGGCAGTCACGGCCGCCTCCGCCAGCCGCAACGCCGAAGCCACTGTGCACTGCTGCCCGCGCCTCGTCTCCCTCTGAAGGGGAAATCACCTTCTGACTTCACTCATCCCTAGACGATGTTTTTTTGAAGCGAGCGTGTAGGACGTGGACAGAGACTGCGGACAGGTAGTGCTGGGCGGGAACGTGGATCAGCAGTGATGCCTGCCGACATAAACACTGTGTCCGCCCTGCGCAGTGGTTAATCAAACTACCTAATAAGCAGGAGATCCTGGGTTCGGCTCCCGGTCCGGCACACAATTTCACTCTACATCTACATATACACTCCTCTAGCCGCCAAAGTTATAATCCCCCCCCTGTCCCACCCGAAGATCGCGTGAGGGAAAAACGATTGTCTGGACGCCTCAGTACGAGCTCTAATTTGCCTTCTCTTTGAATGGTGATCATTGCGCGATTTGAAAGTTGGTAATAATAATACACTACTGGCCATTAAAATTGCTACACTCCCAAGACAACGTGCTACAGACGCGAAATTTAAACGACAGAAAGAAGATGCAGTGATACGCAAATGATTAGCTTTTCAGAGCATTCACACGAGGTTGACGCCGGTGGCGACACCTACAAAGTGCTGACATGAGGAAAGTTTCCAACCGATTAATCATACACAAACAGCAGTTGACCGGCGTTGCCTGGTGAAATGTTGTTGTAATGCCTCGTGTAAGGACGAGAAATGCGTACCATCACGTTTCCGACTTTGATAAAGGTCGGACTGTAGCCTACCGCGATTGAGGTTTATCGTATCGCGACATTGTTGATCGCGCTGGTCGAAATCCAATGAGTGTTAGCAGAATATGGAATCGGTGGGTTCAGGAGGGTAGTACGGAACGCCGTGCTGGATTCCAACGGCCTCGTATCACTAGCAGTCGAGATGACAGGCATCTTATTCGCATGGCTGTAACGGATCGTGCAGCCACGACTAGATCCCTGAGCCAACAGATGTGGATGTTTGGAAGACAGCAACCATCTGCACGAACAGTTCGACGACGTTTGCAGCAGCATGGACTATCAGCTCGGAGACCACGGCTGCGGTTACCCTTGACGCTGCATCGCAGACAGGAGCGTCTGCGATGGTCTACTCAGCGTCGAACCTGGGTGCACGAGTAGCAAAACGTCAATTTTTCGGATGAATCCAGGTTCTGTGTACAGCATCATGATGGTCGCATCCGTGTTTGGCGACATCGCGGTGAACGCACATTGGAAGCGCGTATTCGCCATCGCCAAACTGGCGTATCACCAGGCGTGATGGTATGGGGTGCCATTGGTTACACGTCTCGGTCACCTCTTGTTCGCATTGACGGAACTTTGAACAGTGGACGTCACATTTCAGATGTGTTACGACCCGTGACTCTTCACTTCATTCGATCCCTGCGAAACCCTACATTTGAGCAGGCTAATGCACGACCGCATGTTGCAGGTCCTGGACTGGCCTTTCTGGATACAGAAAATGTTCGACTTCTGGCCTGGCCAGCACAATCTCCAGATCTCTCACCAATTGAAAACTAGCTCGTCACAATACGCCAGTCACTACTCTTGATGAACTGTGATATCGTGTTGAAGCTGTTTGACTGTATGCCCAGGCGTATCAAGGCCGTTAATACGGCCAGAGGTGGTTGTTCTGGGTACTGATTTCTCAGGATCTAATGCACCCAAATTGCGTGAAAATGTGATCACATGTCAGTTCTAGTATAATATATTTGTCCTATGAATACCCGTTTATGATCTACATTCCTTCTTGGTGTAGCAATTTTAATGGCTAGTAGTGTATATGCTCTACATCCTCAGCGAAGATCGGATTTCGGAATTTAGTGAACAGCCCCTTCCGCTAAGTGCGTCGTCTATCTGCAACTTTGTCCCACTTCAAACTTTCAGTGAGATCTGTAACGCTCTCGCGATGGCTACATTTACCAGTCTCGAGCCTTGCAGCTCTTCTTTGGACCTTCTCTATCTCTTGAATCAAACCCAACTGGTAAGAGTCCCATACAGACGAACAAAACTCCAAGACTGGACAAATTAACCTATTTTTAAGCAATTTCCTTTGTTGAAGGTCTGCATCGCTTCAGGATTCTACCAAGAAACCGGAATCTAGAGTTCGCCTTGCCCGCTACTTGTGTAATCTGATCATTCAATTTGAGATCATTTCGAATAGTCGCACCCAGATACTTGACGGATCTTACCGCTTCCAAAGACTGGGCATTTATTTTGTACTCGTACGTTAATGGGGATTTTCGTCTTGTTATACGCAGTAGGTTAAACTTACTAATATTGAGAGATAACTGCCCATTACACCACGCATTTATTTTCTGCAAATCCTCATTGATTCTTTCACAACTTTCGTGAGATTCTACTTTGCTGTAGACTACAGCATCATCGGCAAACAGTCTAATGCCGCTGTCAATACCATCAAACAGATCGTTTATGTAAATCGTAAAAAGCGGTGGACCTATTACGCTGCCCTGGGGTACATCTGAAGTTACTCTTGTTTCTGTTGGGAAGTCACCCCATTCAGGACGACATACTGCTCTCTGTCTGTTAGAAAATTTTCTATCCAACCGCATCGGATAGAACGTAAGCGCGCACTTTTTGGAGTAAGGGACAGTGCGGAACTGAGTCGAACGCCTTTCGAAAGTCGAGAAATATGGCTTCAACCTGGGTGCCGGTATCTAGAGCCTGTTGTATATCTTGCACAAAGAGGGCCAGCTGTGTCTCTTATGACCGCTGTTTCCTAAAACCGTGCTGATTTCTACAGATGAGCTTCTCAGAGTGCAGAAAGGTCATTATATCTTAACACTAAATATGTTCCATGATTCTACAACAAATCGATGTCAGTGAAATTGGCCGGTAATTATGTGCATCCGATTTGCTCCCCTTTTTATTGCTGTGACCTGGGCGTTCTTCCAGTTCCGTGGAACTGTCCGCTGTTCCAATGATCTCTAAAAGATGATGGATAAGAATGGTGCTATATTTGTAGCATAGTCAACATGTAATCTCACGGGGATTCCGCTCGGGCCAGATGCCTTCCTGGCATCTAAGGATCTTAACTGTGTTACAATCCCAGATACACTCGTCGCCTCCGATGCCGCACGAAGTCCTGTTGCAGCTGATAGCAATAGTCCCTTCCCTTTCCTTCCCTTTCTGCCCCTCCTGCTTCAGTTTAAATGAAATTAATAATTAAACCGTAATTGTTAATTTAAGTAAACATTATTGTAAGCAGTTACAAGTAACGTAATCCAGTAATACACAACACCTCTGACTGTTTCGAAACGGTTTGGGAAGCAGTACTGTCGCAGTATACGCTAGCAAAAGTAATCCCGTGCCCTGAAGGGGAGGAAGAAACGAAATGAAACTACACTGAAGACCCAAAGAGACTGGTACACCTGCCTAATATCGCGTACGGCCCCCGCGAGCACGCAGAAGTGCCGCAACATTACTTGGCATGAACTTGACTATTGACTGAAGTTTTGCCAGAAGGAACTGACACCATGAATCCTGCAGAGCTGCCCATAAATCTGTAGGAGTACGGGGAGGTGGAGATCTCTTCTGAACAGCATGTTGCAAGGCATCCAAGATACGCTCAATAGTGTTCATGTCTGGGGAGTTTGGCGGCCAGCTTAAGTGTTTAAACTCAGAAGAGCGTTCCTGGAATCACGCTGTAGCAATTTTCGACTTGCGGGGTGTCGCATTGTCTTGCTGGAATTCCCCGTCGGAATGCACAATGGACAGGAATGGATGCAGGTAATCAGACAGGGTGCTTACGTACGTGTCACCTGTCAGAGTCGTATCTAGACGTATCAAGAGTCCCATATCAGTCCAACTGCATACGCCCCACACCATTACAGTGTCTCTGCCAGCTTGAACAGTCCCCTGCTGACATGTAGAGTCCATGGATTCATGAAGTTGTCTTCATACCCGTACACGTCCATCCGCTCGATACAATTTGAAACGAGACTCGTCCGACCAGACAACATGTTTCGTCATCAACAGTCCAATGTCGATGCTGACGGGCCAAGGCGAGGCGTAAAGCTTTGTTTCGTGCAGCCATCAAGGGTGCACGAGTGGGCTTTCGGCACCGAAAGCCCATATCGATGAAGTTTCGTTGAATGATTCACATACTGGCACTTTTTGATGGCTCAGCATTGAAATCTGCAGCAATTTACGGAAGGGTTTAACTTGTGTCTCATTGAACGATTCTCTTCAGTCGTCGTTACTCCCTTTCTTGCAGGATCTTTTTCCAGCCGGAGCGATGTCGGAGATTTGATGTTTTACCGGATTCCCGATATTTACGGTACACTCGTGAAATGGTCGTACTGGAAAATCCACACTTCGTCGCTATCTGGGAGATGCTGTGTCCCAACGCTCGTAGCCCGACTATAACACCACGTTAAAAGACACTTAAATCTTGATAACGTGCAATTGTAGCAGTAGTAACCAACCTAACAACTGCGTCAGACACTTATTCATTGTCTTATATAGACGTTGCCGACCGCAGCGTCATATTCTGCCTGTTTACGTATCTCTTTATTTGAATACGAATGCCTATACGAATTTCTTTGACGCTTCAGTGTACGTACGGATTAGGGGGTATGTGATTTGCAGTAGACTTCTATCCGCAACTGTTATGCTCAGCTGTTCTTTCTATTATTTGTACACGTACTGTAATAAAGTGGTCTTCCACTCGCAGTTTGATTTGAACATATCATTCCTCTATTAGGTCCGTTCCTTTTGGATATTGAATTCTCTGATTTCCATCCACCTCGACTTAACCAGCAAAACAAAAATCGAACTATCACTTCGACTCCAATCTACGGTGCAGCCTTTAATTTTTCACACCAGCAAACTGTTATCAAATGTGAAAGAAATAATAGATCACTGACTTACTATTTAGCCCCTCTCCACGGAATATACAGCCAGACATATAACCTCGTAGCCATTGAAGCATTACTTGAAGAAAGTCATCTATGTTAAATACGAAAAAATAGTATTTCATAGTGATTTTCTTCCGCGAATGTGCGCTCTTTTCTTAAAGAAATATTTCACGTTGTCTGTGTAAGAAGTGTAAATTCAGATCACCAATAGCAGAGAAATCAGCCTGTAGATAAAAGGAATCGGAGGAAACGTATTTTCAAAAGTTTTATAACAAAATGTGAGCGAGGAGGGAAGCTCCTCTCAGCAAACTGAACTCTCATCTCTTGTCGCTATCGAACTGGGCAGACGTATCTTATGTAAGTCTCTCTGTAGTAGAAATAGTTTTGATTTATAATTATGTTAAGAACGGGCTATATCTATGTTTCGTTTAAAATGAAATATGCTCCCCTCAATTGTTGAGTGGTACGTGGGTTGTGATTTTTTGTTGTTGTTGGTATTATTTGTTTGAGAAAAGCTAGCTCGAGCTGTGAGCTCACCAGGTCATGGGGAGAGCCAATATGCCGAATGCAGTTCTCGTTCAGACATTCCTATCATTCTGCTATAAACAAAGCGCGTCCCTGGGTTTATTTGCGGTTCATATAACAACGACTTGCGAACATTTTGAGCAAGCGCAAATTACGTATGATCTGGCCATTGTCTCAAAAACTATGAACTGCTGTTCTCGCTTCTGACAAGCACAACCCCCAACAGAGCTGACGGTGGTATTTAATTACTACGCTCGCAAACGGTATGAAATGAAATGTAATGTCGTGTGACGTGGGCCTCCCGTCGGGTAGACCATTCGCCTGGTGCAAGTCTTTCGATTTGACGCCACTTCGGCGGCTTGCGCGTCGATGGGGATGAAATGGTGACGATTAGGACAACACAACACCCAGTCCCTGAGTGGAGAAAATCTCCGACCCAGCCGGGAATCGAACCCGGGCCCTTTGGATTGACAGTCTGTCGCGCTGACCACTCAGCTACCGGGGCGAAACCTCAGCAGCCAAATTCATTTTAAAGTCAGTGTATTCTTCTTGGATGTGTATCAGATGCAACAGATAGAAGGCGCGTCATCGTCAACAATGACCGTTGCCTCATTGCTCAATGAAAAACAAATTCTACATTTGTTAATTTGAGTTTCACATATTCTGTCATTTCACTCAAATGCCGGAGCCAATAACGCGTCACCACCGAACGACGAACCAGAGAAGCACAAATCTTCACACTTCACGGAATAATGCAGTAGCCATTAGTTACTCTGAGGCAGTACTGAGTCACGACAAGAGCCGTGCCAAGCTCTTAACAATAACTGCATCTCTCTCATGACACACAATGCCCAGCATTGTTTCGATATCGGCAACATGATTCGGCAAAACCTGGAGTGTAGCGAAGGCTGAATGCCGAACCTATCGGGAAGTCTGCGCTCCAGTGCACAGCAATATCAAACCGCTGTAAACAGAAGCAGGGTTCGTGACGAATCTGTACTGGCGTGCAAGCGAGGCGCGCAGCTGATTTCAGCAGGAGGTCGAAATGCTGGCGCCATTTGTGGCGGATTGGAGCGGCATTGTGCGGAGCGCGGTTTCACTGCGGCGACAATAAGGTCGCACCGCTGGCGCCGGGTGCCTTGTCTATTAAAGGCGGGCAGCGGGTAGTTTGCAAACAAAGTGGCGAACGAATTGGCAAATTATCGACTGTCGCTAGTTGATGGAAATTTTACGCACAAAAGGACGCCTCTCTAACTGGAGGACTTGTATTTATATGCCGAACTTAACACAGGGCAGACCTATCAGACTTTCGCTGGATATGCCACTAGCATTGCTCGATGAAACTTAGACCATATATAGAAAGAAGTACTACAGCGTAGTTCAGAAGGTAACGAAAATAAAAGCACACTGAGACGAGATAAACAGAAATGACGCTTTTCAAAAATGGTTCAAATGGCTCTTAGCACTATGGGACTTAACTACTGAGGTCATCAGTCCCCTAGAACTTAGAACTACTTGAACTTAATTAACCTAAGGACATGACACACATCCATGCCCAAGGCGGGATTCGAACCTGCGACCATCGTGGTCTCTGATCTTCTCCTGGACGTTACAAGAGAGGGCCGTGGTATTACTAGGTCTGTGATCGGCACGGCCTGCAGTAAATGCTCTGCAAGACACTCCCAAGCTGGCTGGGACCGCTACGGTCGCAGGTTCGAATCCTGCCTCGGGCATGGATGTGTGTCATGTCCTTAGGTTAGTTAGGCTTAAGTAGTTCTAAGTTCTAGGGGACTGATGACCACAGCAGCTAAGTCGCATAGTGCTCTGAGCCATTTGAACCAACTCCCAAGCTGGCCACGTGCATGATAGGGAGTTCTCGTCGTAGGGCGTTACATCCACCCACCAATGTGGTTGATAACTAATGAATGGCTAGTGGTGTGATACGTCACCCTACCACAAGAATTCCTCACCAAAGTTGTTGCCAACACAGATGCACGTTGCACAGCATGCTTTGCCGTCCGTGTATTAACAACTACGTCCCGCCTTTTGTAATGTCCAGGGTACCACCTTAAAATGCGGCGAATTCAGAGTAATTATTGTCTTTGAATAAAAGTGCCGTTTCCGTTCGTCTCAATGCATTATCTTCTGCATTATACTGTAGCAGATCATTCTATGTCAGGACCAAATTTAATCGTGATACACTATGTGCTCAAAAGTATCCGGACACCTGGCTGAAAGTGACTTACACGTTCGTGGCGCCCTCCATCGGTAATGCTGGAATTCAATATGGCTTTGGGCCACCCTTAGCGTTGATGACAGCTTCCACTCTCGCACGCACACATTCAATCACGTGCTGGAAGTTTTTTTTTCGGAATGGTAGCCCATTCTTCACAGAGTGCTGCACTGGGGAGAGATATCGATGTCAGTCGGTGAGGCCTGGCACGAAGTCGGCGTTCCAAAACATCCCAAAGGTGTTCTATAGGATTCGGGCCACGACTCTGTGCAGACCAGTCCATTACAGGGGTATTATTGTCGTGTAACCACTCCGCCACAGGCCGTGCGTTATAAGCAGGTGCTCGATCGTGTTGAACGATGCAGTCGCCATCCCCGAATTGCTCTTCAAACAGTGGGAAGTAAGAAGATGCTTAAAAGATCAATGTAGGCATGTGCTGTGATAGTACCACGCAAAACAAGAAGGGTTGCAAGCCCCCTCTATGAAAAACACGGCCACACCATAACACCACCACCTCCGAATTTTGCTGTTGGCACTACACACGCCGGCAGATGACGTTCTTTCGGGAATTCGCCATATCCACACCCTGCCATCGGATCGCCACTTTGCATACAGTGATTCGTCACTCCACACGACGGTTTTCCACTGTTCAGTCTTCCAATGTTTCCGCTCCTTTCACCAAGCGAGGCGTCTTTTGGCATTTACCGGCGTGATGTGTGGCTTATGGGGAGCCGCTCGATCATGAAATCCAAGTTTTCCCCCCTCCCGCCTGACTCTCACAGTACTTGAAGTGGATCCTGATGCAGTCTGGAATTCCTGTGTGATGGTCTGCATAAATGTCTGCCTATTACACTTAACGACCCTCCTCAACTGTGGGCGGTCTCTGTCAGTCAACAGAGATCGGCCTATTCTCTTTTGTGCTGTACGTGTCCCTTCACGTTTCAACTTCACTATCACATCGGAAACAGTGGACCTAGGGATGTTTACGAGTGTATAAGTCTCGCGTACAGACGTATGGCACAAATCGCACCTAATCACCTGACCACGTTCGAAGTCCGTGAGTTCCGCGGAGCGCACCCGTCTGCTCTCTCACGTTGTCTAATGACTACTGAGGTCGCTGATATGGAGTACCTGGCAGTAGGTGGCAGCACAGTGCACCTAATATGAAAACCTTATGTTTTTGGGGATGTCCGGATACTTTTGATCACATAGTGTATGTTACCTGTCGCTGCCACATAGTGCCGATGTTACTT